>NW_024070212.1:100431012-101031012 GCF_014754425.2 Oryx dammah | reverse complement strand
AATGACTAGTTTAGGAGTTGAGCACAAATGTGTGAAAGTTGCGTGTGCATTTGCGCATGTGTGTGTGTGTCTGTGTGCATCCTAGTGGTGCCGTGAAAAGGGCATGGCTTTGAGTTCTGATTCCACGTTTGACAGCTGTGTGGTCTCACTTAGTCCCTTCCCCTCTCTGAGTCTCAGTTTCCTCATCTGCAGATGGGGCTAGTGATTCTCAGAGGGCTGTTCTGAGGACTAGGAAATGTTGGTGATGGAAATGTCTGGCTCAGAATCTGGCTTAGTTCTGTCAGTGCGCATACATGTGTGTGTGTGTGTTTGCACATCTGAGTGTATGTAGATGGTCATGCTCACATGCTTAACTATGTAAGTTGGTCTGGGAAACAGGGTGAGTGATCTAGATCACGCCTGCCCTCTGGGGTTTCTGATTTCCATTTGCTTGGGACATAGCTGCCAGGAGACCTAGGGCTGGGCAGTCAGTTTCCAGCCACCCGCCTGGGCCCATGTGATTCTGAGGGCTCCCTGGTGCCCCAGACTGTCTGTCACATGGGTGCAGTGGCCTGGAAAGAAGGATTGGTGTGGGCAGGAGACAGGCCGCCTAAATCCGCTTAGTGCCCACCCCACCATTTGGGGTATTAGAGACTAAAGAAATTCTTCTTCTTCTTAGAGGGTCAACTGCCAACCTGGGATGGTGGCTGAGCTGAGAATGAGTCCCTGAGCCCCATGTTCATCTAGAATGAGGCTTCAGAGTGGCGGGCCAGGAGAAGATAGGGCCCTGCCTTCAGAGAGCTCCCAGCTGAATGGAGAGAGTCAGGAGAATCAGGCTGGAAAGTGGGGCTGGGGTAAGGAAGGCCTTCTCATAGAGGTTAGAGAGGGAAAAGAGAATACATTCTGGGCGGGAAGACCAATGTGAACCAATGTGGGGAGATGGGAATGAGCACCGTGTGTGTGTGTGTGTGTGTGTGTGTGTGTGTAAGGGCATGTGTGCGTAGGGTGTGGGGAGATCACCGTGTGTGTGTGTGTGTGTGTGTGTGTGTGTGTGTGTGTAGGGAAGGACAGGGAGAGGGCAGTATAGGGGACCTCAGAGAATATCAAATCCAACTCTTCCATTTTCTTGGTGAGGAAATGAAGATGGAGAAGGGAAAGGACATACATCTGGACAGACTGCCGTCGTTCCACTTTCCAGCTGGAGTCCAGGTCTCCCTCAGTTCCTGGGTTCTGAAGAGGGGTGTCAAGCTGAGCTGCCACAGGCCCTCCATTAACTAGTCCCACAGGGGTCTCGATGAACTGGGGCGGATGGTGAGCAGGGATGTGTGCCTTCAGACCAGTGGGAGGCTCTGGGGCTAAACATTTTGTCCAAACAAATCTAGAGTGGCTGAAACACGTGGACCTAATCTGCCTGGGCAGGTGTCCAAACCCAGACCCTTGACACCCAGAGAAGATTCCCCAACATTTTGCAACAGCCACACCAGAGAGGGCCCCAACAACCTGACCTAGAGAAGAACACCTCACCCAGACTGGGAAACTAGGGAAACACCCCCCACACCTGGACCACATACCTCTGGACCTGCTTCCATCGCACAGTTGGCCTGAATGAATCCCTACAACTGCATCCAGAAATTCAGTGAAGATCCCACATCCAGAGAGGGTCCCCACACCCAGCAGATCCCAACCCTGCACTTGATAACATCTGATTGGCTTCCAGCTCAGCCCCAGAACAGTGTGACTATATCCAGCAGCCTGACCCAGCACGCTCTGAGCCGGTCCCAACACCGAACACACAGCCAGGCATCATCCGCACCCCATTCCCTGCCCCCTTCCCCCCCTTTCCCCCCGCCCCCGCGCCCTGTCGCGGTCCAGCAATCCATCTTCAGTTGAGTTCATACTGTCCCGAGAGGCTTCCCAGGTTCCAAGGCTTTTTCTGGGGAAATCTGCGGTCATCCTCCAGATGCCTGGGAGAAGCCCGGAGGAGGCCAGGCCCGCGCCCTTTGCGCGGGAGGGCCGGGGACGCAGCTTGAGTGGGCTTCGGCGGCTGCCAGCGGGTGGGCGGGGTGGGAGCGGACCGCCAGCCGCCCCCCTCCGGCGCTGGGCGGAAACCGTGCCCCCTTGCGAGGCCCCCATACTGCCAGCCTGGCGTTGGGCGCAGGGCTGGGAAATCCGGCGCCCGCCCTTGAAGCGGCCCCAGGTCGGGCGGGGGGCGGGGGGCCGCTGGCACCGCGGCCGCCGAGCAACGTGACCGCTGGGCCCGACTGCGGCCTCAGGTCCCCACCCGGACAAGGCGGCCTCTGTGCCGACGCAGCTGATCCTAAATCCCTTCCTGCTGACAGGCCGCGCCGGCGGGGGCCAGACGGCGTGGGAACCGGGTCGAGTGGGGCCGGGGGGCAGGTGGGCTCGGGGGGGAGCGGAACCCAGTGGCGGGCGCCCCCGCTGGAAGCCGTCTGCTATGGACAGGGTATTTCACTCCCCACCCCGGGTAGCAGGAGTTACCGCATACCCAGACAGGAACACTGACGCTGGCATCACTAGACCGTAGTCTCACAGCCTAGTTCTTGGTTAAAACCAGGTGTCTCAATTAGGCCCCGTGATAACCTACATACATTGTGGAGAGCTGGGAGGCATCATGGTCCGCATTTTATAAACGAAGGAAATGAGGCTCAAAACAGTTGAAGCCACCGGTCCAAGGTTCCCAGACAGCTGGGGTGAGGCTGGTACTAGAGCCACCTCTGCTGACAACACCGGACACCATGTGCATGCAGTCCGTGGGCTGGAGCCCTGGCCACCAGGCAGTCATGGAGCATCCCATGGGGTGTAAACCAGTGGGTCCGTCAGGTCAAGGAGCTGTGTTTCTGGGTTCTTGAGTGTGATGGATCCAGTGAAGAGGTGGAGTTAACCTCGGAGTGGACGGATGTAGGGCTGAAGAGGGCAGACAGAGAGAGGGAGACAGGTGTGGGGATGGAGAGGAGCTTGGAGGGAAATGAACCAGGAGAAGGGCTGCTGGAAGCCCCCTCTGCTCTGCCCTTAACAGCTGGGGACACAGATGGAGTCTGAGAGGCTGGAGAAAGGGTCATGGAGGGGTGATGCTCTAGAACCAACCTCACCCTGGCCTCTGGGAACAGGGTGGGGATTGTCTGGTGAATTCTCTGGAATTAAAACCTGGCGCCTTCTCTGGGCTGAGGGAGCCTGGCTGGGCTCTGGGTTCTGTTTAGCGCTTGTTGTCTCCCAGGACTGGGGCAGCTCAGGAGTTTTCTCCCTTTCCCTAACTGATATTTGATCTAGACAAGCAGCATGGGAGCTCAGGGGGAGGAGGGAGCATGGCAGGGGCTGGGGGGTGGGTGTCTGCTCAGTGTGCACGTGAGTCTCCGGGTGTGAACGTGCCTGTGTGTGCCTGCGCACGGATGCATATCTGTGTGTGTGCCTCTGAGATTGGGTCTACGTGTCTGGCGGGTGGGCACATTGTTTTGGCATGTGTTGTTTGCGTCTGGATCCTTTTGTCTCATCTGGATGTGTGTTATCTTTCTGGATCTACATGTTTGTGGCTTTACTGGTTATCTGTGAGTCTTTGTGTGTGGGCCTCCCTCCTGGCCCTCCCCATCAGGCCCTGAATGCCACTTTGCTGCCTGAGAGTGCGGAGGAATGTGGGGGGTAAGGGGAGAGGGGAGCACATGTCCTGGGCTACAGGCCTGCCGGGGATGGAAAACTACTGAGGCCTTCTGGGAATGGGCAGGCCAAGCCGGCCCAGAGCCAGGTTCGGCTGCTTTTGCCCTTCCAGGCTCCTCCCCTCCTTTCTCTACAGGGCTGGGGACCTGCTGAGATAGGTCCTGCCTTAAGTAGGGAGCAATGCCTCCCTTCCACCACTCTCCAGATGGCTAGCCAGGCCTCTCCCCTTCTCTGGGCCTAAGCATCCCTTGGAGTCGGGGAGAGGGGAGGGAGCAGGGGTGGGATTATTTTTCTCTGAAGCCCTTCCCAGCTCTGACATTCTCCATTGTGTGAGTGTTAGAGGGATTTAAAGAGGGCAACTTCACCACCATTCCAGGGGCCGTGAATTCATATGGCCTCAGACTGTTAGAGCAAGGTGGGCTCCCAAGGATGGTCTTATCTTATCCCCGCAATCTTTTATTTATCTGCTTTTGACTGTGCTGGGTCTCAGTTGCTGCAAGGGCTTTTCTCTAGTTGTACCTCGTGGGAGCTACTCTTTAGTTGTGGTGCATGAGAATATTCTGAAGATGCTGAATAAGAATATTCTGGTGCTTCTTTTGTTGCAGAGCACAGGCTCTAGGCAAGACGGCTTCCATAGTTGTGGCCTTTGGTCTCAGTAGTTGTAGCTCCCAAGCTCTAGAGTATGGGCTCAATAGCTTAGTTGCTTTAAGGCATGTGGGATCTTTCAGGACCAGGGATCGAACCCTTGTCTGCTGCATTGGCAGGCAGATACTTTACCACTGAGCCGCCAGGGAAGCTCCCCGCTTCCGCTTCTGCTCCCCTCCACCGCCCCCCCCGCCGCCCCCCACCACCACCCGCCCACCCCCACAATCTTATTCATGAGAAAAGTGAGGTGTGGTGTGAGGTCTCCACCCCCTCACCCCCGCCCCCTTACCTTCTGGAATGGCAAAGATCAGGCTTTCAGGTCCCCTGTCTCTCAGTTGCTGGCCAGTCCCCCATCATAGCTGCTTTTCAACATGACCTGCTTAGCATGGAGGGAGAAGCTTTTGAGATGGCCTTGAAGGATGGGAGGGCTTTGACGTTTGGAGATGGGGTCAAGCCACACCAACACTCAGTGGCAAAAAGACATGAGTTGAAATGTGGAAGTGAACAGGTAAGGAGGGCAGTCAGGATGGAAAGCTAGGAAGCACCAGTTGGGCACGGTAGGTGACAGGACTGAAAAAGATGTGTCTGAGGGTCCCCAAAGGCACGTGAACTTTATCCTCTAGGTGTTTCTGGCAGAAGAGGTCAATGGGCTTCCCTGGTGGCTCAGAGGTTAAAGTGTCTGCCTGCAATGCAGGAGACCTGGGTTTGATCCCTGGGTTGGGAAGATCCCCTGGAGAAGGAAATGGCAACCCACTCCAGTACTCTTGCCTGGAGAATCCCATGGACAGAGGAGCCTGGTGGGCTACAGTCCACGGTGTCGCAAAGAGTCGGACACGACTGAGCGACTTCACTTATAGTGGTTAAAGGCAGGTGCTCTGCAGTCAGATCAGACTCTGTATCCAACTCCCAGTTCCAAGACTTTAGTAAGGTGTATAGGTAACTATACCACCGTGAGTGGGTTACTTCAACTCTATATACCTGACTTTCCTCATCTTTGAAATGGAGATACCAACAGTCGGTATTTTCCTTAGGCAGTTGTTGTGAGGAACACATGAATAAATGAGAGTACCGGTAAAGCCCTCAGTGTCTGACACACACTCAACACTCAGTAATAGTTATAATGATACTGATGATATAACCTGCATTTGGGGCCAGGCTGGAGGGAAAGAGAGTGAAGGCTTGGAGACCAGTGGGACGTCCAGGGGTGTCCTGCAGATGAGAGGTATGGAGGTCCATGGTGATGTCTTCTGAATGAGTGAGGGACCCAGGTGGAGTGCTCAGAGGGTCTGGGATGTTGCAGGAAGGTGTGCAGAACGCTCACATGGAGAGCTGTGGGCTGTGAGTGAGCCGTCAAGCATGGCTTCATTGTTGTGGGAGTGGTGGTGGGGCCTTCATCAGGGCTTGGGAGAAGGGTAGGTGGGAGAAGTCCTTAAGAGGTGAGCTTCCCAAAACCTGGGGACAACTCTGTGGCCAGGGAGGAGGCGAGGGAGAGTCCAGGCTGTACATTTGCGGTTCTGAGTGGCCAGCACCTGGGAAGCTACTTGCAGAGTGGACGATGGAGGAGGTTCGTGAGATGTGGGTGGGAACGGAGGGAAGAAGGGGCCTAGCTGTGTGGAGGGTGAGGTGGGCCCCATGGGGATTTGCTATCAGACCTGGAGCTCAGGGGCCAGGTTTGGGCTGGAGATGGTATGGAGGCCACTTGATAGGCCCATGGTATGGGCGAGGTCATCCCAGGGAGGCCAAAGATAGAGAGGGGGGCCTCGGATCTCAGCAGACCCCTGGGAGCAGCAACTTGGAGGGATGAGGAAACTGAGGTGAGCTTTAGGCCGAGAGGGCGAGGGACGACCGTGCTCCGAGGTGGAAGGTGGATCAAGAGAGCCCCATGCTGGGGGATCGGGCAGGGGTTTGGGGAGAGAGAGAGCAGGGGTGCGGACTGAGGCTTGGAGGCCGTTGGTTTTGGCAGTGAGGAGGCCACCATCACCAGAATGGAGAACGTGGGCTGGAGAATAGGGGGCAAAACCCAAGCTACAGGGAGGTGAGGGATTAATGAGTAGAGTGAGGGAGATGGAGACAGAGGCAGATGTCATCCTGCCTGGAAGCTTGTTTGAGGAGAAGAGGGAGCTGTGTGGCCAGGCAACCAGACCAGGAAGGCCCTGGGCCCCTGTGTGAAAGGGGCAGGGCGTCCTCCTTATGTTTCAGTTGGAGGAACTGAGGCTCCTGGGGCTTAAGAGACTTGTACAAAGCCACAGTAAATTAATGTGGAAGATAGCCCAAGATCCCTGACTCTTCACATAGCAATTTTTAAAAATGGACAGTTGAAATAGTCTAATACACACATCCCTGGAGCAGGAAATGGCAACCCACCCCAGTATCCTTGCCAGGGAAATCCCACGAACAGAGGAGCCCAGTGGGCTGCAGTCCATGGGGTCGCAAAAGAAGTGGACACAGCTTACTAACTAAACAACAACACGCACACTTGTTTCGATCACAAAAATAAGATATGCTTATTGGATAAACCTAGAAACACATGCACAAAGATACAAAGCTTACCTGTAATTCTACCACCTAGAGATAAGCATACTTACCATTACGTATATCACCATCTGGGCTTCCCTGGTAGCTCAGTAGGTAAAGAATCCGCCTGCAATGCAGGAGACCCCAGTTCGATTCCTGAGTCAGGAAGATCCCCTGGAGAAGGGATAGGCTACCCACTCCAGTATTCTTGGGCTTCCCTGGTGGCTTAGATGGTAAAGAATCCACCTGCAGTGCAGGAGGCCTGGGTTCGATTCCTGGATTGGGAAGATTCCCTGGAGGGGGACATGGCAACCCATTCCAGAATTTTTCCCTGGAGAATCCCCATGGATCAAGGAGCCTGGTGGGCTACAGTCCATGGGGTCACAAGAGTCTGACACGACTAAGCACAGCACAGCATGTTATGACTGTCCACTTTCCCTCTCTGTTGATACACAAAAATAGACACAGGGGTCAGGTACTTACTGTTTTGTAGATCACTTGTTTCTTTTTTTTTTTTTTTGCCTTTTCATATTGTTCATGGGGTCCTCAAGGCAAAAATACTGAAGTGGTTTGCCATTCCCTTCTCCAGTGGATCACGCCTTGTCAGAACTCTCCACCATGGTCCATCCCTCTTGGGTGGCCCTACCTGGCATGGTTCACAGTTTCATTGAGTGCAGATGACACCACACTTATCACAGAAAGTGAAGAAGAACTAAAGAGCCTCTTGATGAAAGTGAAAGATAAGAGTGAAAAAGTTGACTTAAAATTCAACATTCAGAAAACTAAGATCATGGCATCTGGTGCCATCACTTCATGGCAAAAAGATGGGGAAACAATGGAAACAGTGAGACTTTATTTATTTGGGCTCCAAAATCACTGCAGATGGTGACTGTAGCCTTGAAATTAAAAGACGCTTACTCCTTGGAAGAAAAGTTATGACCAACCTAGACAGCATATTAAAAAGCAGAGATATTATTTTGCCAACAAAAGTCCATCTAGTCAAGGCCATGGTTTTTCTAGTAGACATGTGTGGATGTGAGAGTTGGACTATAAAGAAAGCTGAGCCCTGAAGAATTGGTGCTTTTGAACTGTGGTGTTGGAGAAGACTTTTGAGACTCCCTTGGACAGCAAGGAGATCCAACCAGTCCATCATTAAGGAGATCAGTCCTGAATATTCATTGGAAGGACTGATGTTGAAGCTGAAACTCCAATACTTTGGCCACCTGATGGAAACAACTGACACATTTGAAAAGACCCTGGCACTGGGAAAGACTGAAGGCGGGAAGAGAAGGGGACGACAGAAGATGAGATGGTTGGATGGCATCCCTGACTCAATAGGCGTGAGTTTAAGTAAACTCTGGGAGTTGGTGATGAACAGGGAAGCCTAGCATCGTGTTATCCATGGGGTCGCAAAGAGTTGGACACGGCTGAGGAACTGAAACTGAACTGAACTGAATTGTTTCATTTAGCAACATGTCATGGATGATTTTCCATAATAATATATAGTCCAAAGACTTCTTTTCTCTTCTAGCTCATAGACTGGTCAGGAAGTCAGGAGAAGGATGGGATCCTCTGACAATCAATCAGAACAGAACAATGAAACTGTCTTATCAGAGTGTCTGGGGCTGCAGCTGGACACCAGACCAGGAACCCACAGGACTGACTCCTTGAGGCCCAGATTGGCCCCCTGCTTACCATGTAGTCTTGGGTAATATATTTGTCCTCTCTGGACCTCAGAATACCAGAATCACAAACGGGTTTTATGAGCAAGTCTCTTCAGGGTGGAAAGACAAACAGACGCAAGGGATTAGATCTGATAGACAGAGTGCCTAAAGGACTATGGATGCAGCTTCATGACATTGTACAGAAGTCAGTGATCAAGAACATCCCCAAGAAAAAGAAATGCAAAAAGGCAAAATGGTTGTCTGATGAAGCCTTAATTATAGCTGAGAAAAGAAGCTAAAGGCAAAGGAGAAAGGCAAAGGGGAAGAGGAAAGATATACCCATTTGAATGCAGAATTCCTAAGAATAAATAGCAAGGAGAGATAAGAAACCCTTCCTCAGCGATCAATGCAAAGAAATAGAGGAAAACAACAGAATGGGAAAGACTAGAGATCTCTTCAAGAAAATCAGATATACCAAGGGAATATTTCATGTAAAGATGAACACAATAAAGGACAGAAATGGTATGGAGCTAACAGAAGCAGAAGATATTAAGAAGAGGTGGCAAGAATCCACAGAAGAACTATACAAAAAAGATCTTCATGACCCAGATAACCAAGATGGTATGATCACTCATCTAGAGCCAGACATCCTGGAGTGTGAAGTCAAGTGGGCCTTAGGAAGCATCCCTATGAATAAAGCTAGTGGAGGTGATGGGATTCCAGTTGAGCTATTTCAAATCCTAAAAGATGATGCTGTGAAAGTGCTGCACTCAATATGCCAGCACATTTTGAAAACTCAGTAGCAGCCACAGGACTGGAAGAGGTCAGTTTTCAATTCAATCCCAAAGAAAGGCAATGCCAAAGAATGTTCAAACTACTGCACAATTGCACTCATCTCACATGCTAGCAAAGAAATGCTCAAAATCCTCTAAGCCAGGCTTCAACAGTACGTGAATCATGGACTTTCAGATTTTCAAGCTGGACTTAGAAAAGGCAGAGGAATCACAGATCAAATTGCCAACATCCATTGGATCACAGAAAAAAGCAAGAAAGTTTCAGAAAAACATCTACTTCTGCTTTATTGACTACTCCAAAGCCTTTGACTGTGTGCATCACAACAAACTGGAAAATTCTTAAAGAGATGGGAATAACAGACCACCTTACTTGTCTCTTGAGAAATCTGTATGCAGTTCAAGAAGCAACAGTTAGAACTGTACATGGAACAACAGACTGGTTCCAAATTAGGATAGGAGTACATCAAGGCTGTATATTGTCATCCTGCTTATTTAACTTAAATACAGAGTACATCATGTGAAATGCCAGGCTGGATGAAGCACAAGATGAAATCAAGATTTCTGGGAGAACTATCAATAACCTCAGATATGGAGATGACACCACCTTTATGGCAGAAAGCAAAGAAGAACTAAAAAGACTCCTGATGAAAGTGAAAGAAGAGAGTGAAAAAGTTGGCTTAAAACTCAACATTCAGAAAACAAAAGATCATGGCATCTGGTGCCATCACTTCATGGCAAATAGATGGGGAAATGAAACAGTGACAGACTTTATTTATTTGGGCTCCAAAGTCACTGCAGATGGTGACTGCAGCCTTGAAATTAAAAGACGCTTGGTCCTTGGAAGAAAAGCTATGACCAACCTAGGCAGCATATTAAAAAGCAGAGACATTACTTTGCCAACAGAGGTCCATCTAGTCAAAGCTATGGCTTTTCTAGTAGTCATGTATGGATGTGAGAGTTGGACTATAAAGAAAGCTGAGTGCCAAAGAACTGATGCTTTTGAACTGTGGTATTGGAGAAAACTCTTGAGAGTCTCTTGGACAGCAAGGAGATCCAACCAGTCCATCATAAAGGAGATCAGTCCTGACTATTCATTGGAAGAACTGATGCTGAAACTCCAATACTTTGGCCACCTGATGGGAAGAGCTGACTCTCTGGAAAAGACCCTGATGCTGGGAAAGATTGAAGACAGGAGAAGGAGACAACAGAGGATGAGATGGTTGGATAGCATCACCGACTCAATGGACATGAGTTTGAGTAAGCTCTGGGAGTTGGTGATGGACAAGGAAGCCTGGTGTGCTGCAGTTCATGGGATTGCAAAGAGTCAGACACAGCTGAGTGACTGAACTGAACTGAACTCTTCAGGCCAGCTGCCATCACTGTGAAATGGTAGAAAGAGAGGCTGAGAAAAATCAAGTGACTCTGGCCATCATTATCCTGCAGGTCAGATAGTTCCTTTAAGTCTCAATTTCTTTATCTGAAAAATGAGAATCACATTTATCCACTCTGCCTGCCAGGACTCTGGTGAGAATGTAGGTAGATGAACAGTTACAATGCCCAAGAATAATGACTGTTTTGGACAGTACTTGGACCCACCCATCTCACTTGTCATAGAGTAACCCTATGAAGCAGGTTCTATTTTTGTGCCCTGTTTTTCTAGGTGAGGAAATTGACTTGGAGAGGTAAGGTCACTTGTTCAAGGTCACAGATAGGAAGTGGCAAAGTTGGATTCAAGCCCAGGTCTCCCGGTTACCAACACCATGGGTCTTTACACTGCACCATTCTGCTGTGTGGCACAGGCCTGAGCAGGAGGAGGACCAGAAGGGCTCTGCGAGACAGTGGCCCATTGCACCCTTGTTTCTGCTGTTGTTTTTCCCAGGCACCACCATCTGTGGGGAGTGGCTGCCCTCTGGTGTTCTCAATGTGACTTGTCCCGACAAGGAAGAGAGTTGACAACTTGCCTGTCTCAGAAGTGGGGTGGGATGAGCTTGGAACAACCCCAGCTCGTCCTTTCAGAGTTTAGAGGTTCAGGGAAAGTTAGTGCACACTCAATCTCACTGCATGCGAGGCTGTTCCACTGAGGGCGCTGGATAGAAGCTTCATTGATTTCTGCCTGCATCTGCCTCTCATCTGGTGTCATTTTGCAGGTAAGTGGCCACATTCTGTTTCTGACTTGAGTGCTAGTTAGGAGATTGTTGCATTCTTCTTCTTTAAACTCTGCATTAGTGTTTCATAGGCACGTCTATGGAGTCGCACAGAGTTGGACACGACGGAAGCGACTTAGCAGCAGCAGCAGGCACTTCTGGATCTACACACACTAGAAAAAATTAGAATTGTTGCCATCCTTGTGGGGCTGTTTTTATTCTGTGTCGATGAAAGTTTTGTCATTGGACTGGCATCAGGTTGCAAAGTGGTGGGGGCCACACCCAAGGATGTGTGCTTGAAAGGGCTTTCTCACATGTTAGCTCGTTGTATAGTCACCATAACCTTATGAAGAGGTTTTTTATGATCGTTTTACATATGAGGAGATAGGCTCAGGATCCACTTGGACTTGTCTGAAGCCTAAGAACTTTGCAAGATGCCACACTGCCTCCCTGTGGCCGCCTTGTGGGCTAATCAGCCTGTCCAGTTGCCTGCCAAATGCAAAGATGTGCTTCTTTCTTTGTGACTGAAGGTGCCTAATGCAATCACTATGCTTCACCTTGGAGGGAGTATTCCAGGGTAGTATTCTATAACTACTCAGTCTTCCAAAGCTTTGACTTCTATAGGCCATTGACTTTAGCCAATTACAGGTGATTTTTTTTTCCACTGGTAAATTCTATCATTTAGTGGAGAATATTTACCAATTTTTCACAAAATCTCTCAAAAAAATAAGAGAGGATGGAACACTTTCTACTTTATTCTATGAGGCAGTGTTACTCTTATACCAGAGCCACACAGAAGACATCATAAAAACAGAAAACCTTAGGACAATATCCTTAATGAATATAAATGTAAAAAATCCTTAAGAGAATACTACCAAATAGTATTCGGCTACATTTAAAAAGGCTTATATAACGTGGCCAAGTGAAGTTTATCCCAGGGATGGAAAGTGGGTTTAATACCCCTAAATTTATGTAATACACAACATTAGCAGAATAATGGACCAATAGTACCAGTACTCTTGCCTGGAAAATCCCATGGGTGGAGGAGCCTGGTAGGCTGCAGTCCATGGGGTCACTAAGAGTCAGACACAACTGAGTGACTTCACTTTCTTTTTTCCCCTTCATGCATTGGAGAAGGAAATGGCAACCCACTCCAGTATTCTTGCCTGGAGAATACCAGGGACGGGGGAGCCTGGTGGGCTGCCGTCTATGGGGTCGCACAGAGTCGGACACGACTGAAGCGACTTAGCAGCAGCAGCAGCAGTACCTAATCATCTAAATAGAAACAGGAGGAAAAAAGAAAAGCACATTTCAAAACCTTATATCTTTTCATGATAAAATCACTCAAAAAGCCAGAAATAGTCAGGGACTTCCCTGGTGGCTCAGAGGTTAAAGCATCTGCCTGCAATGCGGGAGACCAGGGTTTGATCCCTGTGTCGGGAAGATTCCCCTGGAGAAGGAAATGGCACCCCACTCCAGTATTCTTGCCTGGAGAATCCCATGGACAGAGGAACCTGGTGGGCTACAGTCCATGGGGTCTCAAAGAGTCGGACACGACTGAGCGATTTCACTTTCACTTCACTTTCCTTAATCAGACAAGGGCCAGCTACAAAAACGTCCCCACAGTTAATATCATACTTGATGTAAAAAACTGAATACCTTACAGGTGATCATTTAAATAACTGCATGCCAAGGACTGCTAGTAGTGTCCCCTTTTCCAATATCAATGAGGTCATTACTACTTTTGCATCCAAACAGATTGGAAAACAAATTCCAGAACTATTTGCAGCATTGAAGACTTTCAGAGTTTAGTTAGGAAGATAAAAGCAATGCGATGTATTCTGGGAATAAAAGCTTTAATACAGAACTAGGGGCTTACCCAACTGTGGAAAGAGCCAGTCGAGCTGGGGGAGTGGAAATCAAGGAAACTGTTGCTGAAGGTCAGAGAAGCTCACACACCAGATCTCTTCTTCAAGCAGTGCATGGTTCTCCGAAGCTTGCCTGGAAACCACTGCCAGCCTCAGAAACCTCGGGGAAGCTCCAGTCCCCTCAGTCTACGGTGGCACAGGGGGCAGTTCTCAAGAGTTTATGTGAAGCTCACGTGACACTCTTTTCCAGTCACGTGTTTGGCTGCAATCACTAGAGAATGATGGTTTCTACTTTGCCTATACCTTCCAAATCTTGTGTGAATTCTCTTATCTGGCAAATTCTAACCTGGAACCATATAGGAAAGGGGGTTCCGGGAAATATAGTTCCCAGTCATAGAATGGACGGAATACAGACATTCACTCATGGCAAAGACAGAGGCACATATTCACTCTTTTGCCTCTGGGCCAAGTTAATTGGCTCCGCTTTTCTCTGACTTAGTGTATGAAAAGAAAGTGAAGTCGCTCAGTCGTGTCCGACTCTTTGCGACCCCATGGACTGTAGCTACCAGGCTCCTCCGTCCATGGGATTTTCCAGGCAAGAATACTGGAGTGGGTTGCCATTTCCTTCTCCAGGGCATCTTCCCCCCCAGGGATTGAAACCGGGTCTCCCGCATTGCAGGCAGACGCTTTACTGTCTGAGCCACCAGGGAAGACTTGGTATATAGTCTGCAAGAATTTTGCAGAGTATCATGATATTCACTATATTGTTGTTTAGTCTCTAAATCATGTCCAACTCCTTTGTGACCCCATGGAACGTAGCCCACCAGGCTCCTCTGTCCATGGGATTTCCCAGGCAGGAATATTGCAGTGGGTTGCCACTTCCTTCTCCAGGGGATCTTCCTGACCCAGGGATCGAACCTGAGTCTCCTGCATTTGCAGGTGAATTCTCTACCACTGAGCACCAGGGAAGCCCCGTTCACTGTATTAGTGGCCTTCTACTCATAGACCCATGAGCAGGAAATGTCAAGAATTCTAGATACCCTCTAGATCGGAGATAAACTTCATGAAGTTTCAGGGGTCTGCTACTTGGTGAAGTATTTTAGGGACCCTCTTATCTTAGAGCAGGAGTTGGCTAAGTTTATCTTTAAAGGGATGGTTAATAAATATTTTACCCCTTGCAGGACATAAGGTACCTATCAATTTTGCCACTATAGTGTGAAGTCAGCCACAGACAATAGGAAAACAAATGGATGTGGCTGTGTTCCAGTAGAACTTTATTTACAAAATAGGAGGGGGATCGAATTTGGCCTGTGGACAGTTTTGACCACCCCCTGTCCTAGAGAAGACATTCCTTCTAAGGGAAAGGACAAATTCTTGCTCCTCATACCTCTCACTGCTAAGAAAGGGGCACAGCACTTAGTTGTATTTTGATGGTATTAATAGCATTTCTCGCACTTGGGGATGTTGCTTTGACCGTTATCAGGTGACTCAGGAGACTTCCAGTTTTGACTTGTGTTGTGCTCAGTCATGCCTGACTCTTTGCAACCCCATGGACTGTAGCCCACTAGGCTCCTCTGTCCATGGGATTTTCCAGGCAAGAATACTCGAGTGGGTTGCCATTGCCTTCTCCACTGGTTTGACTAGGATCATGGAACAGAGGGTTGGCAGCTGAGCTAGGCTGTGATGCCAGCCGTTCTGGTGTGTCAGCCTTTTGACCAGCAGATATGATAGTGCCCAAGGTGTCTATGTCTATGGTGAGGACACTGTGCAGACTGCTAAATTCCAGTGGACAGTCTTGTGCAGATTTCTAGGTTTTAAAGCAGGGCTATGACTTCTGTGCTGGAGAGACACTCTCAATTTGAAAAATATTTCCTGGCCTGCTACCGGGCTTTGGTAGAGACAATGTTTAACCACAGGACATCAAGAGACCATGTGAGTGTAGCTGCCTATCATGAACTGATTTCGCTGAATCGTTACATATCCATTGAGTCATAAGACTGAGTGGGCACAACAAGTCTGATGAAAATAATCATTTAGGAGGCATGAATAAATTACAAAGACAGGTGTCCCAGACTCTCACGTCACCCACCAATGCAGCTTATTCTACAGTATCATGAAGGGGTCCCTATGACCAACTGATGGAAGATGAAAAGATTCGGGCTGGTTCACTGATGGTTCAGTGTGATTTGCTGGGGCATGCTGGAAAAGGACTGCTCCTGATTACAGACCTTTCAGGGATGGTCCTGAAAGTTGAAAGAGTGAAGGCGAATGCTCTCAGTGAATAGAGCTAAAAGTGGTACACTTGGCCGTGATTTCCTATAGAGGTGTAGCCCAAGATACCTTCACATGCTAATTTCTGGGCCATGAACCATGACTTGGTCAATTAATCAATGGCTAACAAGGAATAAGACCAGAAGTTTTGGGGAAGAGTTATGTGGATGTACTTCTGGGGTGAGCAGACCTCTGTGTCTTATATTAATGTCCTTCAGAAGAGACTTAAAAACCACCATCACCACCACTCTCCCCACATCCCCTCCACCCTTGCCTCTCTCTTTGGCCATCCTAGAATTTGCCAGGTGAGCCCAAAGATGTTGGCCATGGTGGCATGGATGAGAGTTTTGAGTGGGCACAACTACACTGACTTCTTCTCAACAAGGTTGACTTAATGCTTGTATTTCTAGCTTCAGAGAGTGATGCAGAGCCCTTGATGTGGCATCATTCTCCAGAGAGACCTGCTGCCTACCTGACGGCTGATTGACCACATTGGATATCTTATATCTTGGAGGAGGCAGCGGTTTCTTTTTGCTAAAATCGATGATTTGATAGATTTGCATTCTCTGATTGCATAATCTTCACCAGTACTATTATCTGATGTCTCACAGCATGTTCATCTCTTACATACTGCCTCAGGTTAAGGGCCCTGTTCTATAGCAAAGGAAAGTAGGCAATAAACTCATCACCACATGATTCATTGGTAAATATAACCCATCTCCTAGGAGTAGTTGGTCTGATGTAACAGTGAAACAACGCAGTAAAAGTTCAGCTAAGGCGCCAGCTTAGGGAAAATACCTTATAGGGTTACAGTGTTGTTCCTTACATGTGGTATATGTGCGGAATCAATGTATTTCTGCATCCCTAACACGCATCATGGACCTGCGTCCTTAAAATATGCCGGTCCATGAACAAAGGGGTATACATTGGACTGGCTCTCTCATTATCAATCCTAGTGACCTGGTTATGAAAATCTGTATTTACCATTTCTGGAAAAAAAAAAGCGGGGGAGGAGAACACTTCCTCCAGGGGACACAGTAAAAATTTCATCGTATTTGAAGTTGTGGTCCCCACTTAGCAGTTTTAGCTCCTCATGCCAGTGGACCAGCAGTAAAGAAAGAAGTGCCAAAGAAGCAGTGGTAATTGCCTTGATTAGCATTAGGACTTGGGGTTGCTACTACACGATAAGGGTAGAAAGCAATATATCTGGAACTCAGGGGAATCACGGGGCATCTCTCGGTAATTCAGTGCCCAGTGATAACCATGAATGGTCAGTTGCAGCATCCATGACCTGAAAAAGGCACAGCAACTGTAGACTAACACCCTCTAAGGAAGCAGCTCTGGGTCACCCCTCTAGGCAAGCAACCTAGACCAGAGTACTAGTTGAAAGTGAAAGAAACCCAATGAATGATGATGACTATCAAATAGCCTCAGGATCAACTGCAGCTTTAACTGGAGACTGGATCTTGGTTTGCTAACCTTATGTAAATTATTTGGGGATATCACACCTAGCCATTGTCTTTTGAAAAAACTTTAAATATAATTCATTTACAAGGTTATTTTAGTTTCAGGGGTACCACATAGTATTCGATATTTTTATGTGTTATGAAATGACCACCACAACAAGTTCGTAATGTTCCATGAGATGTTAAGTGTTCCATGGGACAAACCTCGAATAATGAGAGACAGCAGATCAACGCCTCCTCCTTCCTGTTTCAGGATGTGGTGTTCTCGACAACCTGCTGGTAAGGTATTTCACGTGACTGAGCAGTCGCCTGTTCTGGGGAAAGTGTGGCTGCTTTTGTAACATACTGCCTTGTATATGCTTTCTTTTCTCCCCTGCTTTTTTCCCCCTCACTTTTGCTGCCTGGGATTATACTTCCAAGGAAAGACTGATCAGGTAAACTTTGCCTCACATTCTGATTTGTAGGGGGCCCAGGCTAAGAAAAGTAGAACTTCAGTGGGAGTTCTCACCCAGGAGGACTAGGTGAGAGTTGTTTACTTTTTATTTTAAAGATTTTTTAAAATATGGACCATTTTTTCAAGACTTCATTGAATTTGTTACAATATTGCATCTGTTATTTATATTCTGGTTTTTTTTTTTTTTTTTGGTTGTGAGGCATGTGAGATCTTAGATCCCCAACCAGGGATCAAATCTGCACCCCTTGCATTGGAAGGCAAAGTCTTAACCACTGGACTGTCAGAGAAATCCCAGTTTTTTTTTTGTATTTTAAAGAAGGCTGTTGTAGAAAGCAACAGAAATGGCTTGAGTAACTAAGACAAAAGTGAGGGAATATTTTCAAGGAGTGTAATTCAAGGAAACAAAAGGCTGAACAAGCCATAGAGTGGATGGGACCCAGGGAAGATTTGTTGATCTATGCAGCAGAACTGATGGATGGTATCTGTGGCAGTTTTCAAAGATGCATGCAAGTTTTTCTGATAATCCTTCTATCAAGAAGTGGAGCCCAATCCCATTTTATATCATGTGGGCTGTACTTAGCAATTTACATCTAATGAGTAAAATATGGCAGAAATAATGGTCTGTGACTTCTGAATCTAGGCCATAGAGAACACTGTGGCTTTCACCTTGATTTCTCATTGATCACTTGATCTAGGGGAAGCCTGCAGCTGTCATGTCTTGAGGCTATCTAGCAGCCCCATGGAGAGGCCCTGGGTGGTGGGGTCCTTCCTGCCAACAGCCTTGTCAGTGGGCCATCATGGGAGCAATTCCTCAGTTCCAGTCAAGCTTTCATATGACTGCAGCTTTGGTTGACATTTTGACTGCAATCCTGAGAGACCCTGAGCAGGAAGCATCAGCTAAGGACCTCTTGAATTCATGACTTATGTTAACTTCAAGGTTAATGTTTGTCATTTTAAGCCAGTGAGTTTTGGTGTAAATTTGTTTTGCAGCAGTAGATAATGAATATAGTATCTTTAAGATATCTTCAGTGATTATTGATCTTGGTGAATATTATTAGTAACTACTAATAATAGTAATAGTAGTAGTAATATCATAGTAATAGTAATCTTATTAGTAATAATATTATTAGTACTAGTATACTAATTATTATACTAATAATATAATTAGTATTATTAGTTCCATTTGCAAAATAGACATAGTAATTGTACCTCACTGACAAGAGTTGTTTACAAGGCTATAAAATGCACAATATAGTGCCTAGAACAGAGTGAGAATTCAGTAGATGTTACTGCTACTATTAGCAGTCATCATCGTCGTCTTAAGATTCAGATTCCTAAGAAAGAGAATCTGGTTGACTTAGCTTGGCTTATGTGCTTTCCTCTTGAGCAAAGGAGCACAGGGCGCTGATTGAAAATCCTACCAGGTCTGTATTTCCTCAAAGAAAATTAAGGTGCTATTGCCAGACAAGCAAAAGCAACACTAACTACAAAGGGTATGCATACTTTAAGGTTTCTTATACATAAAATTGCTTCCAAATGGCTTCCCCCCAAATGTTGTATCAATATATATATATGCTTCTGCCAACATGAGAGCATCCTCCTCACTCCACCTTTGCCAACACTGCTATTATCCCGAAGGAAAGAAGAGCCAGTTTAATGGGTGAAAAATGATACCTTGGTGCTTATGCCTATACTTCTTTACTGGTGAATCTGAATATGTTTCCATGTTTTATTGGTCATTTGTATGTCTTGTTTGTGGAATTAAGGAACACTCATCTAAAAAGTGGGATATAGGGTTATTTCCGCTGACTTGGGTGCTTTATTTGTGTGCTAATGGTATCTATAGTCTAACATATATTACAAATATTTCTTCAGTATATGTTGTTTATTCTAATTTTGTTTAACGAAGCCTTTTGCTCATGATGTTAAATTTTTAAGTGAGAGTGATCGAGCTTTTCATTTGCTCTATTTCCTGCTATGTGTGGTCTTTGGGGGAAGTCTGATCTTGCTGGCAATCTTGGAAGGTGGGTGGTACCTATAAGTTCAGCTGAGAGATGAACAGTAGTCTTAACTTATACCTGAGAAGGCCAGAAAGCAAAGGAGTGGTCATTATTACCAGCCAGTTTGTTACTGGCTTTTCAGAACACAAACTTGCATGACTTTCACCTTTTGCTGGATTGTCAGACCTACATGGGAATCTCCAGCTCACACACGAATTGTCGTCCATTTAAGGGGGACAGTATCTTAGAGGAGAGAGACAAAGCTGAGCAATCACAGCAGAGGGTCCTCTTGAGGTGGAGCCCGTGAGTGATAAACTGAAACAAAGGTACAGTAAGAACTCTAAGGGAGATACAGCTGAACTTCAACAAAGATTTTCCTGTACTGAAAGACATAATTTCTAAAGTAAAAAACTTGTCAGGAATCCCCTGGCAGTCCAGTGGTTAGGACTCAGGGCTTTCTCTGTGGTGGCCTGGGTTCAATCACTAGTTGGGGAACAAAGATTCCACAAGCCATGCAGCACAGCAAAAAACAAACAAACAAACAAAAGCAAGCAAGCAAAAAAAAAAAAAAAAATTGGCAAATTAATTAAGAACTATGATCAGAGATGAGAACTGATTTAACATTCTGATTGATGCTTAAATTAAAAAATTCTTATGATGCAGAGTAAAAATACAAAGAAATTCAAATCATGAGTGAAAAATGATGGCTGACTCAAATGATAGGACTGGGAAGCTGGAACATGCTACTAATAGGAATTACAGAGTGTAGAAAAGGAAAATAGAGAAGTCATACTTAAAGCACAAATAGAAAAATACAGCTTTGTCCAGTTGAAGGTGGGCTTACTTGGCCATTGAAAAACCCAGGCAAATTCCAGTCCTTTGGCCTATATGTGAAAAATGCATATAAGTATAGATAATCAAGTGGAAAAGATAGATTTTAGATGAAAACCTCCTGGATTTTAAGAAAAGGGAGCCTGTAGATGCAAAGTGCTCAGCTAATCTTAGGCATGATTTTTTTTCAAAGGCAAAAATACACTAAATTTTAAGGATCAAGAGAAAAAAAATCTAACAAACTTTTATAAAAAGATCAGGTTACTACAGAAGGAAAAAAGACTGACTTACATTGAATATTTCTTTTCTTTTTATTTTATAATAACTATTATGTTTTGGTTGCACTGGGTCTTGGTTGTGGCACTCGGCCTTTGTCAAGCTGTGGTGAGCAGGGAGTCACTCTTGGTTGCGGTGCGTAGGCTCCTCATTGCTGTGGCTTCCCTTGTTGTGCGTGCTGGCTCTACATGCAGGTTTCAGTAATTGCGGCGCATGGGCTCAGTAGTTGCTGTGCATAAGCTTAGCTGCTCCAAGGCACGTGGAATCTTCCAGACCAGGGATTGAACTCATGTCCCCTGCATTTCCAAGCAGATTCTTAGCTACTGTACTGCCAGGGAAGCCCTGGATATTTCTTTTATAACAATTAAAGAGAAAACGTAGTTGAATGTCTACAGACTATTGAGGGAAATGGGCTCTGTGATTAAATAATCCTAAATCCAGCAAGGACAGGATCCATCTGGCAGTACAAAAACAAAACAAAACATTTTAATTTTTTTAAAAAGAAATTTAGTTGTTTCTCCTCCATAAGTGTATTTATACAATTTTAAAGGTTATACTCCGTTTACAGTTATTACAAAATTTTGGCTACATTCCCTGTGTTGTACAATACATTCTTGTAGCTCATCTTACACCCAATAGTTTGTACCTCTTGATCTCCTATCCCTATATTGGCCCTCCATCCTTTTCCCACTGGTAACCACTAGTTTGTTCTCTATACCTGTGGGTTTGTCTCAAAGGAAAACATTTTCAAACATACAAGGATTCAGAAAAACTACCACACATGGACTCCACCTAAGGAAAATATTTTATCAAATTCAAGATTGAATTAGAATAGAGTCTGAAGATGCAAAGGAGAACAGTCCAAGAGACAGCGGTGAGCAGGCTCTGATGACACACATAATTAAGATCAAATGGATGATAATAATGTGCCTGGGAACTCTAGTATTAAGCGAAGAGGGTTCTTGAAACAGAAGAAACACATGATTAGGCAAGACCAAAAATAGACTGTAACCTTAGAAATTATCTTGCTCCTTGTGATTTTGTTTATGGTTAGATAAGAATTGGTATAAAACTGTATTGCCAATTATAGGCATGAATGTGGGCTGGCAAGAACTGAAATAAAAGCAAACTGTCTTGGAATTAAAGTCATAATAAGAACAACCAGACAGAAGATGGGGGGAAAAGAAGACAAAACACAGTCAACCAACTAGATCTAACAAGATAGACAGCATGCTCTACCCAACAACAGCAGTATAACATTCTTCTCAAGGGCATGTGGGGCATTTTCCAGGACAGAGTGTACATTAGGCCACAGATGCAGTCTCAGGGGATTTGAGATATCATACAAAGTGTCTTCTTTGACATAGCAGGATGAAGTTAGAAATCAATAACAAGTAAAATGGGGAAATTCTCAGACTTGTGGAAATTAACACACTCAAACAATCAATGGATCAAAGAAGAAATCACAAGAGAAATTAGAAAATATTTAGAGATGAATGAAAGCAAAAATACATGTCAAAACTTATGTCAATCATACCTTAATCTTTAAAATTAAAAGAAAAAACTTATCAGATATGGTGAAAGCAGTGCTAAGGAGAAGTTTGTAACTATAAATCTCAACAGTAAAAAAAAAAGTGATCTCCAATTAACAACCTAACTTTAAAATTTAAGGAATTAGAAAATGAACAAACTAAAACTAGAGTTACTGAGAGGAAAGGAATAATAAAGATTAGAGCAAGGAATGCCCCAGCAGTCCAGTGGTTAGGACTCTGAACTTCTACTTTAGGGGCCTGGGTTCCATCCCTGGTTGGAGAACTACTAGGTTGGTGCAAAAGTAATTGCAGTTTTGGACCAAAAATTTTAAATCATTATAACTAGGCTCAAACACATGTTTATTAATGAAAATAGGAACCATTAAAATCAACACATTTTTGCCAATGAGAAATAGGCTTGTTTATTCCTGTAGCATAAAAATCCATGCTTTGGGATTCAATGAAATCTTGGAAGCATTTTCTGCCTCCTACTGGTTGTGGAAGCATTTTTCCTGCAAAAAGTTGTCAAGATGCTTAAGAAGTGGTAGTTGGTTGGTGAGAGGTCAGGTGAATATGGCAGAAGAGGCAAAATTTCATAGACCAATTCGTTCAACTTTTGAAGCATTGGTTGTGCAACCTGCAGTCAGGCATTATCATGGAGAAGAATTGCGTCCTTTCTGTTGACCAGTGTCTGCTGCAGGCATTGCAGTTTTGGTGCATCTCATTGATTTACTGAGCATACTTCTCAGATATAGTGGTTTTGCCAGGATTCAGAAAGCTGTAGTGGATCAAACAGACAGCAGATCACCTGTGACCATGACCTTTTTTTTTTTTTTTGGTGCAACTTTGGCTTTGGGAAGTGATTGGGAGCTTTTTCTGTCACTGTTTGAATTTTTCCCCCATCTATTTGCCATGGAACAGTTAGAACCAGACATGGATCAACAGATTGGTTCAAAATTGGGAAAGGACTACGTCAAGGCTGTATATTGTCACCCTGCTTATTTAACTTATTTGCAGAGTACATCAAGTGAAAATGCTGGGCTGGATGAAGCATAAGCTGGAATCAAGATGGTGGGAGAACTATCAATAACCTCAGATATGCAGATGACACCACCCTTATGGCAGAAAGTGAAGAGGAACTAAAGAGCCTCTTGATGAAAGTGAAAGAGGAGAGTGAAAAAGCTGGCTTAAAACTCAACATTCAAAGAATGAAGATCATGGCATCCAGTCCCATTACTTCATGGCAAATACATGGGGAAACAATGTAAATAGTGACAGACTTTATTTTCTTGGGTTACAAAATCACTATGGACAGTGACTGCAAACATGAAATTAAAAGATGCTTGCTCCTTGGAAGAAAAGCTATGACCAACCTAAACAGCATATTGAGAAGCAGAGACATTGCTTTGCCAACAGTATAGTCAAAGCTATAGCTTTTCCAGTGGTCATGCATGGATGTGAGAGTTGGACCATGAAGAAGGGTGAGCGCCGAAGAATTGATGCTTTTGAACTGTGGTGTTGGAGGAGACTCTTGAGAGCCCCTTGGACTACAAGGAGATCTAACCAGTCCATCCTAAAGGAGATCAGTCCTTAATATTCATTGGAAGGACCGATGCTGAAGCTGAAGCTCTGGTACTTTGGCCACCTGATGTGAAGAACTAACTCATTGGAAAAGACCCTGATGCTGGGAAAGAGAAGCTAGGAAAAGAAGGGGATGACAGAGGACAAGATGGCTGGATGTCATCACTGACTCAGTGTACATGAATTTGAGCAAACTCCTGGAGATGGTGAAGGTCAAGGAAGCCTGGCATGCTGCAAATGCATGGGGGTTGCAAAGAGTCAGACATGACTGAGAGACTGAACAACAAATTTGCCAGGAAGTGATGGGACTGGATGCCATGATCTTTGTTTTTTGAATGGTGAATTTTAAACCAGTTTTTTTTTTAAAAAACATGTATATACTAGTATATATAAAATAACTAGTGAGAACCTACTTATACCATAGAGGGGAAAATGGTAATATCTGTTTGCAGGACATATATTAAAATGCATTCCAGGGACTTCCCTAGTGGTCCAGTGGTTAAGAATCCCCCTGGCGTTCCAGCGGACATGAGTTCAACTCCTGGTCCAGGAAAATCCCACATGCTTTGGAGAAACTAAGCCCATGTGCCACAACTGCTGAAGACCGTGTGTCTAGAGCCCATGGACTGCAGTGAGAGAAGCCACTGCAATGAGGAACCCTCTCACTGAAACTAGAGAGAAACCCCCCATTGAAGTAACCAGAGAAGACCTGCGTGCAGCAACAAAGATGCAGTGCAGCCAAAAATAAATAAGTAAATATAAAATTTAAATAAATAAGTAAATATACAATTTAAATAAATAAGTAAATATAAAATTTAAAAATGCATTCCAATATACATTAGGTGCAGGCTACTCCTGTTTGATTCCACTTATAGCAGATACCTAAAATAGTCAAATTCATGGAGTCAGAAAGTATACTGGTAGATGCCAGACAAGAGGGTGGGAGTGGAGTAGAGGAGGGGAATGGGGAGTTGATGTTTAATGAGGACAGAGTTTCTGTTTAGGAAGGTAAAAAATTAGGTGTTGAGGCATTCTGAGCATGGATTGGAAAAGAATTTCCAGACACAGAGCATTTCAGAAGGTAGTGAGTTTATTGAGAACAAAGAGCAGAGATAATGTGGACACTGGGAGCACAGTGGGCCAACCTCCTGAGTTGACAGTTTTTGGGGGTAAATAGCCAATTTTTATAACCTCAAGACAAAGAAAATTACTCCTGGAAGGTTGGTGTTAGGCAATTGATTGGGGCACAATAGAGTGTTTACTGGAGTGGGCACCTTAGCCTAACTGGGAGTCAGCAACCAGTCCATCCTAAAGGAGATCAGTTCTGGGTGTTCATTGGAAGGACTGATGCTGAAGCTGAAACTCCAGTACTTTGGCCACCTCATGCGAAGAGCTGACTCATTGGAGAAGACTCTGATGCTGGGAGGGTTGGGGGCAGGAGAAGAAGGGGACGACAGAGGATGAGATGGCTGGATGGCATCACCGACTCGATGGACATGAGTTTGGGTAAACTCCAGGAGTTGGTGATGGACAGGGAGGCCTGGCAGGCTGAGATTCATGGGGTCACAAAGAGTCGGACACGACTGAGCGACTGAACTCAACTGAACTGAACTGAACTGAAGCTTGTTAGTGATGATCAGAGGGGCTTTTGGCAACAGGACTTCCCCAGTGGCTCAGATGGTAAAGCGTCTGCCTACAATGCAGGAGACTTGAGTTCAATCCCTGGGTTGGGAAGATCTCCTGGAGAAGGAAATGGCAACCCACTCCAGTATCCTTGCCTGGAAAATCTCATGGATGGAGAAACCTGGTAAGCTATAGTCCATGGGGCCACAAGGAGTTGGACACACCTGAGTGACTTCTCTTCCACTTTTCCCTTTACAAAAGGGCTCAGACTTCCCTGGTGGTTCAGTGGTAAAGAATCTGCCTGAGATGCAGGTTCGATCCCTGAGTTGGGAAGATCCCTACGGTGAGGGCATGGCAACCTACTCCAGTTATTCTTGCCTGGAGGATCCTATGAGCAGAGGAGTTGGTGTGCTACAGACCATAGGGTCGCAAAGAGCCAGGTCAGGTTCGGACGTGACCTGGGTTCCAGGTTCCGCTTCTGTGGCCTTGAGGGCAGGCCTTAATGTTAGGGAGATGGACAGTGGTGAGAGTTGCGCAGCAACATGAATGTACTTACTGCCACTAAACTGCACAGGTAACTATGGTTAAAATAGTATGTTTTATATGGTGTGACTTTTGCCACAATAAAAAACACTTTAAAAAAAGAACTAACGGATTTTAGCAACATTGAAATGGCTACTGTATTTCGAATGTTAACTCGTTAACTGGTTATATATGGCTGGGTTATGTGTTTGCTGTAAAAGCGAGTGGATTGCAGTCCTAGCTCAATATAACTTATAACCTTGTATTCTTATTTAATGTGTCATAACCATTTCCCATGTCAATGCATAGTCTTTTAAAATAAACCATCATTGTCATTCAACTACAAGAATACTGATGATCAATATTTGAAAATCTCATCCACTAATAAAAATTTTAGTTACTGTTTAATATTCTTCCATTGAATGGATATTTCCTTATACTTATTCATCTATGTGGCTTTTAACTTACTATATACTGGATGGACATCAAACATCATTGTGCAAATAATTTTTCCATTATTTTGGATTACTATTATGGGATAAAATCCTAGGAGAGGTCAAAGTATTTAAACATTTTACTTTAATGTACCAAATTGCTTTCCAATTTAGCTTGTCACTCATTAGGAAAAAGTGAATGTTACTGTCATTTGTTTTTCCTTGGTTGCCACTGTTAATGCTTTGTCATATGTTTATTTACTAATTGGCTATATTTTATCAGAAATTGTTCATGTAAAGGTTAATTGGAAAAATGGAAACATCCATTTCATTAGAAAAGTGTCAGTTGACACGTGTACCCCAATGTTCATCGCAGCACTGTTTATAATAGCCAGGACATGGAAGCAACCTAGATGTCCATCAGCAGATGAATGGAGAAGAAAGCTGTGGTACATATACACAATAGGGTATTACTCAGCCATTAAAAAGAATACATTTGAATCAGTTCTAATGAGGTGGATGAAACCAGAGCCTATTATACAGAGTGAAGTAAGCCAGAAAGAAAAACATCAATACAGTATACTAATGCATATATATGGAATTTAGAAAGATGGTAACGATAACCCTGTATGCAAGACAGCAAAAGAGACACAGATGTATAGAACAGCCTTTTGGACTCTGTGGGAGAGGGAGAGGGTGGGATGATTTGGGAGAATGGCATTGAAACATGTATAATATCGTATATGAAACAAATCGCCAGTCCAGGTTCAATGCATGATACAGGATGCTTGGGGCTGGTGCACTGGGATGACCCAGAGGGATGGTACAGGGAGGGAGGTGGGAGGGCGGTTCAGGATGGGGAACACATTTACACCCGTGGCGGATTCATGTTGATGTATGGCAAAACCAATACAATATTGTAAAGTAATTAACCTCCAATTAAAATAAATAAATTTAAATTTAAAAAAAGAAAAAAAAAAAGAAAAGTCTCAGTTGAGAATGATATCTTTAGAAAATCAGAGAACTCTTTTCTGAATGCAGGTGAGGTCAATATCTCTCTAGAGAAAGGGTAGGTATGACATTGGTAAAGAACTTTCCTGGGTCAGGATCAGGATGTATGAATTTGTATTTGTTCCTTAAGATGCTGGAGGGGCTTTTAATATGATTGTATCATCTATCCATTTTCAGAACCTTATGTAAAAGATCGCTCTTCACATGAGTATATCAGAGAAAGGAGGCCATCTTCAAACGAATAAAGTGGAAAATGAAGACTTAACCCAACTTCCCCAGCTAGCACAGGGAAGGATTTGCTTAGAGCAGGCATTGGCAGTTTTCAGCTCATTGTAAACAGGAAAGAGCTCCTATGTTCTTAAATGGGTGTGTCCCAGAATTCATAGCAATACCTTATTTCCCCATCAAGACTTGGAAATTCAGCCTCTCAGCAACAACAACAACAAACACAAGCATTAGCTACTATGAACACTATTATTGTAACTATTGCGTTAGAATTAAAATTACATTAGGATTAGAATTTTAATATTCTTTTAAATTCTTCAAGCTTTTTTCTTTTGAAAAAATTTAGAAAGTTATACACTTAAAAATAAATATTAAGAAAAAACTTGATATAGGAAAGTGAGGTAAATCATATTGTCCATATTATAGTCAGAGAAATGCTACCCATGGGGGCATGTTCGTGTGTATCTTGTTGTAAGTTGGTCAATTTTTATGTTATAGCTTCCAAAGTGACTTTTACTTTGTATTGTGTCAAACCAATTGGGAAATTTATATAAAGAGAGATTGTTTATAATAATATCAACATGCATAGGAATAACTCTAACAAAAAAAAAAATCAATGTTAGTTGATGAGATCATTGACACTTACGGGTTTTGCTTTGAGGTTGTATTTGTACAATTATGATCATATTCTCCTGGAGGGCTTTTGTCAGTACAGATAGGATAATATCTTAATGGCTTCACAGTCTAATCCTGCTCGTGTCTGGTTCTGCAGAGAGTGGTCCAGGGAGTAAATGATGGGACCTGAAGTTGAGAAGGTTAGCAGGGGTCAGGTAATAAAGGGTCTTGTGTACCACTAGGCGGCTTGGACTTTATCCTGAGGGCAGTAGGATCCATAGAAGGATTTTTAAGTAGGGAGTGAATCAGATTCTAGAAAACTCACATTGGTAATAATGTGGAAAGTTAGGTAGACAAGTAAATGTGCATGCAGGGAGGCCAATTAGAAGGCTGTTTCAGTAGTCCAGGGGAGAGATTAATTCTAGATCTGAAGATATCCTTTATGGTCAAGTATTATCAAAATACGTCAGCAACAGGTATGTGAAAGCAAAACAGAACTAACATGGGATTGTGGTTATGAAGCTGGGACTATGCCTGAGAAAGAAATCCTCTGCCAATGTGGGGTTAATACGTGTAGAAAAAAATATTATAAATCTGTAGTTAATGCTTGCTCATGAAATCAGCTGATCAAGCTGAAACTAGGGCTATGCAAAAGAAACCCCGGTGGTCAGTGGAATTAATTTACATTACTATCTGTCAAGAGAATTCCTTTCAGTTCAGTTCAGTCGGTTCAGTCGCTCAGTTGTGTCTGACTCTTGGCTTGGAACAAAATAGGGACATTTTCATATGCATAGTCTATCTCTTTGTTCTTACTGCTGTTCAATTACACATGAGTAGAATGGAAGTGTATATTTTATATGAAATACCGCCATATAATTTGTAACTTATTTGTAAATTGTATATTCAGAAGAACAAATGTCACAATTGATTTCACCGCTTCTTACTGCTTTTGTAATTATTATGTTTGACTTTCAGGGCCCCACAGGGCCAAATTTCACCTCTTTACCTACTAAATTTATTTATGTTTAATTCCTGGCAAATAATTTACCATTGTGAGCCATAAGATGGGCATCAGAGCCTGAGGAATATTAATATTGTGCATATTACTTCCAAGTATTTTAAGTTAATTGGAGAAGCTCCGTGAAATAGTGCCCATCAGTCCACTTGACTGAGAAAGAAGAGAAACTCTCCTAGGGGAAAGTTTTGGCACAATTTTTGAAATGAAACTTCTTTTCCACAGATTCTCTTCACTCCTTTTATATAAATTCAGGAAAAGAGGGAATAGAAACTTGGAGGAGCTGAAATATTTTTGTTCTAGACAGAGTAGAACCGTACGAAAAGGAAACTTAAGAGAATAGTCAGACATGGCTTGTTTATTGCCAGAAGAGATGGTGCTGGGTAAGATTTCACTTACAATTCTGTTGAAAAAGTCTGAAACAGACCGTTGGACTTTCCTGGGCATGATGTGCAAATTATTTTCCTAGAGAAAAGGGAAAGACTTACTCTGCTGTAGGTTTCCTGACCATGATCATCTAGTGAAAAGGAGGTGAGAGTCTCCAAGAGTTAAAGCTAACTTTATCTATAACAAAGATGTGCATTTGGCTGTCAGGAAATTCTCCCCGCCCTTGGAACCAGCATGGGAATCAGTTCAGTTCAGTTCAGTCGCTCAGTCGTGTCCGACTCTTTGTGACCCCATGAATCACAGCATGCCAGGCCTCCCTGTCCATCACCAACTCCCGGAGTTCACTCAGACTCATGTCCATTGACTCCGTGATGCCATGCAGCCATCTCATCCTCGGTTGTCCCCTTCTCCTCCTGCCCCCAATCCCTCCCAGCATCAGGGTCTTTTCCAATGAGTCAACTCTTCGCATGAGGTGGCCAAAGTACTGGAGTTTCAGCTTTAGCATCATTCCTTCCAAAGAAATCCCAGGGCTGCTCTCCTTCAGAATGGACTGGTTGGATCTCCTTCAGAATGGACTGGCTGGATCTCCTTGCAGTTCAAGGGACTCTCAAGAGTCTTCTCGAACACCACAGTTCAAAAACATCAATTCTTCGGCCCTCAGCCTTCTTCACAGTCCAACTTTCACATCCATACATGACCACAGGAAAAACCATAGCCTTGACTAGACGGACCTTAGTTGGCAAAGTAATGTCTCTGCTTTTGAATATGCTATCTAGGTTGCTCATAACTTTTCTTCCAAGGAGTAAGCGTCTTTTAATTTCATGGCTGCAGTCACCATCTGCAGTGATTTTGGAGCCCCCCAAAATAAAGTCTGACACCGTTTCTATTGTTTCCCCATCTATTTCCCATGAAGTGATGAGACCAGATGCCATGATCTTCGTTTTCTGAATGTTGAGCTTTAAGCCAACTTTTTCACTCTCCTCTTTCACTTTCATCAAGAGGCTTTTTAGCTCCTCTTCACTTTCTGCCATGAGGGTGGTATCATCTGCATATCTGAGGTTATTGATATTTCTCCTGGCAATCTTGATTCCAGCCTGTGTTTCTTCCAGTCCAGTGTTTCTCAGGATGTACTGTGCATATAAGTTAAATAAGCAGGGTGACAATATACAGCCTTGACGTACACCTTTTCCTATTTGGAACCAGTCTGTTGTTCCATGTCCAGTTCTAACTGTTGCTTCCTGACCTGCATACAGATTTCTCAAGAGGCAGGTCAGGTGGTCTGATATTCCCATCTCTTCCAGAATTTTCCACAGTTTATTGTGATCTGCACAGTCAAAGGCTTTGGCATAGTCAATAAAGCAGAAATAGATGTTTTTCTGGAACTCTCTTGCTTTTTCCATGATCCAGCAGATGTTGGCAATTTGATCTCTGGTTCCTCTGCCTTTTCTAAAACCAGCTTGAACATCAGGGAGTTCACGGTTCACGTATTGCTGAAGCCTGACTTGGAGAATTTTGAGCATTGCTTTACTAGCATGTGAGATGAGTGCAATTGTGCGGTAGTTTGAGCATTCTTTGGCATTGCCTTTCTTTGAGATTGGAATGAAAACTGACCTTTTCCGGTCCTGTGGCCACTGCTGAGTTTTCCAAATTTGCTGGCATATTGAGTGCAGCACTTTTACAGCATCATCTTTCAGGATACTAGCTCAAAAAGGAGTAATTGAAGTAGTTCTGTTTCTTTTAGTTTTTTTTTTTTTTCTTTTTTTCTCAGCTTGCTTCTGGGTTTAATTACCTTTGGTTACCTTTCCAACAATGGAGAAGGAAATGGCAACCCACTCCAGTATTCTTGCCTGGAGAATCCCAGGGACAGAGGAGCCTGGTGGGCTGCCGTCTGTGGGGTCGCAGAGTCGAACACTACTGATGTGACTTAGCAGCAGCATTATCAAAATACTTTATGGATGTTATCTTGTTTAATACTCTCAACAGCTTTATGAGATTACTGTTATCTTTGTTTTATATGTGGCAAACTTGAGGTGTAAAGCAGGTAAGCAGTTTGCTCAAGGTCACACACAGATGATGACTCAGAAGCTGGGTTTCTAAACCCTGGTGTGTCTAAATTCGATACCCATTGTCTTGACCAGTAATCTACACTATCGCTCTACTAACATAAATATACAGGCGGCAACGTGGATAGAAAGAGGCAGCTAAATGTAAGAGATGCTAAGGGGGAAACATCAGAAAGACCTGGTGATTGATAAGGGGAAGGGAGGAACTGAAGTTGACATCCAGGTAAGTGGGCAGGGCAGGGGTGGGGGACCCCATTTCTTGGTTTCTATGTAGAGCAGATTTTAAGAAAATATTTATTTTATTTTTGGCTGTGCTGGGTCTTCATTGCTGCACAGCCTCCACTCGGGTTGCAGTGAGTGGGGGCTGTTCTCCAGCAGTGATGCACGAGGCTTCTTACTGCGGTGACCTCTCATGTTGTGAAACATGGGTTCCGTAGTTACAGCTCCTGGGCTCCAGAATGCAGGCTCAGTGGCTATGGTGCACTGGCCTAGCTGCTCCAATGCATGTGGGATCCTTCTGGACCAGGGATCGAACCCGTGTCTCCTGCATTGGCATGCAGATTCTTATCCACTGTACCATCAGGGAATTGTGGCTTCTGTTTTATGTTTTGGTGTTTTGGTTGCAAGGCACGTGGGATCTTAGCTCCCCAACCAGGGACTGAACCTACACCCCCTGCATTGGAAGACAAAGCCTTCACCACGGGACCTGTTTTTAAAAGAAGTCCCCAGATAGCTTGTTTTTTAAAAGGAAGGTTTCTATGTCTTTTCTATTTATTGTGCAAACAATAATCTTTACTGTCTTTAATTTCTCTCCGATGGGTGGTAAGCCCTCCTCTGTTCTCCTGAAACCCTGACCAGAAATGTCTCAGTTAAGGTAACAAGATACTTTCTCTAGAATTTGTTTTTCTAAGTGGGTGATCCAGATTATGTCAGGCCTTGTACCAGTGAAATAACTTGAGAGCCAAGTTATTTGAAGAATAATTTTGCTTGGCTAGTGCTGAGCCTGTGACTGGGTTATCTGAGTTCATCTATGTCCAAGGCCTGAGGAGGAGGAATTCTCATTTCTGGAGCTTCAATTTAATCGAGACATCAGTAGGCAATGCTTAAGCGTAAGTGTGGATGGGCTCCGAAGCTGATGGTCTTCTGGGTGCTCCTAATGAAATTGGTGGCTCAGATGGTAAAGAATCTGCCTGCAATGCAGGAGACCCTGGTTCAGTCCCTGGGTCAGGAAGATCCCCTGGAGGAGGGAATGGCTACCCACTCCAGTATTCTTGCCTGAAGAATCCCACGAGCAGGGAAGCCTGGAGGACTACAGTCCATGGGCAAATTGTCAGACACGACTGAACAACTAAGCACGCAATGAAATTGGATTGCACCTAAGAGCAAATTGTCAGGTTTATATATGCATTATTTTATGTACCACTAAGAAAAAATACCCTGCCAGTTTTAAACTGTAATACCAAGTTCGCTTATTACACTGAATTTTTGTTGAATAGGTATTGAAAGTGTTCTCTTAGGTTTTTATTATGTATCGTTCCTGTGCACCAGCATGTCAGGAAATAGATTTCTTAACCTTTGTCTTGCTGTGGTCGCTTTTCCCATTTCTTTCTTGTCTTCCTTTGCTTTTAAAGGTCAGATTTGGATCATGGTAGGTCACAGCTGAGAGGGAGACCTTATTCTGTGCTCAGGCAAAACAAAGAGACCTCAAGAAGAAGTTAGTTTCATACCTGTTTTTGAATTCCTTCAGAGAATGCAGTTTTCTGTTCCATACACATCTCTTATTCTGGCAGATGCCATGTATTCAACCATCTGTCCATCCATGTATCCATCCGTCCATCCTTTAAGCATTTATTAAGTCAGGTCACTGAATTTAGTTCTGTGGATACAAAGATGAACAAGTAATTCTGTCCCTTTCACGGACTTTGACCTGTACCAGGATTATTCTCTGCTTTGCCACGGTACCACAATCTTGCTATGCTTTTTAAACAAAAGGCAGAGGAGAAATTTTGCTTGAGCTCTGAAGTTAGATTTTCTGAAACTTGAGGTGAAAACTCTTAGGCCACAAATGGTCTTCAGTCTTCCTCATGGATATTTTGATGTAGAACAAGGCAAGAGGTGAGTTTATCTCAAGGTCCACCACTCTGGGTTTATGTTTTACTTCACAACTATCTCACAGCCTCTCTGGGAAGCTCAGGTAGGACTTCAGCTATGGAAGGGGGTAGGCATCTTAGTTTTTCATCTTCCTGTCATGATATAATAATGCTTAACAGTTAAACAACTACGTTTTGAACCCATGTCTTCTAGGAAGTAAGGGAGGATGGCACACTTTACTATTCATGGACACGAATTTATAGACAGCCCAACGCTATGTCAACTTATGTTTGGCATTTAAACATTAGTGTATTCTACTTGTTTTTTTTTTTTTTCCTTGTTTGGTAGATAGATTTGGGAGAAGAGAAAAATGAGTAGATAAAGATTTTGAAGGGGTAGATGAAATCCAGTTGTTTCATCCTCACTAGGAAATGCTTAATACATGCAATGGGTATGGAGGAGCATTTCAGGTGAGTGTGTGTTGAGGAAATCACCCACTGCATTGCCACTTACCCTTAATTGCCTTTAGTATTTCCCAGATAAAGTTTGCCTGCAGACTAACAATCTGTAGCCACCATTTAAACTATTCTGAATCAAGGTTTCCATCACATACCTGGAGAGTTTTTCCAGTTTCATCTTGGAGGTTTTGATTTGATGGAAGTATGTGTATTTTGTAAAAATTTTCTGTGGATTTTAAGAACTTATCCTGATTCACTAGTCTACAAGATCCTGGGCTGGAAGGAATTATAAATTTCTCTGACTTCCAAACTCAGAAAAGGAGAATAAAAACATGGGACCAAAGCAGGATTCAGTTCAGTTCAGTTCAGTTCAGTCGCTCAGTCGTGTCCGACTCTTTGCGATCCCATGAATCGCAGCACACCAGGCCTCCCTGTCCATCACCAACTCCCGGAGTTCACTCAGACTCACGTCCATCGAGGCAGTGATGCCATCCAGCCATCTCATCCTCTGTCATCCCCTTCTCCTCCTGCCCCCAATTCCTCCCAGCATCACTACAAACAAAGCAGGATTAGAGTAGAGTTAATACAAGGGGAAGGTAGGAGGGGAAGGGCCATGGCTCTGGGAGTCCCAGAATTCCCGTGACAGGGAGATGCCATCCAAGACCCACAGGTGATGGTTGGTCAGGTTTATTCCAGTCAAGGGGTGAAGCCTTGAGACCAACTCAACTCATAAATATTCAAATAGAAATGCTAACAGTAATTATATAACTTCTAGTTCAGTGGGGACCCCAGGATACTTCTGTAGTTAAAGTGTGATGAACTTATGTTGCTCTGTGATTACCTAGATGGGAGGAATGTGGGGGCGGTGGTGGGAGGGAGGCTCAAGAAGAAGGGGATATATGTATACATATAGCTGATTCCCTTTGTTGTACAGTAGAAACTAACACAACATTGTAAAGCAATTATACTCCGATTAAAATGTGTGATGAATTTAGATAGCCGTTTTTTTGTATCTTATGATTGCTGTGGTGTTCTCATCTTGTACCATAGGCAAACAGTTTCTACTTGAATGACATACAAAATGATTTTCTACCCTAGAGCTTTATTCATTTGTATTCGGGAAAACTTGGCTGGGGCAAAGATGATTGGCTCCCCGCCCTATCTGTGAGTCCCTGGGCTGACTCTTGATTAATAAGTACCTGCTCTGTGTTTTGGAGTGACTCTGGCTCCTTGTGCCAGCCAGCTCTGGATGTTGAGTTTACCTCTGGCTTCAAAGTTTCAGTCATAGGCAGCCAGGGAACTTGGTTGAGGGAGAGTGGATGTGTATGTTACAGTAATAAAAAGTATATGTAAACAGTGTGAGAAGGGACAGCAGAGGAGGAAATGGTTGGATAGCATCACTGACTCAATGGACATGAGTTTGAGCAGGCTCCTGGAGATGGTGAAGGACAGGGAATCCTGGTGTGCTGCAGTCCATGGGGTCTCAAAGAGTCGAACATGACTGAGCGACTGAACGGCAAAAAACAGTGTGATGTCAGGAGATTTTGGGGCTTGCTATGAGGGGTAGGTAAATTTGATAACCTTTGGTGTATTTGGTTGACTCAAGTTTGGAGGGATCTATGTTGTTCCATCTGTTCTTTTTAAGCTCCTGCAGAATGTCTTTTTTTTTTTAAAAAACTCCATAGAACCTTGAGTTCATTTCAGTTGCTCAGTCATGTCTGACTCTTTGTGACCCCGTGGACTGCAGCATTCCAGGCTTCCCTGTCCATCACCAACTCCCGGAGTTTACTCAAATTCATGTCCATTGCTTCGGTGATGCCATCCAGCCATCTCATCCTCTGTTGTCCCCTTCTCCTCCTGCCTGCAATCTTTCCCAGCATCAGGGTCTTTTCCAATCAGTTGGTTCTTCGCATCAGATGGCATTGGAGTTTCAGCTTCAACATCAGTCCTTCCAATGAATATTCAGGACTGATTTCCTTTAGGATGGACTGGTTGGATCTCCACAGAACCTTAGCAGCATTTTTTTTTGTTTCTTTCCAGTGCTGAGTGGCATGCAGGATCTTAGTTCCCTGACCAGGGATGGAATGCGTGCCCTCTGCACTGGGAACACAGAGTCTTAACCACAAGACCACCAGAGAAGTCCCTTTAGCAATTTTTACATAAAAATTTCCATTTCCTTATGTTCTTGATTTACAAAGTAAATTTGCCTGAGTAAGTGTCTTTAAAGATAATTTCAGTTTTTATTTAGTTTTAAAGCTTTGCGCCACCCACCATTCCAAGTGCTGGGGATGTTAGTGGTAAGAAAAGCAACCTGGCTCTTGCTATCAGGAGTTTACAGTTTTCTAGGGGGAGATAGATATTAACTGAAGGTTTTCAAAGGAAAAAAAGTCCAGATTGTCTAAGGTGGAGTATTTCATTTAAGACTAATTAGTGGTGATTTAAATTGCTTGGCATGATCAATTGTCTCAGCTTGTTCCTGACCCCTGGGTCTAGAAACAGCACACTGGGAAAGTTATATCCTCATATGCAGGTATTCTGTTTTCTAAAGGTGCACTTTTCTCCCGGCTGGAACAGTGGAGAGCACTGGGTCTCAAGAGAGTTGATACTCCAAAGGGAAATGTACCCAGGTGAGGGTTTAAAGAACAAACAGCCAGAAGAATGGACTAACATTTCTGATTTTTAAGATATGGTAAATTAGTGTCTTTTTATACAGGTATTCAAATTCCCTAAAACCTAGCTGGAGGCCTTGAGGTTTTCTGATGATGACCTGTATTATGTAGTTTGCCTTGTAGTATAAATGTTTGCGGCTTGGGTATTTAATTTATTTATTTGTATTTTTTTTAAACAGTCTTCAGGTTTTTTTTAATAGATTTTTTTTTAATTGGAGGCTAATTACTTTACAATATTGTACTGGTTTTGGGCATAGAGCCCTGAAGTTGAGGGCTACTTAAAAGGGTCTGGAACCAGACTCCTGGCTTTAAACTCTATTAATCAGCTCTAACACTGATTAACTCTGTGATCATGGGCCAATTACTTAACCCCTCTGTGCTTTAGTTCACTTACCAAAGTAAGATAATAGTGGTACCTCTGTCATAGGGTTATTATAAGGGTTAAAAATGTTATTTTACTGATTTTTTAAAACACACATTTGTTTTCATGTTTTAGATTCCTTTGAAAATGGAATGTTCCTCGAAGTTGATGAAAGCTTACAATCTGTGTTGGCCAGGTGGCAGTGGTGGTAAAGTCACTATATGTGCATTTGCAAATATCAAAAACTTAACAATTGGACAAGAAAAAGAAATAAAAAGGATCCAAATTGGAAGGGAAAAAGTAAAACTATCACTCACTGTTTGCAGATGACATGATACTTGTATAGAAAACCCTAAAGTTTCCACTCAAAAACGATTAGAGCTGAATTTAGTGGAGTTGCAGGATACAGGTTAATGTATAGAAATCGTTACATTTCCAGATGCTAATAATGAACTATTAAAAAGTGAAAGTAAAAAAAAATCCTGTTTAAAATTGCATCAAAAGGAATTAAAATACCTAGGATTAAAATTAACCAAGGAGATGAAAGATCTATACTCAGAAAACTATAAAAACACTGAGGAAGGAATCTGAAGGTGATACAAAGAAATGGAAAGATATCCCATGCTCTTGGGTTGAAGAATTAATATTGTGAAAAAGCAATGCAAAGATGATCCTAATAAATATACTAATATTGTTTAAAAAGATATGCTAAACTCCTAATGAATAAATAAATACCTCGATGAATTTAGGACTTTAGCCTACAAAGCTGAGGTAACTTGATGAATGGGATATAAAAAATGGATGTAGGTGCTGAATTATGGAGATAAGGGAAAGATACACAAATATTGGGAAAATTTCGCATCATTTGTATCCATGACAAAGCTGTGGCCACGCGGAGGAATGTGGAAAAAACAGCTATCATGTATAAGATAGATCATACACCTTTATCCCTTAGTTTGCTGCGTTCAGTCATGTTCGTTTATTTAAATTCAGGTGTTGTTAGTTGGTGGTGCAAAGCATTACCATTCTGGAAAATATGTATGAACCAGTACAACTTTTGAATAATACTGGCATTATTTCCCCATAAGCTAGTCACAAAAGAACTAGTTTGTGTTTGAGAAACTAGCTTTGGAGCTAATTTGGAGCAGAACAGACTGAACTTTTGGAGCAGAACAGACTGAACTTTTCATTTTTTCCTAGTAACCTGGCCAAGTTGGTACTCTTCACATTTTACAGGTAAGAAAATGAACTGAGGGTCAGAAACTGGCTTTGGGTCACATGGTTGGTAAGCGATGATGACGGTAGAAATCAAACCCAGGTCCTAACTCCAGAGCCCAAGCTTTTTGCATTTATATCATAAAGCCCACATCAACCAGACTTCCCTTATGCCTCAACATCATCTTCTCCATCCCAGAATAATTATGTCTTTTGCTGGATGAACTCTTAGCCATGTCTCCTTAGAATGTGGCCCATGAGCAGTAACAAAGAGAGTTGAGCTTTCCTTTAAGTATTTTCTGAAGTTGTTTGTCTTTGATTAGTAATTGAATTTCCTAACATTGTAAGGTCAGTTTGTCTCTGGACAAAAATGAGCCCCTAGATTTACTGTAATTCAGAGTTATGTTTGCAGTTTGTATTGTGAAGAGCTTTCCAAACTTGACTGCACTTTTACAAAGATACAGTCACCAGATGGCAGCAAAATGCCTTCAGCATATGATCTGAACTACGTGAAATATCGATTGTTTATTGCTGTAAATATTCCAGTTATTTAAAGAAACAAATTTATGAAAAAGTAGTATCCTCTGTTAATCAAATGTGAACAACTTTATTGTATACTAGATATATAAGTATGTTATTTCCAGAGCAAGCTTTCAAATAAATGACTGAATTCTCATAATGATTTATGTATCAAGGGCATACTATATGACAAGCATTTTGCTAAATACTGTATTTACCTTTATTTTATGATTACAATATCATAATCTCTGTTTTGTTGGTGTGGATTCTGAGGCTCAGATTTTGTATGTTTTTGTACTGAGTTGGGCTTCCCTGGTGTTTCAGAGGGTAAAGAATATGGCTGCAATGCTGGAGACCTGGATTCAATCCCTGAGTCAGGAATATCCCCCGAAATAGGGAATGACTAACACTTTTACTTTCTTTTGTATTGGGTCATCTCACTAAGCACTGTTTCCATGCTTGTCCTAAATTAAAAATAAATTCCAATAGTTTTCCCAATTCATTGTCCTGTCTCAGATTTTCTGACTATTTAGATTACCTGCAAATAAAAGCCAGTTTTGCCTCTTATTTTCTAATATTTATACCTTTTGTTTCTTATTCCTGACTTATTGCATTGGCTAACAGATCCAGGAAAATGCAGAATAACAGCAGTGATAGTAGATACAAGCATACCTTGTTTTATTGTGCTTTGCTTTATTCTGATTCACAGGTGTTCTTTTTTTTTTTTTTTTACAGACTAAAGGTTTGTGGCAACTCTGTGTTGAGCAAGTCTATTGATGCCAGTTCCACAACAGTATTACTATTATCATTTGGCTGTGTACCGTGTGGCTTGTGGGGTATTCGTTCTCCACCCGGGATTGAACCCTGGCAGTTCAATCCTGGCAGTAAAAGCACAGAATCCTAACCATTGGATGATCAGGGAATTCCCCCAACAGCATTATTTTTAAATTAGGTACATTTTTTTTAGACGTAATGTGATATTGCAAACTTAATAGACCACAGTATAGTGTAAACAGCTTTCATATGCATCAGGAAGCAAAACAATTCAGGTAGACTTGCTTTATAGTGATAATCACGTTACTGTGACAATTGTTTTATTGTTATGATCTGAAACCAAATTTTTGATGTCTCTGAAGTATTCCTATATCTTCAAGAATGATATTTTTCTGTAGTTTTACGGGTATGTATCAGACTTACTTATATTTCTAGACCGCTTAGTATTTTTATGTTTAGTTTTAGTTTTTTTGGCCACATGGCTTGTGGGATCTTAGCTCCTCAACCAAGGATCAAACATGTGCCCCCTGTGGTGGAAGCACAGAGTCTTAACCACTGAACCTCCAGGAAATTCCCAATGTGGTTTAGTATTTTTAAAAGAAATGAAAGTTGAGTTTTATGAAAGGACTTTTGACAGAGATTAAGGTTAGGGTTTTTCTCTTTATCTAAATTCAGACCATCCTTGTGTTCCAGTGGTGGTAATAAGTGGTGATGATGATAATATTAATAATTAGCATTTATTATGCATTTGGTATATACCAGTCAGTGTTCTTAGTTCTTTAGGTTCAACTCAATACTACATCCGTATGAGTTAGCTCCTATTTTATTATTACCATCTTGTTTTACAGAAAAGGAAAATGAGACAGTGAAAGTTTTCAAATTTGCCACATTACTTAACTATTTCTTGGGTATGACATTATTCTTTTAGAATTCTACTGGCTTTCAATTTTTGCTCGTAGTTTGTTTAGGAATTTCTTCTCTATATTTATAAATGAAATTGGTCTACAACTCTCTGTTTTTGCATGCTATCATCCACGTACCACAATGGAGAGTAGACCTATTTGCTCACCAAAACTAAGGTCCATGTACAGCAATGAAGACCCAACACAGCCAAAATTTTTAAAAACCCTTCACATATACTAGCTGATTCCTCAGTTAACAAATTTATATTGTTATCATCTTAAAATATTTTAGATTTGGAAAATGTTATTTGTCCAAGATTACACAGCTGATATAGACAGATAAGGGTTTGAATCTAGACTATCTGACTTCTGAGCTTGTTCTACTATACTTTCTTCCCTCCGTCTCTCCTGTACAATAAAGTTTCTACAAGATGTTGTTGTTCAGTTGCTAAGTCGTGTCTGACCCTTTCCTACCCAAGGACTGCAGCATGCCAGGCCACCCTGTCCCTCACTATCTCCTGGAGTTTGCCCAAGTTCATGTCCACTGAGTCAATGATGCTATTCAACCATTCCTACAAGATAGACTACCTCTTTTCCTGATTTCTCCATTGCATGGCTCCTATGCTTCAGCCTTGTCCATGCACTATCTATGTGTTATAGTTCTCTCAGTTTTAATGCTGTGAAACCTTTGGTAGAGGTTAGAAATTAGAAACATTATGTTGTTGATATCTTTTGACCCAGGAGTTTCATTTCATAGATTAAACTTTAAAAACCAAATTACACAAATGGGAAAAAATTTCTATATGAAGAGGAATGTATTGTGTCATTGTTTCTTAAGGAAAAGATTAGAAATAATCTGTGTCCATTGATAGGTCATTATTTAAAATAAAATATAATCCTTCCAAAGATAGTTTCTATCATCTATTAAGCTATTATTACGCATTAGGTATTCTGAAATTTCTTTTTAGGCATTGTGTTGTGTGTGTTAGTCACTCAATCATGTCCAACTCTTTGCAACCCCATGGACTGTAGCTCACCAGGTTCCTCTGTCCATGGAGTTCTCCAGGAAATAGTATTGGAGTGAGTAGCCATTCCCTTCTTCAGGGGATTTTCTCCACCCAGGGATCAAACCCGGGTCTCCCACATTGCAGCCATATTCGTTACCATCTGAGCCAACAAGAAGACCCATTATTCAGTTCAGTTCAGTCGCTCAGTCGTGTCCGACTCTTTGCGACCCCATGAATCGCAGCACGCCAGGCCTCCCTGTCCATCACCATCTCCCGGAGTTCACTCAGACTCACATCCATCGAGTCTGTGATGCCATGCAGCCATCTCATCCTCGGTTGTCCCCTTCTCCTCCTGCCCCCAATCCCTCCCAGCATCGGAGTCTTTTCCAATGAGTCAACTCTTCGCATGAGGTGGCCAAAGTACTGGAGCTTCAGCTTTAGCATCATTCCTTCCAAAGAAATCCCAGGGTTGATCTCCTTCAGAATGGACTGGTTGGATCTCCTTGCAGTCCAATGGACCCTCAAGAGTCTTCTCCAACACCACAGTTCAAAAGCATCGATTCTTCAGTGCTCAGCCTTCTTCACAGTCCAACTCTCACATCCATACATGACCACAGGAAGAACCATAGCCTTGACTAGGCAGACCTTAGTCGGCAAAGTAATATCTCTGCTTTGGAATATACTGTCTAGGTTGGTCATAACTTTTCTTCCAAGGAGTAAGTGTCTTTTAATTTCATGGCTGCAGTCACCATCTGCAGTGATTTTGGAGCCCCCCAAAATAAAGTCTGACACTGTTTCTACTGTTTCCCCATCTATTTCCCATGAAGTGATGGGACCAGATGCCATGATCTTCGTTTTCTGAATGTTGAGCTTTAAGCCAACTTTTTCACTCTCCTCTTTCACTTTCATCAAGAGGCTTTTTAGCTCCTCTTCACTTTCTGCCATAGGGTGGTGTCATTTGCATATCTGAGGTTATTGATATTTCTCCTGGCAATCTTGATTCCAGCTTGTGTTTCTTCCAGTCCAGTGTTTCTCATGATGTACTCTGCATATAAGTTAAATAAGCAAGGTGACAATATACCAAGGCCAGTGGCGGCCAGGAGGAGACACCCCGTGTCCGAGATCAGGGGCGGTGACCTTGAGGAGCCACCCTGAGCCCAAGGCCCGGGGCAGCAGCTGGGAGGAGCCACCCACACCCAAGGCCAGGGCTGGCTGCCCGGAGGAGCAACCTGAGGAGCGGTGGCTGCGCAGGCACAGGAGGGCCTAGAGGAGCTATCCCACGTTGAAGGTCAGGAATGGTGGCGGTAAGGAGATGCCTCTTGTCCAAGGTAAGAAACAGCAGCTGTGCTTTGCTGGAGCAGCCATGAAGAGATACCCCACGCCAAGGTAAGAGAAACCCAAGGAAGATGGTAAGTGTTGCAAGAGGGCGTCAGAGGGCAGACACCCTGAAACCATACTCACAGAAAACTAGTCAATCTAATCACACTAGGACCACAGCCTTGTCTAACTCAATGAAACCAAGCCATGCCCACGGGGCAACCCAAGACAGGCGGGTCATGGTGGGAGAGGCCTGACAGAATGTGGCCCACTGGAGAAGGGAATGGCAAGCCACTTCAGTATTCTTGCCTTGAGAACCCCATGAACAGTAGGAAAAGGCAAAATGATAGGATACCAAAAGAGGAACTCCCCAGGTCATTAGGTGCCCAATATGCTACTGGAGATCAGTGGAGAAATAACTCCAGAAAGAATGAAGGGATGGAGCCAAAGCAAAAACAATACCCAGCTGTGGATGTGACTGGTGATAGAAGCAAGACCCATTATTATGCATTAGGTATTCTGAAATTTCTTTTTGGGCATTATTTCATTTAATTTTCACATTTGTGTTGGATGTTATAAATATCCCTTTCACACGTAAAGGAAATAGGACTGAGAGATAGTCAATAATTTGTCTAAGGTCCTACTGCCAGTGGATGGTAAAGTTGGAATTTGAATTGACAATCTGATTCCAAAGGAGATGCTCATAACCACTTCATTTTAATCTGTATAATAGAATACCAGTATACAAGTGAAAAACGATGTAAAGCTACGTTTTAGGCATGGAAAGATGCCCACTATACATTGTGGGGGGGGAAGTAGATCATCAAATAGCATATATAGAAGGAATCTATATTGGTACTGTCTGCATTTTTTCAATAATAAGCGAATGTTATTTGGGGGCTTCCCTTGTGGATCAGCTGGTAAAGAATCTGTCTGCAATGCAGGAGACTTGAGTTTGATCCCTGAATTGGGAAGATCCCCTGGAGAAGGGAAAGGCTACCCATTCTAGTATTCTGGCCTGGAGAATTCATTCTGGCCTGGAGAATTCATGGGCTATACAATCCATGGGGTCTGTTATATGTTATTTTTTTTTATCATCAGAAAAAATTCCACTATGTTTTTGAAAAAAGAGTTGATTGATGGTGCATTCTTGCCTTCAGCGCAGGATTATCAGAGAGAAGACTTTGAAACTGAATATGAAATACCATCTCTGGAACATCAACAGGGAACGACTACCCCTGAAGAGGACAACATAAGGCCATTTGCAAGTCATGAGTGGTCCTGTGTGGAGCTGTGTATATATATTTTAAGTGGGGAAGGAATTTTACTCAGGGCTCACACCTTATGAAGCATCAGTTGATCCACCCAGTAGAGAAATATTATTGCCCAGACTGTGGGAAATATTTCAGTAACAGCTCAAATTTTACTAGACACCAATGGAATCACTGAAGCTACAGTTCCAGCTTCCTCTGGCACCAGCTCACGCACACATGTGTGTCATGAGTGAGGCCCCACGAGTGCCCATGAGTGCCCAGAGTGTGGTCAGAGGTTTAGTCATAATAGCTCCTAAATTGCAGTGCATCAGAGAACCCACACAGCTGAAAAAACACAACATTGCTCCCAGCGTGGGGGTCTTCCTTGGGGGCTCAGTTGGTAAAGAATCTGCCTGTAACATGGGAGACTGCTTGCAATGCAGGAGTCCTGGGTTCCATCCTTGGTTCAGGAAGATCCTCAGGAGAAGGGAATAGCAACCCACTCCAGTATTCTTGCCTGGGAAATCCCATGGACAGTGGAACCTGGCAGGCTATAGTCCATGAGGTCGCAAGAGTTGGACACGACTGAGTGACTAACATACACACACACCTTGCAGCTTCATGGACTAGTTATAGGATAGAAATCCTGTTTGCTCTATGGACAATGTGTCTCTCTCTGAAGTGTCTTACTTATGTATAAAGACTACCCTGAATTATAGCCAACTCTCTAAAGCAGATATCTTAAATCTGAAATTGTTACCTTATTGATTATATCCTTGTAAAAGCCTGAGGATGTTCACTTCAGTTCAGTCGCTCAATTGTGTCCAACTCTTTGTGACCCCATGGACTGCAGCATGCCAGGCCTCCCGATCCATCACCAACTCCAGGAGTTTACTTAAACTCATGTCCATTGAGTCGGTGATGCCATCCAACCATCTCATCCTCTGTTGTCCCCTTTTCCTCCTGCCTGCAATCTTTCCCAGCATCAGGGTCTTTTCCAATGAATCAGTTCTTCCCATTAGGTGGCCAAAATATTGGAGTTTCAGCTTCAGGATCAGTCCTTCCAATGAACACCCAGGACTGATCTCCTTTAGGATGGACTGGTTGGCTCTCCTTGCAGTCCAAGGGACTCTCAAGAGTCTTCTCCAACACCACAGTTCAAAAGCATCAATTCTTCAGCGCTCAGCTTTCTTTATGGTCCAACTCTCACATCCATACATGACCACTGGAAAAACCATAGCCTCGACTAGACAGACCTTTGTTGGCAAAGTAAAGTCTCTGCTTTTTAACATGCTGTCTAGGTTGTCATAACTTTTCTTCCAAGGAGTAAGCATCTTTTAATTTCATGGCTGGGATGTTGGATGGGTTCAGATTGTAGGGTTCAGGGTGAAGGGTAAGACAGTGATTTTACCTTCCTCTATACCTGCTTTTTGCAACATCCCTCCACTCTCATTCCACCCTTTTGATTTTGGACTGAGAATTAAAAGATATTTCTGAGGCAATTGAGGGAGATACATACACAAACACCCCAATATGCATTTGGCATGTTTGGCAAAAATGCCTCCTCATTCTTTCACCTTTAATCTGCAAGTAATAGTTTTTTAAAAAAAGATTTTAGACATGTCACTCACAGGGGAAGGGGACATTTACTCAAAATTATTGAGTTCAGCCCTGCTCAAGGGTTGTGAGAAGAGCAGGGACAGGCTTGGGGAGCCAGTCCCTGACTGCCTCCACACCAAATGCAGCAGAAAGCTACTTGTACAAGCAAAGAACACCTAAGTGACTTTACAAACAAAGGAGAAAGTCTAAGTGATTTTGTCTTGGTGCCCTGCTGAATGTGCCCTTCCTGATGGACAGGACTGGGGCTAGGCAGCCCTCTTCAACGGTTCTATTTTTTCCCTTTTCTCTTATTCTGACCCCTTTGGCTATCATTTCTACTATGGGAAGATAAAAAATTAAAAAAAAATTTATAAAAACCTCTACTTCCCCAAGCTAAAAATTAAGAAATACTACCAGCAACAAACTACCCACCCCCAAATAAAATAAAATACAGATATATCCCAGGGTTAAATTTTCTTTCCTTAAAAAGAATTCAACCCCAAAGCCCAGTCAACAATTCCCTAAAGTAGCAGAACCTCCCTCTGAGGTAGATAGCTAAGAACTGTCATGTTCTTTTAGATAGTATCCACATAAACACACTCAGTACAGTAGAGATGTAAGCAAGTAGGTAATAGAGTATTTTCAATCCTGAATCTGTTTTAAGCCTGTGTGCCTATATTCTAACATTTATAAATTCTCGGTGTTATAAAAATCAGAGCTAATACTCTTGCAAGTAATGGGTAACTTGCAAGTAATGAGTCAGTTAATATAGAATGCCCCTGGGACATTAACGATTCTCTGAGTTTAGCAACTTGATCTGTGACTTTTGCTTATGATTCCTGTGACTCTACCCTTGTGATCAATTACGTTGTTGTAGAGAATGTTTAAACAGGCAGAAGTTGAGGTTGCTCCAAGGTCGTCCCTAATTTGGAAGTGAGGTGTTTGGATAGGATTGGTGAATGTGTTGTCCCCGTATGTTCCTCTCTGAACCTCAACTCAAAGCTTGACAATTATTTTTTTTGTTTGTTATCTTTCTTTTTCCTGATGTCGATGCCAGAGCTCTCTATTAAAGCTTTCAAGTTGCTGCTAGAGTTACAAGGTTTCCAAAATTTTTTTATTTTATATGGAAGCATAGTTGATTAATAATGTGTTAGTTTCTGGTATAGAGCAAAGTGATTTAGTTATATAAGTATCTATTCTTTTAAAAGTCCTTTTTCCATTTAGGTTATTACAGAACGTTGAGCAGCATTCCCTGTGCAATATCGTAAGTTGGAATCCATAATCGTAAAAGTCACAGCATAACACTTCATGTTGTTAAATGGCTCAGTGCCTCTGCCCACTGTTTCACCCCAGTATTAGGCTGAAAGCCTTTAATACTTTTAATTTTTTTGTGTTCACTTCCCGTATAGTTTCTTCTGGAACCCTCAAAAGATATGTATCCATAGTGAAATAGGCTATCTACCTAGGATCATTTAAGACCACCAAAGAAACAGGAGTTTATAAATATAGTTGGGTGGATAAACCCATAAAAATATTTTAACATTTAGCCAAAGCCCACATCTACTTGCACCGAGGGGTGAGGGATTCCTGATGGTTAGATTTTTGGTGGAAGGAACTGTCTTGTATTATATGTCTTACTCCCAGCACAGAACTTGATACAGTTAGGTTTCAATAAGTGTTGGTTGACTCCTTTATGCCCATTATGTTTTGGTTACACCCTAAAAGTCTTACAGTGTCCAGTGAACCCTTTCTGCTCTACATCCTCTTCAGTATTTGGTATTTTTTTACTTTTAAATTGTGGTTAGTTTGAGGGGGAGGTATAGTTTTAATTTGCATTTCCCTAATGACTACTGAGGTTAAGGAATTGTTTTCACGTTTACTGGAAAATTATATTTCTTATTTTATTGTGTGTTTGTTGAAGTCTCTTACCCATGTTTTTACTGGATTTTCTTTTATCATTTGTATGAGTTCTTTACATATTCTAAATATGAATCTTTTGTTATATGTATTTCAAGTATTTCCCCCCTTTAACTTCTTCTGATGAACAGATCTTACATTTAATGCTGTTTAACTTATCAATGGCTAATCTTTCTTGTTTTCTGCTTTTGAAATCATTCCTTACCCCAGTGAAATGCAGGTGTTCTTTTATGTTATCGCTTTGTCTAAGACTGACTTTTTTGTGTCTGATGTGGGAGAGGAGTCAAGTTATTCCCCACATACATACCTATTTGCTTCAATAGCATTTACTTTAAAGAACATCCTTTCTCCACTTCCCTCTAGTCATAAATCAAGCTTCTTTCTGGGTTTTCTATTTTATTTCATTAGTCTATTTGTCTATCCTTTGTATCAGTTCCACACTGTCTTAATCACTGTAGCTTATATTAGGTCATGATATCCAGTGAAGTGAAACGAAGTGAAGTCACTCAGTCGTGTCCGACTCTGTGCGACCCCATGGACTGTAGCCTACCGGGCTCCTCCCTCCATGGGATTCTCCAGGCAAGAGTACTGGAGTGGGTTGCCATTTCCTTCTCCAGGGGATCTTCCCGACCCAGGGATCGAACCCAGGTCTCCCGCATTCCAGGCAGATGCTTTAACCTCTGTACCACCAGGGAAGCCCATGACATCCAGTAGAGCAGGTCTCTTCACCTTATTTGTTTCTTCAACCATGTGTTGGCTCTTCCTGGACCCTTGCACTTCCACATTTAAACTTAGATTCCACCCGTGAAATTACTGACTGACAAATGCATGTTCTTTTGGGATTTGGAGTCTATTGACTGAAAATTAATATGGGAGTAATCATATCTTCCTGAAACTAGGTCTTTTAATCTATGAATATTTACACATCCCTCCATTTTTTTAAGTTTAAAAAATTTTACTCGGGCTTCCCTGGTGGTTCAGTGGTGAAGAATATGCCTGCCAATGCAGGAGACATGGGTTCAATCCCTGATCTGGGAAGATCCCACATGCCAAGGAGTGACAAAGCCTGTGGGTCACAACTGACGAGCCTGTGCTTTCGGGCCCGGGAGCCACAACTGCTGAGCCTATTGGTACAACTACTGCAGCCCTTGTGCCTTAGAGCCTGTGTTCTGCAACTGCAATGAGAAGCCTGCACATCGCAACTAGAGAGAAGCCCCCACTTGCCACAGCTATAGAAAAGCCCTCACAGTAGTGAAGACCCAGCACTGCAAAAAATAAATAAATAAAATTATTTTAAAATTTTAAATAAAAAAATTTCACTCAATGTTTTATTATTTCCAGTATGTGGGTTTTGTACAATCTTTGTCAGATTTGTTGCTAGGTATTTGAAATTTTTTATTCAACTATCAGTCAGTCAGTTCAGTCGCTCAGTCATGTCCGACTCTCTGTGACCCCATGAATCGCAGCACACCAGGCCTCCCTGTCCATCACCATCTCCCGGAGTTCACTCAAACTCACGTCCATCGAGTCGGTGATGCCATCCAGCCATCTCATCCTCTGTCGTCCCCTTCTCCTCCTGCCCCCAATCCTTCCCAGCATCAGAGTCTTTTCCAGTGAGTCAACTCTTCTCATGAGGTAGCCAAAGTACTGGAGTTTCAGCTTCAGCATCATTCCTTCCAAAGAAATCCCAGGGCTGATCTCCTTCAGAATGGACTGGTTGGATCTCCTTGCAGTCCAAGGGACTCTCAAGAGTCTTCTCCAACACCACACTTCAAAAGCATCAATTCTTCAGCACTCAGCCTTCTTCACAGTCCAACTCTCACATCCATACATGACCACAGGAAAAACCATAGCCTTGACTAGACGGAACTTTGTTGGCAAAGTAATGTCTCTGCTTTTCAATATGCTATCTAGGTTGGTCATAACTTTCCTTCCAAGGAGTAAGCGTCTTTTAATTTCATGGCTGCAGTCACCATCTGCAGTGATTTTGGAGCCCCCAAAATAAAGTTTGACACAACCATAAAATGTATTAAAAAATTTTTATCTTATAGTTCTTTGCTGGTATAGAAATATGATTAGTATTTATATATATTGACCAACTCTTTGGAAAAGACCCTGAAGCTGGGAAAGATTGAAGGCAAAAGGAGAAGAGGGCGGCAGAGGATGAGGTGGTTAGATAGCATCACTGACTCAATGGATGTGAATTGAGCATCTCCTGGATATAGTGAAGGACAGGGAAGCCTGACATGCTGCAGTCCACAAGGTCGCAAAGAGTTGGACAAAACTTAGCAACTGAACAACAACAATATTGGCTTATTTCTAGAAACTTTGCTAATTCTTATAATTTTTCAGATTTTTATGTATGCAGTCATATCTAAGATGTTCAAAATTACATTTCTATTTTGCTAGTCTTTATGTTTTTGTTTCTATTTATTGCCTTACTGAACTGGCTGGGTTTTCTAAGTACAGTGTAGTATTAATAAAAGTAGTGATAGTAGGGGGTATTCCTTTCTTGTTTTAATCTCAAAGGGAACAATCTCATTCCTTCATCATTAGATGTGATGTTTACTGTAGGTATTTCATAGATATTTGTTATCTAATCTATTCCTATTTTCCTAAGATTAAAAGACTATAAATAATGTTGAGGTATAGGTACTTTTTTCCTACATTTTTTAGATGATTTGATTTTTCTTGTTAATATGGAAAAATTTTGATTTTCTAGTGTTACACTACCTTTACATTCTTTGAACAAAATCAAATTGGTCATAATCTATATATCTTTACTATATCAAGAGTTATTTTTGGTTTATTAATATACTGTTTAAGGTTTGTTGCATCTATGTTAATGAGTGAGAATGGGCTATAATTTACTTCTCTCACTATAACCTTAAGTTTTAATATCAGTAATATGCTAACCATATAAAATGAATTGGGAAGTATTTCCATCTTTTATACTTCTCTAGAAGAGTTAGTGTAAGATTAATGTATCTTCTTTAAATATTTGGTAGAATTTATGATTGAAAGCATTTGTACCTGAAGTTTTCTTTTGTGCAAAGGTTTTAAAATTACAGATTTATTTTATTGCTATAGAAAAATCACATTTTAAAACCTCCCCCAGCAACATCTGATCTTTTTAACTGTCTCCATTGTTTTACCTGTTCCAGAATGTCATATAGTTAGAATTACACAGTATGTAGCGTTTTCAGACTGACTTCTTTCACCTAGTCATATGCACTTAAGTTTCCTCCATGTCTTTTCATGGCTTGATAGCTCATGTTTTTATGGTGTTCAATAATATTCTGTTGTCTGAATATACCACAGTTTGTCCATCCACCCGTGAAGGACATCTTGGTTGCTTTCAAGTTTTGGCAGTTATGAATAAAACTGATATTGACATCATGTGCAGGTTTTTGTGTGAAAATAAGTTTTCAACAGCTTTGGATAGACACCAATATATGTGACTGATGGGCTGTACGTTCAGTTTTGTAAGAAGTCACAAAACAGTCTTCCAAAGTGGCTGTACCATTTTTGCATTCCCCCAGTAATGGATGAGAGTCCTTGCTGCTCCACATCCTTGCTAACACTTGGTGTTGTCAGTATTCTGGATTCTGGCCATTCTAACAGGTGTGCAGTGGCATCTCATTGTTGTTTTATTTCCCTGAAGACATATGATACAGAGCATTTTTTCCTATGGTTATTTGCCATCTGCATATCTTCTTGGGTGGAGTGTTTGTTGTTGGAGGACAGAGGGAAAGAAAAGTGCCCACTGAACTGAGAAGGCATCTTGAGACTGAAAAGTGAGGCAAACAGCTCTATATGAGCAGTGAATCAGTTTACTGATAAGTTATCGCAGGGTGGGATTGTCATCCAGTGAGCAATGATCTAGAAGCGTTTGCAGCTGCACTCTGTCTCCACCAAGGGGCAATTGGGACAATTGTATATTTAGCTTAGGGTATGGGGATGGGTGCTTGGAAACAGAACGTGCATTCCTAAGCCAAGATTTATGAATGGATAATTAGTCTTATGGGTGCTGGGAATATGCTGTGAAGGTTTTCATTATTGTTTAGAGACTAACAGAGCATAGAGTCCTCTTGGTCCTAATGATTATTAAACAATATCTATTAACTATAAAGTCCATGATGACAAAGAAGCCATTTACTACACAGTACAGTCCTGGTTAGGATTAGTGGAAAGACAGGAGAAACTGTAAGGGCCCAAGATGGTGTCAGTTATGTGTGATAGTTATATATAGTGTAAGGTATGTGTGATAGGAGATATATAGTGTCAGGTATGTGTGATAGTTATATATAATAGATGTATAATAGCTACACATCTGTTAGGATCTTTGGACCATTTTTTCATCAGGTTGTTTGTTTACTTAATGTTGAGTGTTAAGAATTATTGTATATTTTGGATTTGTTGTTGTAAGCTGAGTACCGAAGAATTGATGCTTTGGAACTGTGGTGTTGGAGAAGACTCTTGAGTCCCTTGGACTGCAAGGAGATCCAACCAGTCCATTCTAAAGGAGATCAGCCCTGGGATTTCTTTGGAAGGAATGATGCTGAAGCTGAAACTCCAGTACTTTGACCACCTCATGCGAAGAGTTGACTCATTGGAAAAGACTCTGATGCTGGGAGGGATTGGGGGCAGGAGGAAAAGGGGATGACAGAGGATGAGATGGCTGATGGCATCACCAACTCAATGGACGTGAGTTTGAGTGAACTCCGGGAGATGGTGATGGACAGGGAGGCCTGGCGTGCTGCGATCCATGGAGTCGCAAAGAGTCGGACACGACTGAGCGACTGACCTGAGCTGAACCGAGTCGCTCTCATGTCTGACTCTTTGTGACTCCATGCACTGCAGTACATCAGGTTTCCCTGTCCTTCACTATCTCTCTGAGTTTGCTTAAACTCTTGTCCACTGAGTCGGTGATGCTATCTATCAATCTCACCATCTTTTGCCCCCTTTTCATGCCCTCCATCTTTCCCAGCATCAGTCTTTTCCAGTGAGTCAGCTCTTTGCATCAGATGGCCAAAGTATTAGAGCTTCAGCTTCAGCATCAATCCTTCCAATGAATATTCAGCACTGATTTCCTTTAGGATCGACTGGTTTCATTTCCTTGCTATCCAAGTCACTTTCAAGAATCTTCTTCAACATCACAGTTCAAAGGCATCAATTCTTTGCACTCAGCCTTTTTTATGGTCCAACTCTCACATCCATACATGACTACTGGAAAAACCATAACTTTGACTTTATGGACCTTTGTTGGCAAAGTGATATCTCTGCTTCTTAATATGCTGTCTAGGTTTGTCACAGTTTTCCTTACAAGGAGCAAGCGTCTTAATTTCATGGCTGCAATCACTGTCTGCAGTGATTTTGGAGCCCAAGAAAATAAAATTGGTCACTGTTTCCACTCTTTCTCACCTATTTGCCTTGAGGTGATGGGACCAGATGCCATGATCTTAGTTTTTTTTATTGTTGAGTGTTAAGCCCACTTTTTCACTCTCCTCTTTCACCTCCATCAAGAGGCTCTTTCTTTCCTCTTCACCTTCTGCCATTAGAGTGGTATCATCTGCATATCTGAGGTTGTTGATATTTCTTCCAACAATCTTGATTCCAGCTTGTGCTTCATCCAGCCTGGCATTTCACATGATGTACTCTGCATATAAGTTAAATAAGCAGGGTGACAATATACAGTCTTGATGTACTCCTTTCCCAGTTTTGAACCAGTCCATTGTTTCATGTCCAGTTCTAACTGTTGCTTCTTGTCCTGCATACAGGTTTTTCAGGAGACTGGTAAGGTGTCTCCCATCTCTTTAAGTATTTTCTAGTTTGTTGTGATCCACACAGTCGAAGTCTTTAGCATAGTCAATGAACCAGATGTTTATTTGAAATTCCCTCGCTTTTTCTTTAATCCAATAGATGTTGGCAATTTAATCTCTGAGTCCTCTGCCTTTTCTAAATCCAGCCTGTACATCTGGAAGCTCTTGGTTCATGAAGTCCTTGGTTCAAGCTGAAGCCTAGTTGGAAGATTTTGAGCATTACCTTCCTAGCAAGTGAAATCAGTGAAATTGTATGATAGTTTGAAGTTTCTTTGGCATTGCCTTTCTTTGGGATTGGAATGAAAATTGAATGTTTTTTGTAATGTGGCCACTGCTGAGTTTTCCAAATCTGCTGACATATTGAATGCAGCACTTCAACAGCATCATCTTTTAGGATTTTAAATAACTCAGCTGAGATTCCATCACCTCCACTAGCTTTGTTCATAGTAATATTTCCTAAGGCTCACTTGACTTCACATTCCAGAATCTCTGGCTCTAGGTGTGTTAGCATACCACCATGGCTATCCAGGTCATTAAGACCTTTTCTGTTTTTTAATGTTTAAAAATTTGTTTATTTTTAACTGAAAGATAATTACAATACTGTGTTGGCTTCTGCTATACATCAACATGGATCAGCCATAGGTATACATACACTCCCTCCCACTTGACCGTCCCTCTCACCTCCCACCCCATCCCATTCCTTTAGGTTGCCACAGAGCTCTAGTTTGAGTTTCTTGAGTCATACATCAAATTCCCACTGGCTATCTATTTTTACATATGTTAGTATATATGTTTCCATGCTACTTTCTCCATTTTCCCACCCTCTCCTTTACACTGGCCACTGCCCCCACCCCCCGCCCCATGTCCATAAGTCTATCCTCTATGTCTGTGTCTCCACTGCTGCCCTGAGAAATGGGTTTATTAGTACCGTCTTTCTAGATTGCATATATATGCATTAATATGGGGTATTTGTTTTTCTGTGACTCACTTCACTCTGTATAATGAGCTCTAGGTTCACGCATCTCATTAGTACTGACTCAAATGCATTCCTTTTTATGGCTGAATAATATTCCACTGTATATATGTACATAGCTTCTTTATCCATTTATCTGTTGACAGACATCTAGGTTGCTTATGTATACTAGTTATCGTAAATAGTGCTGCAATGGACATTGGGGAACATGTGCCTTTTTCAGCCATGGTTTACTCAGGTTATCAGTGCAGTAGTGGGATTGTTGGGTCATATGGTAGTTTTATTCCCAATTTTTAAAAGAAATCTCCATACTGTCTTCTATGGAGACAGTATCAATTTACATTCCCACCAGCAGTGCAAGAGGGTTCCCTTTTCTCTACTCCCTCTCCAGCATTTATTGTTTGTAGATTGTTTGATAATGGCCATTCTGACCAGTGTGAAGTGATATCTCACTGTAGCTTTGATTTGCATTTCTCTAATACTAGACCACCTGACCTGCCTCTTGAGAAACCTATATGCAGGTCAGGAAGCAACAGTTAGAACTGGACATGGAACAATAGACTGGTTCCAAATAGGAAAAAGAGTACGCCAAGGCTGTATATTGTCACCCTGCTTATTTAACTTCTATGCAGAGTACGTCATGAGAAACGCTGGGCTGGAAGAAGCACAAGCTGGAATCAAGATTGCCAGGAGAAATATCAATAACCTCAGATATGCAGATGACACTAACCTTATGGCAGAAAGTGAAGAGGGACTAAAAAGCCTCTTGATGAAAGTGAAAGAGGAGAGTGAAAAAGTTGGCTTAAAGCTCAACATTCAGAAAATGAAGATCATGGCATCTGGTCCCATCACTTCATGGGAAATAGATGGGGAAACAGTGGAAACAGTGTCAGACTTTATTTTTGGGGGCTCCAAAATCACTGCAGATGGTGACTGCAGCCATGAAATTAAAAGACACTTACTCCTTGGAAGAGAAGTTATGAGCAACCTAGATAGCATATTCAAAAGCAGAGACATTATTTTGCCAACAAAGGTCCGTCTAGTCAAGGCTATGGTTTTTCCTGTGGTCATGTATGGATGTGAGAGTTGGACTGTGAAGAAAGCTGAGCGCCGAAGAATTGATGCTTTTGAACTGTGGTGTTGGAGAAGACTCTTGAGAGTCCCTTGGACTGCAAGGAGATCCAACCAGTCCATTCTGAAGGAGATCAGCCCTGGGATTTCTTTGGAAGGAATGATGCTAAAGCTGAAACTCCAGTACTTTGGCCACCTCATGCGAAGAGTTGACTCATTGGAAAAGACTCTAATGCTGGGAGGGTTTGGGGGCAGGAGGAAAAGGGGACGACCGAGGATGAGATGGCTGGATGGCATCACTGACTCAATGGACGTAAGTTTGAGTGAACTCTGGGAGTTGGTGATGGACAGGCAGGCCTGGCATGCTGTGATTCATGGGGTTGCAAAGAGTCAGATATGACTGAGTGACTCAACTGAACTGAACTGAACTGAATAATGAGCAATTTTGAGCATCTTTGCATGTGTTTATTAGCCATCTGGATGTCTTCTTTGAAGAAATGTCTATTTAGGTCTTTTGCCCACTTTTTGATTGGCTTGTTCTCTGTTACTGAATTGCATAAGCTGCTTGTATATTTTGGAAATTAATCCTTTGTCAGATGTTTTATTTGCTATTATTTTCTCCCATTCTGTAGTCTGTGGTTGTCTTTTCATCTTGTTCTTTTGCTGTGCAAAAGCTTTAAGCTTAATTAGGTCCCACTTGTTTATTTTGGTTTTTATTTCCATTACCCTAGGAGGTGGTTCATAGAAGGTCTTGCTGTGATTTATGTCATATAATGTTCTGCCAATATTTTCTTCTAAGAGTTTTATGGTTTCTGGTCTTACATTTAGGTCTTTAATCCATTTTGAGTTTATGTTTGTGTGTGGTGTTAAGAAGTGTTCTAATTTCATTCTTTTACATGTAGCTGTCCAGTTTTCCTAGCAACACTTATTGAAGAGACTGTCTGCCCCATTGTATATTCTTGACTCTTTTGTCAAAGATAAGGTGCCCATAGGTGAATGGATTTATCTCTAAGCTTTCTGTTGTTCCATTGGTTTATATTTCTGTTTTTGTGTCAATGCCATATTGTCCTGATAACTGTAGCTTTGCAGTATAATCTGAAGTCATGAAGGTTGATTCCTTCAGCTCCGTTCTTTTTCAATATTGTTTTAGCTATTTAGATCTTCTGTGTTTCCATATGAATTGTGAGATTTTTTTCCAGTTCTGTGAAAAATACCATTAGTAATTTGATAGGGACCACATTGAATCTGTAGATTGCATTTGGTAATATTATCATTTTCACAATATTGATTCTTCCAACCCAGGAACATGGAATATGTATATTCCTCTCCATCTGTTTATGTTGTCTTTGATTTCTTTCATCAGTGTCTTCTAGTTTTTTGTATACAGCTCTTTTGTCACATTCAGTTCAGTTCAGTCGGTCAGTCATGTCTTACTCTTTGCAACCCCATGGACTGCAGCACATCAGGCCTCCCTGTCCATCGCCAACTCCCGGAGTTTACTCAAACTCATGTCCATTAAGTTGGTGATGCCATCCAACCATCTCATCCTCTGTTGTCCCCTTCTCCTGCCTTCAATCTTGCCCAGCATCAGGGTCTTTTCAAATGAGGCAGCTCTTCCCATCAGGTGGCGAAAGTATTGGATTTTCACCTTCACCATCAGTCCTTCCAATGAATATTCAGGACTGATTTCCTTTAGGATGGACTGGTTGGATCTTCTTGCAGTCCAAGGAACTCTCAAGAGTCTTCTCCAATACCACAGTTCAAAAGCATCAATTCTTCTGCACTCAGCTTTCTTTGTAGTCCAACTCTCACATCTATACATGATTACTGGAAAAACCATAGCTTTGACTAGATGGACCTTTGCTGGCAAAGTAATGTCTCATCTCTGCTTTATAATATGCTGCCTAGATTGGTCATAACTTTTCTTCCAAGGAGTAAGTGTCTTTTAATTTCATGGGTGCAGTCACCATCTGCAGTGATTTTGAGCCCCCCAAATAGTCTCTCACTGTTTCCCCATCTATTTGCCATGAAGTGATGGGACCAGATGCCATGATCTTAGTTTTTTGAATGTTGAGCTTTAACTCAACTTTTTCACTCTCCTCTTTCACTTTCATCAAGAGGCTCTTTAGTTCTTCTTTACTTTCTGCCATAAAGGTGGTGTCACCTGCATATCTGAGATTATTGATATTTCTCCCGGCAATCTTGATTCCAGCTTGTGCTTCATCCAGCCTGGCATTTCTCATGATGTACTCTGCATATAAGTTAAATAAGCAGGATGACAATACACAGCCTTGATGTACTCCTTTCCCAATTTGGAACCAGTCCGTTGTTCCATGTCTGGTTCTAACTGTTGCTTCCTGACCTGCATACAGATTTATCAAAAGGAAGATCAGGTGGTCTGGTATTCCAATCTCCTTCAGAATGTTCCACAGTTTATTGTGATACACACAGTCAAAGACTTTGGTATAGTCAATAAAGCAGAAATAGATGTTTTTCTGGAACTCTCTTGCTTTTTTGATGATTCAACGGATGTTGGCAATTTGATCTCTGGTTCCTCTGCCTTTTCTAAATCCAGCTTGAACATCTGGAAGTTCATGGTTCACATACTATTGCAGTCTGGCTTGGAGAATTTTGAGCATTACTTTGCTAGTGTGTAAGATGAGTACATCATGAGAAACGCTGGACTGGAAGAAGCACAAGCTGGAATCAAGATTGCCAGGAGAAATATCAATAACCTCAGATATGCAGATGACAACACCCTTATGGCAGAAAGTGAAGAGGAACTAAAAAGCCTCTTGATGAAAGTGAAAATGGAGAGTGAAAAAGTTGGCTTAAAGCTCAACATTCAGAAAATGAAGATTATGGCATCTGGTCCCATCACTTCATGGGAAATAGATGGGGAAACAGTGGAAACAGTGTCAGACTTTATTTTGGGGGGCTCCAAAATCACTGCAGATGGTGACTGCAGCCATGAAAGTAAAAGACGCTTACTCCTTGGAAGAAAAGCTATGACCAACCTAGATAGCGTATGCAAAAACAGAGACATTCCTTTGCCAACAAAGGTCCGTCTAGTCAAGGCTATGGTTTTTCCTGTGGTCATGTATGAATGTGAGAGCTGGACTGTGAAGAAGGCAGAGCACCAAAGAATTGATGCTTTTGAAGTGTGGTGTTGGAGAAGACCCTTGAGAGTCCCTTGGACTGCAAGGAGATCCAACCAGTCCATTCTGAAGGAGATCAGCCCTGGGATTTCTTTGGAAGGAATGATGCTAAAGCTGAAACTCCCATACCTTGGCCACCTCATGAGGAGAGTTGACTCACTGGAAAATACTCTGATGCTGGGAGGGATTGGGGGCAGGAGGAGAAGGGGACGACAGAGGATGAGATGGCTGGATGGCATCACTGCCTTGATGGACGTGAGTCTGAGTGAACTCCAGGAGATGGTGATGGATAGGGAGGCCTGGTGTGCTGCGATTCATGGGGTCGCAAAGAGTTGGACACAACTGAGTGACTGAACTGAACTGAACTGAACTGAACTGAAGATGAGTGCAATTGTGCAGTAGTTTGAGCACTCTTTGGCATTGCCTTTCTTTGGGATTGGAATGAAAACTGACCTTTTCCATCCCTGTGGCCACTTTTGTCACATTAGGTAGGCTTATTCCTAGATATTTTATTCTTTCTGTTGCAACGGTAAAGAGGACTGATTCCTTAATTTCTCTTTCTAATTTTTCATTGTTAGTTTATAGGAATGCAAGTGATTTCTGTGTATTGATTTTGTTTCCTGAGACTTTACTACATTCACTGATTAGCTCTAGTAATGTTCTGGTAATATCTTTAGGGTTTTCTATGTATGGTATCATGCCATCTGCAAGCAGTGAGAATTTTAATTCTTCTTTTCCAATCTGGATTCCTTTTTTAAAAAAATATAAATTTATTTATTTTAATTAGAGGTTAATTACTTTATATATTGTATTGGTTTTGCCATACATCAACATGAATCTGCCACTGGTATACACGTATTCCCCATGCTGAACCCCCTCCCTCTTCTCTGATTGCCATAGCTAGGACTCTCAAAACTATGTTGAATAATAGTGGTGAGAGTGGGCACCTTGTCTTGTTCTTGATCTTAGAGGGAATGATTTTGGGATTTGTTTTTGTAGATCTTTTCCTTCTCTTGTGTTTTCTTCTAGGTCCTTGTTAAATGTGTTAATTGGTTCTTGCATTTTCTCTGTTCTGTTTTTGAGGTTTTGGATCATCTTTACTATCATTACTCTGAATTCTTTTTCAGGTAGTTTGCTTATTTCCTCTTAGTTTATTTGGTCTTGTGAGTTTCTACCTTGTTCCTTCATTTGCTCAGTATTTCTCTGCCTTTTCAATTTTTTTTCTCACTTACTGTGTTTGAGATTTCCTTTTCCCAGCCTTTGCGGTTGTATTCCTTCTTCCTTTTGGTTTCTGCCCTCAGTGGGTAAGGTTGGGCCAGTGGTTTATGTAGGCTTCATGTTGGATGTGACTTGTGCTTGTGTTCTGATGGGAGGAAGTGAGTTTTTGTTTTTTTTTTCTGATAGGCAGGGCTGTGTGTGGTGATAATCCTGTCTGCTGATGACTGGGTTTGTGTTTTTGTCTTGCTTATTGTTTGGGTGAGGCATCCTGCACTGGGTGTTGCCGGCAGTTGGGTGACTCCGGGTCTTGTATACAGGTGGAGGCTTTCATGGGAGTTCTCACTAACTAATACTCCCCGGGGTTAGGCATTCTCTGGCATTCTCTAGGGTCTTGGACTCAGTGCTCCCACTCAGGTCCAATATCTGGCTGGGGAACCAGACTCTACAAGTCATTTGTTACAGGAATAAAGGGGATTGAAACAAACACACAAAAACAAACAAAAAAAGAAGCAAAAGGTGAATGCCAGACAAGTGGTAAATACAAAATCAGACAAATAATAACAAAAATAATGGAGCACACACACACAAACAAAACCAAAACAGTCCAAAGAAAAGAAAATACAGGAGATTGACCTGGCAAGCAAAGGAAACCAAAAATAATATCAACCAATTAGAAACAAAACTAACTAAAGCACAAACTAGAAAACAAAACCAAAGCAAGATGCCAACTGGGGAATAAATCAAAGAGAACAAAAGAAACTAACAAACATCGGGGTACACGTGTCTCTTTCAATTCTGGTTTCCTCAGTGTGTATGCCCAGTAGTGGGATTGATGGGTTATAAGGCAGTTCTACGTGTACTCCAATGTTCATCACAGCACTGTTTATAATAGCCAGGACATGGAAACAACCTAGATGTCCATCAGCAGATGAATGGATAAGAAAGCTGTGGTACATATACACAATGGAGTATTACTCAGCCATTACAAAGAATACATTTGAATCAGTTCTAATGAGGTCGATGAAACTGGAGCCTATTATACAGAGTGAAGTAAGCCAGAAAGAAAAACACCAATACAGTATACTAACACATATATATGGAATTTAGAAACATAAAGAGAAACTAACAAACATCATGAAAAACAGAAAGAAAAGAATAGAACAGCAAAGTTAAATAGAGGAATATAAAATAATTTATATATGTTAAAGAATAATTACAACAGGAAAATCTACCACAATCACAGAAAACTAATCAAACTGATCACATGGACCACAGCCTTGTTTAACTCAATGAAATTATGAGCCATGCCGTGTAGGCCACCCAAGACGGATGGTGGAGAATTCCAACAACACATGGTCCACTGGAGAAAGGAATGGCAAACCACTTCAGTATTCTTGCCTTGAGAACCCCATGAACAGTATGAAAAAGCAGAAAGATAGGACACTGAAAGATGAACTCCTGAGACTGGTAGGTGCCTGATATGCTACTGGAGATCAGTGGAGAAATAACTTCAGAAAGAATGAAGAGACAGAGCCAAAGTGAAAACAACACCCGGTTGTGGATGAGACTTGTGATGGAAGCAAGGTCCGATGCTGTAAAGAGCAATATTGCATAGAAACCTGGAATGTCAGGTCCATTAATCAAGGCAAATTGGAAGTTGTTAAAGAGGAGATGGCAAGAGTAAACATAGACATTTTAGGAATCAGTGAACTAAAATGAGCTGGAATGGGTGAATTTAATTCAGATGACTATTATATATACTACTGTGGGCAAGAATCCCTTAGAAGAAATGGGGTAGCCCTCATAGTCAACAAAAGAGTCCAAAATGCAGTAGTTGGGTGCAATCTCAAAAATGACAGAATGCTCTCTGTTTGTTTCTAAGGGAAACCATTCACTGTCACAGTGATCCAAGTCTGTGCCCCAACCAGTAATGCTGAAGAAGCTGAAGTTGAACAGTTATATAAAGACCTGCAAGACCTTCTAGAACTAATACCCAAAAAAGATGTCCTTTTCATCTAAGGGGACTGGAATGCAAAAGTAGGAAATCAGGAGATACCTGGAGTAATAGGCAAATTTGGTCTTGGAGTACAAAATGAAGCAGGGCAAAGGCTAATAGAGTTTTGCAAAGAGAATGCACTAGTCATAGCAAACACCCTCTTCCAACAACACAAAAGGAGACTGTACACATGGACATCACCAGATGGTCAATACTGAAATCAGATTGATTACATTCTTTCCAGCCAGAGATGGAGAAGTCAGCAAAAACAAGACCAGGAGCTGACTGTGACTGAGATCATAAACTCCTTATTGCCAAATTCAGACTGAAATTGAAGAAAGTGGGGAAAACCACAAGACCATTCAGGCATGACCTAAGTCAAATCTCTTTCGATTATACAGTGGAAGTGACAAATAGATTCAAGGGATTAGATCTGATAGACAGAGTGCCTGATGAACTATGGACCTAGGTTCGTGACATTGTACAGAGGCAGTGATCAAGACCATCCCAAGAAAAAAAAGTGCAAAAAGGCAAAATGCTTGCCTGAGGAGGCCTTACAAATAGCTGAAAAAAAGAAGAGAAGCTAAAAGTAAAGGAGAAGAGGAAAGATATACCCATTTGAATGCAGAGTTCCAAAGAATAGCAAGGAGAGGTAAGAAAGCCTTCCTCAGTGATCAATGCAAAGAAATAGAGGAAAACAATAGAATGGGTAAGACTAGAGATCTCTTCAAGAAAATTATAGATACCAAGGGAACATTTCATGCAAAGATGGGCACAATAAAGACAGAAATGGTATAGACCTAACAGAAGCAGAAGATATTAAGAAGAGGTGGCAAGAATCCACAGAAGAACTATAAAAAAAGGTCTTCATGACCAGATAACCACGATGATGTCATCACTCACCTACGCCAGACATCCTGGAATGTGAAGAAGTCAAGTGGTCTTTAGGAAGCATTGCTGTGAACAAAGCTAGTGGAGGTGACAGAATTCCAGCTGAGCTATTTCAACTTCTAAAAGATGATGCTATGAAAGTGCTGCACTCAATATGCCAGCAAATTGGAAAATTTAGCAGTGGCCACAGTACTGGAAAAGGTCAGTTTTCATGCCAGTCCCAAAGAAAGGCAATGCCAAAGAATGTTCAAACTACTGCACAATTGCACTCATCTTACATGCTAGCAAAGTAATGCTCAAAATTCTTTAAGCCAGGTCTCAACAGTACATGAACTGTGAACTTCCAGATGTTCAAGCTGGATTTAGAAAAGGCAGAGGAAGTAGAGATCAAATTGCCAACATCCACTGAATCATCAAAAAAGCAAGAGAGTTCCAGAAAAACATCTATTTCTGCTTTATTGACTATGCCAAAGCCTTTGACTGTATGGATCACAATAAACTATGGAAAATTCTGAAAGAGATGGGAATACCAGACCACCTGACCTGCCTCCTGAGAAATCTGTATGCAGGTCAAGAAGCAGCAGTTAGAACCGGACATGGAACAATGGAATGGTTCCAAATTGGGAAGGAGTACATCAAGGGTATATATTGTCACCTTGCTCATTTAATTTATATGCAGAGTACATCATTCAAAATGCCAGGCTGGATGAAGTGCAAGCTAGAATCAAGATTGCCAGGAGAAGTATCAAGAACCTCAGATGTGCAGATGACTCCACCCTTACACAGAAAGCAAAGAACTAAAGAGCCTCTTGATGAAGGTGAAAGCGGAGAGTCAAAAGGTGGCTTAAAACTCAACAATCAATAAACTAAGATCATGGTATCCGGTCCCATCACTTCATGGCAAATAGGTGGGAAAACAATGGAGACAGTGAGAGACTTTATTTTCTTGGGCTCCAAAATCACTGCAGATGGTGACTGCAGCCATGAAATTAAAAGAAAGCTCCTTGGAAGAAAAGCTATGACCAAACTAGGCAGCATACTAAAGAGCAGAGACATTACTTTGCTGACAAAGGTCCATCTAGTAAAGGATATGGTTTTCCCAGTAGTCATGTATGGATGTGAGAGTTGGGCTATAAAAAAGCTGAGCACCGAAGAATTGATATTTTGAACTGTGGTGTTGGAGAAGACTCTTGAAAGTCCCTTGGACTGCAAGGAGATCCAACCAGTCCAACCTAAAGGAAATCAGTCCTGAATGTTCATTGGAAGGACTGATGCTGAAACTGAAACTCCAATACTTTGGGCATGTGATTCAAAGAACTGACTCATTAGAAAAGGCCCTGATGCTGGGCAAAATTGAAGGCAGGAGGAGAGGGGACAACAGAGGATGAGATGATGGTTGGATAGCATCCTTGACTCGATGGACATGAGTTTGAGCAAGGTCTAGGAGTTGATGATGGACAGGGAAGCTTGGCGTGCTGCAGTCCATAGGGTCACAGAGTTGGACACTACTGAACGATTGAATCGAACTGATGACAGGAAAAATAACAATATGAAAAGCAACCAAAGAATAAATGTAAAAAAATTTTCAATTAAAAATATTTTAAAGAAACAATAAAACAAAACAGAAACTCCACAAAATTGTACACTGTAGACAGACGCTTTACCGTCTGAGCCACCAGGGAAGTCATGGTAGGGACAGAAATATATAAAGGACATAAAAAGTGTGATTAAAAAAAAATCTTCCCTTCATAGATCACAGCCTTCTTGTGGCCATGCTGCTGCTGCTAAGTTGCTTTGGTCCTGTCCAACTCTGTGCGACCCCATAGATGGCAGCCCACCAGGCTCCTGTCCCTGGGGTTCTCCAGGCAAGAACATTGGAGTGGGTTGCTATTTCTTTCTCCAATGCATGAAAGTGAAAAGTGAAAGTGAAGTCGCCCAGTCGTGTCCAACTCTGCAACCCCATGGACTGTAACCTATCAGGCTCCTCCGTCCACGGGATTTTCCAAACAAGAATACTGGAGTGGGTTGCCATTTCCTTCTCCAGGAGATTTTCCTGACCCAGGGATTGAACCCGGGTCTCCCGCATTGTAGGCAGACGCTTTACCATCTGAGCCATCAGGGAAGTCCAAATAAAATTGATATTTGTGTATTGGTTTCATATCTTGTGATGTTATTGAATTCATTTATTAGTTCAAGCAATCTAGGTTTTTCTACATATAATGTCATGCTTTCTGTGAACAGAGGTAATTTAACTTCCTTTCCAGTTTGGATGAGTTTTATTTCTTTTTCTTGCCTAATTTCTCTGGCTAGAGCTTTCGGTGCTATGTTGAATAGCATGGTGAAGTGGACATTCTTGCTTAGTTCCTAATCTTAAAGGAAAAGCTTCAGTGTTCTGTCATTATACGATATTAGCTGTGTGCTCTTCATATGCATTCATGACTGCTTTTATTTATTTGGCTGCACTATGCTCAGCTTGTGGGATCTTAGTTCCCCAACCAGGGATTGAACTCCTGGCCTTCTGCAGTGGAAGCATGGTGTCCTAACCATTGGACTGCCAGAAAACTCCCCACAGCTGCTTTTAAATGTCTTAATTTCCCTAAGAATCTCACCTCTGCTTCTTCTCAGGGCCTTAAATGTTCTGTTGTAGGACACTGCCTGTATTTCTTGCCTCCAACTGCTGATGGGTCTGCAGTTCCTCTGAAGTTTGCATGTGCCACGGCACCTACCATTGCTTTCATCAGCCTGATATTCAAACTCTGTCACTCTTTCCATCTGAGCTCAAGTCAGAAGAAGTAGAAATCAGTCTCTTGGGTAGTCCCTGGTCATGCCAGAATACTGTAAATAAGTTCAAAGTAAGAGCCAGGTATTAGGTGACTTCCCCTTTATTGAGTCAGCAAGAGTGCACAGAAATGCCATGAAATATTCTGTTTAAGTGTTGCTTAAAACTTGGGTATTTTCTTGGTTGCTGAAGACCCTTGACTGTTTTCTCAAGCTCCCACAGCATTATTTTCGGTCAATCTGTTGTTGTTTACTTGATGTTTCCATGGAGGAAAGGGGACCTGGACCTTCTGCCGTCTTGCTGACATCACCATCAGATAATGCTAAAAGTTTTATTTTTACTTAAATTCACATTTGATTTATGATCCAGTTTGTATTGGATGATTGCCTGGCTTTGAATGATAGCGTCACCACATTCTTATTCTTTGGCTTTGGGAAAATTCCTTAATCTAGCATGCCTCAGTTTCTTCATCAGTAAGATGAGGGGCAAAGTGGTATCTACCTACTACAGTTATTGAGAGGCTTATTCATATATATGTACAGGATTCAGAAAAATGACTGGAAATTAGTACATTCTCAGTAAGTACTCCTGAATGTAAATATTTTTTATAGCATTTTGATCTGGTAATCCACTTGTGCCTTGGAAGCTCACTGGGGATTGACCTAATTAATTTTCAGAAAAGGCTCAACTCTACCACTTAGCATAACTTGAAGAACCTCATGGCTGGGTGGGAGTACTGAGAAACACAGACTCAAGTTTGAACAGTGGATTCTATTGTGCTAAATAAATATGTGTTTCCTTTCCCTTCCCTTTCCTTGTACCCATACACAGTTTGAATACAGAGTGTTCCATGTAAGTTATTTATTTATTGATCTAACCATTAGCTCAATTTATAGAAACTTTCAATGTCTTCCTTGTTTACAGATATCCTGGGGACAAAGCTCATTAAAAAAAAATTTCCTAGAACCTAGATGTACCTCTGCACTCAGTTCCCCAAGAACTTCCTTTTTCAGTCTGTCTAGACTTTATCTGTCTATCTAAGCTTAAAGTTTTTAATATGTTGATTTTCTAAAATTAAGGCTTAATTGATTTACAATATTAATTTCAGATGTCCAACATAGTGATTCAATAGTTTTATAGGTTTTATGCTGTTTAAAGTTATAAAATATTGGCTTTATTCTCTGTGTTATATAGTATATTCTTGTATCTTTATTTTATATATGATAGTACTTCTTAATTCCTTACCCCTTTTTTTCCCCTCCTCCACCCCTGGGAAATGATAACCACTAGTTTGCTCTCTATATCTGAGTCTATTTCTGTTTTGTTATATTTATTCATTTTTTAAAAAACTTTTTATTTTGTATTGGGCTATGGCTGATTAACAGTGTTGTGATGGTTTCAGGTGAACAGTGAAGGGACTCAGCCATACATATACATGTATCCATTCTCCTCCAAACTCCCCTCCCATCCAGGCTCTCATTATCATTTGTTTTTTATATTCCACACATAAGTGATAACACACAGTATTTGTCTTTCTCTGACTTATTTCATTAAGCATAATACCCTCTGGTTCCATTCATGTTGTTGCAAATGGCAAAATTTCTTTCCTTTTATGGTGCATAATAATGCTCCATTATATATATACATACCATATCTTCTTTATCTATTCATCTGTTAACAGACATTTAGGTTGCTTTAATAGTTTGGTAACTCTAAATAGTGCTGCTATGAATATTTGGATTTGAATTAGTGATTTTGTTTTATTCAGAATTATACCCAAGGATGGAATTGCTGGATCACACAGTAGCTCTAATTTTAGTTTTTTGAGTAAACTCCATACTGTTTATCACAATGGCTGTACCAGTTAATATTCCCACCAACAAGTATACTAGGGTTTCCTTTCCTCCACATCCTTGCCAATATATTACTTGTGGTCTTTTTGATGATAGCCATTCTGACAGGTGTGAGGTGGTATTTTATTGTGGTTTTGATTTATAATTCCCAGGTGGCCAGCAGTGTTGAGCATCTTTTCCTGTGCCTGTTGGCCATCTGCAGGTCCTATTTGGAAAAGAGTCTGTTCAGGTCTTCTGCCCATCTTGTAATCAGGTTGTTTGTTTTTTGATACTGAGTTGGATAAGTTGCTTATAAACTTTGAATAGTAACCCCTGATTGGTCATGTCTTTTGCAAATATTTTCTCCCATTAAGTAGATTATCTTTTCTTTTTTTTATCAATTGTTTCCTTTGCTGTACAAAAGCTTTTAAGTTTAATTATTTTCCATTTGTTTATTTTTGTTTCCTTTGCCGTAGGAGACAGATCCAGAAAAATATTGCTTCAATTTATGCCAGAGTGTTCTGTGTATGTCTTCCTCTAGGAGTTTTATGGTTTCTGACCTTACATTTAGCTCTTTAATTCATTTGAGTTTATGTTTTCATCAGCGTGAAGAAATGTTCTAATCTCATTTTTTTTACATATAACTGTCCAGTGTTCCAAGCATCATTTTTTAAACTAAACATAACAGTTTCATTTTTTTAAGTTTTAAAGACTTTTAATTTTTATTAACTTATTCATTTATTTTGAACTTTATTGATATGATTGACATATAACATTGTATAAATTTAAGGTGTACAACACAATGATTTGAGAGATTTATTTATTACATAATGATTACCATGATAATGTTGGTTAACACATCCAAAACCTCACATAGTTACAATATATTTGTTTTGGTGAGAACTTTTTAATCTACTTCTTAGCATGTCTTTAAAATTTTTTTTAAATTGAGCTAATATAGTTGATGTACAATATTATACAAGTTATAGGTATACAACATAGTGATTCATAAATTTTAAAGGTTTTACTACATTTATAGTTACTATAAAATATTGTATATATTACCTTCACTGAACAATATATCCTTGTAGGTTATTTATTTTATAAAGTCTTTTTTACCTCTTAATCCTCTATCCTTATCTTACTCCTTCCCTGCCCCCTCCTCACTGCTAACCTACAATTTATTCTCTGAATTTGTAAATCTATTTCTTTTTGTTATTTTCAGTACTTTATTTTTATATTCTACATATAAGTGATATCATATAGTATTTGTTTTTCTTGGTTTATTTTCTTTTTTAAGGGAAATTGTTTTATTAAATTTCTTAATTCAATGAAAGATTCCTTAAATTCTATAGTGCTTTACAATTTTCAAAACTTTCATGTACATGATTTCATATAACTCCATAATAAACCTTTAAAAAAATCCCCTGCCCTGATATGTTCCCTCCCCTCTCCCTTCTCCCCATGATAACTTCTAGTTCATTCTCTATATCTATGTCTGCTTCCTTTTTGTTTTATTTGCTGATTTGTTGTGTTTTTAAGATTCCATGTATGAGTGAAGTCCTACAGTATTTGTCTTTCTCTATATGATACTTCATTTAGCATAATGCCCTCCAAGTCCATCCATGTTGCTGTACATGGCAAAATTTTATTCCTTTTTATGGCCGAGTAATATTCCCCTGTATATATACCATGGAGAAGCCAATGGCACCCCACTCCAGTACTTTTGCCTGGAACATCCCATGGACGGCAGAGCCTGGTAGGTTGCAGCCCACAGGGTCCTGAAGAGTCAGACACGACTGAGCAACTTCACTTTCACTTTTCACTTTTATACACTGGAGAAGGAAATGGCAACCCACTTCAGTGTTCTTGCCTGGAGAATCCCAGAGACGGGGGAGCCTGGTGGGCTGCTGTCTATGGGTTTGCACAGAGTCGGACACGACTGAGGCGACTTAGCAGCACCAGCAGCAGTATATATACCATATCTTCTTTAGCCATTCATCTGTCAATGGATACTTAGGTCGCTTCCATAACTGGCCATTGTAAATAGTGCTGCAATGAACAGGACTTTTTGAATTAGTGTTTTTTTTTTTTTTTTCAGGAATATACCTTGTAGTGGAATTTTCAGGTCATATGGAAGTTCTATTTGCAGTTTTTCTTGAGAAATCTCCATACTATTTTCCACCAGCATTTGTTATTTGTGTTCTTTTTGATGATAGCCATTATGACCTGTGCTACAGTAACCAAGGCAGTCCAGTGCTGGCACAAAATCAGAAATATAGACAAATGGAACAAGATAGAAAACCCAGAGATAAACCTACACACCTATGGGCACCTTATCGTTAACAAAAGAAGCAAGAATATACAATGGAGAAAAGAGAGCATCTTCAATAAATTGTGCTGGGAAAGCTGGACAGCTACATGTAAAAGAATGAAATTAAACACTTCTTCACACCGTACACAAAAAATAAACTCAAAATGGATTAAAAACCTAATTGTAAGACCAGAAACTACAAAACTCTTAGAGAAAAACATCGGGAGAACACTCTTTGATTTAAACCACAGTAAGATCCTCTTTGGCCCACCTCATAGAGTGATGGAAATAAAAATAAAAATAAGCAAGTGGGACCTAATTAAAGTTAAAAGCTTTTGCACAGCAAAGAAAACTATAAACAAGATAAAAAGACAACCCTCAGAATGGGAGAAAATAATTGTAAATGAAGCAACTGACAAAGGATTAATTTTGAAAATATACAAGCTGTTCATGAACTCAATATCAGAAAAATAACAATTAAAAAATGGGCAGAAGGCCTAAATAGACATTTATCCATAGGAGACATACAGACAGCCAACAAACACATGAAAGGATGCTCAAAATTGCTCATTATTAGAGAAATACAAATCAAAGCTACAGTGAGGTATCAGCTCACACCGGTCAGAATGGCCGTCATAAAAAACATCTACAAACAATAAATGCTGGAGAGGGTGTGGAGAAAAGAGAACCTTCTCTTGCTGTTGGTGGGAATGTAAATTCATACAGCAACTATGGAGAACAGTGTGAATTCCTTAAAAACTAGGAATAAAACTATCTTATGACCCAACAATTCCAATTCTGGGCATATACCCTGAGAAAACAATAACTGAAGAAGATACCTGTGCCCTAATGTTCATTGCAGCACTGTTTACAATAGCCAGGACATGGAAGCAACCTAGACGTCCATCAACAGATGAATGGATTAAGAAGTTTTAGTACAGATACACAATGGAATATTACTCAGCCATAAAAATGAACGCATTTTGGTCAGTTCTAGTGAGGTAGATATACAGAATACATCATGAGAAGCGCTGGGCTGGAGGAAGCACAAGCTGGAATCAAGATTGCCAGGAGAAACATCAATCACCTCAGATATGCAGATGACACCACCCTTATGGCAGAAAGTAAGGAGGAACTAAAAAGCCTCTTGATGAAAGTGAAAGAGGAGAGTGAAAAAGTTGGCTTAAAGCTCAACATTCAGAAAACGAAGATCATGGCATCCGGTCCCATCACTTCATGGGAAATAGATGGGGAAACAGTGGAAACAGTGTCAGACTTTATTTTTGGGGGCTCCAAAATCACTGCAGATGGTGACTGCAGCCATGAAATTAAAAGACGCTTACTCCTTGGAAGAAAAGTTATGACCAACCTAGACAGCATATTGAAAAGCAGAGACATTACTTTGCCAACAAAGGTCCATCTAGTCAAGGCTATGGTTTTTCCAGTGGTCATGTATGGATGTGAGAGTTGGACTGCGAAGAAGGCTGAGCGCCAAAGAATTGATGCTTTTGAACTGTGGTGTGGAGAAGACTCTTATGAGTCCCTTGGACTGCAAGGAGATCCAACCAGTCCATTCTCAAGGAGATCAGCCCTGGGATTTCTTTGGAAGGAATCATGCTAAAGCTGAAGCTCCAGTACTTTGGCCACATCACGTGAAGAGTTGACTAATTGGAAAAGACTCTGATGCTGGGAGGGATTGGGGGCAGGAGGAGAAGGGGATGACAGAGGATGAGATGGCTGGATGGCATCACTGACTCGATGGATGCGAGTCTGAGTGAACTCCGGGAGTTGGTGATGGACAGGGAGGCCTGGCGTGCTGCGATTCACGGGGTCCCAAAGAGTCAGACACGACTGAGTGACTGAACTGAACTGAGCTGAGTGAGGTAGATGAACCTTGAGCCTGTCATACAGAAGGAAGTAAATCAGAAAGGGAAAACAAATACTGTATATTAAGGCATATATATGGGATCTAGAAAAATGGTGCTGATGAACAAATTGGCGAGGCAGGAAGAGAGATGCAGATGTAGAGAAAGGACTTATGGACACAATGGGACACAGTAGGGTAAGAAGAAGCTGGGACGAATTGAGAGAATGGTGTTGAATATATACATCACAATGTGTAAAATAGATAGCAGAAACCAACACAGCATTGTAAAGAAATTATCCTCCAATTAAAAAATTAAAAAAGAAAGAAAACAACAGAAGAATTTGGTACTAACAAAGGGGATAATAGTATGGGTAAGTTATTTGTTAAAGATTTTTAAATCTTTGACAGCAGTGACTTTACTTGACTTTTTTTGGGGGGGGGGTCAGCTGTACTGTGTTATTTCTTTTACTGGTATACATTATATTTTATCTCCAATCATCTTTCTCCTGGTGTAGAGGTTATTGTTGTCTGGGATTTTGGTTCTATCTTAAAAAATTTTAACACTGAAAAATGGCCACAGTTACTATTGTTTTACACAGATGGCATTTGTTTAGATTTTACCACATGCTTTTAATACTCTTTGGAATATTCTGTTTTTAAAAAAAATTTATTTATTTTAATTGGAGGCTAATTACTTTACAATATTGTAAAGTAAATAAATTGTAAAATAATATTACTTTACAATATTTTGCCATACATTGACATGAATCAGCCATGGGTGTACGTGTGTTTTCCATCCTGATTCTGGAATCATTCTTCCTGAAGTACATCCTTTGGAAGATCTATTAGTGAGGTTCTGCTCACTGTAAAACCTATCAGCTCCTATTACCTGGAAATGTCTTCCTTTATCTTTATTACTGAAATATAATTTCGTTGGTTCTAGAACTCTAGGTTGACTGTTATTTTCTCCAATTCTGGAAAATTCTCAGTAATTATTTCTTCAATATCGCCATTCTCTCAGTCTATCTATTCTTTCCTGGTATATCAGATTAAGTTCATATAGAATGTTCTCCCTCTACCTTACATGGCTGTTAAGTTGTTTTTCATATTTTCAGGTCTTTGTTTCTAAGTAATTTGTATCTAAATAGAGACAATTTTTTTCTAGCTCTTTCTTCCAGTTTGCTAATTATGTTTTTGATCACGTCTAACCTTCTATTAAATCTATCCCTGTGCATTAGGCAGCATGTTAGTCTCATAAATCTTTCCTTATGTTTTTAATTTAATTTACGTTTTTCACTTCTAAAAGTCCTCTTTAGTTATTCTTCAAATCAAACTGTCAAGTTATTCTATTTCCCTTGATTGTGTTTTTAATTCCTCTGGACTTTTTCAGTTTTCTTATTTTAAAAATGGGTTAATTCCTCTGGACTTTTTCAGTTTTCTTATTTTAAAAATGGGGAATGGCTTTGTGATCTTTAAGCACACATTCAGTCCATAAACACTCCCTGCCTTCCTCTTGGCTTAGAGAGTGGCACACTGGTGGTAATGGGCTGTTAGGTCAGAACTCTCCTGTTGAATTGTCCTCTTTACAGTAGCTTAGGAACTCAGCCTTAGTCTCAATGACCTACTCTAGCACTGCCATACATCAAGGAATCAGCACTTTCATTGCACTGGATAAGACTGGGAAGCTTCAGTTCCAATACCTGCCTGGCACACCACAGCCTGGAGCATAGTGGCTGATTCTCACTCCTCCACCCCCATGCTCACAGGGCTCCAAGATGAGATCATTTCCAGAGAAAGCAATTTCCCAACCTTCCCTGGAGCATAGTTGAAAGTGTTTCCTGAAGTTTAACTTACATCTCTGTCGAGTATCAGCAGAAATTTTATTTCTTTCTTTTATAACCTTGAAAAGATAGGGTCATATCCTTGGTATTGAATGGAAGCCCTTCAGACAAACAGAGGCTAAAGGAAGAAGCAGCATTCTGATTCTTCGGTTTAAGTGGTTTAAAAAATAATACTGGGCTTCCCCAGTGGCTCAACAGTGAAGAATCCGCCTGCAATGCAGGAACCACAGGAGACTTGGTTTCGATCCCTGGGTCAGGAAGACCCACTGGAGAAGGGAATGGCAACTAGGTCTGGCTCTGGTTTGGACTAGCTCACTTTTACTGCAAGGAATCTGGGAGATATTTTTATGTAATTTACAGTTCAGTTCAGTTCAGTCCCTCAGTCTTGTCTGACACTTTGCGACCCCAGGGACTGCAGCACACCAGGCGTCCCTGTCCATCACCAACTCCCAGTGCTTGCTCAAACTCCTGTCCATCGAGTCGGTGATGTCATCCAACCATCTCATCCTCTGTTGTCCCCTTTTCCTCCCACCTTCAATCTTTCCCAGCATCAGGGTCTTTTCCAATGAGTAAGTTCTTCGCAGCAGGTGGCAATAATATTGGAGTATCAGCTTCAGCATCAGTCCTTCCAGTGAATATTCAGGACTGATTTCCTTTAGGATGGACTGGTTTCATCTCCTTGAAGTTCAAGGGATTCCCAAGAGTCTTCTCCAACACCACAGTTCAAAAGCATCAATTCTTTGGTATTCAGCTTTCTTTATAGTCCAACTCTCACATCCATACGTGGCTACTGGGAAAACCATAGCTTTGATTAGACGAACCTTTGGTGGCAAAGTAATGTCTCTGCTCTTTAATATGTACCTAGGTTGATCATGCATTGGAGAAGGCAATGGCAACCCACTCCAGTATTCTTGCCTGGAGAATCCCAAGGATGGGGGAGCCTGGTGGGCTGCCATCTATGGGGTCGCACAGAGTCGGACACAACTGAAGTGACTTAGCAGTAGCAGCAGCAGGTTGATCATAGCTTTTCTTCCAAGGAGCAAGTGTCTTTTAATTTCATAGCTGCAGTCACCATCTGCAGTGATTTTGGAGCCCAAGAAAATAAAATCTGTTTCTACTGTTTTCGTATGTATTTGCCATGAAGTGATGGGACCGGATGCCATGATCTTAGTTTTTTGAATGTTGAGTTTTAAGCCAGCTTTTTCATTTTCATCAAGAGGCTCTTCGGTTCTTCTTTGCTTTCTGCCATAAGAGTGGTGTCATCTGCATATCTGAGGTTACTGATGTTTCTTCCGACAATCTTGATTCCAGCTTGTGCTTCATCCAGTCTGGCATTTTGCATGATGTACTCTGCATATAAGTTAAATAAGCAAGGTGACAATATATAGACTTGATGGACTTCTTTCCCTATTTGGAACCAGTCTGTTGTTTCATGTCCAGTTCTTACTGTTTCTTCCTGACCTGCATACTGATTTCTTAAGAGGCAGGTCAGGTGGTCTGGTATGCCCATCTCTTTCAGAATTTTCCACAGTTTATTGTGATCCACACAGTCAAAGGCTTTGGCATAGTCAAGTCTATGTCCGATGCAGGATACGGCATGCTTGGGGCTGGTACACGGGGATGACCCAGAGAAATGTTGTGGGGAGGGGGGTGGGAGGGGGGTTCATGTTTGGGAACGCATGTACACCCGTGGTGGATTCATGTCAATGTATGGCAAAACCAATACAGAATTGTAAAGTAAAATAAAAAATAAAGTTAAAAAATAATAATAATAAAAAAAGGCTTTGGTATAGTCAATAAAGCAGAAATAGATGTTTTCCTGGAACTCTCTTGCTTTTTCGATGATCCAGCAGATGTTGGCAATTTGATCTCTGGTTCCTCTGCCTTTTCTAAATCCAGGTTGAACATATGGAAGTTCATGGTTCACGTGCTGTCGAAGCCTGTCTTGGAGAATTTCGAGCATTACTTTACTAACATGTGAAGTGAGTGCAATTGTGCAGTAGTTTGAACATTCTTTGGCATTGCTTTTCTTTGGGATTGGAATGAAAACTGACCTTTTCCAGTCCTGTGGCCACTGCTGAGTTTTCCAAATTTGCTGGCATATTGAGTGTAGCACTTTCACAGCATCATCTTTCAGAGTTTGAAATAGCGCAACTGGAATTCCATCACCTCCACTAGCTTTGTTTGTAGTGATGCTTTCTAAGGCCCACTTGACTTCACATTTCAGAATGTCTGGCTCTAGGTGAGTGATTACATCATCATGGCTACTGGGTCATGAAGATCTTTTTTTGTATAGTTCTTCTGTGGATTCTTGCCACCTCTTCTTAGTATCTTCTGCTTCTGTTAGATCCATACCATTTCTGACCTTTATTGTACCCATCTTTGCATGAAATTCCCTTGTTATTTCTACTTTTCTTAAAGAGATCTCTATTCTTTCCCATTCTATTGTTTTCCTCTATTTCTTTGCACTGATCACTGAGGAAAGCTTTCTTCTCTCTCTTTGGTATTCTTTGGAACTCTGCATTCAAATGGGTATATGTTCCCTTTTCTCCTTTGCCTTTAACTTCTCTTCTTTTCTCAGCTATTTGTAAGCCCCCCTCAGACAACCATTTTGTCTTTTTGCATTTCTTTTTCTTGGGGATGATCTTGATCACTGCCTCCTGTACAATTCACAAACCTCTATCCATAGTTCTGTAATTTACATGTGAAACTAAAAATTTATTTGAATATATGCAGGGCGTCAGATGCAGAATCCTGTTTATGCAACTTAGAGCAAAACAAGCTTTCTAGGACCTCCCTCGTGGTCTGTTGGTTAAGATTTTGTGTTCTCAGTACAAGGTGGCCCAGGTTCAATCCTAGTTCAGGCCAAGGAACTAGGATTCTGCATGCTGCAAAGAAGGTCCCAAGTGTAGCAATGAAGATTGCACAAGCCACAACTAAGACCTGGTGCAGCCAAATAAAAGCTAAACAAACTAAGCTTTCTACTTCTCAATTCCTTCATTTGTAAAATGGAGGTGATAGTTGTGCCTGTTTCATAGAGCTTGGTTTTTGTGGGGGATTGGGCGGGGATTCAGTTAGAAAATGAATGTATGTGATACATGTAAGTAAGACTCAACAATGATGGCTGTTATTGTGACCAACTAGTCTGGGTGCTTACACTTGCATGCTGAATTGTTCTCACTCGCACAGCCTCAATTCCTTCTCTGTCAAGCAGGAAGACTAACAATTGATGATGAATATAAAATGTTTGGTAAAGGAGGGTGAAAACGTACTGAGTTTTTGTTCCTGACTGGGTCCCCTTCCTTCTCCTCCACCTCTCCTTCCTCATCCTTTCTCCTGAGGCCTGTTAACAGATTCTTGGCATCCAAAGGGGCCCAATTCCAAGTTCTAGCCTGCTTCTTAATCTACAGTTAAGGCACCTGGCCCATGATGTACTCCCTGGGTTCTAAGAAGATCCCTGGTGGCAGGAAGAGAAGATGTCATGCCCTGGGATTCCAAGGGAGACTTTATTTGATTCCCCATTCTTGTAGAGTAAAGCTTCATCTTGGGATTCCCAGAGTTAGACCTCCACGTGGCTTGTGTGGGTGGTACATTCTGGGGTAGAATGTGGCATGTTTTTACCTCTTGAAAGTTACTGGAGTCATTCTCAACTGTTGCTTTGGTTAAGGCATATGTTACATATAGCTGTTCTATGCACTCACCCTTCTATGAGTGTTCCCAGGTTCTGATGAGGAAATTAAAAAGGTTACTCACTGAAATTTGTAGTAGAGATCTGGAGTGAGGCTATTGGTTTTAAGAGTCACTACTCCACTCTTTTCTTTCTCCTCTCAAGAAAGTATGTAGAAAGGAAATGAGGGAGCATAGCTTTGTAAAGATAATATTCTAGCCCATGCTTATCTCTGCCCTCATAGGCTCCTACCACCTTGCCTGCCTCAGTGTCTTCTTGGTCTGAATTTTGCCCCATCTCTTTCAGGCCAGTCATTTTGTAACCAAGTAGGACCCCATGGAGCCTTCCTAGGACAGGCCTTTGCCTCATATTCTCTGCTTTAGCTTCCCTCTGAAGTACCTGAAAAAACAAAAAAAGTGAAAGTGTTAGTTGCTCAGTTGTGTCCGATTCTTTGTGACCACATGGACTGTAGCCCACCAGGTTCCTCTGTCCATGGAATTCTCCAGGCAAGAATATTGGAGTGGGTTGCCATGCCATTTTCCAGGGGATCTTCCTGACTTAGGGATTGGACCCGGGTCTCCCGCATTGTAGGCAGATTCTTTACTGTCTGAGCCACAGGAAAGCCCCTGAAGTACCTAAATAACAGTATTTGATGGACATTTCCTGAGTTGCTTTATAGATCTGAGCCCCTGGCCCCCCATCAAATGGAAGATATTAACCACTTGATGACCATGAGCATATAGCCCCAGGCCTCCTGGAGCCTAAGGACTGTTAATGTTAACCCCTGTAACACCACGCATTATCTCACCATCACCCGGTCAGAGAACTATGCGCAAGCTGATCACAGACCTGGCAACCCAACCGCCCCTGCCCTCTGCCCCACACCTGGTTTTAAAAAATGCTTTGTTAAAACCCTTTGGAGAGTTCAGGGCTTTTTAGAGCATGAGCCCCCATCTTTTTACATGGCCCTGCAATAAACCTTTTTCTGCTCCAAACTTCGATGTTTCAGTTCGGCCTCACTGTGTGTTGGGCACAGGAACTTGCACTAACAATTTCTCTCTCCAGACTAGCAGCATTGTGCTGTGGCAAGAGCTAGACTTCTGAGTCAGGCAGTCCTGGCTGTGAATTCTCTTCCAATGCCTGGCTGTAGAAGCTGCAGCGAGTCACTCTATCCCACTAAGCTTTGTGTCCTCGCCCTTAACCTGGGAATAATTCCTCTCTCAGTGCACTGGAGGCAAAGTCTTCCTGCATGCTCTATGCACATAGGAATCTCCAGGTGCTTCCAGGTACACGATCTCTAATCCCGTCAACCATGATATGCTGGGGTATTATCCTGATTGATCAGCTGAGGAAGTAAGACTCAGAGAGGTTCAGTGGCTCACGTGGCAGAGGTGGTCTGTGCCCTGTCCTTCCCTTAGGGGCTTACCTTGCCTTTGCCTTTTGGTTGCCAGCATTAATACCTGCTTCCTGTGCCTGGAGAACCCACCACAGTAAGGTCTGATGAAAGGCAACACCTCACTCCCCACTCCTAAAGCTAGAGTATTGTTGGTTACTTGCTTTCCCTGACCCTGAAGCCAGTGAGCGGGTGCTGACCTAGGCTCAGCTAGGATGCTCCCATCCATGATTTTGAATCTGGGGGAAATGAAAAAGCATTAGACAGAAATAGCTCTGGCAGCAGTAGACGAGAGCATGGTGGTGGTCCCAATAGCCAAGGCAGCATTCCCTGGCCACAGTGCCATCTCTCGGGCTGCCCCTGTGGCAGGAGCTCGGCCGTGGCTCAGGTCACAGGTCTCCTTTGGCATCTTCCCACTTTCATTCCTGTCAGTGTTGTGAGCCTCTTGACAGTCTTCCTCAAATTCCTTTTCAACTTAAATCACTCAGGTTTCATTTCAGATTTTTGTCATTGAGAACCTCATGTGACAGTTCGACAACAAGAAAAACTACCTCTGAACATTTTCTCTTCTGCCTAATACTCCCATCCAAATGCTGGGAGTTATTTCCCTCCAAACTACAGATTGGGTCTGTGGTTCCATCCTCTATCCTCCTCTCCCCCTACTTCATCCTCTTTGCACAGCTGATATCCATGCCCCTGGGGCCTCAATTTTATATCCGATGGGCAGAGGCCAGCAAAGAGCCCTTTGCTTCCTTGTTCTTGCCTCTCTGCTCTTCCCTGATTTATTTCTTCAGGGTCCTTCTCTTAGCCAAAGGGGTTTATAGTGAGCCCTTCCCCAGGGACCTTGCTCTCCCTCAGTTCCACCTTCTTCTTTCTCTGCCTGGACTTCACTGGGTCAGGATTCCTCCTCTTTTCTAAGAGCCTCAAGAAGGCATGGCCTTTGTCATGACACTAATGGGGTTATTAAAGATAAACAGCCCAGAAGTCAGTTTGGAAAGTGACTCCCCCCTTGGTGTAGACAGGTTCTAGGGAGTTCACCATGTGCATCACGACAGTTGATGGTGAATCATCTTGCACTGGAAACTCCAAGGGAGCTGATTTAATCCAGGCTCGGAATGGCTCAGCTGTACTCCCTAGCCCAGCCTAGAGTAGTGTCCATCTGTTATATTTGTCTGTCCAGCCTGTAATTCTTAGAAGACTGTCCCATTCTTCCCTTCCACTGGTTACTGATTACAAGATCTACTTTCTAGGTTGAGAGGTGGGGCCAACTAAGCATGGATGGGCAGGATGAAAGTATAAATGAATGCTCTGGTTTCCCAGCTGGCTCAGTGGTAAAGAATCCTTCTGCCAAGCCGGAGATGTGAGTTCAACCCCTGGGTCAAGAAGATCCCCTGGAGAAGGAAATGGCTATCAACTCCAGTATTCCTGCCTGAGAAATCCCCTGGATAGAGGAACTTGATGGGCTACAGTCCATGGGGTCGCAAAGAGTTGGACACGACTTAGCAACTAAAACAACCGGGGAGAAAGAAGCCCTTTCTTTCCCCTTGAATGGCAACATATGAAGATATAATCTTGGAGTTGCTTCTGACTGTATTTCTTGCCAGAAGAACGAAGGAAGGTGTATTAGATTTCTAGGGCTGCTGAAACAAATTACCATAAAATTAGGTGGATTAAAACAGCAGAAATTTATTTTCTCCCAGCTCTGGAGACTAGAAGTTCAAGACCAGCGTCACAAGGTTGGTTCCTGTGGAGTGCTCTGAGGCAGAGTCTGTTACGTGCCTCCTCCTAGTTTTTGGAGGTTTCTGCAATCCTTGGCATTCCTCGGCTTGTAGGTGCCTCACTCCAATCTGCCTCCATCTTCACATGGCTGTCTTCCCTCTGTGTATGTTTGTGTTCAAATTTCCCTTTTATCAGGACACCAGTTACTGGATTAGGGACCATACAAATCCAATATGGCCTCATCTTAACTTGATTACATCTGCAAAGACTATTTCCAAATAAAATCACCTTCACAGGTTTTGGGTAGATATGAATTTTGGGGAACATCATTCAGCTCAATATGGACGCTAACTTAGGAAAGCAGAGTCAAGGGGTGGAAAGAGAGAAGCTTGATGATGACTTATCAGTTCCTGAACCCAGTTAGTCTTGGTGAAGTAAGCTTCATCCTGGACTTTTCAGATATGTGAACCAAAGCATTGCCTTTGCCCTAAGGTAGTTGGGTTTGATTTCCAGCACCTACATTGGAAAAAGCCCTGACTGACCTCATGGACTGCAGCCCTCCAGGCTCCTCCGTCCATGGGATTTTCCAGGCAAGAGTACTGGAGTGGGTTGCCATTGCCTTCTCTGGACTAATATAGAGGTACCTAGAAAACCCAAATTAAGTAGGCTGGGGTTTTAACAATAGACCAAATGCAGTAAGAAAATGTTTCCTCCCTCTATCCCTTCTTCCTATAAATATGCCAGTTTCAGGACGTCATGCTGATCTTGAGTCCTCCTGGTAGGAAAGCTCTCTAGTGAGAGGGTTTACCACTTTATTTACTTCTGTCTACTTGGATAAATAAGAGGTAATAGTACCAGAAGATCCACAGTCCAGATGTTATGGGACTCTAGGTAGAAAAGGTTGTGGTTCAAAGGAAAGAGGTCCTTGGGGGTCTAAGTTTGGTCATGAAGAAAGGATTTGGGGAGAGGGAACACTTTCAGCTAGGCCTGGAAGGACGGGGCAGGTGTTAATGAGGAGCAGAGTGTGGAGGGAACGTCTAGGATGTAATTGGTATCCTTCTAGGGGGATGGGTGGACTGGACAGGCAGAGGCAGGGAGGTGAGTTCTAATTGGTGATGAGGAGATCAGGGCAGAGAGAAAAAGTCCATGGGCCAGGAGATGTCTAGGAAGCCAGGTCCTGTTTTGCAGGCTCAAAAAAGGGCGAAAAAGAACTGTTATCTCCCATCCACCCTGACTCCAGCTGAACTGAGCTGTGGGCCCCCTGGCTCAGGCACTCAGCGATGGGGTTTTCTGCACTGTGGGTTCATGTGGCTAATCTGAGTTTTAACAGTGCTGTGGTTTAGGTTTGTCTGTTCCTTCAGGGGCTTCTAACTGTAGATGTCAGAAATTTGGGTGTTGTTGAAACCTTCCTCTTTTGCTTGTTACTATTATGCAAGCTAAGGTCTGATTCTAGTACTTCCATCCTTGATTTTTTCCCCCTATCCCTCCAAATACCCTGACTCTGCTGACCCTTCTCAAGGGCTTGCAGGAGAGAGAAGCAGAAAAGGGGATGAATTTGCCAGCTGGGGTCTTTGTCTGGTATTTGGAGGATCCTGTTTGTGGGCCAGGGAAACTAACATTGACATCTGGCCAGGGTCTCTGCCTCCATCTCCCACCTCACAGGCGGCTCCCTGCCAAATTCCCTCAGGGATTTCTCTTAGGGTTAGAAATGATTGTGACTGTTGGTGAAGGGTTCTATCTCTCGGTGATCTCTTTGTCCACGGCAGCCTGGATGTTCTTGGCTACCTGGAGGCCGGACTTGATGGCTGTGTCTATCCAGGCGTGGGGCAGGCAGGTGTGCTCACCAGCAAAGTGGATGCGGCCCTCTGGCTGGAAAAGTTGCTGCGAATAGTCCACAGACTGATAGGGTGTGAACTCGGTGAAGGCGCCCATGAAGAGGGGGTCCAGAGACCAGCGCTTGAGCACAGAAGAGGGACACATGCGCTGCAGATCCTCCTTGGGAATCTGGTGCACCGCCGCCAGGTCCCTCAGGACGATATCCACCACCTGGTCCTGCTGCATGGATCCCAAGAAGAGGGAGTCTTTGTCCACGGTGTAGGAGGCCAGCAGGACGCCCTTGCCGCTGGGGAGGCGGTGGCTGGGGTAGTAGATGTAGCGGGAGGGCAGGTCGGTGATGGAGACCCCGCCCTGGATGCCGTCCCGCTCCCAGAAGGACTCGTTGCACGCCAGAACCACCTTGGTGGCGCTGGTATAACGCACTGAGCGGAGCGCGTCCATCTTGTCTTGGGAGAGCAGGGGCTCAAAGGTGATGAGACGCGTCGCCTTGGCTGAGGCGGAGATGATGACAAAGTCTGCGGTGAGGGTGCGCAGGGTGGAGTTGGTTTCGCCCGTCCGGTAGGAAATCCGAACCTCAGGCCCATCTCTCACTACCTTCTCCACCTTGGAGCCCAGACGGACGGTGCCAGGCTTCAGACTGGCGTTAAGGGCTTTGGGAAGCTGGTCAAAACCACCGGTGATCTCGGAAAAGCTGTAGTGGTGAAGAGAGGGAAGCGGGAGGGGGGCGGGGTGGGGGGAGTGTGGGAGGCACAAAGTCAGTCTGCTGAGCTGCCAGCCGCGGTCCCAGTCCAGAACGAGAGGAAACGGGCCTCCTGCAGTATGTGGTGGATACTTCATGCGTGCTCAGTCGTGTCTGACTCTTTTGCAACCCCATGGACTATAGCCTACCAGGTTACTCTGTCCATGGAATTCTCCAGGCAAGAATACTGGAGTGGGGTGCCACTTCCTTCTCGATGGGATCTTCCGCACCCTGGGATGGAACCTGCGTTTCTTGGGTCTCCTGCATTGCAGGCAGATTCTCTACCATTGAGCAACCTGGGAAGTCCGTGTACTTCACACATCTCGCCTTAACTAACCTCTGTGAGGAAGGGTTCATTGCTTACTTTTAGTTTGGAAAATGAACACCCAGAAAAAAAGGGACTTTCTCACAATGACATGTGCAGTCTAGCAGGAAAGCCCATGGCTTCAGCCACCATGCAATTCTGCATCCCAGGAGGTGTCCTTCAGACCTACATATTCCAGCCCTTGCCCAGCTTGTGTGAATCTGAGTTGCATGACTTCTCTGAGCCTCAGCCCCCTCACTGGTAACATGACTCTGAATTATAGTGTACTTTGGCCACCTCATGCGAAGAGTTGACTCGTTGGAAAAGACTCTGATGCTGAGAGGGATTGGGGGCAGGAGGAGAAGGGGATGACAGAGGATGAGATGGCTGGATGGCATCACTGACTCGATGGACGTGAGTCTGAGTGAACTCCGGCAGTTGGTGATGGACAGGGAGGCCTGGCGTGCTGTGATTCATGGGGTCGCAGAGTCAGACACGACTGAGCGACTGAACTGAACTGAACTGAACTGACCTTCCAAGTGATCATAGCATTAAATGTGATCATCCTTGGAAAAAGCTTAGCATGGCACCTGGCACATAGGAACTACTCAGTAATCAAAGTTCCCTTTCTCTGTTCTGCGTGTTTGATAAAGGGGTAGACTCAAGGTCTGGTCCAGATCAGCCTTACTCATTACTTGTGAAGATCATGTCCATCTGAAGGGACTCCAGAAGGGACTTGTAGTATCCAGCATCCTCATTCATCACATCCCTGATCATCTTTACTCCTCCTTGGCTCAGCATCCCTTCCTTCAGCAGGTAAGCCTGCTGGATGGAAGCATCAGATAGAGGGCACAGTATGTAGGAAGGGGCCTCAATAGGGGCCAGGGGTAGGCAAGGTTGAGGCAGGGGTGAGGGGACTCCAGGGAGGTGAAGCCTTGGGCATTGGGAGAAGGTCCTGGTAAGGAGGGGACAGTCCCAGGGGTCTAGGTTGAGCACAGACCCCCTTTCATCCCTATCTTGGGACTTTGCCTCACTCACCTTGGTGGAGTAAGAATCGTAAAAGGACGTCAAGTGGCTGCAGTTTAATTCTTTCAGGCTTTTGAGCTGTGGAGAAGAGCAAGGGGTAGTAACTTGAAAGTCATAGAGCCAGAGGCGGGACTTCTGGGTTCTCTGGATGATCCTTTGAAGAGGGCGGGGACTAAGAGGAAGTAGATGGAAGGAAAAGGGGGAGGGAGTTTCCACCTCCTAAATATTCTCTTCCCCCCAGATCTCTCCTTCATTTAATTTAAAGGTGAAGACATTCACTTCAATCCAGGAAGACTGATTCATTACCAAGGACTGGATTACCTGCTGATTCCCCTTCCTTCTACTGCTTAACCAAGGAATGGGTGATTGGTCCACGCGGGACAGAAGAGATGGAGCTGGGCACCAGGGCTCGGGTGGCAACATTCTTAGGGGGTGTTAGAAGGAAGATAGACCAATCATAAGAGTATCAGGTAGGAGTAAGGTGGCCTGATGGATGGTCGCCTAGCTTGCTAGGTGACTTTTGGCCAGACCTGTTTTTTCCTGACCCTGGGGTGGCAGCGGGGGGCGGTGGGGAGAGGAAGGAGGCAGAAGTCACCTTGCCAAGGGACTGGTAGAAGAGATTTATAGCATTCTTGCCCTTTTCTCTTGGGTTCATGGAATAGCCTAGAAGCTCTGGGTTGGCCTTAATCTCCCTGGCGCGGTAGCGTTTTCTGTTGATGAAGTACCAGGTGTTGCCATCATACTGGAAGAACTTGTTTAGCTTCAGGCCCAGCTTCCTGACATAGGTGTGGACCAACCTGGAACAGACATAGGCGCAACGTGGCCCCCATCCATGTGACCTCTCATTCCTGTTTACCTCACAGTAGAAACTATTTCCAGGAAAACCAGTTTCTTCGTGTGCCCAAGGAGCCCAGACCGACTGCAGCCCCATCTCTAACCTCGGCTTCTCTTACTGCTGTGTTGATTCTTCTTCTCCTAGTTTTGCACTGAGGGAGACAGGGACTGGGTTTTCCCCAGGACTGAAAGAAGGCCCTTAAGGAAATCCCAGCATACAGAGCTCAGCTACAGAGCCCAAGACATCTTGTTTCAGACAGAATTTAAAATCCCATTTCTAAGTAAGCTTGAAAAGTGAGAGTTTTAGTCGCTCAGTTGTGTCTGACTCTTTGCAACACCTTGGACTGTAGCCCACCAGGCTCCTCTGCCCATGAAATTCTCCGGGCAAGAATACTGGAGTGGGTATTCTTGGGGATCTTCCTGACCTGGGTTCTCCTGCATTGCAGGCATATTCTTTACCGTCTGAGCCACCAGAGAACCCCTAAGTAAGTTTGAGGCCATATCTAAAGACTCCTACTTTGCGCTGCTACTGTTAATTTTTTGGTTTTGTTTAGGATAGTGTTTGTAGGGTAATCTCAGGTTTAGTTTCCACTTAAGGCAAAAAATGAGGCATGTGGTGGGGCATCAGGCAAAGGATCTTTTTGTCTTACAAGCCCCAGAACTGGGAGCCAGGTTCTCTTCCAGATTCTGATTTAGAAATTGAGCATATGCTTAGGCACCAAGTACTCCCTTGATTTTGAGGAGCTTTGTCACTCCCTCCTAGGAGAACCTTAGGTCAGTCACTTAATATCTCTGAGCCCAGTTTCTTGATTTGTAAATAGGAAAAATAAAAGTATTACATTATAGGGTTGTGAGAGTCAAATGAAATAATGCACATATAGTATTTAGGACAGGGCCAGACACATAGGAAGTGTTCACGAATGACAGCTACTATTATTATTATTTATTTTATAGCTTAAAGTAGTACCTGGCCTCCCTGGTGGCTCAGACTGTAAAGAATCTGCATGCAATGCAAGAGACCTGGGTTGGATCCCTGGATTGGGAAGATTCCCTGGAGAAGGGAACGGCTATCCCCTCCAGTGTTCTTGCCTGGAGAATCCCATGGACAGAGGAATCTGGCAGGTTACAGCCCATAGGGTCACAAAAGAGTCGGACAACAACAAATGCTCATTATTAGTTTGGGATCTTCCACTTTCTGTATTACCCTGAGCTCTGAGCCTCGGTCATCTCTGTTAGCTGGGGGACCAGACTTGCAGGATTGAATTGCATGAGACAGTGAGTCTGAAAGGGCATCCTCTACTCCTCTTAATTCTTCCTCCTTGCCTTTTGCTCCATCCCTCTCCTGAGACTTACCTGTGGGACTTTGGGATTCGCATGGGCCCCAGTTCATAGTACCAGCCCTCCTTCTCGTTCCTGAATGTCATCACTCGACCCCCGACGTAGTTGCTGGCTTCCAGGATGGTTACCTGGTATCCAGGGAGGCTGCTGTCACTCCCAGAGTCATGCACTCCCTTTTCCCACCTGCCCTGGCCACAGGCTCTATTCTGGAATTCCCACTGGTAATGTGGGAATGTGTAGGATAACCAAACTGGGCAGAGTGGTGTTTTCTCCCAGAGGGACCTGAGTAATGTAGGTGATACAGAAGGTCTCCAGGGTCGCAGGGGTCAGAACACCTCTTGGCCCTTTCTGGCTAGCATAGCCCTTCTCTACTTTTATTTCCAAAAGAACACAAGTTACAATTAAGTCTCAGAGGATGCAGTTTTTTGAGGAACAATAACTAAGGGCTAAGAGACCCAGTGGGTTATGCTCAGTTGTCTAAGGGTTGGCTGTAACCCCACTCCTTTTCTTTTTTCACCCAACGAAGCAAACTGGAGGTGAAGGATTGAGGCCCCTCCCACACCAGCTCACCTGATGGCCCGCATCTTGCAGGACCTTGGCTGCCGTCAGCCCTGACATGCCAGCTCCCACCACCACTATGCGCTTAGGCACCGGGGAGGTGTGGAGGCCCTCCTGGGCTGTGACAAGGATAGACTCGTATTCAGGGTCCTGGAAACACTTAGCCAAGTCCTCATAGAAGCCAAGGCAGCTGGGAGTGGCCAACAAAAGCCCCAAGATCAGGATTCCTGGGGCAGAGAAAGGAATGGGGGCTGGGGCTCTGTACCCTGCCCTACCTGGGCTGAGCTTGTCTGTGTGGATGAGTGGGAGTGATAAGGTCAGGAGTGTCTGTCCAATGTGCGGTTGTAAACGTGTGTTTGGGATTGTGTCTGTGTCTGTGTTGTGTGGGATATGAACGATGTGTGAACTATGCTAGCTTTAGGTGTGTGATTGTGAATGTTCACGTGTGTGGATGTGATTGGAAAATCCTGGTTGTGTGCAGCTTCCTATTGGAGGGTAATGTGCCTGCTTCTGATGGTGAATGTGTGTGTGTGAGGTTGTCTGTGATAAAACTGCTGTGGTTGCGAGTCTCTGGTCATTGCCCTGTGTAACTGTGCATTGTTTGTGATTTTATGTGCAGTGAGTATGTTGCGGGACAGTGTAGGTACCTGAGTAAATGTGTGGATGAATCTGTACAGAAAAGTGAGAGATGTAGAAACAGTGCACGTTGGCCTGTGTTTGGAGGAGGGGGAATGATAGGTATGCATTTGCTTGAGTTTCAGAGAGAATTTGGTTGCTTGTGTTCTTGTGTTTGATTCTCTGTGTGTGTTTGAGCATGAGATGGGACTGGGGAGCTTGAGGATGTCTGTATTCTTTGGAAATGTGTGCATTTGTGAGAGGGTGTGTGTGTGTGTGTGTGTGTGTAGCACAGTTCTCTTCGGGGAGGGGCAGTAGGGGAACTGTGACCACTTTCTCAACGACTCCTCGTGCCCCACAGGAACTCGCTAGTCCTGTTGTTCTTCTCCAGCCTCACAGTGGTTTTTTCAAAACATTCTGTGTTTTCTAATGTGCAGTCAGGAATTGAAAACCATAGTTAATACATAACATTAAGTCCAGAGTGACTTGTTTTTCTCCTATCCAAATAACTATTCTGGTGTACAGAGATATTCCCCTAAGAGTCTGGAACCCTGAAAGAGAGCCAGTGTGGTTACCTTGGTGTCGCTTGCTCTAAAGGGAACAGCCAGGAGCTGTGGCACACTGATGCCCCTGCACTAGCTTTAGGATTTTTGGCAGGTGAGAATCCCCTTAGTCCAGTCTTTGTACTGGCAGCACAGCTGAAGCTCTCAGAAGAAAAGGGGTCTTCAGGGGCCACCCACTGAGGAGGAGCAGGGACCCTGCTGGTTCCCAGTGCAGGCCACTCCCAATGCTAGAAGAGCCTTCTGAAGGGGAGACTTCTCAGGAAAGGGGAGAGGAGTGACCACGCCCCATGGGACAGAGAGTCAAGCCTCCCAGCAGCCCCCACCCCCCAGCCCACCGCAACCTCTGGACTCCATTCTCCCCCCCGGGACAGGTTTTCTCATCTCCCTGAGTGATTGCCATTCTGTCTGAGTCCCCATGACCTTCCCCTTGAGTGGGCCCAACCCCCAAATGCATTCTCCAGATCTGTATCCATCCTCTCGACTCTCTTTCAACACCTGGACCTACCCATAGCCCCTGACCTAGCTCCCATCCTATCTCAGAACCCACCCCTCTTTCCCTAGCCTGGCTCTATGCCCAGACTCCCCTTTGGACCCATTTCACCTTCCCCCCAGGCCACCCCCACTCCACAATCTAGCTCTTCTGCCCTGTTTCAGCGTCTAATACCTCCTCTCAGATTCAGAGGAGGGACCCTCCTTACCTCTCATCTTGACCATGACCCTGCAGCTCAGGCTGAGTCTGGTACAACTCTCCCTCTTTAAGAGGAGCCAGCTCCACCCAGCAGTCACTGGCCTCATCCCACTAGGCTACCCTAGGGGCCAATTGGCTAGGCCAAACAGAAAAGCCCTGCCCTCAAGGCCTGGCTGTCAGGTAAAGATGACCGTGGTGACTCAGTACCCACTCCCCGCCCCCGCCCCGCCTCATCTTCTGCATCCCTATCTTCCTTCTGGCCCATCTCCCTTCCTAGGGAAAGCCCCTTCTCCCAGCTCAGATCACAGTCAGTGATGGGAAGGGGTTGTGGATGCCAGGTGGGCCATCCCAAACCTGCTGGGACCATCTCTCAGGAAGGAGTAAGGATTGGGAATGAACCTCTGGGCTGGTTTGGAAATCCAGAGTCTGGGCTCCCAGCACAGGCCAGAACTGCTGACTGCTCTCACTAGAGAATCTCCCTGTTCCGCTGCCGTCTCACTGCAGAGCCTTCTGCTCCAAGGTGAGGATTCTAGCCATGGGTTCCCATGGGAGGGCTGGGCTCTGCCCGCCCCTCTCAGGTGTTCCCTCTGCCGGCAGGGTAGAGTCTCTGGTCTGGCCCATTTGCCGTGGGGAGTGGGCATTTTTCTCCCTTCCTCTGGGCCCCCCAGGGCTTCCTTAGGCACAGGCGGGCTTCTCTGGCACTGGAATTTCTTCTTCTGGGGAATCAGGCCAGCTGGCGTGGTGCCAGCGTGAGTCTTTGTTCTCTGTGAACAGTGCAGGGAGAAGGGGCAGGAAACCTTCACAGAGCAGCGGCCTGGGGCTGGGGAGGGGCTGGAGTGTGGGCAGATGTTCGGCAGCTGGGACACAGGACTCAGATCCCGGGCACTAGGGCGGCATTGGAGAAAGGGCGACAGCAATGGAGTCCAACAGACTGAGTTCAAATTCTGCTTAGTCGTGTTGTAGCTGTGTGTCTTGGGACATATAGCATGCTTCTCTGAGCCTGGGTTTCCTTATCTGTAAAACTGGGTAATAATACTTTCTTTACAGGGTATTTCAAGGATTAAATGAGATGATGTGTGGAGAGCCTGGCATAGGTAGGTACCTAAGCTGGTTTCCTTCTTTCCTTTTGGAGATAAGGTTTTGTCACACAACTGCAATATCTCTAAAAAGAGGTAGTTCCTCCATCACAGAGTTGCTAGCAGCGGCAGATAGAATGATGTTTAAAGAGAAACTGAACTGCTGGGCAGGTCGAGGACTCTTGCTTTCTTGCTCTCGTTCTATTGTCGATTCTTTTAAATTTTTAATAGCTTTATTGAGATATAATTTATATACCATACAAGTCACCCATTTGAAGTGAACAGTTTAGTGGTTTTTAGTGTACTCACAGAGTTGTGCTACTATTACCACAACTAACTTAAAACATTTTCATTATTCTTCAGGAAACTCAAACTGGGGCTCTGTAACAACCTAGAGGGATGGGAAAGGGTGGAGATAGGAGGAAGGTTCAAGAGGGAGGCGACGTGTACAACTATGGCTAATTCATGTTGATGTATGGCAGAAATCCAACCGAGCAATTATCCTTTGATTAAAAAATAAATAAACGAACAAACAAAAAAAAGAAATCCCATACACTTTAGCCATCACCCCCCATTCTCTGCATCCCCCTAACCTTAGGGATCCACTATTCTGCTTCCTGCCTCTATGAGTTTGCCTGTTTTGGACATTTCATATAAATGTAATCACACAATATGTGGTCTTTTGTGGCTGGCTCCATTCATTTAACATAACATCTTTAAGATTCATCCATGTTGCAGCATGTATCAGTACTTCATTTCTTTTCATGGCTGAATAATAGCCATTTCTGGCTGGCTCTTATTCCATTTATGACTGAATAATATTCCATTTATACCACATTTTGTTCATCCACTCATCTTTTGGGTTTGACCATCCAGTGTAGTGGGAATTCCTAATAAAGTACTTTCTCAGCCTTGAGAAATTCCACAGAAATAGAATCTGGAAAAACACCATATATTAAGAAACTATGTTAATAATTATCTTTCACGTTTTTCTTAGAATAATAGCCTTGTTACAAACTCCAAGACCAGACCCAGAAGGGAGTATGACTGGGATCATGAAAGCATGGACTTTGGAACACCAGGTTGGCGCCGGGCATGAACGCTGCCTACACACTTGCTGATTGTTCTCGAGACTTGCCCAAAAAAGGAAATGGCCTGGGATAAAAATAAGGAAATCTGGACTATGTCAGTGTAATCCATGACATTTAGGAGTATGTGACTGAAACAGAATACGTCTTGAAAAAAATAAGGCCAAAGAAATTCTTGTAGTCTGCACTTAGAAATAAAATCTGGACTCCGAGTGGACTCTGCACCTCAGTCCAGTGGAGGCTGCAGGTCTCCTGACCCATTGCACCAGATTTTGTGTTCTGTCTTCATTCTCATCGCTTGCTCCCAGACCATTAGGGCAACAATCTGGTTTCCCACGTTCTAGCTGTTATACACAGTGTGGCTATAAACATTCTTTTTATGTGGATATAGGTTTTCATTTTTCTCAGGTATACACTTTGGAGTGGAATTGCTGGGTTATATGTTAGTTCTGTGTTTACCTTCTTCTTCCTTTTTTTTTTTTTTTTCTGTGTTTACCTTCTAAGGAACTGCCAGATTGGTTTCCAAAATGGCTGCACCATTTTACTTTCCCACCAGCAACGAATGAGTGTGCCAATTTCTTCTCATTCTCCACGACACTTGTTATTATCTATGCTTTTGATTATAGCCATCCTAGTGGGGGTAAAGTAATATTTCACTGTTTTCTCATTTGTACTTACCTGATGATAAGTGACTTAAAACTCAATATCCAGAAAACAAAGATAATGGTATCTGGTCTCATCACTTCATGGCACATAGATGGGGAAACAATGGAAACAGTGACAGACTTTATTTTCTTAGGCTCCAAAATCACTGCAGATGGTGACTGCAGCCGTGAAATTAAAGATGCTTGCTCCTTGGAAGAAAAGCTATGACCAACCCAGACAGCATATTAAAAAGCAGAGACATTACTTTGCCAACAAAGGTCTGTCTAGTCAAAGCTGTGTTTTTTCCAGTAGTCATGTATGGATGTGAGAATTGGACCATAAAGAAAGCTGAGCACCGAAGAACTGATGCTTTTAACTGTGGTATTGGAGAAGACTCTTGAAAGTCCCTTGGATTGCAAGGAGATCCAATCAGTCAATCATAAAGAAAATCAGTCCTGAATATTCATTGGAAGGACTGATGTTGAAGCTAAAGCTCCGATACTTTGGTCACACTCATTTGAAAAGTGACTGATGCTGGGGAAAGATTGAAAGGAGGAGAAGGGGACGACAAAGAATGAGATAGTTAGATGGCATCACCGACTTGATGGACTTGGGTTTGAAAAAGCTCTGGGAGTTGGTGATGAACAGGGAGGCCTGGCGTGCTGCAGTCCATGGGGTCGCAAAGAGTCAGACATGACTGAGGGACTGAACTGAACTGAACTGATGATCAGTGACCTTGAGCATCTTTTCATGTGCTTAATGGACATCTGTATATCTTCTTTGGAGAAATGGTCATTCAGATCCTTTGCCCATTTTTTCACTTGGTTAGTTGTGTCTTTATTACTGAATTGTAAGGATTCTTTATGGTAGCTCAACTGGTAAAGACTCTGCCTCCAATGCAGGGAAGATCCACTGGAGAAAGGATAGGCTATCCACTTCAGTATTCTTGGGCTTCCCTGGCGGCTAAGCTGGTAAAGGGTCCACCTGCAGTGTGGGAGACCTGGCTTCGATCCCTGGGTTGGGAAGATCCCCTGGAAGAGGACACGGCAACTCACTCCAGTATTCTGGCCTGGAGAATCCCCAAGGACAGAGGACCCTGGTGGGCTACAGTCCACGGTGTCACAAAGAGTCCTAGGTGTCACAAAGAGACATGACTGAGCGACTAAGCACAAGGGTTCTTTATATTGCAGATAAAATCCTTTTCACATATATGATTTGCAAATATTTCTGGCAGCCCCATTCCATGGGTTGCCTTTTTACTTTGAAGCACAAATGTTTTTAATTTTGAAAGATCCTAATTTTTTCCTTTTGTTGCTTGTGCATTTGGGGTCCTAAGAAACTATTGCCTAATCCAAGATCATAAGACTTACTTTTTGCTGTCTTCTACAAGTTTTATATTTTCAGCTGGTATCAGTTCAGTTCAGTTCAGTCGCTCAGTCGTGTCCGACACTTTGCAACCCCATGAATCGCAGCACACCAGGCCTCCCTGTCCATCACCAACTCCCAGAGTTCACTCAGACTCACGTCCATCGAGTCAGTGATGCCATCCAGCCATCTCATCCTCTGTCGTCCCCTTCTCTTCCTGCCCCCAGTCCCTCCCAGCATCAGAGTCTTTTCCAATGAGTCAACTCTTTGCATGAGGTGGCCAAAGTATTGGAGTTTCAGACAGCATCAGTCCTTCCAATGAACACCCAGGACTGATCTCCTTTACGATGGATTGTTTGGATCTCCTTGCAGTCCAAGGGACTCTCAAGAGTCTTCTCCAACACCACAGTTCAAAAGCATCAATTCTTTGGTGCTCAGCCTTCTTCATAGTCCAACTCTCACATCCATACATGACCACAGGAAAAACCATAGCCTTGACTAGAACGAGCTTAGTCGGCAAAGTAATGTCTCTGCTTTTGAATATGTATATTGAGGTCTTTACTCCATTTTGAAGTGACATTTGTAAATGATGTGAAGTAGAGGTCCAACTTCATTCTTTTGAACGCGGCTATTCATTGTCTCAGCACATTTTATTAAAAGGACTATTCTTCCCTCCCTGGCCCTGAAGGGAGGGTAGGCTGCTCTGAGCAGGCGAGCGCGGGTTGGGGGAGAGGGGTGGTGGGGCTGGGCCAGCCGGCAGGCAGACAACTCCGAACTTCTGTGCTGCCCGCGACTGCACGCGGAAGAGCATGCAGTCTGACCTGGCCTTCTTCAGGTTCCCGCGGGATCCGGCCAGATGCCAGAAGCAGGTGGTGAACTGTAGGCGAGCAGACTTAGAAGATAAAATACCTAATCAACTACATAAACACTATCGACCGTGTGCCAGACACTTTGAAACTTCTATGATCTGCAGAACCGGTCCTCCGTTCTCCGAGATAATGCAATACCAATAGTATTCGATCTTACCCGCTATTTGAATAATCCACACAGTAGACACAGAAAACGAATGAAAAGAATTGAGTGAAGATGAAATTGAGACAGTGAAACAGAAAAGCAGTGATCGTGTTAATGACTCAACTTCTGAATGCCTTTTTAAAAGGCCTTGACCTGTTGATGAAACTTCTGAACAAGAACCAAAACATAAGGAAATAAACAACAGCAATGCTCAAAATTCCAGGGCAGAAGGAGGGGGTGAAGAGCAGGATGAAGACATTTTACCTTTAACTCTTGAAGAGAAGGAAAACAAAGAATACTTAACATCTTTATCTAAAATTTTGATTCTTATGGGAAAACAAAACATACCTCTGGACGGCCATGAAGCTGATGAAATCCAAGAAAGTCTTTTTATTCCTGATAACTTTCAAGCACTGCTAGAGTGCCGATCAGTTCTGGTGAAGAGGTTCCGAGAAAGCGCTTTGAGACAACAGCAGTTAACACATTGTTCTGTTCCAAAACAGCAGAAATAGATGCTAGAGATCTGTGAGAGCTACATTCGGGAAGAAACCCTCAGGTAAGTGAGAGACTCTCACTTCTTTTTCATCATCACTGATGTGGTGGACATCGCAGGGGGACAGCACCTGCCTGTGTTGGTGAGGTTTGTTGACAAAGCCCACAACCTGAGAGAGGAATTCGTAGGCTTCCTGCATTATGAAGCTGATGCAGAAATTTCACACTATAATAACTGAGAAATGGGGATTAAACACGGAGTACTGTTGTGGCCAGGCTTACCTTGTGTCTAGTGGATTTTCATCCAAAATGAAAGTTGTTGCTTCTAGACTTTTAAAGAAATATCCCCAAGCTACACACTCTGCTCTTCTTTTGCCTTAAATATGTGGTTGGCAAAATCAGTGCCTGTTATGGGAGTATCTGTCTCATTAGGACCAATTGAGGAAGTTTGTTCTTTTTTCCATTAATCACCACAACTGCTTTTAGAGCTTGAAAGTGTAATTTTTGTCCTCTTTCAGAACAATGAAGAAAGGGGCAAAGAACTGAAGGAAATTTGCCATTCTCAGTGGACAGGTAGGCATGATGCTTTTGAAATCTTAGTGGACCTCCTACAAGCACTTGTTTTATGTTTAGATGGCATAAATATTGATACAAATGTTAGATGGAATAACTGTATAGCTGGCCGAGCATTTGTGCTCTATAGTGTGGTAACAGATTTTGATTTCATCATTACCATTGTTGTTCTTTAAAATGTTTTATCTTTTCCAAGAGGCTTTGGGAAAAATCTTCAGGGGCAAACCTCTGATGTCTTTTTTGCAACCAGTAGCTTGACTGCAGTGTTACATTCACTAAATGAAGTGATGGGAAATATTGAAGTTTATCATGAATTTTGGCTTGAGGAAGCCACAGATTTGACAACTGAACTGTTTTCAGATGAAACTCCCAGGGAAATTTCGCAGAGCTCAGCACAGTAACCTGGAATCTCAGCTAACCTCTGAGAGTTACTATAAAGAAACTCTAAGTGTTCCAACTGTGGAACACATTATTCAGGAACTGAAAGATATATTCTCAGAACAGCACCACAAAGCTCTTAAATGCTTATCCCTGGTACCCTCTGTCATGGGACAGCTCAAATTCAGTACATCAGAAGAGCACCATGCTGACATGTACCGAAGTGACTTAATCCTGACACACTGCTGAGCTGCATTGTTGGAGAATCAAATGGAAACACAGAGGGAAAGATGTAGAACTTCCATCCAGTATGTATGAAGCCCTTCATCTACCAGACATCAAGTCTTTTCCTAATGTTTATGCATTGCTGCAGGTACTATGTATTCTTCCTGTGATGAAAGTTGAGAATGAACGCTATGAAACCGGGCGAAAGTGTCTCTCAAAGCGTTCTTGAGGAACACTTTGACATATCAAAGGTCAAGTAACTTGGCTTTGCTTAACATAAATTTTGATATAAACCACAATTTGGATTTAATGTTCAATACATGTATCAAACTCTATACAGGTAAGTCAGAGCTTCCGGCAGATAATTCAGAAACCATTGAAAATACCTAAGAGACTTTTAACCTAGACTTTTTCTTATATTTGATATTTGAAAAAAATCTGTAATACAGAAATTTAAAAATATCTTACAGAAAAATTGTAAGGGTAGGCCACATAATCACTGAATATCTTGACCTGTAGGCCTCCCATTGAGTTCATTAGTCATTGATAATTTGCCTGTTTAAGTGGCCTGTTTGAACGCCCATGCTTTGGAGACCTAACTTTTCTTCCAGAATATAGCGTTGAAAGTACCATGCTACATTTTTATGTGATCTCTGCTAATGGCACTTTGGAATTGTTTATTTAAGTTATTTTAGACATTATGTTTGTCTCTGTGGATCCAATTGTCAGGTATTAAGTTATCAGATCTTTGAAAAAATAAAATTAGAGGAGGTATGGAAGGAAGGAACAGATTTTGTAAAATGTTACAATGAAGCTCATGATTGACTTTTGAATAGTAGCAGTTTTAAGTATGCTATTAAAAATCTGTAAAGGACAGTTAAGAAAATTATCAGACTGTAAGAGAAACGTGTGAGCTTGTCAAACAAAGATTTCAGTGTAGATTTTGTCTTTATCAAATGAAGTTGAAGTTAAAGTTTGAATGGAAGAGCCTGCCATTGTTGTTCCACATCTGTTTATTGCTGTTTACATTCCTTTATTGAGCCTACGTCTTCGTAAGCTTTTTGGCAGGTATATGTTGAACACTTCCGTTTCTTGGTCAAGAAAGGATCAGAGGCCATGGGTACCGACAACTGATTTGTCTATTTTCTTCTGTCTTTTTCCATGACTGTATCTACTACCTCATCTCGATTTACAAGCAAAGCCTAGAAAACCTACAAAAACAAGTGTTTTGTAGTTTATCTAGGAATAATACAGAAAATATTACTGTTATTTTTGGTGAAGAAAATCAGTTTTGTATAGTTTGTTTCAACCTAAATAAAATGTGAATTTTTTTTTAAAAGGACTATTCTGTCCTCATTAAATTATCTTGGAAAATTTATCCTTGTCAAAAATCAATTAACCATAAATGTGAACATCTATTTTTGGACTATCAATACTATTCTACTGAGTTATAGGCAAATCCTTGTAACACTAACACACTGTTTTGATTATTGGTTGCTATAGTTTTGTAGTAACTTTTTTTTTTTGTAGTAACTTTTAAAATTGGTTAAAGACTGTTTTGCCTATTCTAGGTGCTTTGAACTTCCATATGGATGTTTTTCCTTTCCTTTTAAAAAATTTATTCATTTTTATTTGAAGGATAATTGCTTTACAGTATTGCATTGGTTTCTATCAAACATCAACATGAATCAGCCATAGGTTTACCCATGTCCCCCTTCATTTGAACATTTCTCCCACCTCCCTTCCCATCCCATCCATCTAGGTTGTTATGCATGTTAGGATCAACTTTCCAATTTCTGCCAAATGCCAGTGGGATTATGATAGCGATTGTGTTGAATCTGTAGACAATTTAGGAAATATTCACATCTTAACAGTTTACTATTCTGATACATGAACCTGAGATGTCTTTCCATGTCTATAGATCATCTTAATTTCTTTAAACAATGTTTTATTGTTTTCAGAGTATAGTTTTGTACTTTTTTTGTTAAATTTATTCCTAAGGACTTCATTATTTTGATTCTATTATAAGTAGACTTTGCTTAATTTCATTTTTAAATTGTTTATTCCATCTATTGAAATACATGGTAAGAGCTCATGTGGTTTCTGTGTTTTATTCTATTGATATGGTATATTACATTAATTGATTTTCAAGTGTTAAACTAATCTTGCATTCCTGGGAGGCTGGGGACTTTTGCAGTTGTTACTGTCACTGACAAAGAGATGAGGTGGCCCAACACTCAAAAGTAGAGTCTGGGTTGAAAATCCTGATGTAGCCTCAAGTTACCATGGGTCTCTTACACCCACTCCATGTACTTTCTAGAGAGCACATTCACCTGCTGGATTAGCTTCATGCTGATGAGCTTCCTGGGGCCTCAGCAGACCATGAAAGGCCTCGGGGAGTGAGCTGACTGAGGGGAATTTTTGGAGACCTTGTGTTGTAGGCTGAGAAATGGCTCCCCAAGGCTGTCCTAAGTCCTGGAGTCTGTGAATGTTACCTTATATAGCAAAAGGGAGTTTGCGTGTGTGATTAAATTAATCTTCTGAGATGGGGAGATGATCCTGGGGTTACCAGGTGGGCTCTAAATATAGTCACAAGGATCTTTATTAGAAGGAAGGCAAGAAGGTCAAAGGGAATGAGGATGATACGAACAGGGAAGCAGAGGTTGGAGTGATGTGGTTGCAACCCACGGGACACCAAATTAGCCTCTAAAAACTGGACAATGTAAGGAACAGATTCTCCTGCAGAGCCTTCAGGAAGAACCAAACCTGCAAACACCATGATTTTAGCTCAAGATTCACTTTGGGCGTCTGACCTCCAGAACTATGGCCTTAAATGACACCAAGTCATTTGTGACAGTTTGTGACAGTTTGTTACAGCAGCAACAGGAAACTAATATACTCTACCTCCTGGTTTTCTGGGCAGCACAGGTCTGAGCACTAGAACTCTTCCTCAAACCCTGTCACAGCTGACTTCTTGTTCCCCTGTCCCTCCTAGTTCTACATCCTGAATCTCAAAACACTCCTGTGTATGCTCCTGATGGTTCCTCTGAGCTTTGCAGGTGAGACGGGAACACAGACGTAATGCAGTCAGTCCACTAGGATTTAATTCTTGTGTCTACTGCTTGTGAGCTGTGTTGGTGGGCAAGTCACACACTTTTCTGAGCCTCAACAGATGTGGGGTTTCTCTTTTCCTGTTTTGTGTTCTGGGAGAGGCTGGTGCAGTGGAAACAAGCCCTTGACTCAGAACCAGGACGGCTGGGTGTGGGCTCTTCCATTGCAGTGCACAGATTCTCTAGTTGCGGCACGTGGGCTCCAGAGCACGTGGGCTTTGGTAGTTGAAGTGTGTGATCTTAGTTCCCCAAACAGGGATCAAGCCCATGCCCCCTTCATTGGAAGGTGGCTTCTTAACCACTGGACCACCAGGGAAGTCCCAGGTGTTAAACTTGTAACGTCACACCATCTTTAGTCCTAGCCTGCCAGTTAGTGGCTATAGGACATCCGGCACACTACTAAATCTCTATGACTCAGTTTCTTCCTCTGCAAAATCATGAAGATTACAGCACCTGTCATAGGAATTTTTAAAAATTGAAGCGTAATTGATTGTCAATATTATATTAATTTCAGATGTGCAACAAAGTGGTTCAGTGTTTTTATAGATTATGTTCCAATAAAAGTCGTTAGAAGATATCGGCTATAATTTCTTGTGCTATACAGTATATCCTAGTTGCTTATCTGGTTTATACATAATATGTATCTCTTAATCTCATATCCCTAATCTGCCCCTCTCCCTTTCCTCTGCACATAGAAGACTAGTTCACTTTCTATAACTGTGAGTCTATTTCTTTTTGCATATGCATTAATGTGTATTACTTTTTAGATTCCACATGTAAGTGTTATCATACAGTATTTGTCTTTGTCTGACATTTCAGCATAATACTCTCTAGGTCCATCCATGTTGCTCTAAATGGCAGAATCTCGTTCTTTTTTTATGGCTGAAGCTGAATAACATTTTATTGTATGTATACATCACTTCTTCTTTATCAGTTCATCTGTACATGGACATTTAGTTTGCTTCCTTACCTTAGTTACTATAAGTAATGCTGTTCTGAACATGAGGGTGCATGTATCTTTTAAAATTCGTGTTTTTCTGGATATATACCCAGGAGTGCAATAGCTAGACCATATGGCAGTGCTATTTTTAATTTTTAAAGGAACCTCCATACTATTTTCCACAGTGGCTGCACCAATTTCCATTCCTACCAGCAGTGTGCAAGTGTTCTGTTTCTCCTCTTCTCCAACATTTATTATTTGTAGACTTTTTATGATATTCATTCTAACAGGTGATATTTTACTGATATTTTGATTTGCATTTCTCTAATAATTAGTGATGGTGAGCATCTTTTCACTTACTCATTAGGCATCAATCTGTCTTCTTTATAAAGTTGTCTATTCAGGTCTTCAATTTTTGACTGGATTTTTTTGATATTGAGTTATCTGAGCTGTTTATATATTTTGTATATTAACTCATAGGGATATTATGAATATTAAATGGATTATTGTAAGCAAAACACAGAAGAGGCAATGCTTATAAGGTTTGCTCTTATTATTAGTATCACCATCATTGTTATTATTTTGTTGTTGACATTATTGGAGAATTCCATGGACAGAGAAGGCTTGCAGGCTATAGTCCATGGGGTCACAAAGAGTCAGACATGACTGAGTGACTAACACTTTTAGGGGATTTTCTGGTGGCTCAGTGGTAAAGAACCTGCCTGCCAGTGCAGAAGACCTAGGTTTGGTCCATGGGTCAGAAAGATCTGCTGGAGAAGAAAATGGCAACCCACTCCAGCACTCTTGCCTGGGAAATCCCATGGACAGAAGGAGCCTGGCGGGCTATAGTACATGTGGTCACAAAAGAACCGGACACAACTTAGTGACCAAACAGCAGCAATCCTATTATCTTCTCTGACCTACATGTACTTTCATTGGCTCACACAAGATTTAGTCTTGGGGGATACAAATACCCAGGAATCAAGATACTGAGGGCATGCATGATAAGATACCTGCAACTGACTAATTATTACTACACAGATGGACAGCTCTTCCTTCAAATTTCTAGAGAACAAAGCAGGGAAGGAGCATAGAGTAAATGGAATGGGTCCATGGCTGGGGGGCAGGACTTCTAGGTTCTAATCCCCTACACACTACCTCATGCAGACCAGTGACTTTCCTTCTCTGAGCTCCAATTTTCATGGCTGTAGAAGAGAGTAGGGAACTGGACATGTTGACCTTGAAGGCCCCTTGTGACTTAGAGAGCAGTGAAGTGACCAAAACCAGCATCAGGGACTCCCTCAGGACTTAGCCCATGACAAGTGCTCAGTGAGTATCTGTCTCCATCATTGTCGTCGTCTGTAAAACAGGGACCATTACACCTCCCTCCCAGGTGTGTTGGGAGGACCTGATGAGAAAATATACATGAAAGTGCTTTGTGTGCAAGGCTGTCCCAAAGGACTGCTAAGATGCTCTTGATCATTATACCATCAGCAACTGCTACCATTTCCCTCAGCTCCCTCCCCAGACATAAACCCAGAAATTTTCTAGGACACCAGTCTTAGCAAAGGAGAGCTAATTCCCATGGAACCCCTCCCAAAAGCATTCTTAGCCTGGGGCTAATTACAGAGTCCCTGGATATTAGGACTGCTGCAGCCCTAGCTTTTCCCTTCTTGCAGCCCACCCTCTTCTCCTTGAGGCCTGCAGGGCCACCTGGCTCAAAATTCAACATCCAGAGTCCAGTCTTGCCCCTCATACCAACCACCCCCACCCCCCGGCCCAGCCCCACTGGTGGTCACAACCAGCTCCAGGACAGCAGGAAGGATTTCAGTTAGAGTTCAGGTAGAGCCATTAGTTTAGACACAAGCATTGAAGCCTGTGATATTGTGAACACAGCCCTAGCCCAAGAGGTTCATAACAGGGCTCTGTTGCTGGCTGTCCCACTATCTAGCTGCATGGTCTTTGCCAAATCCCTCATTTCTCCCAGATCGTATCACTTACCTGGAGTATGGAGAGTAGATGGATAGTAGGACCAAGCTTGACAGTCTTTTAAGTAATTCTGTCATTTAAAGAGTCAGAATGGCATGAGTTTCATCTTATCTTTGATCCTAGATTGCTTCTGACTTCAGGCAAGTCACTGCACCTCCCTGGGCCTCAATTTCTTCATCTAGCCAGTGGACAAATGGATCCTGCATGGGCTATCTCTTCAGAGCTGAAGTGAGGGTCACTGATATGGGGGAAGAGGAATCAGGGCCTGGCTCAGGGAAGAGTTGGTTATCATTGCCATTCTGGTTCTGAAGAAAAGGATTAACAAGGCAAGTTTTCATCTGTCCTGAGTTCTAGGCCCGACGCCCTCTCTTCCCTGAATCTCTGGGCCCATCAGGCTGGAGGACATATGTGTGTGTGGGGGGGAGGGACGGTAAGGAGGTTGGGGTACAGGAGAAGACACCCACAGGGCAGTCCTCTGAGACTGTAGTTGAGTCCGAGGAATAGCTGACAGTTGCAGGGAGCCTTGGGACCAGAGTCCCCTGCCTCCGCCTCATGAAGAACCAGAAGAGCCTGGGTGGAATGCTCAGGTATTTTGGACCCCAGGGACAGTTCAGGGCACACAGGGGATCAGAGATGCCATGAAGGAAGGAGTGTGTCCCTTCCCTGTAAGGTGTGGTTCCAGGAAGAAGGAATGGGAAGGGGGATCAGGAAGTAGACACAGGGAGGGGGTTACCTTTCATGCAGTGGTTATTCTGTGCTGAGCGTCGGGCTCACGTGGGCCATCACTGGAACTGCATCAGCACCTGTGAGAGAAGAAGAGAGTCTTCCGCATTGTAGAGAAATGGAGACTGAATCCTGCCTCAGAAGACAGAGCCAAGTCGGGTAGCAATGGCCTCCATGTGCTTCTGGGCTCCTCCTGTTATCAGCCTTTCTGATCTTGTTTGGAGAATTCCTTACCCTTTCTGACACTCTTTTCTCATCTGTCAAATCCTTGCCTCCCAAGGCCTGTGCAAAGTAGGCTCTGAGTGTGCTTGGCCTTCATCCCTAAAGGTGGGAGCTAGTGGGGCCTGGGAGCTCTCTGAGTGCAGAGCTGGTCTTCCACGTGCCATGGTCGGCCCTGCTGAGGGCTGTGAGGAAGCTGGCAAGGGTCCAGAGGACAGTGCCAGGCTGTGTCTCGCTGTCTGGGAGCCTCTGTCAGGGCCAGGCAAGAGGACTGGGCTGAGAGAGTCTGAGCTGCTGGGCTGGGTTCCCCCTGGATGAGGGTTGCTCATTGCCGGCTCCCCAAACTCCTGCCAACAACAGAGTGGGAAGCCTCCAGCACTAGCTCACCCTGAGATGTCTGGCTTCTTAGGACTCAGGACTGGAAGCAGCGGTGTGCTGGGAAACACCTAACAATCCACCCTGGGAGGGGAGGGAGGAGTTCAGAGTTGTATTGTTTTCTGGTTTCTGTGTTGGGTAGATATACCCATCATGGCCAGATGTCAAGCAAACAAGATGTCACTGAACTCAGAGGTAGGGAGAGATTTTGGAGCTCTCCATTATTAGAGCATTTCCATTATCAAAATCCAGTGGTGCAGACAACTTCTAAAACACATGAAACAGATGTTTGCATTTTGTAGTAGAATGATCAGGATGTGAAGAATTTTGAGCTTTTGTTTCTACCCTTTTTGTTTGCTTGATTGTTTCATTTTATAAACTGATTTTTCATTTCCTTTTTCACTCCTATTAAGATTTAATTGACATATAACTATGTGTAACTTGAAGGAGTACAATGAGTGAATGGATATCCTTACATATTGTGAAACAGTTACCACAATAAGGTTAGTTTAAGCATTCCTTCACCTCCATTACATGTGGTTGCTCTTTTGGTGTAAAACTTTACTCTTATAGCAACTTTCCAGTATACAATAGAGTATTGTTAACTGGGGCCACTATGCTGCTGGTTAGATCCACAGGACTTACTTTCTTTGTACCCTTTGAGCAACTCCTCTCCATTTCCCAACCCCCCCTCCACCTGCCCCCAGCTCCTGGCACCCGTACTCTACTCTGTTTCTATAAATTTCCTGTTTTTAGATTCTACATGTAAGTGAGATCATACAGTGTTTGTCTTTCTCTGCCTGATTTAGTTCAGTTAGCATAGTGCTTTCAAGGTCCATTGATTTTTGTTTTTAACATACTTGACTTAATTATAGTTTATATACTCAACTTCAGTAATGACCTTGTTTAACACCATCCCACAGCATTTCTGAAAAGTCAGTGTGTGACTGTGATGACCTGTGGCTGACTGAGAGGGTCCTCTGAACTCAAACTTCTCTTCCTGAAGGGATGGGGAACCGAGGCACAGACAGAAGGCGGGATGGGAACTCAGTCATGGGTGACATAGGCAAGACTTGTGCAGGAATTTCACCACGTTGTTTCATTGAATTCTCTCAGCAACCCCAGAAAGCTGGGTTATTAAGATATTATTCCTGTCATTTTCCAGAGGTGAAAATGGAGGCAGAATAACAGCAAGTTTAAGAGAATGAGAGCTAGAACATGACAGATCCTGATTCAGATTCTCTTTGTGCCCTTAGAAGACGTGAGTCCTTGGGCAGCTTCTTGTCTCCACTGGCCCTCGACTTCCTTGTATGTAACATGAAGCTGATGCTGCTTTCCAGATACCTTTTGCCAGGACCTGGTTCAAGATCTGCATAAGGTTTGTGCTCCATGGTCAACTCATAAGTATCATCATGTCCAAGTTGTTCTGCAGAATGGAGGAAGATTTTGATTTGCCCCAGGTGGTTCAATAAGGAATAGGGATTTGACTCATTCCTGGTCTAATTGACAAGTTGGACATGGGGTTTAGAAGGTAAGAGGGAAATCGGCATGAGACCTTCAGTTCTTGTCATCTGTACAAGGTGACCAGGTATAACAGCCTCTCCCCTGAGCCAGTCATATCCCTCAGAAGGCTGGAAAAGGAAATAGACAGGTCACTATGCCTCCCCAACCAGGGTGTGGTTTTCTCTTGCTCTGTCCACAGGGACCTCTTCCTTGTGGGGTTCTTGTTGACAACAGTCAGAGAATTCCATCTTCGCATCCCCACCAGAGACAGGGATAGTAGTAGCTGGTGGCAGAAGGATGGCCCTCCCCTTGCTCTCCCAGAAAAACCTGGTAAGGAGGCAGGACCATAAAGCCTCAGCAGCTTGGCCCATTGGGAGGACCTGGATTGGCTGAGGCTCCCTCTCTCTGCACCTGAGAATCTGACAAGCAAGGCCTTCAGGAGCCAGGGCTGGCCAGGTCAAGTGCAAAGAGCTGAGCAATGGAGAGAAGACAGGGGATTCAGCCTTCCATCTCTCAGAAGCCTAGTGCTTTTCTGGAGACTGGGTTGCCCAGAATCCTGGCTCACTGGACTCAGTTGCCCTGGGCACTTCCTGTTCAGTCTCTTTCCCTTAAGAACAAGTGACAGTCTCTCTGTGACCTGTGAATGCCTGAGGGGTGAGGTGGTCACTGTGCTTGGGGCTAGGGGTGGGATCCAGGCATCTGTGGGGGCTGGAGGTCAGAGGTAACCGGGTCACCCAGCCACTGGGTCCTCTCTGTGCTTCTGCCCCAACATCCCTCCAGGCACCTCCCACATTCCTTACTCTTCTTTCTTCCCCACCTCACATCCCATCCTTTCTTCCTAGACCTCCTTCTTTCTTCCATTTGTTCACGTAGTAAGTATGTATGGATGGTTGTTCTGTTCCAAACCATGTTCTAGGAGCTAGAAACAGAAAATGAATAATTTCCTGAGCTTCAGGTCTCCAAGTTCAGCTAAGAGACATTATGAAAGGACAATGATGGTTATGCCGGGAGAAGCCCTCAGTGACATCAGGACCACAGTGATTAGTTCCCACTCCCCTGTCCCCTAGAGATCGGAGCTGTTGTGAATTAGGACCTGATCTCTTGCATTATAGGCAGATTCTTTGCCATCAGAGCCACCAGGGAAGCCTATATCTATTATATATATATATATATCTATTATATATATATATACATATATATATAATTTTATATAATTCTATGTGGTATATATGATTATACCAAGATATATAATTTATCATTTTTTTTCTCTATGGCTAGTGCTTTTTGCATCCTGTTTAAGAAATTTCTGCCTATTACAAGGTGACATAGATATGTTTTTGTGTTTGATTCTAAAAGTTTATTGTTCTGTCTTTACCATTTAAAGCAATCGTATCTCTGGAATTAGTTTTTGTGTACCATGTGAGGTAGGATTTAATGAATTTTTGTTGCCTGTGTGAGTATCCACCGGATCCATCAGAATATGTTGAAAAGACCATGCTTTCCCCACTGCATTGCAGACCCAGCTTTGTCATGGATCAGATGGCTCTATACACACAGGTCTGTGATGGACTCTATGTTGTTCCATAAATATCATCTCCAGTTTATTTTGTGCCAACGTCACACTAGCTTAGTTATTGCAGATTTACAGTAAGTGTTGAAAGTCGTTCAGTCATGTCTGACTCCTTGCGACCCCATGGACTATACAGTCCATGGAATTCTCTAGGCTAGAATACTGGAGTGGGCAGCCTTTCCCATCTCCAGGGGATCTTTCCAATCCAGGGATCAAACCCAAGTCTCCTGCATTGCAGGTGAATTCTTTACCAGTTGAGCCACAAGGGAAGCCCAAGAATCCTGGAGTGGGTAGCCTATCCCTTCTCCAGGGGATCTTCCCAACCCAGGAATCAAACTGGGGTCTCCTGCATTGCAGGCAGATTCTTTACCAACTGAGCTATCAGGGAAGCCCCATAGTAAGTGTTAATATCTGATAAGTCCTTCAGGTTTTGTTTTATCTGTCAAGATTCTTTAGAATTTCCATATAAATATTACAACCAACATGTCAGTTTTCTGTGGAAAAAAATTGTTGAGATTTAGATGGAGACTAAATCAATAAATCAATTATACATATTTATACTGAGGAATGGTCCTACATACCCCTCATGCACGAACATGGTATATTCCTCCATTTACTTGGCTCTACCTTTATTTCTCTAAATAATGTTTTTTCTACACATATTTTATTAAAGTTATTAATGCATGTTTGTTTTTTTAAATGCTCTTATAAGTAATTTTCTAGCTCCTGGTATAGAGAAAGATGTTGGATTTTTGTATACTTATTAATTCCAATTTCTCTTTGGGTTTGTAAAAATTTTCTACCTTACAATTAGGTGTTCTGCAAATAATGATCGTTCTTCCTTTCCAATCCTTTGGTCTTTTGCTTATTTCTCTTGACTTATCTCACTACCTAGGACCACTAATAGAATAGTCAAAAGAAATAGTAATAGTGAACATTTTTGTTTCACTTTAGTGTTAGAGAGTAAGTTATCAGTGTTTCACCAGGTAGTATGATAGTTGCTGTAGGCTGCTTCTTCTTTACTGGAGATAATATTTATTATTAAGAAATTTCTTACATTAAGAAAGTTCCCTTCTATTTCTACTTTGCTAAAAAGTTTATTTATAATCTTTATTGATGGTTGACTTTTTTTTTTACCAGATGCTTTTTCTTTATCTAAGTTAATCACAAAAGTTTTCTCCTTTACTTCCTGTAATCAGATGAGTTACATTGTTTGCTAAATAAACCTTGAATTCTTATAATAAACCCAATCTGATTATGATATATAATCCTTTTTAATATATTGCTAAATTAAATTCACTAGTATGTTGTAATGGAATCTTGCAGCAGTCCCCACGAGAGAGATTCATTTATGCTTTTTCCTTCTTATATGTTTTTGTTATTTTTTGTATTGCGTTTATATCGCTGCTGCTGCTGCTAAGTCGCTTCAGTTATGTCCGACTCTGTGCCAACTAGTCTTATAAAATGAGTTGGTTAATATTCATGTTATTTTTTATGCTTTGAAAGAATTTGTTATGATTGCTATTATTCCTCTCTTAAATGTTAGAAAAATTCACCAGTAAATCTATCTTGAATCTAGAGTTTTCTTTCTAGGAAAGTTTAAAATTATAGATTCACCTTTTTGGAAAGATAGTGGATTCTTCTGACTTTTTTTTCTGAAGTTTTCAGAAGAACTTCTGAGTTCTTGTTTGTCAGCTTTGGTAATTTGTGTTTTCATTTGTCCATTTTGTTTGATTGTCAAATTTATTGTTATAAAATTGTTTGTAATTTTTAAAATTAGCTTTAAAATGACAGTAGAATCTATAGTAATGTTCCCCTCTTCATCCTTAATGATGGTAATTTGTGTTTTATATAATTTTCTTTATTAGTCTTGCTAATAACTTATAAATAATTTCAAAAAGTGAACTTCAGGTTCCATCAGTTTTTATTTATTGTAGTTTTGTTTACTATTTCCTTGTTTTATGCTCTTATTTTTATTATTTCCTTCTTTCAACTATTTTTTGGTTTTGATTTAGGGCTTCTTTTCTAGTTTCTTGAGATGAAGGTTTAGTTGTTTAATTTTTAGCCTTTTAAGCATACTCTAACATATACATTTAAGACTATAGACTTTCTCCTAAGCTCTGATAATGTTATTTACATCATTATTTATTTTAACATATACTAATTTCCATTTTGCTTTTTTCTATCCCATAAATTATTTAGAAGTATATGCTATAATAATTTTGAACGAGTCTGGTACTTACCTGTTATATTTACTTTGACTTCTAGCCTATCTCATGGTTAAGAGTATACTCTGAATGATTCTCACCCTTTGGATTTTTTTGAATTTACACTTATGATGTAGCACACAGTCAATTTCTATAAATGTTTCATGAAGCTACAAAGTTTCTTTTGGTTAATGTTTGCAGGACAATTTTTCTTCCTGGAATGTCTTCACCTTATATTAAGGTGTATTTCAAAAAGAAATATCTTTATTGAGATATAATTGATGTAACATTGTTAAGTTGAGCAACATGTTATTTAGACATATTTACATGTTTCAGAACGAGCAAATACTGTTTCTGGTGGATAACATGTAGGTTTTAAAAACTCCATTTGAAAATAACCTTTGATGAAAATATTTAGTCCTTTTGCATTTAAAGTAATTAACTACATACTAAATTCCACTATTTTCTATTGACTTACCTATTTTACATTTGATCTTTTTCCTCACTCAAAAGAGCATTATTCTGGATTGATGAATATTTTATTAGTTCATTTTCTCCTATTTTAGGTTGTTGGCTATATATTATTTATTCTTTTATTGATTTTTCCTAGATATGTTAACATAAATCTTTGACTTATCACAGTCTAATGCAAGTGGTTCATTTTACCACTTTTCCAATTATGCTAAATATTTAGAACACTAACTCTACTTACCCCTTCTATTTCTTGTTCTTTTGTTCTTTGCCATATCTTGTCTTTGATTTGTTTTAAATCCCACAAAATTTTATCATTGATTTGCATTCATTATTAATACATATTTATCCTTTCCCTGAGGGACTCTTCATTTCTTTTTGCATTTTTGTGTTTCAGACACTTTCTTTCTGTGTGAAGAACTCCCTTTTAAATGATCTCATATTTTGTTTGTCTGAAAAAGTTTTTATTTAACATCAAAAATTATTTTTAAAAACTTTTTTTGGAAATGACTTAACCATCGAAGAAGCTGAAAGCTACAAAGAAATCCTGTATATCCCTAATACTTGGATTTATTGATTTTTAGCAGTTATTATTTTAATTTTCAGAACTTTCTGAGAATAATTTACAAATATCATGTTCCTTTACCCTCTAATTCTTCAGAGAATAGTTCCCAACATGTAAGAGAATAGGATATTCTCTTATGTGCGTATGTGCTAAGTCACTTCAGTTGTATCTGACTTTGTGCGACCCTTTGGGCCATAGCCTGCCAGACTCCTCTGTCCATAAGATTCTCCAGGCAAGAATGCTGGAGTGGGTTGCCATGCCCTCCTCTAGGAGATCTTCCCAACCCAGGAATTGAACCCTGTCTATTACGCCTCCTGCATCTACCACTAATGCCACCTGGGAAGCCCATTCTCTTATATAGTAGTTACCAAACACAGGGAGTTTAACACTGATGCACTTATCTAAACTAATCTAATTCATATTCCAGTTTTATCAATTGTCAAACTAATATTAATTTTATTTGTAGCATTCCCCCTGGCAGGTCTACTTTTGCATTAGTTGTTATTTTTTAAATTGCCTTGTGTCTATTATACATTCTTAGCCTTCTTTGTCTTTCATGATAGTTATTTTTTAAAGATCAGAAGCTAATTACTTTATAGAATATTTCTCAATGTAGGTTTCTATGATGTTTCCTCATGATTAGATTCAGATTTTGTTTGTTTTTTTTTTTTTTGGCTGAAAATATGTTGGTAACATATTGTTAGATTTTCACATATGGAGACACATAATGTCTATCTGCTCCTTATTGGTGACATTAATTTTAATCACTCAGTTAAGATGTTGACCAGTTTTTCCACTGATAGCTACCACTTTTTACTTTTGTAATTAATAATTGCTATATGGATAGATGTCTTGTAACTGTGTAAATTCTATTCCTTATCAAATTCACCCCCCATAGATTTAGCATCTGCATCAGTTAGGATCCTGGCAGAAGACAGAGCACAACAGTAATGTGAAGAGGGAAAATTTAATACATAGAATTTTAACTGGTAAAATGTAGATAACTGCTGAAAGGGATAAAAGAGAAGTCTCTGAGAGCCAGAAGTAGGAATATATATAAATTTATATATAAAGGATCTTCTACCTTGTGGCTTATGAAGAATACACAGGGGCTAAGGATTTAGAAGATACTTCCCTCCTTCCTCCTGCTCTTCTATCTTCCTCCACCAGAGAAAAAAAGACTGAGTTCAAACTTTTTCAAAGAGGGTGTGACTGCCACAAGAATACAGTATGTTACTGGGAGTAGGGATGGAGCCACAGGCCAGAGCTCTCCTAGAATTGGCCACCGGGTGGGGAGAGTGTGTGTAGGCTGAGTAGGTGACCATGACTGGTCCACACCAGCCAGCTGGCTCTCCACCTGAGTAACTAAGGAAGGAGAATTGAAGTCCCAAACTAAGTGCCTTCCTGCTGCCATCATCTCATTGCCCTGGTATCTCCCTCTCTTGGAAATGCCTCCCATTGTCATCTTCTAAAGAGACAAGTTTACAGGGTAAGGAGAAGCTTGTAGCACATCCAGACAAATGATCTCTAAGGCAGAGGGGAAGACCATTTCTGCATGTTTGGGGGCTGGAGTGGATAGCTGTAAATTGATTGTTGCTAGACATTTGAGTGACCAGTTTGTCCACTGAGGGGTGGGGAGTAAGACTGGGGAGATTGCAAATGGGCATTTACTACTATTTAGGGTTTTAAGGCATTGTGTTAATATGAGATGCTTCATATATATCACCCCAACTCTTCCTAAAAACCCTGAGAGATGAGTGTTATTCAGTTCAGTCCAGTTCAGTTGCTCAGTTGTGTCCGACTCTTTGCGACCCCATGGACTGCAGCATGCCATGCCTCCCTGTCCATCACCAGCTCCTAGAGTGTTATTAGCCACGTTTGATGCAAAGAGCTGACTCATTTGAAAAGACCCTGATGCTAGGAAAGATTGAGGGCAGGAGGAGAAGGGGACGATAGAGGATGAGATGGTTGGATGGCATCATCAACTCAATGGACATGAGTTTGGGTAAACTCTGGGAGCTGGTGATGGACAGGGAGGCCTGATGTGCTGCAGTTCATGGGATCGCAAAGAGTCAGACATGACTGAGCGACTGAACTGAACTGAACTGAATAGATGAGGAGCCTAAGGCTCAGAGTGGTTAAGTAACTGCAAGGCACTAGATGAGCAGTGGGCTCAAAATTAAAATCCTAGAGCTTCTGCCTCCAGATCTTACTAAACTATCATATTTTAGATGGCATTTAAATTAGTGTAATTCTCTGATAGGTCCACCATGTGGATGCCTCCGGGGCAGAACCAAAGCTGGGTTTCTGAATTTATCCTGCTTGGCTTCTCCAGTGACCCTAGGACCAACAGGACCCTCTTCAGTGCTTTCCTTCTTCTTTTCCTGAGCTCAGTCCTTGGCAGTGGGCTCACCATCACCCTGATATGCCTGGACACGCATCTCCACTCTCCCATGTACTTTTTCCTCTGTATCCTCTCCCTGCTGGATATGGGCTGTGTCACCACCACTGTGCCCCAGATGCTGGTGCATCTTCTTTCTCGATCTCAAACCATCTCCTTTGCTGGTTGTTGGCTACAGATGTACATGTTTGGTGCACTGGCCCTGACTGAGTGCATTTTATTTGTCGTCATGGCCTTTGACTGGTACGTGGCCATCTGCTATCCACTGCGTTATACTGTCATCCTCAGCTGGGGCCTGTGCACACGACTGTCAGCTGGGACCTGGGCCTGTGGTTTCTTTTTCTCTCTGATCCACACTTGTTTCACCATGAGGCTGCCATACTGTGGGCCCAACATGGTCAACCACTACTTCTGTGAAGGCCCTTCAGTACGAAATTTGGCTTGCATGGATACTCATGTCATTGAAATGGTGGACCTAGTCATCAGTGTCTTCATGGTTGTTGCCCCACTCTTGCTCATTGTGGCCTCCTACATCCGTATTGCCCAGACCATTTTCAAGATTAAGTCCATGCAGGCCCGCTGCAAGACTTTCTCCACCTGTGCCTCCCACCTGACTGTGATCACATTCTTCTATGCTCCAGCCACCTACATGAAGCCCAATTCAAGGTATTCCCCTGAGCAAGACAAGCAGATCTCACTCTTTTATGTCTTCTCTGCCCTCCTCAACCCTGTGGTCTACAGTCTGAGGAACAAGGACATCAAGGTGGCTTTTCTCAAAGTGATGGGGAAGGGTAGAGTGATCTACTGAATTAGGAGACAGGCAGAATCTAAGGTAGAATGCCCAATGTTGAGAAAAGGTGGAGTATCTATAATGTATGAAACCAACATTATACATGTGAACCAATGTAGTATTTGGTCAGTTGAACAAAGGTGGGAAATAAAACTAACATAGCTATCTTGGTCAACTGGCTACATTATGGTGCAATGAGAAATAGCTCCCTAGTCTTAGTGGCTTACAACAGTGAAAGTTCATTTATTGTTCATTTTCCATGTCAGTTGTAAGTAGACTGTGATCTTCTGCCATTTGATTCTTGGATCCAGCCTGAAGGAGGAGGTCTTATCTGGAAATGCCAGTCTTATGACAGAAAAAGGGATAATGGCTGAAATATTAATACATGATTTGTATTAATATTCTCAAATATTTGTTAGTGTTTTAATTCATGTTTCTCTTAAAATTTTTTTGAATTAGAGGATAATTATTTTACAATATTGTGATGGTTTCTGCCATACATCAACATGAATTGGTTATAGGTATACATATGTCCCCTCCCTCTTGAACCTGCCTCCCACCTTCCTCCCTAATGTTTTAATATGTTTTTTTGAAGAATCTGATAGAATAATCAGAAAAACAATAGAATAATATGTTATACAACAGGTTACTGCAAAGAATATACAGCATGGAACCATGTGAGTAAAATATGTATGCATAGGAGAAAAAAACTTATGGCAATATCCTATATAAAATTATATTTTGTCATTGTTCAGTCACTAAGTCATGTTTGACTCTTTGCGACCCCATTAATTGCAGCACCCCAGGCTTCACTGTCCTTCACTGTCTCCTGGAGTTTGATAAAACTCATGTCTGTTGAGTTGGTGATGCCATCTAACCATCTTATCCTGTTCTGTCTTCCTGCCCCCAATCTTTCCCAACATCAGGGTCTTTTCCAGTGAGCTGGCTCTTTTCATGAGGTGGCCAAACTTCAGCTTTAACATCAGTCCTTCCAGTGAATATTCAGGGTTGATTTCCTTTAGGGCTGACTGGTTTGGTCTCCTTGCAGTCCAAGGGACTCTCAAGTCTTCACCAGCACCACATTGTGAAAGCATCTTTCAGTTCAGTTCAGTTCAGCTCATTTCAGTCACTCAGTCGTGTCAACTCTTTGTGACCCCATGAATCTCAGTACGCCAGGCCTCCCTGTTCATCACTAACTCCCGGAATTCACTCAAACTCATGTCCATCAAGTTGGTGATGGCATCCAGCCATCCCATCCTCTGTCATCCCCTTCTCCTCCTGCCGCCAATCCCTCCTAGCATCAGAGTCTTTTCCAATGAGTCAACTCTTCGTGTCTTTCAGTTCGGTTCAGTTGCTCAGTCATGTCCGACTCTTTGTGACCTCATGAATCGCAGCACGCCAGGCCTCCCTGTCCATCACCAACTCCTGGAGTTCACTCAGACTCATGTCCATCGAGTCAGTGATACCATCCAGCCATCTCATCCTCTGTCGTCCCCTTCTCCTCCTGCCCCCAATCCTTCCCAGCATCAGAGTCTTTTCCAATGAGTCAGCTCTTCGCATGAGGTGGCCACAGTACTGGAGTTTCAGCTTCAGCATCATTCCCTCCAAAGAAATCCCAGGGCTGATCTCCTTCAGAATGGACTGGTTGGATCTCCTTGCAGTCCAAGGGACTCTCAAGAGTCTTCTCCAACACCACAGTTCAAAAGCATCAATTCATCGGCATTCAGCTTTCTTCACAGTCCAACTCTCACATTCATACATGACCACTGGAAAAACCATAGCCTTGACTAGACGGACCTTTGTTGGCAAAGTAATGTCTCTGCTTTTGAATATACTATCTAGGTTGGTCATAAGTTTCCTTCCAAGGAGTAAGCATCTTTTAATTTCATGGCTGCAGTCACCATCTGCAGTGATTTTGGAGCCCCCCGAAATAAAGTCTGACACTGTTTCCACTGTTTCTATTTTCGTCTTTAGGGGTAGGTAAAATTATACTTTTTATGTTACAAAATTTTTAGAAATTCAGATGCCTCACTATTTAATTGGAGGTATAAAAATTAGTCTTTAGTTAATTTCATTCTCTAATATATTTACACTGAGTCTATTCAAGTGTGAATGGGCTTCCCTTGTAGCGCAGCTGGTAAAGAATCCACCTGCAGTTCTTCAATTCCACATTCTTCAATGTGGGAAACCTGGGTTAAATCCCTGGTTCGGGAAGATCCCCTGGAGAAGGGAAAGACTACCACTCCAGTATTCTGACCTGGAGAATTCCATGGATTTTATAATCCATGGGGTCACAAAGAGTCGGACATGACTGAGTGACTTTCACTTTCACTTTCATTCAAGTGTGAATGGATGTATGGTGATGATTCCAAAGGAAAAAATAGAGATAGGGAACATTTCTCCCAATTTACAAACAGGAAGGCATAAGAGAAGGTATTATTTTCTTTTTGAATTGAAGTATAGTTGATTTGGGCTTCCCTGGTGGCTCAGATGGTAAAGAATCTGCCTACAATGCAGGAGACCTATGTTCAATCCCTGGGTTGGGAAGATCCCCAGGAGGAGGGTATGGCAATCAGTCCGGTATTCTTTCCTGGAGAATCCCCATGGACAGAGGAGCCTGGTGGGCTACAGTCTATGGGGTCACAAAGAGTTGGACATGACTGAGTGACTAAGCACAGCACACAGTTGATTTACAACGTTGTGTTAGTTTCAGGTATACAACAAACTGATTCAGTTATATGTATGTAGGAATAAGTCTATTCTTTTTCAGATTCTTTTCCTTTATATGTTATGATAAGATATTGAATACAGTTCCTCGTGCTATAAGTAGGCCCCTGTTGGGTATCTATTTTATATATAGTAGTGGGCATATATTGATTCCAAGATCTATATTTTTCTTTTTCCCCTGACCTTTACCCTTTGGTAGAGGTGTTTATCTTCGGTGTCTGTGAGTCTATTTCTGTTTTGTAAATATGCTTATTTGTATAATTTTTTGGATTCCACTATCAGTGATATCATATAATATTTGTCTTTGTGCGACTTACTTCACACAAAGTATATACCTCCTAAGCTTCTGCTCAAAAGTGACACACATCTCCTTGCTCACAGCCTACTGGCCAAAAAAGTCCTATGCTTAAGCCTGATGGCAAAAGGGCAGGAAGTATTTTCCTCCCACAGAAAACTAATGCAGGTCACATGGCAGTCGGGATGGATGTGTATTCCTTCTACAGTGAGAGCAGCAAATAAAGGGGGTAATAATATAACCTACTCTAGTGGCACTGGACCCAATAGAATACATGCAATCAACACGAAACCCAGTACCTGTGAGTGACGTGGTACCTGGACACAGTAAACGGTCAAGGTAATGTAAGCAATACATTTGTTATTTACAAATGGTACATGTAGGCAATAAATATCTGTGGCCAGCACTTTGAAAATCAAGTCACTAGTCACTACTCTGAAAAAGCTGGCTTAAAACTCAACATTCAAAAAACTAAGATCATGGCATCTGGTCCCATCACTTCATGGCAGATAGATGGGGAAACAATGGAAACAGTGACAGACTTTATTTTCCTGGGCTTGAAAATCACTGCAGATGGTGACTGCAGCCATGAAATTAAAAGATGCTTGCTCCTTGGAAGAAAAGCTACAACCAACCTTGACAGTATTACTAAAAGGCAGAGACATTACTTTGCCACTAAAGGTCCATCTAGTCAAACCTATGATTTTTCCAGTAGTCATGTATGAATGTGAGTGTTGAACCAAAAAGAAAGCTGAGCACTGAAGAACTGATGCTTTTGAACTCTGGTGTTGGAAATGACTCTTGAGGGTCCCTTGGACTGCAAGATCATACCAGTCCATCCTAAAGGAAATCAGTCCTGAATATTCATGGAAAGGACTGATGCTGAAGCTGAAGCTCCAATACTTTGGCCACCTGGTGTGAAGAACTGACTCACTGGAAAAGACCCTGATGCTGGGAAAGATTGAAGGCAGGAGGAGAAGGGGATGGCAGACAGTGAGATGGTTGAATGGCATCACCGACTTAAAGGACACGAGTTTGAGCAAGCTCTGGGAGTTGGTGATGGACAGGGAAGCCTGACATGCTGCAGTCCATTGGGTGGCAAAGAGCTGGACATGACTGAGCGACTAAACTGAACCGAATCAATACTCTGTAATGGTCTTTATGGGAAAAGTTTCTAAAAAACAGTAGATACATTTATATGTATAACTGATTCACTTTACTATGTACCTGAAACTAACACATTATAAATCAATTATACTCAGATAAAAAATTATATTTAAAAAAAGGAAAATTAAGCCAGTGGTATACGGGACTAGAGTAACCCATGGATTGGACTTGGTGCATGGATCCAATACAGTTCATGGGGCTGACATGATACATGCATCATCTTGTGGAAGGACACAGAACTTGACATTAATTGACCTGGGTTCTAGTCCCAACCTTGCTAACTTCTTTTGTTACTTAAGGCAGTAAACGTCCTTTCTCTGGATCTCACTTTATGTAACACCTCAAGTCGAAAGGTCATTAAGACATCTGTGTCTCTAAAATTCTATGTCACAGTGCAGCCCACTTGGGGCTCTGAGCCGCAGACTTGGCATGGGCATCTAACTTTCTTTCATGCATCATTGGTGACCCAGATTTTGGGGTGAGTCAATTTCAATATTTCTTGAGCATTCATTAAGAGGGATCCAACTGTTACCAGGCCCCATGGAAACCAAGACAGATACATGGAGAGGTTTACGGTCATGAAATTATAATATCACAACGAATGAAGGTGCCACAGTGACCTGTGGAGACTGATGGCCTCATAGGAGGGAGACTCTCAGTGGGTGCCAGACACTAGGAACCAGGCTACACCTCACCCCACTTCCATCACCACTGCACATCTCAGCACTTTGTACTCTCTCCGGAGCTTAACATCAGGGAGAGAGGAAGCAAAACCTGAGAAGTCTCTTTTTCTCCCTCAGCAGCTAACCCTGGTTACCCCTTTAAAAAAATTGGAATATAATTGCTCTGAAATGTCATGCTAGTTTCTTTTATTTCTCCAACCAGTGGAATAATAGGTCAAAATAGAAATTAAGTTTGGCTACTGAAAAATGAAGTTATAGACCTCTTAGGAAACAAATAGTGTTCTATGGATATAGAGAAAATGGAGGAGGGAAACCTACTTACCAAGAGCTGACATCTAAGGTCTTGGTCAGGAATTCAGATGTAGCATACCTGAGGATGAGAGTCACCCAAAGAGAGCCAGGAGAAGGGCATTTCTGGCAAGAGGACTCCAGGTACAAAGGCCCCAAGTCCGGAAAGGACTTTGCATTGTTTGCAGCTCTGGAATAAAGCTCATGTGGTCACAGGCAAGTGAGCAGGAGAAGCAGAGATAACATTGAGAGGTAGGCGAAGGACAGTCTTATAGATCTATATGAGAAGTGTTTACTAATTCAAAGTGCAGTGGGAATGCTTAGATTCTTACTGGGGAAGTGAAGCAGTTTTATGGGTGATCAGCTCTGCTGTGAGTGTGACTTGAGGTGCCTGGAAAGTGGGTGGGAGAAAAGGTCATTGGGTATGAGGTGGTGGTTAGTCGCTAAGTTATGTCCAACTCTTGCGACCCCATGGACTGTAGCCCACCAGGCTCCTCTGTCCATGGGATTTTCCAGGCAAGAATACTGGAGTGGATTGCCATTTCCTTATCCAGGGGATTTTCCCGACCCAGGAAACGAACCTGGGTCTCTTGCATTGCAGGCAGATTCTTTACCTTCTGAGCTATGAGGGAAGCCCCAAGAGAATGTTTGGGAACTCATAGGTCAGGAGTGAGGAAAAAGAACTTCCCTCTTGGAGAGCTGTAGGGCATGCGGTATCCCAGGGAGAATTCTAGGTAGAGGATGTTGAGAGAGGTGATTGCTGATGGTGGGGTTGATGTTGAGAAGACAGAGAAAACTGGGGAAAGGAAGAAGTAGGGATTTGGGCAGTTGAGGGATGAGTAAAGGTTTTAATGTCATGTGGGCATCTAGGAATAATGCGTGACTAGAGAGCTGTGAACTTTTGGTGGGATTGAAATTTTGCCTGTAGCACCTAGGCACAAATTTGTGTGGTAGTATGGTTCCAAAGCACTTACTGAGAGTTATAACAGGGCTGGGCTGGGTGTTGATTTGAATGGATGTGTTCTGCTGCATCAATGGTGTGGCAAAGTTCCAGACTGTAGTTCCAGAGGTTTCAGGCAGAAAGTGAAGGGTCCCGTGGGCTGCTGGTGTTCCCTCCATCTGGGGAAAGGATAGGGAGCTATGTGGCTGGTGGAAGGGACTTCCAACTATTGAAAGTTTCCTGCTTTATCTTTGTGGAGAAGGGGGCTGCCTGGATTATGGGGAGGAGGTCTTTCTGGTTTTTGGAGTTCCTTCCAGAAGGTGCAAAGTCTACCTGGTCCCAGGGACCAGGGTAGTGGGGAGATGAGTCTTGTGGCTAAAGTGTGATGAGGTTTTATTTTTCTCTCACTTAGGACAGATAGTAAGAGAGTCTGTAATTCAGGATGATAGATTTTATCTTAAATAGAAGCAACCTTTATTTTTAAGAATGAAGGATAAGGAATGGAGTAAACAAGAGAGGGTAACACAGTATTTGTAGAGTACCAATGAGGGGGTTGGATTGAAGAGGAACACTCAGTAGAGGAGAGCTAGGCGTAATTTCTGAAGGTGCTAGACTTGATGGGGCAGTGAGTGGGGAGATGCTGAAAGATGTTTTGAGGAAAGAAGTAACAGCATGGGATGGCTTGGCTTGTAGGTGGAAAGGGGAGAAATCAAGGAAGTTATCAACATTTTAAACTACCTGTACCACTGTCTTTGCTTGCAGCCCACTGATGGGGGCCACTGATTGTCAACTGTTGTCACTGATCCCTGGCACTGGTGACAGGAAGTCACAGCCCTTGTCCTCATGGAATTTACAGTCCACAAACCAGCCGTTCTTAGGAAGTGTATAGATACTTGGGAGTATATAGTGTATAGATACTTAAGGTTAAAAATGTTATTAATTAATTATCTGTTAACTTGGACTTTATGAGAGTTGTTGGCTTTTGTTTTATTTTTATTTTTTACTTTTCCCCCTGTTCCCTTGAACAAAGAAAACAGCAAAGTGGGTCATAACACCATTCTGTCTGGTGGGACTCAGGTCATCTCTTTGGGGGAAATACTTTGCTGATAAACCGAAATGTCAGCCTCTCCAAATTCTTTGCACCTTTGACCCATTTCTTCACTAATGATCTCAAGGTTTCTGACATCATTAAATTGGTTGGTAGATTGGTAAATGGGCAGATTGGTAAACTACCACTTATGTGCTGTGTTTTGCTGTGCAAGAAACTTAAGTCCCACAACTCTCTGCTTTCTCTGTTTGCTGATCCCTATGCAAATAAAATTGCAGACTAGATGAAATGAATAATTTCTTAGAGAAATGTAGATTACCAAAATTGAAACTTTTAAAGATAGAATGTTTAAACCAGCTAATTTGCATAAGAAAATAAGAAAACAAGAGAAAGCTATTAAGTAACTACCCCATAACAAGATTCAGAGATTGGTGGTGAGACAGTTTGGGGAGGGGGAGATGTATGTGGATGAACTTCCAAGTGGACATCGGCTGTGTGTGTTCCGTGTGACTGTTCATGAAAGGGGATCAGCTACAGAGGAGATAAATCAGGTGGAAAAAATGACATGCTCTCTGGAAGTCATTCAGGCTTTCTCCCCAGACATTTACTGAGTAGGCATGTGAACCAAATGTCCATGAAGGCAAGCATGGAAGCTGTCCATGTGGGCTCAGTGCATGGACTTCCCTTCTCTGTAGCTGACTTGGCTACCACTGCCGCTGAGCGCTTCTTCTGCAAATAGCAGAGGTCAGCTCTACGGAACCATTCCGCAGAGCAGGCCGCCACCTGATTCTGTTGGATCTCTTTCATCATAGAGGGGGCAGTGATCTGTCTTCATAGGAACAGGTAGATTCTAGATATGCTTTTCTTCCCCTGATTATAGAACTTTTGCTAGCATCATTATCTATGAAGTCAGAGTGCCCAATCCACTACCAAGGAACCCCCACAGCATTGCATCTGGTCAAAGAACTCATTTTACAGCTTTGATAATTATAGACTCAATGGCCTTATGTAACTTCTAACACTTAGAATAAACTGCCCTAACTAAAAGGTGGAATGGCTTATTAAGATTCAGTTATTGCTGTTTGTGGCTAACAATGCCTTGAAGGAATAGGCCCCTATCTTACATGCTCCTTTAAAGTGAGCATGGGACTTCCATGGTGATGCAGTGGGTAAGAATCAGCCTGCCAGTGCAGGGGACATAGGTTTGATCCCTGGTCTGGGAATTTTCCACATGCCATGATGGGGCAGCTAAGCCCATGAGCCACAACTACCGACCGAGGCCATGCTCTAGACCCCATGAGCTGCAACTTCTGAGCCTGCATCCCCAACTACTGACACCTGCCAAGCTCTAGGGTCCGAGAGTCACAACTAATGAGCTCCCGTGCTGCAACTCCTGGAGACTGCGCCACGACAGGAGCAGCCACTGCAATGAAGAGCCCATGCACTGCAGTTGGAGAGTAGCCCCTGCTTTCTGCAACTAAAGAAAGCCTGTGCAACAACGAAGACCCGATGCAGCCAAAAATAATATAAATTAAAAAAATAAAAGTAAGAAATACAGTGATGAAGTTTATACTTTGAGTCAGCCACTATATGACACTGGTTCTCCCATAGTTAGAATTCATGGACCTGGAAACCAAACAGTGAAATGGGAGTGGATTCTCTTAGTCTTACACCCAATAAGTCACAGAATATTTGTCACCTTTCCCAGGGACTCTGACCTCTGCTAACTTGGAGATCTTCATACCCTAGTAGAGAGTGTTTCCGCTGGTAGACAAAACAATGATCTCATTGAATTGCAATTTGATGTCATCTTGAGACGTTTGAATATTAAATGGATTACTGTAAGTAAAGCATGTAAAAAACAGTACCTGTAAGGTTCTGCTAGTATTATTATGGGTCTCCAGGTGGCCCAGAGGGTGAAGAGTCTGCCTGCCAATGCAGGAGATGCAAAAGACACAGGTTCGATCCCTGGGTGAGGAAGATCCCCTGGAGGAGGAAATGGCAACCCACTCCACTATTCTTGCCTGGGGAATTTCATGGACAGAGGAGCCTGGAGGGCTACAGTCCAGGGGATCACAAAGAGCCAGACACAACTGAGCATGAATTATTATTATTATAATTATGATCATCATTTTTTGTTGTTGTTCTTATCATTATTATTACTATCCTATTTGCTTGTCTGACCAACATGTACTCTCATTGGCTCACACACTATAGTCTTGGGGGATGCAAACCCCAGGAATGAAGATGCTGAGGGCCGGCATGCATGATAAGATGCCTACATTAACTCATTATTACTGGACAGATGGGCAGGTCTTTCTTAAATTCCTAGAGAGCAAAGGAGAGGAAGGAGCATGGGTCAATGGAATGAGTCCATGGCTGGGAGGCAGGACTTCTAGGTTCTGATTGCCTAAGTAACTCATGCAGGCTGATGACTTTGCTTCTCTGAGCTTTAATTTTCATGCCTAAAAAAGAGAGTAAGGAACTGGACGTGTTGACCTTGAAGGCCCTTTATGACTTAGAGAGCAGTTAAATGACCAAAACCAACATCAACGACTCCCTCAGGACTTGGCCCATGGCAAGTCTTCAGTAAGAGTTTGTCATCATCGCCATCATCTGTAAAAGGGGGACCATTACACCTCCCTCCCAGGTGTACTGAGAAGACCTGGTGAGAAAAGGCCTGGTCAGAAAAGCTTTTTCACACATAAAAGAAAAAGCTCTGTGTGTGAAGATGTCCCAAAGGACCACTAAGATGCTTTTGATCATTACCACCTCCTGCCATTTCCCTCAGCTCCTGCTGCAGACTTAAATCCAAAGAAGTTTCTGGGGCACTTGTCTTAGCAAAGGAAAGCTAATTTTCACAGAGTCCCTCCCAGAGGCACTCTCAGCCTGGGGCTAATTACAGAGAGTCCCTGGATATTAGGATTGCCACAGCCCTAGCTTTTCCTCTCTTGCCAGCCCACCCTCTTCTCCTTGAGGCCTGTAGGCTCACCTGGCTCAAAATTCAGCATACAGAGTTAGTCTTCTCCCTCATTCCAACCCCCCAGCTGGCCCAACACCACCTGTAATCACAACAAACTCTGGGACAGCAGGAAGAATTTCAGTTAGAGTTCAGGTGGAGCCATAGACTCAAGCACTAAAGTCTGTGTTATTGTGGTCACAGCCCCAGCCCAAGAGGCTCACGCCGGGCCTGTTGCTGGCTCTCCCATTAGAAAAAAAGAGGAATAAATTTTCTTTTCTTTTCCTGAGAACAAAGAAGATAAAGAGACCAGTGAGAAAGCCTGAACATTCTTAGTTTTTTATTTAACTGCTTCCAACTCTGCATGTCTGTAACTAAGTTTTCGTTTCTGCCCTTCTAACTCTATAGAAGCTATATTTCTCACCGATTATCCTTTGACTCTGCTAAATACATCCTGTATCTGGTGCTCAACTTATAGCACTCTTCCTCTTATTTGTTATTGTTCAGTCGCTCAGTTGTGTCTTACTCTTTGTGACCCCATGGGCTGCAGCAGGCCAGCCCTCCCTGTCCTTCACTATCTCCTTTGAAGTGAAAGTCGCTCAGTTGTGTCTGACTTCTTGCAACCTCATGGTTTATACAGTCTGTGGAATTCTCTAGATCAGAATACTGGGGTGGGTAGCCTTTTCCCTTCTCCAGGGGATCTTCCTAACCCAGGGATCAAACCCAGGTCTCTGGCATTGCTGCTGCTACTGCTAAGTCGCTTCAATCGTGTCCGACTCTGTGCGACCCCATAGACGGCAGCCCACTAGGCTCCTCTGTCTCTGGGATTCTCCAGGCAAGAACACTGGAGTGGGTTGCCATTTCCTTCTTCAATGCATGAAAGTGAAAAGTGAAAGTGAAGTCGCTCAGTCATGTCCAACTCTTAGTGACCCCATGGACTACAGCCTACCAGGCTCCTCCATCCATGGGATTTCCAGGCAAGAGTGGGTTGCCGTTGGCATTGCAGGTGGAATCTTTACCAGCTGAGCCACAAGGGAAGCCCAAGCATACTGAGTGGGTAGCCTATCCCTTCTCCAGGGGATCTTCCCTTCCTAGGAATTGAACTGGGGTCTCCTGCATTGCAGGCAGATTCTTTACTAACTGAGCTATCAGGCAGCCCTCACTATCTCCTGGAGTCTGCTCAGATTCATGTCTTTTGAGATGATGATGTCACCCAACCATCTCAACCTCTGTTGCCCCCTTCTCCTGCCCTCAATCTTTCCCAGCATCAGGATTTTTCCCAGGGAGTTGGGTCTTTGCCTCAAGTGACCAAACTATTGGAGCTTTAGCTTGAGCATCAGTCCTTCCAATGAATATTCAGGGTTTATTTCCTTTAGGATTAGCTGGTTTGATCTCCTTGCTGTCCAAGGGACTCTCAAGAGTTTTCTCCAGCACCACAGTTGGACAGCACCAATTCTTTGGCACTCAACCTTCCTATGGTCCAACTCTCACATCTGTACATGAGTACTGTAAAAAACCATAGCGTTGACTATACAGACCTTCGTTGTTAAAGTGATGTCTCTGTTTTTTTAATATGCCGTCTAGGTTTGTCATTGCTTCTCTTTCAAGGAGCAAGCATCTTTTAATTTCATGGCTGCAGTCACCATCTAAAAATCTGTCACCTTTTCCATTTTTTCTCCATCTATTTCCTATGAAGTGATGGGACTGGATGCCATGATTTTTGTTTTTTGAATGTTGAGTTTTAAGCCAGCTTTTTCACTTTCCTCTTTCACCTTCAACAAGAGGCTCTTTAGTTCCTCTTCACTTTCTGTCTTTAGGGTGGTATCATCTGCATATCTGAGGTTATTGGTATTTCTCCTAGTAATCTTGATTCTGGCTTGTGATTCATCCAGCCAGGCATTTCACATGATGTGCTTTGCATCTAAGTTAAATAAGCAGGGTGACAATACACAGCCTTGATGTTTTCCTTTTTAACATGTCAGAAAGGAGGTGACCAGACTGCCAGACTCAATTACTGGGTTACTGTGCCAGCCTATGACTGTTTTCGAAACAATGCAAGAAGAAGAAGACAAGATCCTCACACCCCTCTTCCTCATCAACTCCTGACTGCAAATTTTTATCTTATAGAAGCCCCTAGATTTCTTATTGGAGGGGAGTCTCTCAAGCAGGAGCCTACTGCGTTCCCCTCTCTGCTGGATGAGAACTAAAGCCACCTTTCTATTTCCTCCAATCCCTGTGTCTGTATTTTTTTATTCGGCTTTGGAAGACAAAGCCAAGATTTTGGCCAGCAACATTATCTAGTTGCACGGTTTTAGTCAAATCTCTCATTTCTTCTGCTGGAGAGGAGATTGGCTACCCTCTCTAGTATTCTTCCCAAGTGGCTTAGCTGATAAAGAATCTGCCTGCAATGTGAGAGACCTGGGTTTGATCCCTGGGTTGGGAAGTTCCCCTGGAGAAGGGAACAGCTACCCACTTCAGTATTCTGGCCTGGAGAATTCCATGGACTGCACAGTCCATGGGGTTGCAAAGAGCTGGACACGACTGAGCGACTTTTGCTTTCACTTTCATTTCTTCCAGGTCACATCACTTTACTGGGATATGGAGGGTAGGATGAAGCTTGGCAGTCTTTAAGTAATTCTGTCATTTAAGGAGACAGGATGGCCTGAGTTTCATCTTGTCTATGATCTTGGATTGCTTCTGACTTCAGGCAAGTCACTGCATCTCCCTGGACCTCAGTTTCTTCATCCATCCAATGGACAGATAGGTCCTGCCTGGATTACCTCTTCAGAGCTGAAGTGAGGGTCAGTGACATGGGGGAAGAGGAGTTAGGGCATTGGCTCAGGGAAGAGTTGGTTATCATTGCCATTCCTGTTCTGGAGAGAAGGATTGACAGGGCAAGTTTTCATCTCTCCTGAGCCCTGGACCCAACTCCCTCTTCTCCCTGAATCTCTGGGCCCATCAGGCTGGAAGATGTATGTGTATGTATGGGTAGAGGGAGTTGGGGTACAGGAGAAGACTCCCACAGTTTAGTCCTCTGAGACTGTAGCTGAGTCTGAGGAAGAGCTGAGCATTGCAGGGAGCCCTGGGATCAGGGTCCAACCCTGCCTGGCCCCTGAGCCCCCTGCCCATGGAACCTGAAGTACCTGGATGGAATCCTCAGGTACTCCTAACCCCAGGGACAGTTCATGGGCACACAGGGGATTCAGCTCAGAGATGCCATGAAGGAGGGAATGTGTCCCTTCCCTGTAAGGTGTGATTCCAGGAAGAAGGAATGGGAAGGGGGATCAGGAAGTAGGCACAGGGAGGGGTTACCTTTCATGCAGTGGTTATTCTGTGCTGAGCGTCGGGCTCACGTGGGCCATCACTGGAGCTGCATCATCACCTGTGAGAGAAGAAGAGAGTCTTCCGCATTGTAGAGAAATGGAGAATGAATCCTGCCTCAGAAGACAGAGCCAAGTGGGGTAGCAATGGCTTCCATGTGCTTCTGGGCTCCTCCTGTTATCAGCCTTTCTGATCTTGTTTGGACAAGTTCTTTACCCTTTCTGACAGTTTTCTCACCTGTCAAATCCTTGCCTCCCAAGACCTGTGCAAAATAGGCTCTGAGTGCGCTTGGCCTTCATCCCTAAAGGAGGGAGCCAGTGGGGCCTGGGAGCTCCCTGAGTGCAGAGCTGGTCTTCCACGTGCTCTGCATGAGAAGGCCTTGACCACGGTTGGCCCTGCTGAGGGCTGTGAGGAGGCTGGCGAGGGTCCAGAGGACCGTGCCAGGCTGTGTCTTGTTGTCTGGGCGCCTCTGGGTCAGGGCCAGGCAAGAGGACTGGGCTGAGAGAGTCTCAGCTGCTGGGCTGGGTTCCTCCTGGATGAGGGTCGCTCATTGCCGGCTCCCCCAACCCCTGCCAATAGCAGAGTGGGAAGCCTCCAGCACTAGCTCACCCTGAGATGTCTGGCTTCTTAGGACTCAGGACTGGAAGCAGCGGCGTGCTGGGAAACACCTAGCAATAAATTCTGGGAGGCGGGGAGGAGTTCTGACGGTACTGTTTTCTGGTTTCCGTGTTGAGTAGATACACCCGTCATGGTCAGATTTCAAGCAAACATGATGTCACTGAACTCAGACCTAGGGAGAGATGTTCAGAGCCCTTCATGATTAGATTATTTCCAGTGGACAAATCCAGTAGATTCAAACAAGTTTTAGAACACAGAGAACAGATATCTGCATTGTAGTAGAATAATTAGGATGTGAAGAGTTTTCAGTTTATTTTCTTTAAAATTATTTTTCCATATGGACAATTTTTAAAGTCTTTATTGAATTTGTTACAATATTGCTTCTGTGGTTTTTTTTTTTTTTTTAGATTTTTGCCCACAAGACATATGGGATCTTATCTCTTCAACCAGTGATCAAACCCAAACCCCATATATTCAAAGGCAAGGTGTTAACCACTGAACCACTGGAGAAGTCCCCCAGCTTTTGTTTCTAACCTCTAGTTTTTTTTTTTTCCTATAAATTGAATTTTATTTTATTTTTTCACCCCAAATTATCGAGATTTAATTGACATATAATATTCTGGAAGTTTAAGGTGTACAATGTGATGAACTGATATGTGTATATATTGTGAAACTGTTACCACAATAAAGTTAGTTTATGCATTACTTTGGGCTTTCCTGGTGGCTCAGATGGTGAAGAATCTTCCTGCAATGTGGAAGACCTGTGTTTGATCCCTGGGTTGGGAGGATCCCCTGGAGGAGGGCATGGCAACCCACTCCAGTGTTCTTGCCAGGAGAATCCCCATGGACAGAGGAGCCTGGAGGGCCACGGTTCATGGGGCTGCAAAGAGTTGGACACAACGGAGCAACTAAGCCCAGCACAGGCATTACCTTACCGCATCACTACCATTTCGTTGTTGCTTTTATAGTGAGAACGTTAAAGCTTTACTCTCATAGCGACTTTCCAGTATACATACAGTATTGTTAACGATAGTCACCATATTGAGGGTTAGATCCCCAGAACTTATTATCTTATAACTGAGAATTTGTCCCATTTGACCAGCCTCTCTCCAATTTCCTGCCCCCAGCCCCAGGCCACCACATTCTACTCTCTGTTTCTAAGAGTTCCATGTTTTCAGATTCCACGCATAAGTGAGATCATACAATGTTTGTCTTTCTCTGCCTGACTTACCTCACACAGCATTGTGCTTTCAAGGTTCATTGAAGTTTGTTTTTAACATACTTGATTTAATTATTGTTTATGTAATTTAACTTTAATAATGACCTCATTTAACACCATTCCACACACTTCTGAAAAGTCAATGATTGACTCCGGTGACCTGTGGTTGACTGAGCAGGACCTCTGTATCCAACCTTCTCTTCCTGAATAAATGGAGAACTGAGGCCCAGACAGAAGGCAAGACAGGAGCTCAGTCATGGCAGGCATGGGCAAGATCTATGCAGGGCTTTCAACACGTTATCTCATTTAATTCTCCTGCAACCCCAGAATGTTAGGGTTATTAAGATATTGTTATCATTTTTAGATGTGCAAACAGGTTCAGAATAACAGCAGTTTATTAGAACGGGCGCTAGGACATGGCAGATCCTGATTCAGATTCTGTTTCTGCCCTCAGAAGACGTGAATCCCTGGGCAGGTTCCCGCCTGCACTGGACTCCAACTTCCTTGTATGTAACATGTGACTGATGATACTTTCCAGATGCTGTCTTCCAAGACCTGGTTCAAGATCTGTATAGTTCTCCATGGTCAACTCATAAGTATCATCGTGTCCAAGGTGTTGTTCTGGTGGGGAATGGAGGAAGATTTGTTCAAGGTAGTTCAGTAATAGGAGTGTGACTCAGACATGGGCTAATTGACAAGTTGGGACACAGGGGTTTGGGTGAGAGAGGAATCTGCATGAAGCCTTCAGTTCTTGGGATCTCTGCAAGTGGACAAGGTACAGGAAAAATATAAAGACAGGTCACTATGCCTCCCCAACCGGGATATGGTTTTCTCCTGCTCTGTCCCCAAGGGCCTCTTCCTTGTAGGGTTCTCATTGACAGCATTCAGAGAATTCCATCTTGGCATCCCCACAAGAGATAGGGTCTGTGGTGGCAGGAGGCAGGGGGTGGCCTCCCCTTGCTCTCCCCAGAAAGCCTGGTAAGGAGGGATAAAGCCTCAGCTGCTTGGCACATTGGGAAGAACTTGGGCTGGCCGGGGTTCCCTGTACCTGTGCCTGAGGACCTGGCAGGGAAGGCCTTTGGGAGCCAGGGCTGGCCAGGTCAAGTGCAAAGAGCTGAGCAATGGAGAGAAGGCAGGGGATTCAGCCTTCCATCTCTCAGAAGCCTAGTGCTTTTCTGGAGACTGGGTTGCCCGGAATCCTGGCTCACTGGACTCAGTTGCCCTGGGCACTTCCTGTTCAGTCTCTTTCCCTTAAGAACAAGTGACAGTCTCTCTGTGACCTGTGAATGCCTGAGGGGTGAGGTGATCACTGTGCTTGGGGCTAGGGGTGGGATCCAGGCATCTGTGGGAGCTGGAGGTCAGAGGTAACCAGGTCATCCAGCCACTAGATCCTCTCTGTGCTTCTGCCCCAACATCCCTCCAGGCACCTCCCACATTCCTTACTCTTCTTTCTTCCCCACCTCACATCCCATCCTTTCTTCCTAGACCTCCTTCTTTCTTCCATTTGTTCACGTAGTAAGTATGTATGGATGGTTGTTCTGTTCCAAACCATGTTCTAGGAGCTAGAAACAGAAAATGAATAATTTCCTGAGCTTCAGGTCTCCAAGTTCAGCTAAGAGACATTATGAAAGGACAATGATGGTTATGCCGGGAGAAGCCCTCAGTGACATCAGGACCACAGTGATTAGTTCCCACTCCCCTGTCCCCTAGAGATCGGAGCTGTTGTGAATTAGGACAGAGACTATTGGCTTAATGGAATCTTAGGAGACTTTTTTTTTTTTTTCACTAGAAGATGTCCCCTTTCCCATGGAAATCAAGGTTGACTAACAAAAAGGAGGGTTTTTACAAAGATTTACTAAGTTCTAGTATGGTACTTTGTTCCCAAGTCTCTTGCTATGGATGCCTTCTGCTTTCAGTGCGACCCCATAGCTTTTCACATCCAAGTGATGGGAGCAGATGGAGAAAACTTTACAATGAGAGCTAGTCTGTGGCTGCCATTTTAGCACTTTATCCTAGGAGAGGTCTTATCCTATCTTATCTGGTGGCTGTAACACATAGGCCATGATTCTATAGTATCTTGTTCCAAACCTCAAGAAGCTCAAATTGAGGAGCAATGGGGGCAGTTTGCATTCTTTACCCTTCCCACTTAGAGAGTGTTCACCTGAACCAGGAGAAGGTTCTGGTTAAGAGTTGGCTCTGAAGCCAAACTGCCTTGATTCAAATCCTGGGTTCATCATACAAATCGTATAATTGGGAGTGAATCACTTAGTTTCTCTATGATTTAGTTTTCTTTTCTCTGTAAAAGTGGAGGTACTAGTACTTACCTCAAAGAGTTTTTGGGAGGATTTGATAAAGTTAGTGTAGCAATGCCTGGCACATAGAAAATGCTCATTAAACATTAGGTATTATTATTACTGAAACGCACATTATAAACTCACCCCATTATCCGTACTTTATTATAGATATTTCAACTCAATGAGTCGGAGTAAAGTTAACATGAGAGGGATAAATATTTTACTAGATATTAGACCTCTAACTTTATATCAGAACCTTCTCGGATTACTAGGGTTATAACTTGCCAATAATCACAATGGATTCTGAGAAATAGAGAAAGCATCCAACCAAGGTTTGGGAGTGGGAGATGGAGTGGGTCTGGGAAGGCTTCTTGGTGGGATGATAAGTGAGTTGAGTCCTAATATGGGAATAAACATTGTGTGTGTAACAGAGTATGTGTGGGCGGCAAGGATGCAGGGGTTGGTGTTCTTCCATGCTTTATAAAGACCCAGGCAAGGGTCTGAAGATGTGATAGAAGTAGAGACATACATGATTCTGGGCATGCTTGTATGGAAAAGATGGGATGAGGGACAGAGTTGCGTGCTGAGGCTAAAGAAGTCTGAAGGGTGTAGGTCATTTAGGAAGGGTTCTACGTGGGTGTCAAACATTATCTGGCATTGGGAACCTTTAAAGGGTTTTAAACAGGAGACAGCTAGGTCAGTGTTATATTTTGAACAATAACTTGTAGTAGTCCATATGGAGAATGTACTAAAGGAAAGGAGTCCAGAGGCATGGAGACTAAGGAGGGACTTCTGCAGGATTATGGGTGAGAAATGCTGGGCTCCTAATCCAGGGCAAAGGAAGGGGTGGCTTTGAGGGATATGTAGGTGGTCCATTGGTCAGGTGAGGAACTGGGCATGCAGATAGTGAAGACTGAAGATGGCCTGATGTCTCCTGTGAGGTTTTATCCTCCCCCAAAGTAACCTCTATAGAAGCATACTACAGTGCTTTTATCCATTATACTGTTGTTTGAAACTTGATAGTTCCCTATCGGGGGCCTTTTTTTCTAGTGTTTTGAACATTTCTGTACATGTCTTCCCAAGAATATGAGCTTCCCTGGTGGCTCAGATGGCAAAGAATCTTCCTGCAATGCAGGAGACACAAGTTCAATCCCTGGATTGGGACGATCCCCTGGTGAAGCAAATGGCTACCCACTCCAGCATTCTTGCCTGGAGAATTCCATGGACAGAGGAGCCCAGTGGGCTACAGTCCATGGTGTGGCAAAGAGTCAGACACAACTAAGGGACTAACAGCTAATGTTTTCCTAGAATATATATGTGTGTCTATAAGTATGGAGGAGTATAGTTAGGAATAGAATTGCTAAGCAATATGGAATGCATATGTTCAACTTTAAGAGATACCATCAGATGTTTTCCAGAGGAATAATACAAAAGTAATCTCTCATCTAAAAAAGATCTCATAGGTCTTCATAAAACCGTTCAACTTCAGTTTCTTCAGCGTTACTGATTGGGGCATAGACTTGGATAACTGTGATATTGAATGGTTTGCCTTGGAGATGAACAGAGATCATTCTGTCGTTTTTGAGATTGCATCCAAGTACTGCATTTCGGACACTTTTGTTGACTATGATGGCTACTTCATTTCTTCTGAGGGATTCCTGCCCGCAGTAGCAGATGTAATGGTCATCTGAGTTAAATGGAAGTGAGAAATAGATTTAAGGGTCTAGATCTGATAGATAGAGTGCCTGATGAACTATGGAATGAGGTTTGTGACATTGTACAGGAGACAGGGATCAAGACCATCCCCATGGAAAAGAAATGCAAAAAGCAAAATGGCTGTCTGGGAAAGCCTTACAAATAGCTGTGAAAAGAAGAGAGGTGAAAAGCAAAGGAGAAAAGAAAAGATATAAGCATTGAATGCAGAGTTCCAGAGAATAGCAAGAAGAGATAAGAAAGCCTTCTTCAGTGATCAATGCGAAGAAATAGAGGAAAACAATAGAATGGGAAAAACTAGAGATCTCTTCAAGAAAATTAGAGATACCAAGGGAACATTTCATGCAAAGACGGGCTCGATAAAGGACAGAAATGGTCTGGACCTAACAGAAGCAGAAGATATCAAGAAGAGGTGGCAAGAATACACGGAAAAACTGTACAAAAAAAGATCTTCATGACCCAGATAATCATGATGATGTGATAACCAATCTAGAGCCAGACACCTTGGAATGTGAAGTCAAGTGGGCCTTAGAAAGCATCACTACAAACAAAGCTAGTGGAGGTGATGGAATTCTAGTAGAGCTGTTTCAGATCCTGAAAGATAATGCTGTGAAAGTGCTGCACTCAATATGCCAGCAAATTTGGAAAACTCAGCAGTGGCCACAGGACTGGAAAAGGTCAGTTTTCATTCCCAGGTCCAAAGAAAGGCAATGCAAAAGAATGTTCAAACTACCACACAATTACACTCATCTCACATGCTAGTAAAGAAATGCTCAAAATTCTCCAAGCCAGACGTCAGCAATACGTGAACCGTGAACTCCCTGATGTTGAAGCTGGTTTTAGAAAAGGCAGAGGAACCAGAGATCAAATTGCCAACATCCGCTGGATCATGGAAAAAGCAAGAGAGTTCCAGAAAAACATCTATTTCTGCTTTATTGACTATGCCAAAGCCTTTGACTGTGTGGATCACAATAAACTGTGGAAAATTCTGAGAGAGATGGGAATACCAAACCACCTAACCTGCCTCTTGAGAAATCTGTATGCAGGTCAGGAAGCAACAGTTAGAACTGGACATGGAACAACAGACTGGTTCCAAATAGGAAAAGGAGTATGTCAAGGCTGTATATTGTCACCCTGCTTATTTAACTTCTATGCAGAGTACATCATGAGAAACACTGAACTGGAAGAAACACAAGCTGGAATCAAGATTGCCGGGAGAAATATCAATCACCTCAGATATGCAGATGACACCACCCTTATGGCAGAAAGTGAAGAGGAGCTAAAAAGCTTCTTGATGAAAGTGAAAGAGGAGAGTGAAAAAGTTGGCTTAAAGCTCAACATTCAGAAAACAAAGATCATGGCATCCGGTCCCATCACTTCATGGGAAATAGATGGGGAAACAGTAGAAACAGTGTCAGACTTTATTTTGGGGGGCTCCAAAATCACTGCAGATGGTGACTGCAGCCATGAAATTAAAAGACGCTTACTCCTTGGGAGAAAACTGATGACCAACCTAGATAGTATATTCAAAAGCAGAGACATTACTTTGCCGACTAAGGTTCGTCTAGTCAAGGCTATGGTTTTTCCTGTGGTCCTGTATGGATGTGAGAGTTGGACTGTGAAGAAGGCTGAGCGCTGAAGAATTGATGCTTTTGAAGTGTGGTGTTGGAGAAGACTCTTGAGAGTCCCTTGGACTGCAAGGAGATCCAACCAGTCCATTCTGAAGGAGATCAGCCCTGGGATTTCTTTGGAAGGACTGATGCTAAAGCTGAAGCTCCAGTACTTTGGACACCTCATGTGAAGAGTTGACTCATTGGAAAAGACTCTGATGCTGGGAAGGATTGGGGGCAGGAGGAGAAGGGGACGACAGAGGATGAGATGGCTGGATGGCATCACGGACTTGATGGACGTGAGTCTGAGTGAACTCCGGGAGATGGTGATGGACAGGGAGGCCTGGTATGCTGCGATTCATGGGGTCACAAAGAGTTGGACACGACTGAGCTACTGAACTGCGCTGAACTGAATGAATTTTGGTGGCTTCCCCAGTGGTTCAGAGAGTAAACAATATGCCTGCAATGCAGGAGACCTGAGTTTGATTCTTTGGTTAGGAAGATCCCCTGGAGAAGGAAATGGCAACCCATTCCAGTATTCTTGCCTGGAAAATCCCATGGACAGAGGAGCCTGGTGGGCTACAGTCCATGGGGTTGCAAAGAGTCAGACATGTTTGAGCGACTAACACACACACAGACACAATGAATTTTGCAGTAATGCCAATGAGAGAAATTCATTTATGAGTTTTCCTTCCTATAATGTCTTTGTTATAGTTCGGTATTAAGATTATGCTGATCTCATAATGTGAGTTGAGAAATTTTGCCTCTTTCTCTATGTTTTGATAAACTTGTTATGATTGATATTATTCCTCTCATAAATGTTGGAAAAAGTCATCAGTCAATCTGTCTGGACCTAGAGTTTTCAGTCTAGGAAAGTTTACAGTTATAGATTAAGTGTTTTGGAAAGACGGCCAACTCTTCTGAGTTTTAGTTTTCCTTTGTCAGTTTTGGTAATTTGTGTTTTTTAAAACATTTGTCTATTTATTGTAAGTGTCAAATTTGTTGTTATAAAGTTGTTTGTAGTTTTTAAAATTAGCTTTTAAATGACTGTAGGATCTATAGTAAAGTTCTGCATTTCATTTCTGATGTTGATGAGTTGTGCTTTATTTATTTTTCTTTATCAGTCTTGCTAAGGATCTTTATATTATTCCAAAGAATGCACTTTCAGCTCTGTCAATTTTTCTTCACTTCACTTTGTTTACCATTTCCTTGTTTTCTGCTCTTATCTTTATTAGTTCCTTCCTTCAACTTCTTTTGGGTTTGATTTGGGGCTCCTTTTCCAGCTTCTTGAGATGAAAGTTTATTTGATTAATTTTTAGCCTTTTAAGTTTATTCTAACATATACATTTAAAGCTATAAACTCCCCCAAGCATTGATAATGTTTTATTTTCATCATCATTTATTTTATTTATTTTTTAATTTTTATTTTACTTTATTTTACTTTACAATACTGTATTGGTTTTGCCATACATCAGCATGAATTCGCCATGGGTGTACATGAGTTCCCCATCCAGAACCCCCCTCCCACCTTCCTCCCCATACCATCTCCCTGGATCATCCCTGTGCACCAGCCCCAAGCATCCTGTATCCTGCATTGAACCTAGACTGGTGATTCATTTCTTACATGATAGTATACATGTTTCAATGCCATTCTTCCAAATCATCCCACCCTCTCCCTCTCCCACAGAGTCCAAAAGTCTGTTCTATACATCTGTGTCTCTTTTGCTGTCTCGCATACAGGGTTGTCATTACCATCTTTCTAAATTTCGTATATATGTGTTAGTATACTGTATTGGTGTTTTTCTTTCTGGCTTACTTCACTCTGTATAATAGGCTCCAGTTTCATCCATCTCATTAGAACTGATTCAAATGTATTCTTTTTAATGGCTGAGTAATACTCCATTGTGTATATGTACCACAGCTTTCTTATCCATTCATCTGCTGATGGACATCTAGGTTGCTTCCATGTCCTGGCTATTATAAACAGTGTTGCGATGAACATTGGGGTACACGTGTCTGTTTCAATTCTGGTTTCCTCGGTGTGTATGCCCAGCAGTGGGATTGCTGGGTCATAAGGCAGTTCTATTTCCAGTTTTTTCAGGAATCTCCACACTGTTCTCTATAGTGGCGATAACCCTGTACATGAGACAGCAAAAGAGACACAGATGTATAGAACAGTCCCTCTGTGGGAGAGGGAGAGGGTGGGATGATTTGGAAGAATGGCATTGAAACATGTATAATATCATATAAGAAACGAATCGCCAGTCTAGGTTCAATGCAGGATACAGGGTGCTTGGGGCTGGTGCACTGGGATGACCCAGAGGGATGGTGTGGGGAGGGATGTAGGAGGGGGGTTCAGGATTGGGAACACGTGTATACCTGTGGTGGATCCATGTTGATGTATGGCAAAACCAATACAATATTGTAAAGTTAAATAAAAAAAAAATACTTCATAGCTAAATGGAGAAGGAAATGGCAACCCACTCCAGTATTCTTGCCTGGAAAATCCCATGGATGGAAGAGCCTGATAGGCTACAGTCCATGGGGTCGCAAAGAGTTGGACACGACTGAGCGACTTCACCTTCATAGCTAGACATCTTATGCTGTGTATGCTAAGTTGCTTCAGTCATGTCCGACTCTGTGCAACCCCATAGATGGCAGCCCACCAGGCTCCTCTGTCCCTGGGATTCTCTAGGCAAGAATACTGGGGTGGGTTGCCATTTCCTTCTCCCACAGTCAAGTTAGCTACCTTGAAAGGTGTGGCCTCAGCTCTGTGCTATTCTGTTCCTTATCAATCTCACTCCCCATAGATTTAGCATATATATCAATTAGGATCCTTGCAGGAGACACATCATATCAGTAATGTGAACAGGGAAAATTTAATACACAGAATTTTAATTAGTAAAAGGTAGATAACTGATAAAAGGGATGGGATAGCATTTGAAAAAAAAAAAAAGCAGCAGCTACTACCTTATGGCTAAGGAAGAGTATAAAGGGACTAAGGATTTAAGAAGCACTTGCTTATTTCTCTTGTTCCTGACAGCCCTCCTTTTCCCCTAAAAATTAAGACTCAGGTCAGACTTTTTATTTTTCCTTTTGTCTTTTTAAATTAATTTTTTAAAAAATTAGAGAATGGTTCCTTTACACTGATTCAGCTATATGTCTACATCTATCCCTTCTTTTTGGATTTCCTTCCCGTTTAGGTCACCAGAGAGCATCGACTAGAGTTCCCTGAGCTAATACGTAGGTTCTCATATATGTTTTACACACAGTAGTGTGTGTGTGTCAATTCCAGTCCCCCAGGTCATCCTATCCATCCCTTCCCTCTTTGGTGTCCAAGAACTTGTTCTCTACATCTTTGTCTCTGTTTCTGCCTTGCAAATCAGTTCATCTGTATCACTTTTCTAGATTCCACATATAAGTGATTCATATGATATTTGTTTTTCTCTTTCTGATTTACTTCACTCTGTGTGACAGTTTTCAGGTCCATCCATGTCTCTGCAAGTGGCACAATTCTGTTTCCTTTTACAGCTGAGCGATATTCTGTTGTATGTATGTACCACATCTGTGTATTCATTTCTTTGTAGATGGACGTTTAGATTGCTTCCATGTCCTGGCTATTGTAAACAGTACCGCAGTGAACATGCGGATGTGAACGCGGGGAGGAACAAAGGACATCTATCTTTTTGAATTATGTTTTTCTCAGTGTATGTATCCAGCAGTGGATATTTCTGGGGATATCGTAGTTTATTTTCATCAATAGATTTTTAAGGAACTGCCATGAAATTAAAAGACACTTACTCCTTGGAAGAAAAGTTATGACCAACCTAGATAGCATATTCAAAAGCAGAGACTAAGGTCTGCCTAGTCAAGGCTATGGTTTTTCCTGTAGTCATGTATGGATGTGAGAGTTGGACTGTGAAGATGGCTGAGCCCCAAAGAATTGATGCTTTTGAACTGTGGTGTTGGAGAAGACTCTTGAGAGTCCCTTGGACTGCAAGGAGATCCAACCAGTCCGTTCTGAAGGAGATCAGCCCTGGGATTTCTTTGGAAGGAATGATGCTAAAGCTGAAGCTCCAGTACTTTGGCCACTTCATGCGAAGAGTTGACTCATTGGAAAAGACTCTGATGCTGGGAGGGATTGAGGGCAGGAGGAGAAGGGGACGACCGAGGATGAGATGGCTGGATGGCATCACGGACTCGATGGACGTGAGTCTGAGTGAACTCCGGGAGATGGTGATGGACAGGGAGGCCTGGCGTGCTGCGATTCATGGGGTAGCGAGGAGTAGGACACGACTAAGCGACTGAACTGACTGAACTGAACCATACTGTTCTTCATAGTGGATGTATCTGTTTACGTTGATCTCAGACTTTTTCAAAGAGGGTGTGACTGCCACAGGTATACACAGTCAGCTGCTGGGGGTGGGAGTGGCGCCACATACTAGAGTTTACATAGAAGTGGCCCCTAGGTGGAAAGGGTGTGTGTGGCCTGAGTCTGTGACTGCAGTTGGTCCACACCAACCCACTGGCTCTCCACCTACGTAGTCAGGAACAGAGGCGTGAAGAGCCACCTTAAGTACTTTCCTTCTTCCATCATTACATTGCCCCTCTATTGCCCTCTACTGGTAATGCCTCCCATCTTCAGCTGCCAAAACTGACATTACAGGGTGAGGAGAGGCTTGTAACACAGCCAGACAAATGATCTCTAAGGAAGAAGATAAGGCACCTCTACAGGTTTGGCGGCTAGACCAGATGTGGTGTAAATTGTTGCTAGAAATTCCAGTCACTAGTTTGTCCACTGAGAGCTGGGGAGTAAGACTGGTGAGATGGCAAATGAGCATTTTACTGCTCTTTAGTGCATTGTATGAGATGCTTTGGGCTTCCCTGGTGGCTCAGATGGTAAAGAATCTGCCTGCAATGCAGGAGACCTGAGTTAAATCCCTGGGTCAGGAAGATCCCCTGGAGAAGGGAGTGGCAAGCCACTCCTGTATTCTTGCCTGGAGAATTCCATAGACAGAGGAGCCTGGCAGCTACAGTCCATGGGGTTGCAAAGAGTCAGATACAAATGGATGACTGACACTTTTTAAATAACTTTTTACACGAGATGCTTCACATGCATCACCCCAACTCCTCCAAAAACCCTGAGAGATGAATGTTATTAGCCACCTTTTACAGATGAGGAGACTGAGGCTCAGAGAGGTTAAGTAACTGCAAGGCACTAGGTGAGTAATGGAATTAGAATTAAAAATCATAGCTGATCTGCCTCCAGTTCTTACTAGACTATTACATTTTAGAAGACATTTAAATGAATGTGATTGTCTTATAGCCCTACCATGTGGATGCCTCCGGGGCAGAACCAAAGCTGGGTTTCTGAATTTATCCTGCTTGGCTTCTCTAGTGACCCCATGACCAACAGGACTCTCTTCAGTGCCTTCCTTCTTCTTTTCCTGAGCTCAGTCCTTGGCAGTGGGCTCACCATCACCCTGATATGCCTGGACACGCATCTCCACTCTCCCATGTACTTCTTCCTCTGTATCCTCTCCCTGCTGGATATGGGCTGTGTCACCACCAGATGCCCCAGATGCTGGTGCATCTTCTTTCTCGATCTCAGACCATCTCCTTTGCTGGTTGTTGGCTCCAAATGTACATCTTTGGTGCCGTGGGCCTGACTGTTTTTTCCTTGTCATCATGGCCTTTGACCGGTACGTGGCCATCTGCTATCCACTGCGTTATACTGTCATCCTCAGCTGCGGCCTGTGCACACAGCTGTTGGCTGGGGCCTGGGCCTGTGGTTTCTTCTTCTCTCTGACCAAACTTTTTTCACCATGAGGCTGCCATACTGTGAGCCCAACATGGTCAACCACTACTTCTGTGAAGGCCCCTCAGTACAAAACTTGGCTTGCATGGATACCCACGTCATTGAGATGGTGGACCTAGGCATCAGTGTCTTTGTGGCTGTTGCCCCACTGTCCCTCATTGTGGCCTCCTACATCCATATTGCCCAGGCCATCCTCAAGTTCAAGTCCATGCAGGCCCGCTGCAAGGCTTTCTCCACCTGTGCTTCCCACCTGACTGTGATCACAGTCTATGCTCCAGCCACTTATATCTGCACGAGGCCCAATTCAAGCTCTTCCTCTGAGCAAGACAAGCAGATCCCACTCTTTTATAATGCTTTCACTTCCCTGTTTAATCCTGTGGTCTACAGTCTGAGGAACAAGGACTCAAAGTGACGGGGAGGTAGACTGGCTTGGCGAGCTGAGAAACAGGAGGAGTCTGGAGTAAAGTGTTCAATGATGAGAAAGGAACATCGTCTATAACATATGAAAATAACATTATTCAATAAAACCAACATAGTACTTGGTCAGTGGAACAAATGTGGAACATGAAACCAAGGATGGCTGTCTTGATCAACTTTCAACATTGTGATGCAGTTACATACAACTTCATAATCTCATGGAATTACACAGTCATGTTCCAAGTCAGTTGCAAGAAGACTGTGGCCTTCTGCCATGGGACTCTAGGATCCAGCCTGAAGGAGGAGACCCTGTCTGGAACACATCAGACTTATGACAGAGAGAAAGGAACAATGGCTGAAATACATGACAACTCTTAAAGTTTCTGCTCAGAAGTAACACATATCTCTTTGCTGACATCCTATTGGCCAAAGCAAGTCCTATGTGTAGGCCTTCCAACAAAAGGGCAGGAAGTATTTTCTTCCCACAGAAAAGTAATGCAAGTCATGTGGCATGGGGATGGATATGTATTCCCTCTGCAGTGAGAGGAGCAAATACTAAGGGTGGTAATGTAATCTACAACAGAGGCACTGGAACCAATATTATGCCTGTAACTAACATGAAACATGGTACCTGATAGTGATGTGGTATATGGACGTAGAAGAATGACAAGCAGTAGGCAATCATAGTAGTACAGGAAAATAATAAATATGTGCAACCAACATTGAAAATTAAGCCAGTGGTATACAGAACCAATGTAACCCACGGACCTGGCCTGATGCATGGAAGCAATATGGTTTATGGGGCTGATATAGTATACTCTACATCATCTTGTGGAAGGAACAGAACTTGACCTTAATTGACCTGAGTTCTAGTCCCAAACTTGCTAACTGGTTATGCCACTTTGGGCCATTTACTGCCTTTCTCTGGATCTCACTTTATTCATCTATAGAATGAGCACCTCAAATTGAAAGGTCTCTAAGACCTGTGTATCTCCAAAATTCTGTGTCACAGTAGGTGAAATGCATGAAATCAAATGCTATAAACTAGTGTATTTTCTGTGAACCATAGGGTGAACTAAAACACCACAGAAGAATGAAAGTCGTTGCAGGTATAGTCCATTTTAAGCAGTGCCTCTGATTCTTTCAAGGGACCTAAATGACATAAGAGCTTCTATAAGAACTCTGGTACAAGCCTCAGAGTTAGCATGGGAATCCAATTTTCTTTCAGGTCTCATTGATGGCCCAGAGGTCTTAGGGATGAGAGATGTAACAGGGCTGGGCTAAGCAGGGGCTTGTGTAGATGAGTACTGGCACCAATGGTGTGGCAAAGTTCCAGGCAGCATTTCCAGAGCATTTCAGCAGAAAGTGAAGGGTCCCATGGGCTGTTGTAGTGTTCCTGCCTTCTAGGAAGAGGGTAGGAAGCTATGTGGCTGGTGGAAGGGACTTAAAACTTTTGAGAGCTTCCTGCTTTTGGCTTTGTAGGGAAAGAGTTTGCCTGGATACTGGGGAAGAGGCCTTATTGGCTCTTGGAGTTCCTTCCAGAAGGTGTGGAGTCTACCTGGTGGCTCTTCTACAACTAGAGTCAGTAATCAGGGTAGTGGAGAGTGAGTCTCATGGGTGAAGTGATGAGGTTTTACTTGTCTCCGAGTTTGTAATTTTATTTGTGATAGATTTTGTAATTCAAGATGATAATAAATTTTTAAAAATTAATTTATTTATTTTAATTTGAGGCTAATTACTTTACAATATTGTAGTGGTTTTTGCAATACATTGACATGAATCAGCCATGGGTGTACATGTTTTCCCCATCCTGAACACCCCTCCTCCTCCCTCCCCATCCCATCCCTCAGGGTCATCCCAGTGCACCGGCCCTGAGTGCCCTGTCTCATGCATCGAACCTGGATTGGTCATCTATTTTACATATGGTAATATACATGTTTCAATGCTATTCTCTCAAATCATCCCAACCTTGTCTTCTCCCACAGAGTCCAAAAGTCTGTTCTTTTCATCTGTGTCTCTTTTGCTGTCTCGCATATAGGGTCTTGTTACCATCTTTCTAAATTCCATATATAAGTGTTAATATACTTTATTGGTGTTTTTCTTTCTGACTTACTGTACTCTGTATAATAGGCTCCAGTTTCATCCACCTCATTAGAACTGATTCAAATGCATTCTTTTTAATAGCTGAGTAATATTCCATTGTGTATATGTACCACAACTTTCTTATCCATTCATCTTCTGATGGATATCTAGGTTGTTTCCATGTCCTGGCTATTGTAAACAGTGCTGCGATGAACATTGGGGTACTTGTGTCTCTTTCAATTCTGGTTTCCTTGGTGTATATGCCCAGCATGGGATTGCTGGGTTGTATGGGAGTTCTATTTACAGTTTTTTAAAGGAATCTCATGCTAAGAGTTGACTCATTGGAAAAGACTCTGATGCTGGGAGGGATTGAGGGCAGGAGGAGAAGGGGACGACAGAGGATTAGATGGCTGGATGGCATCACCGACTCAATGGACATGAGTTTGAGTGAACTCCGGGAGATGGTGATGGACAGGGAGGCCTGGCGTGCTGCGATTCATGGGGTCGCAGAGTCAGACACGACTGAGTGACTGGATTGAACTGAAGGAATCTCCACACTGTTCTCCATAGTGGCTGTACTAGTTTGCATTCCCACCAACAGTGTAAGAAGGTTCCCTTTTCTCCACACTCTCTTCAGCGTTTATTTTTTGTAGACTTTTTGATAGCAGCCATTCTGACAGGTGTGAGATGATACCTCATTGTGGTTTTGATTTGCATTTCTCTGATAATGAGTGATGTTGAGCATCTTTTCATGTGTTTGTTAGCCATCTGTATGTCTTCTTTGGAGAAATGTCTGTTTAGTTCTTTGGCACATTTTTTGATTGGTTCATTTATTTTTCTGGAATTGAGCTGCATGAGCTGCTTGTATATTTTTGAGATTAATTCTTTGTTAGTTGCTTCATTTACTATTATTTTCTCCCATTCTGAAGGCTGTCTTTTCACCTTGCTTAGAGTTGCCTTCATTGTGCAAAAGCTTTTAAGTTTAATTAGATCCCATTTGTTTATTTTTTGCTTTTATTTCCATTACTCTGGGAGGTGAGTTTTAGAGGATCCTGCTGTGATTTATGTCAGAAAGTGTTTTGCCTATATTTTCCTCTAGGAGTTTTATAGTTTCAGGTCTTACATTTAGATCTTTAATCCATTTTGAGTTTGTTTTTGTGTATGGTGTTAGAAAGTGTTCTAATTTCATTCTTTTAGAAGTGATGGACCAGTTTTCTCAGCACCACTTCTTAAAGAGATTGCCTTTTCTCCATTGTATTCTTGCATCCTTTGTCAAAGATAATGCGTCCGTAGGTGCATGGATTTATCTCTGGGCTTTCTATTTTGTTCCATTGATCTATATTTCTGTCTTTGTGCCAGTACCATACTGTCTTGATGACTGTAGCTTTGTAGTAGAGTCTGAAGTCAGGTAGGTTGATTCCTCCAGTTCCATTCTTCTTTCTCAAGATCGCTTTGGCTATTCGAGGGTTTTTGTATTTCCATACAAATTGTGAAAATATTTGTTCTAGTTCTGTGAAAAATACCATTGGTAGCTTGATAGGGATTGGATTGAATCTATAGATTGCTTTGGGTAGCATACTCATCTTCACTATGTTGATTCTTCCAATCCATGAACATGGTATATTTCTCCATTTATTTGTGTCATCTTTGATTTATATAGAAAACTATAAAACACTGATAATAGATTTTATCTTAAAGATAGACAATTTCTATTTTTAAGAACCTGGGATGAGGACTGGGGTGGAGGAGAGAAGGTGCCACAGTGCTGTCAAGAGAATGGCTTGGGAGTACCGATGAGGGGATTGGAGTGGAGAGGAACCTAGGCATAATTTCTGAAGGTGCTAGACTTGATGGTGGCAGTTAGTAGGGACATGCTGAATGATGTGATGAGGAAAGAAGCAAGAGCACATGATGGCTTGGGTGTGTAGGTGAAAAAGGGAGAAATAAAATACTATCAGGGTTTTTAGCCAGCTTTACCACTGTCTCTAAGTGAAAGTGAAGTTGCTCAGTCATGTCCGACTCTTTGCGACCCCGTGGACTACTGTAGCCCACCAGGCTCCTCCGTCCATGGGATTCTCCAGGCAAGAATACTGGAGTGGGTTGCCATTTTCTTCTCCAGGGGATCTTCCCAACCCAGGGATTGAACCCAGGTCTCCTGCATTGCAGGCAGACACTTTAACCTCTGAGCCACCAGGGAAGCCCACCACTGTCTCTGCTTCCCTATAATTCACTGATGGGAGCCATTGATTGTCAGCTGTCATCACTGATCCCTGGCACTGGTGACAGGAATTCACAGCCCCATCTTCATGGAATTTGTAGTCCCCAAACCAGCAGTTCTTAGCAAGTGTATAGGTACTTAGGAATGGGGTTTTAAAATGTTGTTAATTAATTCTCTTTTAATTTGGTCTCTATGGGAGTTGTTGTTTTTTTGTTTTATTTATTTATTTTACTTGCCCTCCTGTTTCCTTGAACAAAGAAAACAGCAGAGAGCTGTCACAGCAACTGTCTGGTAAGACTTAGGTCATCTATTTGGGGGAAATATCTTGCTGGTAGACTGAAATGTCAGCCTCTCCAATTCTTTGCCCTTTTGATCCATTTCTGCACTAATGATCTCACAGTTTCTTTCTGGGCAGATTGGTAAACTACCACTTACCAGCTGTGTGCTCCTTGCAAGAAACTTAAGTCCCCAATTCTGCTTTCTCTGTTTGCTGATCCCCATGCAAATAAGATTGCAAACTTAGAGGGAATGAATGTTTTTCTAGGAAAATGTAGATTACTAAAATTAAAATTTTTAAAGATAGAAAGTTTTAACAGACTGATGCATAGGAAAATGAGAAAACCAGAGAAAGCTATTAAATAACGACCCCACTACAAGATTCAAAGAAATCTGGCAAGAAAGTCTGGGGAGAGGGGAGATGTATGTGGATGGACTTCCTCAAAGTGGACACAGACTGTGTCACACATGCATATTCATAAAAAGGTATCAACTGCAGAGGAGACAAATCAGGTGGGAAAAAATGACACACTCTGTGGATGTCAGTCAGGTTTCCCCCCAGATCTTTGTTCAGTAAACACATGAGCAAAATGTCCATGGTGCCAGCATAGAGGCTGTTCACATGGGCTCAAAATGGGCTTTCCCTTTCCACAGCTGACCTGGCTACCACTACTGATGAATGCTTCATCTGCAAATAGCAGAGGTCAAATCTGTGACACCATTCTCCAGGAGAGCAGGCTGCCACTTGTGGCAGTATGATACATTGAATCTCTTCCACCATGGAGGGGACAATGATCTGTCTTCATAGGAACATACATGGATTCTAGATACGGATTTTCTTCCGCTGCCCATAAAGCTTTTGCTAGCATCATGATCTTTGATTTCAGAGCATGCCTAATCCCACCATCAGGGCATCCCCACAGCATTGCATTTGATCAAGAAACTCATTTTACATCTATGGGCTCATAATTATAGAATCAATAGTCTTGCCTAACCTCCAACACTTAGGATGAGTTCAGTTCATTCAGTCGCTCAGTCGTATCCAACTCTTTGCGACTCTATGAACCGCAGCACTCCAGGCCTCCCTGTCCATCACCACCTCTCAGAGTCTACCCAAACTCATGTCCATTGAGTTGGTGATGCCATCCAACCAACTCATCCTCTGTCATCCCCTTCTCCTTCTGCCCTCAATCTTTCCCAGCATCAGGGTCTTTTCCAATGAGTCACCTCTTCTCATCAGGTGGCCAAAGTATTAGAGTTTCAGCTTCAACATCAGTCCTTCCTATGAACACCCAGGACTGATCTCCTTTAGGATGGACTGGTGGATTTCCTTGCAATCCAAAGGACTCTCAAGAGTCTTCTCCAACACCACAGTTCAAAAGCATCAATTCTTTGGTGCTCAGCTTTCTTTACAGTCCAACTCTCACATCCATACATGACCACTGGAAAAACCATAGCCTTGACTAGACGGACTTTTGTCAGCAAAGTAATGTCTCTGCTTTTTAATATGCTGTCTAGGTTGGTCATAACTTTCCTTCCAAGGAGTAAGTGTCTTTTAATTTCATGGCTGCAGTCACCATCTACAGTGACTTTGGAGCCCCCCAAAATAAAGTCTGACACTATTTCCACTGTTTCCCCACACATTTGCCATGAAGTGGTGGAACCGGATGCCATGATCTTCGTTTTCTGAATGTTGAGCTTTAAGTCAACTTTTTCACTCTCCTCTTTCACTTTCATCAAGAGGCTCTTTAGTTTTTCTTCACTTTCTGCCATAAGGGTGGTGTCACATGCATATCTGAGGTTATTGATATTTCTCCCAGCAATCTTGATTCCAGCTTGTGCTTCTTCCAGCCCAGGGTTTCTCATGATGTACTCTGCATATAAGTTAAATAAGCAGGGTGACAATATACAGCCTTGATGGACTCCTTTTCTTATTTGGAACCAGTCTGTTGTTTCATGTCCAGTTCTAATTGTTGCTTCCTGTTCTGCACACAGATTTCTCAAGAGGCACATCAGGTAGTCTGGTATGCCCATCTCTTTCAGAATTTTCCACAGTTTATTGTGATCCACACAGTCTAAGGCTTTTGGCATAGTCAATAAAGCAGACATAGATATTTTTCTGGAACTCTCTTGCTTTTTCCATGATCCAGTGGATGTTGGCAACTTGATCTCTGGTTCCTCTGCCTTTTCTAAAACCAGCTTGAACATCTGGATGTTCACAGTTCATGTATTGCTGAAGCCTGGCTTGGAGAATTTTGAACATTACTTTACTAGCATGTGAGATGAGTGTAATTGTGCAGTAGTTTGAGAATTCTTTGGCATTGCCTTTCTTTGGGATTGGAATGAAAACTGACCTTTTCCAGTCCTGTGGCCACTGCTGAGTTTTCCAAATTTGCTGGCATATTGAGTGTAGCACTTTCACAGCATCATCTTTTAGGATTTGAGTCAATAGGAATACTATCACCTCCACTAGCTTTGTCCGTAGTGATGCTTCCTAAGGCCCCTTGACTTCACATTCCAGGATGTCTGACTCTAGGTAAGTCAGATAATCACCTCGTGATTATCTGGATCATGAAGATCTTTTTCGTACACTTAGGATAAGGTGACCTAATTGAAAGGTGGAATGGCTTATTAAGACTCAGTTATTGTTATATGTCAGTAAAAATTCCTTGAAAGAATAGGAACTATCTTACATGTCTTTAAAGTGAACATGATGCTAAGTTTATGCTTGAGTCAGAGACTATATGGCACTGTTTCCTCCTATCCAAGAATGCATAAGTATGGGAATCAAGCAGTGAAATGGAAGTGGTATCTGTGACTCTTATACCCAGTAACTCACTCACAGAATATTTTTCCCTATTTCAGGAACTCTGAACTCTGCTAGCTTGGAGATCTTAGTGTCCCAGTAGGGAGATTTTCCACTGGTGGTCAAATCAATGTTCCCAGTGAAGTTGAAGATGAGAAGTCATCTCAAGATGTTTGGATATAAATGGGTTATTGTAAGTAAAGCACACAAGTAACAAAACCTATAAGGTTTTGCTATTGTTATAATAATTTCTGGAGAAGGAAATGACAACCCACTCTAGTATTCTTGCCTGGAGAATCCTATGGACAGAGGAGATTGGCAGCTCCAATACATAGGATTACAAAGAGTTGAATACAACTGAAGTGACTTAGTATGCATGCACCCATAATAATTATCACCACTGTTGTTATTGTTTTGTTGTTTTTTTCTCTATCATTATTATTACTATCCCAGTACCTTATCTGAACTTTGTGTACTTTCATTGGCTCAAACAAGATTTACAGCATCGGGGGATACAAACACCCAGGGATGAAATATTGAGGGCACACACAATGAGATGGACAGGTGGACAGTTTTTCTTCAGACTCCTAGAGAATGAAGCAGAGGAAGGAGCCTGTGGTCCATTGAATGGGTTTCTGATTGGGAAAAAGGACTTCTAAGTCAGAATCACCTACACTAACTCCTGCAGGGCGATGACTTTGCTTTTCTCTGAGCTGTAATTTTCATGGCTGTAAGGAACTGGACATGTTGACTTTGAAGCCCCTTTATCACTTAGAGAGCACTAAATGACCAAAACCTGTATCGCTGACTCCCTCAGTACATGGCCCATCACAAGTGCTCAGTGAATCACCATCATTGTCATCATCTATAAAACCAGGACCATAACACCACCCTCGCATAAGACCTCCCCTCCAGGAGTACTGGGAGGACCTGGTGAGAAAAGGCCCATGAAAGTGCTTTGTGTATGGGGCTGTCCTAGAGGACCATTAAGATGCTCTTAATCATTATTACCATCACCACCTCCTGCCATTTCCCTTAGCTCCCTCCCCAGACATAAAATCAGAAAACTTTCTAGGGCACCTGTCTTAGCAAACTAGAGATAATTGCCAGAGTCCTTCCCAGAGGTATTCTCAACCTCCACAGAGAGTCCCCCATTGTTAGGACTGCCACAGCCCTAGCTTTTTCCCTCTTTCCAGCCCACCCTCATCTGCTTGAGGCCCGCAGGCCCACCTGGCTCAGAATTCAGTCCACTCTTCATCCTCCTACCAATGCCCCAGATGGCCCAACCCTGCTGGTGATCAGAACCAGCTCTGGGACAGCAGGAAGAAATTCAGTTAGAGTACAGGTAGAGTTGTTATTCTGGTCAGTAACAGAGGAAGACTTTGATTTGCTCAGAATCTCCCACTGTAAAGAATAGGAGTATGACTCAGCCATGTTCTAATTGACAAGTTGGGGCACAGAGGTTTGGGATTAAGAAGAGAATCAACATGAGGCTTTTAGTTCTTGACATTTTTGCAAGAAGACCAGGTATAATTTCCTCTCCCCTGGGCTGGTCATATTTCTCAGAAAGCTGGAAAAAGAAAGGACAGATCACTATGTCTCCCCAATGGGGTGGGTTTTCTCCTGCTCTAACCCCAAAGGATTCTTTCTTGTGGGGTTCTTGTTGACAACATTTGGAGAATTCCATCTTGGCATCCCCACCAGGGACAGAGACAGTGGCGGAAGCAGGAGGATGGCCCTCCCCTCCCTCTCTCAGAAAAGCCTGGTAAGGAGGCAGGACAAAAAGCCTCAACAGATTGGTCCATTGAGAGAAGCATGGATGAACCAAGGCTCCCTCCATTTAACCCTGAGGACCTGATAGGAAAGGCCTTCAGGAGCCAGGGTTGGCCGGGTCAAGTGCAAAGAGCTGAATCATAGAGAGAAGCCAGGGGGCTCATCCTTCCACCTCTCAGAAGCCTAGTGTTTTTCTGGAGACTGGGTTGCCTGGAATCCTGCCTCACTGGACTCAGTTGCCCTGGGTGCTTCCTGTTGAGTCTCTTCCCCTTCAGGACAAGTAACAGTCTCTCCGTGATGTGTGAATGAGTGAGGGGTGAGGTAGTCTAGTCACTGGGCTGGGGCTATGGGTATGATCCAGGCTTCTGTGGGCCTGGGGTTCAGAGGTAGCCAGGTCACTCAGCCACTGGGTCCTCTCTGTGCTTGTTCCTCAACATGCCTCTAGCCTCCTCCCTTGTTCCTCATTCTTCTTTCCTCCCCATTTCACATCTCAGTCCCCTCCCCATTCTTTCTTCCTAGGGCTCTTCCTTTTTCCATTTGTTCATTTAAGAACTATATATGGACAGGTCCTCTTTGCCAAGTCAAGTTCTAGGAGTTAGATGCAGAAAATGAATTTCTTGAGCTCCAGATCTCCAAGTCCAGATATGAAACATTATGAAAGGAAAATGACGGTTATGCTGGGAGAAACCTTCACCAATGACATCAGCAACCACAGTGATTAGTTCCCACTCCCCTCTTCACTAGAGACCTGGGCTTTTGTGAATGAGGACAGCCTGTTGGCTTAATGGAATCTTAGGAGACTTTTTATTTTCACTAAATGACTGTCCCCATTCCCTGTGGAAATCAAGGTTGACTAAGAGGGAGGCTTTGACAAAGATTTACCAAGCTCTAGTATGGTAACCAGTTCCCAAGTCTCTTGCTATGGAGCCTTCTGCTTCCAGTACAACCCCGTAGTTTCCCACCTCCAAGTGATGGAAGCAGATGGAGGACACTATCATGAGAGATAGTCTGTGGCTGCCACTTTATTCCCTTATCCTAGGAGAGATCTGATTCTTTCTCATCTGGTGGCTGTAACATGTAGGCCATGATTCTATAGTATCTTGTGCCAAGCCTCAAGAAGCTCAAATTGAGGAGCAGATGGGGGCAGTTTGCATTCTTTGCCCCTCCCTCTTAGAGCCTGTTCACCTGCAGCAGGAGAAATTAATGATTAAGAGTTGGCTCTGAAGCCAAACTGCTGCTGCTGCTGCTGCTGCTAAGTCACTTCAGTCGTGTCCAACTCTGCGACCCCAGAGACGGCAGCCCACCAGGCTCCCCCATCCCTGGGATTCTCCAGGCAAGAACACTGGAGTGGGTTGCCATTTCCTTCTCCAATGCATGAAAGTGAAAAGTGAAAGTGAAGTCGCTCAGTTGTGTCCGACTCTTAGCGACCCCATGGACTGCAGCCTACCAGGCTCCTCCATCCTTGGGATTTTCCAGGCAAGAGTACTGGAGTGGGGTGCCATCGCCTTCTCCATGAAGCCAAACTGCCTTGGTTCAAATCCCAGGTTGGACCACGCAAACAGTATAATTTTGAGTGAATCACTTACTTTCTCTATGGCTTTGTTTTTTTCCCATCTTAAAAGTGTAGGTACTAGTACTCACCTCAATGGGTTACTATGAGGATGAGATCAATTCACGTAGCAATGCCTGACACACAGAAAGTTTTCATTAAACATTAGCTATTAATATTTCTGAAAGAAGTTTATATACTCACTCCTTTGTGCATGCCTGTCCATCACTTCAGTCATGTCTGACTCTCTGAGACACTATGGACTATGGCCCACCGGGCTCCTCTGTCTATGGGATTCTCCAGGCAAGAATACTGGATTGGTTGCCACTCCCTTCTCCAGGGGATTTTCCTGACCCAGGGATTGAACTCGTGTCTCCTGTAACTCCTGCCTTGCAGGTAGATTCTTTATGACTGAGCCACGGGGGAGCCTGCCACTCACCCCTTTATCCATACTTTATTATAAATATTCCAACTCACTGAGTGGGAATAAAGTTACCATGAGAGGGAGAAATTTTTCTCAATGTATTAGAGCTCAAACTTTATATCAGAACAGTCTAGAACATTCTAGGGTTATACCTTGCCAAAAACCACAGGAGTTCTAAGAAACAGAGAAACAATCTAATCAATGTTTGAGAGTGGGAGATGGTGGAACAGATCTGAGAAGAGATTAAGAAGAGGTGGCAACAATACACAGAAGAACTGTACAAAAGTGGTCTTAATAACCTGGATAACCACAAGGTTTGGTCACTCACCTAGGGTCAGACATACTGGAGCATGAAGTCATGTGGGCCTTAGGAAGCCCACCTATGAACAAAGCTAGTGGAGGTGATGGAAATTCCAGCTAAGTATTTTCAAATCCTAAAAGATGATGCTGTGAAAGTGCTGCACTCAATATGCCAGGAAATTTGGAAAACCCAGCAGTGGTCAAAGGACTGGAAAAGGTCAGTTTTCTTCCAACCTCAAAGAAGGACAATGACAAAGACTGTCCAAACTACTGCAAAATTTCACATGTTAGCTCAAAATCCTTCAAGCCATACTTCCAGATGTACAAGCTAGATTTAGGAAAGGCAGAGGACTCAGAAACCAAATTGCCAACATCTGTTGGATCACATAAAAAGCAAGAGAATTCCAGAAAAACTTCCAATTCTGCTTCATTGACTAGGCTAAATCCTTTGACTGTGTGGATCTCAACTATTGTGGAAAATTCTTAAAGAGATGGGAATACCAGTCGACCTGACCTGCCTCCTGAGAAACCTGAATGCAAGGCAAGAAGCAACGTTAGAACTGGACGTGGAACAATGGACTAGTTTCAAATTGGGAAAAGAGTATATCAAGGCTGCATATTGTCATCTTATTTAACTTGCAGAGTACATCATTTGAAACTCTGGGCTGGATGACTCACAAGCTTGAGTCTCCTGGAATCAAGATTTCCAGGAAAAATATTAAACCTCAGATATGCAGAGGATACTACTCTAATGGCAGAAAGCAAAGACGAACTAAAGAGCCTTTTGATGAGGGTGAAAGAGGAGAGTGAAAAAGCTGGCTTAAAACTCAACATTCAAAAAATGAAGATCATAGCATCTGATCCCATCACTTCATGGCAAATAGAAGGAAAAACAAGAAAATAGTGACAGATTTTATTTTCTTGGGCTCCAAAATCACTGCAGATGGTGACTGCAGCCATGAAATTGAAAGAAACTTGCTCCTTGGAAGAAAAGCTATGATCAATCTAGACAGCATGTTAAAAAGCAGAGACATTACTTTTCCAACAAATGTTTATATAGTCAAAGATATGGCTTTTCGCATAGTCATGTATGGTTGTGTGTGTTGGATCATAAAGAAGGCCGAGCACTGAAGAATTTATGCTTTTGAACTGTGGTGATGGAGAAGACGCTTGAGAGTCCCTTGGACTGCAAGGAGATCAAACCAGTGAATCCTAGAAAATCAACCCTGAATATTCATTGGAAGAACTGATGCTGAAGCTGAAACTTCAATACTTTGGCCACCTGAAGCAGAGAAGCGCTCATTGGAAAAGACTCTGATGCTGGAAGAGATTGAGGGCATGAGGAGAAGTGAGTGACAAAGGACCAGATGGTAGGATGACATCATCAAATCAATGACAGGAGTCTGAGCAAACTCTGGGAGATGATGTAAACAGGGAAGCCTGTCGTGCTGCAGTCCATAGGGTTGCAAAGAGTCAGACACAACTGAGCAGAAAAAAGGCTAGATATTAGTTTTACCATTTTTCCAATTATGCTAAGTATTTAGACCCTAACTCCATTTACCCCTTTTGTTGCTGTGTATTGTTGCCATAATCTCTAGTCTTTTGTCTTAAATCTCACAAAACTTGATTATTGATTTATATTCATTATTACTTTATATTTACCCTTTCCTCGAGAGACTTCATTCCTTTTTGCATTTTTGTGTTTCTGTCACTTTGGTTCTGCCTGAAGAACTCCCTTTAAATTATTTTACTTTATATTTTTCTGAAAGAATTTTTATTTCACATTTAAATTTTTTTCAAAACCTTTTTCTGGAAATAAAAACCCTCAGTTCAGTTCAGTTCAGTCACTCTTTCATGTATGACTCTTTGCGACCCCATGGATTGCAGCACATGAGGCTTCCATGTCCATCACCAACTCCCAGAGGTTGCTCACTCATGTCCATCGAGTCGGTGATGCCATTCAACCATCTCATCCTTGGTTGTCCCCTTCTCTTGCCTTCAGTCTATCCCAGCATCAGGATCTTTTCCAAATAGTCAGTTCTTTGCATAAGGTGGCCAAAGTATTAGAGTTTCAGCTTTAGCATCAGTCCTTCCAATGAACACTCAGGACTGATCTCCTTTAGGATGGACTGGTTGGATCTCTTTGCAGTCCAAGGGACTCTCAAGAGTCTTCTCCATCACCACAGTTCAAAAGAATCAATTCTTCAGCACTTACCCTTCTTTGTAGTCCAACTCTCACATCCATACATGACTACTGGAAAAACCATAGCTTTGACTAGTCGGACTTTTGTTGGCAAAGTAATTAATATCTCTGCTTTTTAATATGCTGTCTAGGTTGGTCATAGCTTTTCTTCCAAGGAGCAAACATCTTTTAATTTCATGGCTGCTGTCACCATCTACAGTGATTTTTGAGCCCAAGAAAATAAAATCTGTCACTGTTTCCATTTTATCCCCATCTATTTGTCATGAAGTGATGGGGCCAGGTGCCATAATGTTAGTTTCTTGAATGCTGAGTTTTAAACTGACTTTTTCACTCTCCTCTTTCCAGCTTGTGCTTCATCCAGCCTGGCATTTTGCATGATGTACTCTGCATAGAAGTTAAATAAGCAGGGTGACAATATATACAGCCTTGATGTACTCCTTTCCCAATTTGGAACCAGTCTGTTGTTCCATGTCCGATTCTAAATGTTCCTTCTTGACCTGCATACAGATTTCTCAGGAGGTGGGTAAGGTCATCTGGTATTCCCATATCTTGAAGAATTTTCCACAGTTTTTTGTGATCCACACAGTCAAAGGCTTTGGTGTAGTCAATAAAGCAGATTTATTTTTCCTGGAGCTCTTGTTTTTTTGATGATCCAATGGATGTTTGCAATTTGAACTCTGGCTCCTCTGCCTTTTCTAAATCCAGCTTCAACCTCTGGAGGTTCTCAGTTTACATACGGTTGAAGCCTGGCTTGGAGAATTTTGAGCATTACTTTACTAGTGTGTGAGATGAGTGCAATTGTGCAGTATTTTGAACATTCTTTGGAACTTTCTTTGGGATTGGAATGAAAACTTTGGGATTAGAATAAAACCCTCAGAAAACCTGAAAGAATACTACAAAGCAACCTGTATGTCCCATGACAAGACGTGTTAAAGTTTTAGTTTGCTGTTACTGTAATTTTCAGAACTAGTTGAGAATAATTGGTAAACATCATGTTCCTTTACCCTTTAATACTTCAGAGAATAGTTTCTAAAATGTAAGAGAATAAGGATATTCTCTCACATAGTAGTTCAAACTCAGGCATTTTAACACTAATACTTATCTAAACTAATCTAATTAAAATTCCGGGCTTACCAGTTGTCAAATTAATGTTATTTGTAGTATTCCACTCTTCCAGTTTTACATTTTGCAATAGCTGTTATACATTTTTTAGTCTCCTTGCCTCTATTACAGGTTAGAACTTTCTTTGTCTTTCATGATAGATATTTTTTAAAGACTAGGGTGGCTCAGCTAATCTGCCTGCAATGCGGGAGACCTGGGTTCAATCCCTGGGTTAGGAAGATCCCCTAGAGAAGGGAACAGCTACCCACTCCAGTATTCTGGCCTGGAGAATTCCAGGACTGAATTCCTGGAGAAGTCCATGGGGTTGCAAAGAGTCGACACAACTGAGCGACTTTCACATTCAGAAGCTAGTTATTTTGTAGAATATTTCTCAACTTAGGTTTCTTTGATGTTTTCTCATGGTTAGATTCAGGTTTTGCTTTTTTGGTCTGAAACAATATATAAGTCATTGTTGGTTTTCACATATGGAGACACCAGGTGTCCATCTGTTCCTTATCGGTGTTGGTGTCATTAATTGTAATCACTCAGTTAAGATGTTGTCTAGTTTCTCCACTGATAGCTACCACTTTTTACTTTTGTAATTAATACTTACTTTATGGATAGATAGCTTGTAATTATGTAACAGTCTGTTCCTTATCAAATTCATTCCCCATAGATTTAGCATCTGTATCAGTTCAATCCTGAGAAGAGACAGAACATGCCAGTAATGTGAACAGGGAAAATTTACTATACAGAATTGTTAGCTAGTTAAAGGTCAATAACTGCTAAAAGCCTTAAAAAAGAACTTGAAGTGATCCAGAAGTAGCAATTAAAAAAAGAAAAAGCAGCTACTGCCTTATGGCTAAAGAAGAGTACACAGGGACTAAGGATTTAGGAGTTACTTCCCTCCTTCCCCCTGCCCTTGACACCACTATCTATCTTCCCTGATCAGAAAAAAAAAAAAAAAGACTGAGCTCAGACTATTTCAAAAAGGGTGTGACTGCCACAGGATACAGTCTGCTACTGGGAGTGGGGGTGGAGCCACAGGCCAGAGCTCTCCTAGAAGTGACCACTGGGTAGGGAGAGTGTGTGTGGCCTGAGTATGTGACTGTGGTTGGACGCTACCAACCCAGTGGCTCTCTAGTTGAGCAACTGAGGAAGGAGAGTTGAAGCTTCAACCTCAGAGCCTCCCTCCTACCATCATCACATTGCTAGGCTTCTCTGTCCATGGAATTCTCCAGGCAAGAATACTGAAGTGGGTTGCCATTCCTTTCTCCAGGGGCTCTTCCTGACCCAGGGATCAAACCCAAGTCTCCTTCATTGCAGGGAGATAGTTTACCTCCTAAGCCAACAAGGAAGCCCTGCACTCTATTGTAATGCCTCTTATCATTAGCTGTCAAAGAGGAAATTTACAGGGTGAGGAGAGGCTTGTTGCACATCCAGACAAATGATCTCTAAGGTAGAGAGGAAGCTCACATCTGCAGGTTTTGGGGGCTGGAGCAGATGCTGTGTAAGTTGATTGTTACTAGACATTTGAGTGACCAATTTTCCCTCTGAGGGGCTGGGAATAAGCCTGGTGAGATTGCAAATGAGCATTTACTACTATTTAGTGTTTTAAGGCATTGTAGGAGATGATTCACACACAACTCCCCAACTCCTCCTAAACACCCTGAGAGATGAGTGTTATTAGCCACATTTTACAGAAGAAGAAACTGAGGCTCAGAAAGTGAAGTAAATGTAAAAAGTAGTAGGTAGGTAGTGGGCTGAGAATTAATATTACAGCTGCCTCCCTCAAGATCTTACTAAACTATCATATTTTAGGTGATATTTAAATGCATATCATTCTCCTAGAGGTCCATCATGTGGATGCTTCCAGGGCAGAACCAAAGCTGGGTTTCTGAATTTATCCTGCTTGGCTTCTCCAGTGACCCCATGACCAACAGGACCCTCTTCAGTGCCTTCCTTCTTCTTTTCCTGAGCTCAGTCCTTGGCAATGGGCTCACTATCACCCTGATATGCCTGGACACGCATCTCCACACTCCCATGTACTTTTTCCTCTGTATCCTCTCCCTGCTGGATATGGGCTGTGTCACCACCACTGTGCCCCAGATGTTGGTGCATCTTCTTTCTCGATCTCAGACCATCTCCTTTGCTGGTTGTTGGCTACAAATGTACATCTTTGGTGCCGTGGGCCTGACTGAGTGCATTTTATTTGTTGTCATGGCCTTTGACCGGTACGTGGCCATCTGCTATCCACTGCGTTATACTGTCATCCTCAGCTGGGGCCTGTGCACACGACTGTCAGCTGGGACCTGGGCCTGTGGTTTCTTTTTCTCTCTGATCCACACTTGTTTCACCATGAGGCTGCCATACTGTGGGCCCAACATGGTCAACCACTACTTCTGTGAAGGCCCTTCAGTACGAAATTTGGCTTGCATGGATACTCATGTCATTGAAATGGTGGACCTAGTCATCAGTGTCTTCATGGTTGTTGCCCCACTCTTGCTCATTGTGGCCTCCTACATCCGTATTGTGCAGGCCATTCTCAAGTTCAAGTCCATGCAGGCCCGCTGCAAGGCTTTCTCCACCTGTGCCTCCCACCTGACTGTGATCACATTCTTCTATGCTCCAGCCACCTACCTCTACATGAGGCCCAATTCAAGCTATTCCCTTGAGCAAGACAAGCAGGTATCACTCTTTTATAATGTCTTCACTGCTCTGCTTAATCCTGTGGTCTACAGTCTGAGGAATAAGGACATGAAGAGGGCTTTTCTCAAAGTGATGGGGAAGTAGACTGGCCTGCTGAGGAGACAGGAGGAGTCTGAGGCAAAGTGTTCATTGATGAGGAAAAGGACAGCATCTATAACATATGAAACCAACATTATACAATAGAACCAATACCGTACTTGGTCAGTGGAACAAATGTGGAACATGAAACCAAGGATGGTTGTCTTGATCAACTTTCAACATTGTGGTGCAGTTAGAAACAACTTCATAATCTCATTGGATCACACAGTAAAAGTCCATTTATTTGTCATGTTCCAATCAGTTGTAAGTAGTCTGTGACCTTCTACCACTGGATTCTTGGATCCAGCCTGAAGGAGGAGGCCCTGTCTGGAACACATCAGACTCATGAGAAAGAGAAAGGAACAATGGCTGAAATACATGACGACTCTTAAAGTTTCTGCTCAGAAGTAACACATATGTCAATGGACATGAGCTTGAGTGAACTCCGGGAGCTGGTGATGGACAGGGAGGCCTGGCGTGCTGCAGGCCGTGTGGTCGCAAAGAGTTGGACGTGACTGAGCAAGTGAACTGAACTGAACGCACATCTCTTTGCTGACATCTTATTGACCAAAGCAAGTCCTATGTGTAGGCCTTCTGACAAAAGGGCAGGATGTATTCTCTTCCCACAGAAAAGTAATGCAAGTCGTGTGGCATGGGGATGGATATGTATTCCCTCTGCAGTGAGAGGAGCAAAGACTATGGGTGGTAATGTAATCTACAACAGAGGCACTGGGATCAATAGTATGCATGTAACTAACGTGAAACATGGTACCCGAAAGTGATGTGGTATATGGACATAGAAGAACGGCAAGGGGTAGGCAATCATAGTGGTACAGGAAAATAATAAATATGTGTGACCAACATTGAAAATTAAGCCAATGGTATACGGAGCCAATGTAACCCATCAGGACCTGGCCTGATGCATGGAAATAATATGGTTTATGGGGCTGATACCTTGTACTCTGCATCATCTTGTGGAAGGAACAGAACCTGACCTTAATTGACCTGGGTTCTAGTTCCAACCTTGCTAACTTGTTATGCCACTTTGGGCCATTTACTTCCTTTCTCTGGATCTCACTTTATTCATCTATAGAATGAGCACCTCAAATTGAAAGGTCTCTGAGACCTCTGTGTCTCCAAAATTCTGTGTCACAGTAGGTGAAATGCATGAAATCAAATGCTATAAACTAGTGTATTTTCTGTGAACTGTAGGATGAATTACAAACCCATAGAAGAATTAAAGTTGTTACAGGTACAGTACATTGTAAACAGTGCCTCCGATTTTTTCAAGGGACCTAAATGACATATGAGACTCTATAAGAACCCTGGAACAAGCCTCAGAGTTAGCATGGGAATCCAGCTTTCTTTCAGGCCTCATTGATGGCTCAGATGTCTTGCAGATGAAAGATGTAACAGGGCTGGGCTAAGCAGGGGTTTAGGTAGGTGAGTACCACAGCACCAATGGTGTGGCAAAGTTCCAGGCAACTTTTCCAGGAGGTTTCAGGCAGAAAGTGAAGGGTCCCTTGGGCTGTTGGAGCATTCCCTCCATCCAGGGAGAGGGTAGAGTTTTGTGGCTGGTGGAAGGGACTTAAAACTTTTGAGAACTTTCTGTTTCTGGCTTTGTGGGGAAGGGGGTTGCCTGGATACTGGGGAAGAGGTCTTATTGGCTCTTGGAGTTCCTTCCAGAAAGGGTGGAGTCTACCTGGTGGCTCTGCTACAACTAGAGTCAGGAATCAGGTAGAGGTGAGTCTTGAGGGTGAAGTGATGAGGTTTTGTTTGTCTCTCTACTTGGATAGATAGTAACAGAGTTTGTAATTCAAGATGATAATAGATTTTATCTTAAAGATGTGAGTGAGTGAGTGAAGTCGCTCAGTCGTGTCCGACTCTTTGCGACCCCGTGGACTGTAGCCTACCAGGCTTCTCTGTCCATGGGATTCTCTAGGCAAGAATACTGGAGTGGGTTACCATTTCCTTCTCCAGGGGATCTTCCCGACCCAGGGATCGAACCCAGGTCTCCCACATCAGAGGCAGACGCTTTAACCTCTGAGTCACCAGGGAACCTGGGATGCAGACCAGAGTAGAGGAGAGAGGATGCCTCAGTATTTTCAGAAGCATGGCTTGGGACCATGGATGAGGGGTTGGATTAAAGAGGAACACTTGGTGGGGGTAGACCTGGGCATAACTTCTGAGGCACTAGACTTGATGATGGCAGTGAGTGGGGAAGTGACAAGGACAGCAAGAGCATGTGATGACCTGGGTGTGGAGGTGAAAAAGGGAGCGATCAAGGAAGCTCTCAGGGTTTTAATCCAGCTTTGCCAGTATCTCTGATTCCCTGTAGTTCACTGAAGGGAGCCATTAACTGTCAACTGTCATCACTGATGCCTGGCACTGGTGACAGAGAGTCACAACACCTGTCCTCATGGAATTTGCAGTCCACAAACCAGCAGTTCTTAGGAAGTGTACAGGTACTAAGGGGTGGAGTTAAAAAAATGTTGTTAATTAATTCTCTGTTAATTTGGTCTCTATGAGGATTGTTTTCCGTCTTATTTTTATTTTTTTACTTTTTCCTGTTTCCTTGAACAAAGAAAACGGCAGAGTGGATCATAGTACCTGTCTGGTGGGACTCAGTTCATGTATTTGGGGGAAATATTTTGCTACTAGACTGAAATGTCAGCCTCTCCAATTCTTTTCCCTTTTGATACATTTCTGCACTAATGATCTCAAAGTTTCTGTTTGGGCAGATTGGTAAACTACCACTTATCAGCTGTGCAAGAAACTTAAGTCCCCCAACTGTGCTTTCTGTTTGCTGATCCCTATGCAAATATAATTGCAAACTTAGATGGAAAGGATATTTTCCAAGGGAGATATAGATTACCAAAATTAAAACTTTTAAAGATAGAAAGTTTTCACAGATTGATTTCCATAGGAAAATGCAAAAAGGAGCAAAAGCTACTAAGTACGCCACAAGATACAAAGATTGGTGACAAGAAAGTCTGGGGAAAGGAGAGATATGTGGATGGACTTCCTTAGAGTGGACACAGAATCTGTGTGGCGGGCGTGAATGTTGATGAAAGGCTTCAGAGGAGACAAATCAGGTGGAAAAAATGACACGCTCTGTGAATGTCAGTCAGGCTTTTTCCTGAGACCCTCATTCAGTGAGTATATGAGCAAAATGTCCATTAAGCAAGGATGGAGGCTATTCATATGGGCTTTGGACCAGGGTTTCTTTTTTCCACAGTTGACCTGTTTGCCACTACTGATGAGTGCTTAAATCACAAATAGCAGAGATCAGCTCTACGACACCATGCCTCAGGAGAACAGCTGTCACCTGTGGCAGTTTGATTATATTGGATCTCTTCCATCAGGGAGGGGACAGTGATTTGTCTTCATGGGAACATATATAGATTCTAGATATGAATTTGCTTCCCTTGCCCACAGAGCTTTTGCTAGCATCATTATCTATGAATTCACAGTGTGCCTAATCCACCATCAGAGAATCCCCACAGCATTGCATCTGATCAAGAAACTCATTTCACTTCTGTGGGTTCATAATTATAGAATCAGCAACCTTAACTAGCCTCCGACACTTGGAATAAGCTGGACAAGTTGAAAGATGAAATGACTTATTAAGATTCAGTTATCGCTATTTGTAGGGAACAACACTTTGAAAGAATAGGACCCTATCTTACATACTTCTTTAAATTAAATATGATGCTAAGTTTAAGTTTTGAGTCAGAGACTCTATGGCATTGTTTCCTCAGTGCCAGAATGCATGGACATGGGAATCAAGCTGTGAAATGGGAGTGGACTCTGTGACTCATTCCCAGTAACTCACTCACAGAATATTTGTTTCCTATTTCAGGAACTCTGAGCTCTGCTAGTTTGAAGATGTTAGTGTCCCAGTAGGGAGTGTTTCCACTGGTGGCCAAAACAATGTTTCCACTGAATTTCAAGATGAGATGTCTTCTTGAGATGTTTGAATATTACATGGATTATTATAAGTAAAGCACATATGAAACAATACCTATAATGTTTTACTATTATTATAATAACCAGAGAAGGAAATGGCAGCCAACTCCAGTATTCTTGCTTGGAAAATCCCATGGACAGAGGAGCCTGGCAGGCCATAGCTTACAGCGTCACAAAGAGGTGGACACCACAGAAGTGACTTAGCATGCGTGCACACATAATAATTAACATCACTATTGTTATTGTTTTGTTGTTGCTGTTCTTGTCATTATTATTATTATCCTATTACCTCATCTGAATTTTGTGTACTTCATTGGCTCAAACAAGATTTACAGCACTGGGGGATACAAATTCCCGGGCATAAAAATGATGAGGGCATGCCTGATGAGATGGCTGCAATTAACTGATTATCACTGAACACACAGACAGCTTTTTCTGCCAATTCATAGAGGGGTACATAGCTAGGAGGCAGGATTTCTAAGTCTGAATCACCTACATTGTAACTCATGCAGGGCAGTGACTTTGCTTCTCTGAGCTTTAATTTTCATGGCTGTAAAAGAGAGTAAGGAAATGGACATGTTGACCTTGAAGGCCCTTAATGACTTAGCAGTGAAGTGACCAAAATGAGCATCACTGACTCCCTCAAGACTTGGCCCATCACCAGCACTCAATGGGTCACCATCATTGTCATTATCTGTAAATGAGAATCACAACACTCCCTCCCAGGTGTGCCAGGAGGACCTGACGAGAAAATACACATCAAAGTGGGTGAGGCTGTCCCAAAGGACCACTAATGTGCTCTTGATCATTAGTACCATCATCACCTCCTGCCATTTCCCTCAGCTTCCTCCCCAGACATGAACCCAGAAACCTTCTAAGGTACCTGTTTTAACAAATGAGAACTAATTCCCACAAGAGTCCCTTCCAGAGGCATTCTCAACCTCCACAGAGAGTCCCCGGTTGTTAGGATTGCCACAGCCCTAGCTTTTCCTCTCTTGCCAGCCCACCCTCTTCTCCTTGAGGTCTGAAGGCCCACCTGACTCAAAATTCAGCATCCAGAGTCCAGCCTTCCTTCTCCTACCAATGGCTGGCCCAACCCCACTGGTAATCAGAACCAGCTCTGGGACAGCAGGAAGAATTTCAGTTAGAGTTCAGTAGAGTTGTTATTCTGGTCAGGAATAGAGGGAGATTTTGATTTGCTCAAGATTGTTCAGAAGAAATAAGGGTGTGACCCAAACATGTTCTAATTGACAAGTTGGGGCACAGGGATTTTAGAGGTAAGAGGAGAATCAACATGAGGCCTTCGGTCCTTAACATCTCTGTGAGAAGACCAGGTATACCCCGAGGCTGGTCATATCCCTCAGAAGGTTGGAAAAGGAAATATACAGGTCACTATGCCTCCCCACTGGGGAGGTTTTGTCCTGCTCTGTCCACAGGGACCTCTTCCTTGTAGGGTTCTTGTTGACAACATTCAAGGAATTCCAATTGGCATCTTCACCAGGCACAGGGATGGTGGTGGCAGGAGGGAGGGGGATGGCCCTCCCCTTGCTCCCCCAGGAAAGTCTGGTAAGGAAGCAGGACCATAAAGCCTCAGTAGCTTGGTCCTTTAAGAGGAGCTTGGATTGGCTGAGGCTCCCTCCATCTACACCTGAGAACTTGACAGGCAAGGCCTTCAGGAGCCAGGGCTGGCCAGGTCAAGTGCAAGGAGCTGAGCGATGGAGAAAAGGCAAGGAGTTCATCCTTCTACCTCTCAGAATCCTAGTGTTTTTCTGGAGACTGGGTTGCCTGAAATCCTGCCTCACTGGAATCAGTTACCCTGAGTGTTTCCTGTTCAGTCTCTTTCCTTTAAGAACAAGTGACTGTCTCTCTCTGTGACCTGTTCTGTGGATTCCAGAGGGGTGAGATGGTCACTGGGCTTGGGGCTATGGGTGGAATCCAGACATCTGTGGGGGCTGGTGGTCAGCGGTGGCCAGGTTCACCAGCCACTGGGTCTTCTCTGTGCTGTGCCCAGCATCCCTCTAGCCCCTCCCTTGATCTGCACTCTTCCTTCCTCCTCACCTCACACTTCAGTCCCTTCCCCTTCTTTCTTCCTAGACCTCCACCTTCTTCATTTGTTCATTTAGGAAATATATATGGAAAGGTCTTCTCTGCCAACCCATGTTCTAGGAGTTAGAAACCGAAAATGAATTTCCTAAGCTCCAGATCTCCAAGTCCAGCTAAGAGATGTCATGAAAGGACAATGGTGGTTGTGCTGGGGGAAGCCTTTAACAATGATATCAGCGACCACAACGATTAGGACCCACTCCCCTATTCTTTAGAGACCTTGGCTGTTGCAAGTTGTGACAGAGACTGTTGGGCTAACGAAATCTTGGGAGACATTTTTTTTTTCCCAATAAATAATGTCCCCATTCCTATGGAAATCAAGGTTGACTAAGAGGGAGGCTTTTACAAGGATTTACTAAGCTCTAAATAGATGGGGAAACAGTGGAAACAGTGTCAGACTTTATTTTTGGGGGCTCCAAAATGGTGGCTCAGTGGTTAAAGTGTCTGCCTCCAATGCAGGAGACCCGGGTTTGATCCCTGGGTCGGGAAGATCCCTTGGAGAAGGAAATGGCAACCCACTCCAGTATTCTTGCCTGCAGAATCCCATGGATGGAGAAGCCTAGTAGGTAACAGTCCATGGGGTTGCAAAGAGTCAGACACGACTGAGTGACTTCACCTTCACCTTCACCTTCAAAATCACTGCAGATCGTGATTGCAGCCATGAAATTAAAAGACGCTTACTCCTTGGAAGAAAAGTTATGACCAATCTAGATAGCATATTCAAAAGCAGAGACATTACTTTGCCGACTAAGATCCGTCTAGTCAAGGCTATAGTTTTTCCAGTGGTCATGTATGGATGTGAGAGTTGGACTGTGAAGAAGGCAGAGCACCAAAGAATTGATGCTTTTGAACTGTGATGTTGGAGAAGACTCTTGAGAGTCCCTTGGACTGCAAGGAGATCCAACCAGTCCATTCTGAAGGAGCTCAACCCTGGGATTTCTTTGGAGGGAATGATGCTAAAGCTGAAACTCCAATACTTTGGTCACCTCATGCAAAGAGTTGACTCATTGGAAAATACCCTGATGCTGGGAGGGATTGGGAGCAAGAGGAGAAGGGGACGACCGAGGATGAGATGGCTGGATGGCATCACTGCCTCGATGGACGTGAGTCTGAGTGAACTCCGGGAATTGGTGATGGACAGAGAGGCCTGGCATGCTGCGATTCATGGGGTCGCAAAGATTCGGACACAACTGAGCGACTGAACTGAACTGAACTGAATCCAGTAACTGGACTTTCCTGGTGGCTCAGACAGTAAAGCATCTGTCTACAATGTGGGAGACCAGGGTTCAATCCCTGGGTCGGGAAGATCCCCTGGAGAAGGAAATGGCAATTCACCCTAGTACTATTGCCTGGAAAATCCCATGGACAGAGGAGCCTGGTAGGCTACAGTCCATGGGGTCGCAGAGTTGGAGGGAGGCTTTTACAAGGATTTACTAAGCTCTAATCTGGTAATTGGCTTCCCAGGTGGCTCAGTGGGTAAAGAAGCTGACTGCAGTGCAGGAGACACAGGAGATATGGTTCAATTCCTGGGCTGGGAAGATCCCCTAGAGGAGGGCATGGCAATCCGTTCCAATATTCTTGCCTGGAGAATCCCAAGGACCAAGAAACCTGGCGGGCTATATAGTCCATAGGTCACAAAGAGTTGGGCACAACTGAAGTGACTGAGGATGGCATGAAAAGAAAGTGAAAGTGAAAGTGAAGTCGCTCAGTCGTGTCTGACTCTTTTCGACCCTGTGGACTGTAGCCCGTCAGGTTCCTCTGTCCATGGGATTCTCCAGACAAGAATACTGGAGTGGGTTGCCATTTCCTTCTCCAGGGTATCTTCCCAACCCAGGGATCGAACCTGGGGTCTCCTCCCTTGCAGGCAGACGCTTTATCTTCTGAGCCACCAGGGATGCCATCCAGGATGGTATTTCCCAAGTCTCTTTCTATAGATTCCTTCTGCTTCCAATGTAACCCCATGGCTCCCACATCCAAGTGATGGGGGAGATGGAGGAAGCTTTATCAGGAGAGAGAGTCTATGGCTGCCAGTTTAGCTCTTTGTCCTGGGAGGAGTCTGATTCTGTCTTATCTGATGGTCATAAATTGTAGGCCATGATTCTATAGTATCTCATGCCAGACTTCAAGGAACTCAAATGGAGGAGCAGATAGGGGAAGTTTGCATTCTTTATCCCTCCCAATTAGAGCCTGTTTCCATGCAGCAGGAGAGTTTAATGATTAAGAGTTGGCTCTGAAGCCAAAATGCCTTGGTTCAAACCCCAGGTCCATCACAGAAATCCTATAATTTGGAGTGAATCACTTACTTTCTGTATGATTTAGTTTATTTTTTTCCATCTGTAAAAACGGAGGTACTAGTACTTACCTCAATGAGTTGTTATGAGGATAAGTTCATATAGCAATGCCTGACACATAGAAAGTTTTCTCTAAACATTCAGTTCAGTTCACTTCAGTCGTTCAGTCGTTTCTGACTCTTTGTGACCCTGTGAATAACATTAGCTATTACTGTTTCTGAAAGGAGGTTATATATTCACACCTTTATCCATATTTTATAATATATATTCTAAGTCAATGAGTGAGAACAAAGTTAATATGAGAGGGAAAAGTTTTTTCCCGAGGTGCTGGAGCCTAAACCTTTTATCAGAACCTTCTAGGATTACCAGGGTTATAACTTGCCAATAAGCACAAGGGGTTCTAAGAAATAGAGAAAGCACCTCATCAAGGTTTGGGAGTAGGAGATGGTGGAATAGGTCTGAAAAGGCCTCCTAGTGGAATAATACTAAGCTGGATCCTTGTTGTTGTTGCTCAGTTGCTAAGTCGTGTCTGACTCTTGGTGACCTCAGGGATTGCAGCACGCCAGACTTCCCTGTCCATCATCAACTCCCGGAGTTTACTCAAACTCATATCCATTGAGTTGGTGATGCCATCCAACCATCTCGTCCTCTGTTGTCCACTTCTCCTCCTGCCTTCAATCTTTTCCAGTATCAGGTTCTTTTCAAATGAGTCAGTTCTTCATATCAGGTAGCCAAAGGATTGGAGCTTCAGCTTCAGAATCAGTCCTTCCAATGAATATTCAGGACTGATTTCCTTTAGGATTGCCTGGCTTGATCTGCTTGCAGTCCAATGGACTCTCAAGAGTCTTCTCCAATACCACAGTTCAATAACATCAGTTTTTCCGTACTCAGTCTTCTTTATGGTCCAACTCACACATCCATACACGACTACTGGAAAACCATAGCTTTGACTATATGAACCTTTGTTGGCAAAGTAATTTCTGCTTTTTAATATGCTGTCTAGGTTTGTCATAGCTTTTCTTCTAAGGAGTAAGTGTCTTAATTTCATGGCTGCAGTCACCATCTGCAGTGATTTTGGAGCCCCCCAAAATAAAACCTGTCACTGTTTCCACTGGATCCTAATGTGGGAATAAAGGCTGGGTGTGTAACAGAGTGTGTGGGGGTGGTGGGGATACAGGGGATGTTTTCTTCCATGCTAGAGACCTAGGCAAGCATCTGCAGATGTGATAGAGGTATCAGTTCAGTTCAGTCGTTCAGTCGTGTCTGACTCTTTGCGATCCCATGAACTGCAGCATGCCAGGCCTCCTTGTCCATCACCAACGTTGGAGTTCATCCAAACTCGTGTCCATCGAGTCAGTGACGCCATCCAGCCATCTCATCCTCTGTTGTCCCCTTCTCCTCCTGCCCTCAATCTTTCCCAGCATCAGAGTCTTTTCCAATGAGTCAGCTCTTCACATGATGTGGCCAAAGTATTGGAATTTCAGCCTCAGCATCAGTCCTTTCAAAGAAATCCCAGGGCTGATCTCCTTTAGGATGGACTGGTTGGATCTCCTTGCAGTCCAAGGGACTCTCAAGAGTCTTCTCCAACACCACAGTCCAAAAGCATCAATTCTTCGGTGCTCAGCTTTCTTTATAGTCCAACTCTCACATCTATACATGACTACTGGAAAAACCATAGCCTTGACTAGACTAGTTAAAGGTAGATAACTGCTAAAAGGCATAAAAATGAACTTGAAGAAATCCAGAAGTAGCAAATAAGAAAAAAGAAAAAAAGCAGCTACTGCCAACCCACTCCAGTACTCTTGCCTGGAAAATGGACGGAGGAGCCTGGTGGGCTACAGTCCATGGGGTCGCAAAGAGTCAGACACGACCGAGTGACATCACTTTCACTTTTCACTTTTATGCATTGGAGAAGGAAATGGCAACCCATTCCAGTGTTCTTGCCTGGAGAATCCCAGGGATCGGGGAGCCTGGTGGGCTGCCATCTATGGGGTCGCACAGAGTCAGGCACGACTGAAATGACTTAGCAGTAGCAGCAGCAGCCTTATAGCTAAAGAAGAGTTCATAGGGCCTAAGGATTTAGGAATTATTTCCATCCTTCTTGGACTTCCCTTGTGGCTCAGCTGATAAAGAATCTGCCTGCAATGCAGGAGACTGGGGTTCGATTCCTCAGTTGGGAAGATCCCATGAAGAAGGGAAAGGTTACCCACTCCATTATTCTGGCGTGGAGAATTCCAAGGACTGTATTATCCATGGGATTGCAATGAGTCGGACACGATTGAACAACTTTCACTTTCCCTCCTTCTTCCTCCTCCTCTTGAAACCACTATCTTCTCTCACCAGAAAGAAAAAAAAAAAAAAAGAAATTAAGCTCAGACTTTTTCAAAGAGGGTGTGACTGCCACAGGAATACACAGTCTGCTACTGGAAGTTAGGGTGGAGTCACAGGCCAGAGTTCTCCTAGAAGTAATCACTGGGTAGGCAGAATGTGTGTGGCCTGAGTATTTGACTGTGGATGGTCCCTACCAACCCACTGGCATTCCAGCTGAGTAACTGAGGAAGGAGAAATTGAAGCTCCAACCTCAGTCTCCTCCTTCCATCATCACATTGCCCCTCTGTCACCCTTTATTGATAAAGTTTCCTATCATCAGTTGTCAAAGAAATATGTTCTTAGGGTGAGGAGAGGCTTGTAACATATCTGGACAAATGACCTCTAAGGCAGAAGGGAAGACCACTTCTGCAGGTTTGGGGGCTGGAGATGATATTGTGTAAGTTGATTGTTACTAGACATTTGAGCAAGCAATTTTTCCTCTGAGGGTTGGGGAATAAGCCTGGGAGATTGCAAATGAGTATTTATTGCTATTTAGTACTCTTGCCTGGCAAATCCCATGGACGGAGGAGCCTTGTAGGCTGCAGTCCATGGGGTTGCTAGGAGTCAGACTGAGTGACTTCCCTTTCACTTTTCACTTTCATGCATTGGAGAAGGAAATGGCAACCCACTCCAGTGTTCTTGCCTGGAGAATCCCAGGGACAGGGGAGCCTTGTGGGCTGCCATCTCTGGGGTCGCAGAGTTGGACACGACTGAAGCGATTTAGCAGCAGCAACAGCAGCAGTGCTTTAAGGCATTGTTTTAATATGAGCTGTTTCATATACGTTGCCCCAACTCTTCCTAAACACCCTGAAAGATGAGTGTTGTTAGCCATGTTTTACAGATGAGGCTCAGAGAGGTTAAGTAACTGTGCAAGGCTCTAGGTGTGTAGTGGACTCAAAATTGAAATCATAGCCTGTCTGCCTCCAGTTCTTATTCAACTATCATATTTTAGATGGCATTTAAAGGAATGTGATCCTCCTATAGGCCCATCATGTGGATGCCTCCAGGGCAGAACCAAAGCTGGGTTTCTGAATTTATCCTACACGGCTTCTCCAGTGACCCCACGGCCAACAGAACCCTCTTCAATGCCTTCCTTCTTCTTTTCCTGAGCTCAGTCCTTGGCAATGGGCTCATCATCACCCTGATATGCCTGGACACACATCTCCACACTCCGTCATTGCTGAGAAAGATGTATTGAAACCTCCTGTGATTGCAGGTGGTTTATTTTCCTTGTTGTTCTGCCAAAGTTTGCAGGCTATATTTTGAGTCCATGCTATTGTCTGCATACAAATTTAAAACTGTAATGTCTGCTTGATAAAATGAACCTTTTATAAGTACAAAGTCCTTCTTTTTTATCCTTTTTGCTGCAATATCGACAGTGTATTCATACTGGCTTCATTTATTGTTTAAAAGCAAAAGCAATGATAAATCTTTACACATAAATGTCTTTGTGCATAGGAGCAGGTACTGCAGTACATTAAATACCTGAAGTACACTTGCTTGCTGAGGAAAAGATAGGTACAATTTAAATCTGAGAGAGACCTCCAAGGTGTTCTCCAAAGAGGCCCAGTTCAGTCACTCAGTCGTGTCTGACTCTTTGTGACCCCATGGACTGCAGCACGCCATGCTTCCCTGTCCATCACCAACTCCTGGAGCTTGCTCAAACTCATGTCTGCCGAGTCGGTGATGCCATCCAAAGAGGCGACAACAATCAGATTCTGGCGTCCCCCACCCCGGCCCCCTGCGGGTGTTGGAGTGCTCCGACAAGGACACCTTGAAATTAGAGTTTCTTTGGCTTTGTTATGAAGGGGTGAATGGGCCTATGCTCAGGAATTGGATCAAAACGTGCCCAGTGGTGACCCGTCCCCAGGCTGGCAGGAAGCGCTGCTGGCGAGACTCACCTTGCTGATCTCCGTCAGGGACATGGTGATGCTGTAGAGCTGGCTCTTGCTGGTGCTGGCGATCAGCGTCTCCTCGGAGGGGCTGAAGCACATGCAGAGCACGTCCTGTCTGTCCGACTGACTTGGGTCATTGCTCTGCGGATCCACAGGAATCTGCCCAAGACACAGGACAGCGGTCAGCAGGCCTCTGCATTGTCAGCTGTCCTTGGACTTTAAGATGCTCTCAGATACTTGCAGCTTCCAGACTCCTATCGTCCTGCTTCCTGGAGGCTCCTCAGATGTGGAGAAGGTGGGGTTTGCAGTGTCTCAGTTTCTGTGGGTTTCCTACTCCCCTTTAAGTGACTAGTGGCTGAATAATGAGCAGCAGCACAGATGAAACTGATCCATCTGTACATCTGAGATCCCCCCTCAGAACAAGCGTTGGTCTAGCCCCATGCTCGCCCAGCGGGTGGGAGCTCAGAGCAGGCTCCTATCTGCACCAGGTACGCAGTGCGCTTCAGGGCAGCGGAGGGGAAGGTTGAGGCCTTTCTATCACATGGGGTGGGTGACAGGGCGGAGAGAAGAGAAGGGGTCCCGCAGCTCCTGCCGCCGTCTCGGGGGCCTGGAGTTCCCAGTGGACATTGTTAAACGAGGTTTCCTTCTCCCTGTTTTTCCTCTCCTTCCACGAACAACCACACTTACTGAAATCTGGTCTGCATATACCACCTTTGCATCCTCACTACCCACTCAGTCCTTAATTCCTTATAACGCGGCTTCCACGGCCTCATTTACTGAAACTGTCCTCCTGAACATCAGAAATTTCCTTATCACCAAAGCCCGACGCCCTGCCAGCCCTCATCTTCTGGGCTTTCCTAGAGCCTGCAGCAGTGACCTGGGCACCTTCCTCCCCTGAACACCCTGGACTCTTGTGCTGCCCTCCCTCTGCGTGGAGTTGTCTTCCTTGCACCTCCTAGCCCGTCCTCATGAAGTCTACTCTCTCTGCTCTCCAGGCTCTGGGAAGCCTTCCCTGACCACCCTGGGCTGCGTGGGCCCTGACAGTCCCTCACTGTGCCCACAGCACCCAGGAGTTCCCTCTATTGTCCCAGATGTCACACTGCATAGAGTGGAACAGCAGCCTGTGGACCGGGGACCTTGTCTGTTCCCTCTGTGTCCTCTGCTGCTTGGAGCAGGGCCTGGCACATGGCAGGTGCTCAGTGACTGCACGGTGTGGCCTCGCACCCTCCCCCAGACAGTGAGGCCCGTGGGGGAAGCGCCACATCCAATGTGCCCACCGCAGGCCCCACCCTGGAGCCTGGCCCCTGACAGGTGACCGACAGATGTTTGTTGACTGAATGAGTGAACAACCTTGCCTTCTCAGTGTCCTGCTGGGCTCTCATCCTGTCTCAGTCTTGAAATTGGGAAACGCTAAGTAGTCATGTATAGATGTGAGAGTTGGAGTATAAAGAAAGCTGAGCGCTGAAGAATTGATGCTTTTGAACTGTGGTGTTGGAGAAGACTCTTGAGAGTCCCTTGGACTGCAAGGAGATCCAACCAGTCCTTCCTAAAGGAAGTCAGTCCTGAATATTCATTGGAAGGACTGATGCTGAAGTTGTAACTCCAATACTTTGGCCACCTGATGCAAAGAACTGATTCATTGGAAAAGACCCTGATGCTGGAAAAGATTGAAGGTGGGAGGAGAAGGGGACGACAGAGGATGAGAGGGTTGGATGGCATTGCCAACTCAATGGACATGAGTCTGAGTAAGCTCTGGGAGTTGGTGATGGACAAGGAAGCCTGGCATGCTACAGTCCATGGGTCACAAAGAGTCTGACATGACTGAGTGATTGAACTGAACTGAACTGAACTGAACTGAAGTTTTGTCCTCAGTCCTCTTGTTGGATCTATATTTTCTCTCTCAGTGATTTTACCAAAGATGAGAATCCAATGAAAACAATAATAAATACTTAAAATAGTAAAAATAAAGCATTGTCTATGTGCTGGATAGAAGCCAAGCACTATGTGTGTGCACATAGTCGAAAGTGTGTGTGAGTGTGTTTATTTTTATGTACATGTTTGTGTTTATGAGTGTGTATGTGTGTATGTGAGTGTGAAGAGGGGAAAAATACAAACCCCAAACTGGGAGAAATTATTGCAATATGTATAAATATATATATAATTATTTGAAATATATATATGACAAAGGATGAGCACATAGAATATATTTAGTATGTATATAAATCTGTAAGAGAATTACCAAAAAAATACAGTAGAAAAATAAGTAAAAGACTTAAAACACTTCGCAAATGATGAAATAAGAATTGCCCTTAAGCACGTGAAAGGATAGCATTAATCTTCATTAGTATTAACAATAAGATACCCATTCTCAATCACTAGATGACCACAAAACTAGGAAGTAGGAGAATAGCAAAAGGGTGGTGAGCTTGTAGAGGCTGGCCCATCTCATACACACTGGTGGGAGTGTGAATTGTACTACCACATTACCCAGTAATGTTAATCCTGGCAGTGCAGCCGGGAGAATCTCTGTACAAGTGGATGAATACACGTGAATGCAAGAATGTTTACAGTGACTTGCTTTGAAATAGCAAAAGCCTTTTGTTTCCCAAATGCCCATCAACAAAAGAATGGGTGCATATCCTTGAGACATTAGATTCATATGATGGAATACTGGAGAGCAATAAAATGAACTCAGTTATCAAGTGATCAAGATGACATGAAAGTCAAAAGCATGATGTTGAACAAAAGCAAGCCACAGAATCCATTCACTATGGTTACATGTACATAAAGTTGGTGAATAGAAGAAACAAAGCTATGTTTTACATAAAGGCATACGTATATGTGGTAAAACTACATAGAGAAATAAGGGAATAATTACAAAGTCCAGGACAGAGCGAGAGTGTGTGTGTATGAGAGGAATGTATCAGGGGAAGCAGTGGAACTGGAAATTTTCTATTTGCTCTCCTGTTGGTGGGTTTGCAGATCTTCATTTTGTTATTGTTCTTTAAATATTACATACATGTAGCATATAGTCTTTTGTATGGTTGTTACAAGAAAACATACTGCATGCAAGAAAAGAGAAGAAAAAGAGAGCAGGGAGATAAGTTGTGGAAATAATTTATACCATTAGCAGGACCAAAGCAAACAAAACCAAATGTTACAGTATATAAATGGCTATTTGTGACTTGGGACAAAATCTCCAGTGTTTTCACCATACATGGATTCAAAAAGTCTGTAGTAAATTGTGTACTCTGGAAAACTGTTAGAGAAGTCAAAAAGTGGCCTTGGTGATGACAAAGTCAATGATACTGAAAAAAAAATCTAAAATATTTTAATTAAATAAGAGTAAAAAAATTAGCTTAAAAATTATTTTATTGGGATTTTCCTGGTGGTCCAGTGGTTGAGACTTCCAGTGCAGGAGGTGAGGGTTTGATCCTTGGTCGGGAAGCTAAGATCCCACATGCCTCATGGTCAAAAACAGGAACATAAACAACAGAAGCAGTATTGTGACAAATTCAATAAAGAGTTTAAAAATGGCCCACATAAAAAAACTTCTAAAAATTAAAAAAATTAATTTTATTGCGGTTACACTGATTTATAGCATCATATAATTTTCACATGTACATTATATTTCCCCTTCTGTGTATCTTACAACATGCTCCCCATCAAAGACTTACCTTCTGTTTGTCACTGTACATTTTAAACCCTTTTACCCATTTCTTCCTCCTCAACCCCAACCCCCCCCCCCCACCACCTCATTCTGGCAAACATTATTCTGCTCTCTGTATCTATGTGTTTGTTTTGTTTGGTTTGTTCATTTATTTATTGCTTATCAGTTTTTTATATTCCACATAAGAGTGATTTTAAATCCTAATTACCTTCCTTTTATGATAGATGAAAATTTAATGTACACTCCCCATGCTATTCCTCTTTATCATCGTTTCAAATAGTTGTATCATGATCTTAGATAAATCAGCAATCAGTGTTTATGTCATTCAGTTCAGTTCAGTTCAGTCGCTCAGTCGTGTCCGACTCTTTGAGACCCCGTGAATCACAGCACGCCAGGCCTCCCTGTCCATCACCATCTCCCGGAGTTCACTCAAACTCATATCCATCGAGTCGGTGATGCCATCCAACCATCTCATCCTCTGTTGTCCCCTTCTCCTCTTGCCCCCAATCTCCCCCAGCATCAGAGTCTTTTCCAATGAGTCAACTCTTCAAATGAGGTGGCCAAAGTATTGAAGTTTCAGCTTCAGCATCAGTTCCTCCAAAGAACACCTAGGGCTGATCTTTAGAATGGACTGGTTGGATCTCCTTGCAGTCCAAGGGACTCTCAAGAGTCTTCTCCAACACCACACTTCAAAAACATCAATTCTTCAGTGCTCCGCTTTCTTCATAGTCCAACTCTCACATCCATACATGACTACTGGAAAAACCATAGCATTGACTAGACAGACCTTTGTTGGCAACGTTATATCTCTGCTTTTTAATACGCTATCTAGGTTGGTCATAACTTTTCTTCCAAGGAGTAAGCATCTTTTAATTTCATGGCTGCAGTCACCATCTGCAGTGATTTTGGAGCCCCAAAAAATACAGTCTGACATTGTTTCCACTGTTTCCCCATCTATCTGCCATGAAGTGGTGGGACCAGATGCCATGATCTTCGTTTTCTGAATGTTGAGCTTTAAGCCAACTTTTTCACTCTCATCTTTCACTTTCATCAAGAGGCTTTTTAGTTCCTCTTCACTTTCTGCCATAAGGGTGGTGTCATCTGCATATCTGAGGTGATTGATATTTCTCCTGGCAATCTTGATTCCAGCTTGTGTTTCTTCCAGCCCAGCGTTTCTCATGATGTACTCTGCATAGAAGTTAAATAAGCAGGGTGACAATATACAGCCTTGACGTACTCCTTTTCCTATTTGGAAACAGTCTGTTGTTCTGTGTCCAGTTCTAACTGTTGCTTCCTGACCTGCATACAGGTTTCTCAAGAGGCAGGTCAGGTGGTCTGGCATGCCCATCTCTTTCATAATTTTCCATAGTTTACTGTGATCCACACAGTCAAGTCTTTGGCATAGTCAATAAAGCAGAAATAGATGTTTTTCTGGAACTCTCTTGCTTTTTCGATGATCCAGAAGATGTTGGCAATTTGATGTCTGGTTCCTCTGCCTTTTCTAAAACCAGCTTGAACATCAGGAAGTTCACGGTTCACGTATTGCTGAAGCCTGACTTGGAGAATTTTGAGCATTTCTTTACTAGCATGTGAGATGAGTGCAATTGTGCGGTAGTTTGAGCATTCTTTGGCATTGCCTTTCTTTGGGATTGGAATGAAAACTGACCTTTTCCAGTCCTGTGGCCACTGCTGAGTTTCCCAAATTTGCTGGCATATTGAGTGTAGCACTTTCACAGCATCATCTTTCAGGATTTGAAATAACTCAACTGGAATTCCATCACCTCCACTAGCTTTGTTCATAGTGATGCTTTCTAAGGCCCACTTGACTTCACATTCCAAGATGTCTGGCTCTAGGTGAGTGATCACACCATCATGATTATCCGGGTCGTGAAGCTCTTTTTTGTACAGTTCTTCTGTGTATTCTTGCCACCTCTTCTTAATATTTTCTGCTTCTGTTAGGTCCATACCATTTCTGTCCTTTATCAAGCCCATGTTTCCATGAAATGTTCCCTTGGTATCTCTAATTTTCTTGAAGAGATCTCCAGTCTTTCCCATTCTGTTGTTTTCCTCTATTTCTTTGCATTGATCGCTGAAAAGGGCTTTTTTATTTCTCCTTGCTATTCTTTGGAACTCTGCATTCAGATGCTTATATCTTGCCTTTTCTCCTTTGCTTTTCACTCCTCTTCTTTTCACAGCTATTTGTAAGGCCTTCTCGGACACCCATTTTGCTTTTTTGCATTTCTTTTCCATGGGGATGGTCTTGATCCCTGTCTCCTGTACAATGTCACGAACCACCATCCATAGTTCATCAGGCACTCTGTCTGTCAGATCTAGTCCCTTAAATCTATTTCTCACTTCCACTGTATAATCATAAGGGATTTGATTTAGGTCATACCTGAAAGGTCTCGTGGTTTTCCCTACTTTCTTCAATTTAAGTCTGATCTTGTTTTTGTTGACTTCACCATCTTTGGCTACAAAAAATATAATCAATCTGATTTCTGTGTTGACTATCTGGTGATGTCCATGTGTAGAGTCTTCTCTTGTGTTGTTGGAAGAGGGTGTTTGCTATGACCAGTGCATTTTATTTGTAAAACTCTATTAGTCTTTGCCCTGCTTCATTCCATATTCCAAAGCCAAATTTGCCTGTTACTCTAAGTGTTTCCTGACTTCCTACTTTTGCATTCCAGTCCCCTAGAATGAAAAGGACATCTTTTGGGGGTGTTAGTTCTAAAAGATCTTGTAGGTCTTCATAGAACTGTTCAACTTCAGCTTCTTCAGCGTTACTGGTTGGAGCATAGACTTGGATTACCATGATGTTGAATGGTTTGCCTTGGAAACAAACAGAGATCATTCTGTCATTTATGAGATTGCATCCAAGTACTGCATTTCGGCCTCTTTTGTTGACCATGATGGCTACTCCATTTCTTCTGAGGGATTCCTGCCCACAGTAGTAGATATAATGGTCATCTGAGTTAAATTCACCCATTCCAGTCCATTTTAGTTTGTTGATTTCTACAATGTCAACATTCACTCTTGCCATTTCCTGTTTGACCCCTTCCAATTTGCCTTGATTCATGGACCTGACATTCCAGGTTCCTATGCTATATTGCTATTTATAGCATTGGACCTTGCTTCTATCACCAGTCACATCCACAACTGGGTATTGTTTTTGCTTTGGCTCCATCCCTTCATTCTTTCTGGAGTTATTTCTCCACTGATCTCCAGTAGCATATTGGGCACCTACTGACCTGGGGAGTTCCTCTTGCAGTATCCTATCATTTTGCCTTTTCATACTGTTCATGGGGTTCTCAAGGCAAGAATACTGAAGTGATTTGCCATAAGTGAGGTAATATATATATACAAAACCCTTAGGACATTGCCTGCCATATAGTGAGAATATACCCTTGTATGGGATTCTTTTGCTGGATGAGGTGGTTTTTCTTAATGTCTGCTGAACCCTGGTGGTACGTATTTGAGAGGTTCTCAAATGCTATCTGGAAGCTCCACACAGGTAGGATGAGGCAAGCAGGCCCCATTAGCTGTTAGACTTTCCTCTGTGTTGAAGGCAGCTTATTGACTCTGCTCCTGTCCATTCCAGTTTAGAAACCATACTTTTAGGAAGCTAGAGATATCTGAGAACTATATATTTTCAAGCAGAAAAATAATTTTTTTTGCATCATTTCCTTTCTTATAGGTTTATGAAAATGACTTTCTAGTGTAAAAAGAGTGAATTTCATTTTTGTAAATTAATTTCAATGAACAAAATTTTGAGCAAACAGGTCACATTTTCCAAATACCACAGTGTTTTACCCTGATCTATATTTGACAATCTATACCATATTGAATGGGTATGTAGATTACAGTCTATAAGTTTGCAATGAGTCAGAGACACAACTGAAGCAACTTGGCACACATAATAATTAATAAGTAATTAGAGATTTTGGAATGGAATCAATTCTCTTAATTTGAGAGGTATACTTCAAAGAACTCATTTACATCAGTTCCTCTGCCATTACAGCCCTTAAATAAAGTATAATCAGGGTGTAGGAAGCATTATTCCTCATACTGGTTTAAAATACAATTCCATACATTGAAAGAGAGGCAGGAACCAGCAGTTCCCAATGCCAAGTCCAGGGTGTTCTTATTTTGCATGATTTTAACATGCATAGGGGACTTCCCTTGTGTCTCAGTGGTAAAGAATCTGCCTGCCAATGCAGGAAATATAGGTTCGATCCCAGGGTTGGAAAGATCCCCTGGAGATGGAAATGGAAACCCACTCCAGTATTCTTGTCTGGAAAACCCCGTGGACAGAGGAGCCTGGGAGGCTAAAACCATGGGATCGCAAGAGGTGGACACAACGTAGTGACTAAGCAAGTACAAACAAGCATGGACTTCGGCTGTCAAGGTGAAACTGAATAATAGTTTCTCAACAACGCTGTTCACGAAATAACTGAGTAAAAACAGCTTCCTACTAGCTCTTCAGGCCGTAAATCACTACATAAATAGCAGATGCATAATGATCAGTTAACAACTATCACTTCTTTCAAAGACTGTCGGTCACTGCACATCTGTTATTCTGTTCACAAACATGTGGCAAAGAGTGCAGTTGTGTTTTCTCCTCATTTCCTAGTGATAAACCCACATTGTGTTTTACAAAATTAGGCAGTTGAAGGAGAAAATTTTTTTAAAAAATAAAGAAGATATTTTTTAAAGAGTGAACTTTCCAAAGTCAACTTTCATTTGAAAAGACTCAGATGCTGGGAAATGTTGAAGGCAGGAGGAGAAGGGGACGACAGAGCATGAGGTGGCTGGATGGCATCACCGACTCAATGAACATGAGCTGGAGTGAACTCCGGGAGTTGGCGATGGACAGGGAGGCCAGGCATGCTACAGTCCATGGGGTCGCAAAGAGTTGACACAACTGAGTGACTGAACTGAACTGAACTTTCCAAAGCTACTAAAATAGCTTCAGAATTCAGAGAATGCAAGCAAACCAACAGCTTAAAATGTCCAATTCATATTTCTTTAAAAATATATTTTTTCAGCTTCCTTGCACCTTGAAAGGTGACCTATAGGTTGCCTAACAACTCCAGACTAACTCTGGCTTGTCTAAATCCGTGAAGTAAGTGTTAGTCACTCAGTCATGTCCAACCCTCTGTGATCCCATGGACTGTAGCCCAGCAGGCTCCTCTGTCCATGGAATTCTCCAGGCAAGAATTCTGGAGTGGGTTGCCATTCCCTTCTCCAGGAAATCTTCCAGACCCAGGGATCGAACCCAAGTCTCCCACATTGTGGGCAGCTTCTTTACCATCTCAGCTACAGGGAGGACCCAGAAGAAATCTGTGAACTCCTTTGCAGTTCAGAGCCTGAACCACACCTTCTCCAATGGCCGTCCCAGGTCTATTCTTCCTTGGCTGCTATCCCTGGCCCTTGGGTACCACACTGAGTTACTTATATGTTACTTTTATTGTGGTTAACACTCCTTTACATCAAGTTTCCCTTGTGTAAGCTTTTGGACCTAAAGAGGTATCTCTTTTTTGGACCTAGAAAACTACAATCTCTCTAAACTTTTCAAAGTAAGTATCATTATCTCCATTTTACTGAAGAGAAAATCTGAAGCTCGAATCACAAATCCTCATTGTGATTAGGAACCACAGCCAAAGTCTCAAAATTAGTAAATGAAGGAGCTGCTTTTCCAAGCCTGTTTTGTCTGTTTCATCTTTGGCCAATGTATTGACCCAAAATATGGCCAATACAAAATATTGGCCTACCAAAATATTCAGCCCCTAGGCAACCATGCATCCCATATGTTCCATCCCATACTGAGCTTCATCTCTTCTCCCTGCAACTTCTCTCTGAAATCTTGTTTCCTAAAATTAAACCACACCCCCAAATCTCTTCACTGAATTTGCCTTCTATCTCTTTACCAAAAATCTGAAATTCCCCTAGGGACAATACTCTCAGATGGGCTTATTCATAAACTCTTTCAATAGTTTTCACTCTCAATTCTAAATTTTCCACAACCCAGTCTCTTTTTAGTTCTCTCCAACTTCTAATCCTACCATGCTGTTCTCTGGCCTAATCAAACGCTTTTGTCTTCCCATTTCTGCCTATCATCCCACGAGTATCTTGATGTACCCTGGATAGCATCATCAACTCCTATCCTTCCTTTGCATTTGTGATTTGGGGGCTTGGTGCATCCCGCCAGTCTTTGTACATGACTCTTGCTCACTTGCTCTCCCAGTGCCTCAGGATCTCTCCTCAAACCCTGCTCCTTACTACTTTTCAAAACATGATCAACAAACATCCTATAACCTGCTGTGGAGTGGGAAGGTCAAACATTATTCTTCCTCTACAAGTTATATTCATTCTGTCATCAACACCACAATCATCAGTCCTTTTTATTGAGTCCAAAGCAGCTTCACTGATATTCAGTTAGATTGAATCTGTATCACCTTCATGGGAATCATCACTTTTTTATTGAGGACTGTTAATTAATGTCGATTCAACAATTCTGACGCTAAGGAGGCCTAATATTTGTCAGAAGGGAGCCTAATAGTTTTAAATTTCCTGTGAGTTCAAAGCAAGGATTTGACAATATTTCACCATGGTACCGTTTCCTTGAATAACCTGTCATTCATTCCACTAGGTGATTCAGACTTTCAAATTCAAAGCTAAATTTGGAATGGGAAAGGCTGGGATGGCTCTATGAACTGTGGGATACCAGGATGATGACAAGGATAAAATAAATGCCAGGAACTCCTGTCTCTTTTTCTGTTTGTTCTCTAGTTAGTAGAAAGAGTGAAAGCAAAACTTGGAGGTGATTCTCTAAAGGTGAAAGCTTATCTCTCTGACTTGGGCTTCACTGAGGTGTTACCTGCCTTTCTTGGTATGATAGATGCTGTGTGGCCAGTACAATTCCTGAGATTCTGTGGAGCAATTTTTCTGTGCCTCCTAGAAGGTGCTGGGGACTCTAAGGGGCCACAGCCATGGGTAAAAGTCTCTGACACTGGTAAGAGAAACCAGCACCCATTATGATATTTATCTCCTTCCATACCTGTTGATATCCTCTTGAATAAAGTACTCTATTAACACCATCATTACTCAATTCAGATATGGACAAATATTTATTTTGAAAGCTCAACCCTGGGAGAATGTCAATGGAGGTATCCTTGAGGAGCAGTGGTTGTTTGCAATCAAGGCCTCTTTGTTTGGTATCTTGAAAGGATATTATTTTTCTATAGTTTTGCTGATAAGTTTCTTGGTGACAGATCCTACTTATAGAACTCACTAAATCCACATAAGGATGATGTATATACAAATACCAACCTTTTCAATTGTATTGCTAGCTATCCCTTTCCAGAGAGCAGAATGGCTACTCTCTGTAAGAGGAAATGGTCTCAGTTGTTTGCTTGGTAACTGAGGTGTTAGGAAAAAGAAGTCAGCTATAACAAGAAGAATGACAGTGTTTATGTAAAGCAAGCAATGTATCAAGCACTGTTTAGAGAATGTCATCTACACTGACTTCTCACAACAATCCTACTAAGTGATGGTTGGCTGCAAAGTATGAGCTCTGACCCACTACAGTTTCTTTTGGGTGACATTTTACCTGTGCACTGAGAGACTCCCTCAAAGTTTCTCTTCACCATAGCAGGGGCACATCATGGAAATACTGGATGGACAATCACCAACCCTTGAATCCCGTTTGAAAGGTCACCTTTCTTTTACCCTGAAACTATGTTTCTTTAGATCTGTTCATGCTCTTTATTGAGATAAAGTTCACTAATCTGGGTCCTATGAGCCATCTTGTCCCATCTACCTAGAGTTGATTTAATAAGTCCAATCCTCATGAATTCAGTTACTCAACATTTGCTTTCAGTAAATGCTTTGATTTGTCAGACTCTTTGCTGGGCCCTGGGGAAACAGGAAAGAATTAGATATGGATCTTTCCTCGGCAAGATGTCCATAGTTTAGTCTCGTGATGTTTGAAGAGAGCCCACTGGAGTCATCATCATGTCCCACCCAGGTACTTACTTTCACATATCATCTCCCCTAACAGTCAGTGATTCTTGCCTGTCCATAGGGTTACAGGAGGGGATGGGGTGGGAGAACCACAGAAGCCATGGTTTCAGGTCTGGCCGTAGCCTTCTGTGTTGCAGGGACCTCATTCAGTGGTCCTGCCCCAGCCTGTCAGCTTGAGGAAAGCTCTCTTTACATCTTTGTTTCTGAGGCTGTAGATGATGGGGTTGAGAAAGGCAGAGATGACGTTGTAGAACAGGGCCAGCTTCTTGTCCCGCTCTGGGGAAGCATTGGCCCCAGGGTTCATGTACATAAACACGGCAGGTCCACAGAACATGCTGACCACAGTGATGTGGGAGGCACAGGTGGAGAAGGCCTTGAGCCGACCTTGGGCTGAGCGAATTCTCAATATGGTGGCAAAGATGCGGATGTAAGAAGCCAGAATGAAGGAAAGGGGTACCAGAAGAAGGATGAAACCTAGAATGAAATCTACTTGGTCATTGAGGGATGTATCTGCACAGGCCAGCTTCAGAACAGCAGGAACCTCACAGAAGAAGTGGTTGATCTCATTGGGGCCACAGTAGGGCAAGCGCATAGTGAAGACAGTGTAAATGAGAGAGCAGCTCACCCCCCACAGTCCACAAAAGACCACCATCACCCCACACAGCCATGGGCTCATGATAACCTTGTACCTGAGTGGGTAGCAGATGGCCACATATCTATCATAGGCCATGACAGAGAACAGCCAGCCCTCAGTGATGCCCAACACCAGAAAGATGTACATCTGGGTCACACACCCAACATAAGAGATAGTTTTCTTCTGACAGACCAGATGCACCAACATCTGGGGCACAGTGGTGGTGACATAGCTCATATCCAGCATGGAGAGGACACCGAGGAAAAAGTACATGGGTGTATGGAGGCGGGAGTCCTGGTGGATTAAGGTGACAATGAGCCCATTGCCCACAAGAGTAGAGACGTAGAGGAAGAGGAAGATGTTGAAGAGGATTGCATTAATTTGGGAATCCTTGGAGAAGCCCAGAAGGATGAACTCAGACACGGAGCTCTGGTTCTCCCAGAGGAAAGCCTGCATTCTCTTTCAGCTGCAGAAAGAGAAATGAACCAACTATTGTCCCAGCTTAGGATGCATATCAATCACCATGATTGTTCAGTGGTTGGCAAGGTCGATGATTTTATTTAGATACTACTCGGGATTCATATCAGGTCATTGACTGAGGTCTATCTAGGATGAGGCTAAATTAGGAAAGGGGAGGGAAAATTTTATGAGATTTTCATTCTCTCAAGTGTGAATCTTTCATCAAAACTTCCAGTTTCTCATTGTGCTTCCTCTCTTAGTCCTAGCAAGGCCACCTGCTTTCTCGTGCTTCAGGAGCCACCATCACACAGCACATTGCTTCAGGCTCTTCTGCCTTAGTCTTGGTGTAGAGTGTGATGACGAAGATTTGAAGTTTCCTTCTTCCTTCTGTCAAAAAACAAATCACTCAAAACTCTTTCCTTTGGTGCTTTAAACTTCAAATCACTATGTATACATAGGCAGGGCAAGTCAGAAATATGGGCAAGAGTATATGACTCCAGAACATGAAAAATTTTTTGAAAATTTTGTCCAGGTCTGTGTTTCTTGAGTCTTTGGTGTCTCTGGATGCTTCCTCATATCTGATTTTATTTCAGGTGGAGTTGCTCACCACTGGGCCTCTTCCTGGCCTTATTCATAACTGAAAAGAAGTCTTCCTGCTTGACCCTCAAACTATAGTTGAGGCAAAATAATAGCTGTCTTTTTGGCTTGAAATCAGCTTTGGCGTCTCTGATTCGTTCAGCTTGATGGGAATACCCTCCCAGTGGTAATCTATACTTTGGGGTCTCTTTCTCTCCTAGAGTCGAGATTTATGACAGTCAGGGAGCTCCAGAATTTAGTTTATATCTCAAAAGTTAGAGCTGATTTTTCATTCTTGGCATCGTAGGAAGTGGTTCTAGTGGAGGAACATGGGATTTGGAATCAGAAGATTGACATTCAAGTCTTGGTACTTCAACTGTGGCCTGTTCAAGTAGTTTAATCTCCTTGAACCTCATTTCCTTCTCTGTAAAAATCTACATAATATCTACCAGAAATAGGAACAGAAGCTATGAGAAGTAATATGTGATATGCATGGTACACACAGCACCGTTCCTAGCAGAAAGTGGGAGCTCAGTGACGTTCATTCCAGTCAAATTATCTTCCTGGTGTTGTTCATCAGATGGCAAACAAAACCTAAAAGAGACCAGAAAAAACACGGTCTATTCCTAATCCTCAAGAAGCTCACAGTCTTTGGGGGGAAATAGAAGAATAAAGACACAAACCACATTTCAATGTATTTAGCACTCTGATGGAGATATGGGCTGGCAGTCAATGCTGTGTTAAGCACTAGGGATACAGAAATAAAAACTTTCTGCCCTCAAAGAGCATACATAGGAAGGAGACAGATAAACAATGAATGGTACTCAAGTGATAAGTGCTGTGACAAGAGGAGTATAGAGGGTCATGGGGACCCATTAAAGGAGCTCCTGAACTAGCTTTTGAAAGCTAGACTTCTCCAAGAAGAGGGCCCATGATGTGAATCTTAAAAGATTAGGAATTAGCTAAGCAAAGAAAAGTTGGAAGTTGGAAAACTAGAAAGAGTTTTGCAAGCAAATGGAGTAGTAGTTACAAAGGATCAAACAAAGAGAGAGTTTTGTGCAACCAGGGAACACAGGTGATAAGGTCTGAGGGCAGGCTGGTTTGCGAACAATAGGAAGAAAAAGGTATTGTGTACCTTGGTAATGAGCACGGACTAGGCCACGGCAAGTATCAGGCGAGTTTTAAGCAGAGAAGTAATTCATTAAGGCTTAGATTTTAGAAATATCACTATTTGGGTGGAAGTTAGGAAAAGACATTGGAGAAAGACCAGCTGAGAGGTATGAAGGAAAGACGGGAGAAGGGTAACATTCCAGACAACAAAGAAGAGAAGAGAGATTAGAGAGAGAGGTGGACAGGACTTGGCAACCGAGTGGTACAGAAGATGAGGAAGAGGGAGGAAATAAGCATGAGTCTGAGGTTTCAGACCTGGGAAGCTAAGTTGACAGGAATATCATTACAGGACAGGTGGAGGTGAAAGAAAGAGTGATGGGGTGGGGGAGAAAATGGCCAGAGAGTCATTATTACTTCCATTATAGACAGGCAGAGTCTGAAACATCGAGTGTCCTGCAGGAGCTGATCATCAGAGAGTCAGACAGATTGCCTTAGAAAGAGATCTAAGCAAAAAAAATCAAACTTTAGAAGGTAATTAAGGCACAGAATGGATGAGAACTCTCAGGGATATCTCAGAGAGAGAGCACAGAGGCTCCAAAGATGCAACCTGGGAGGGGAACACTGGAGAGATCAGCAGGAGAAGAGAGGGGCTTGAACAAGAGCATCCAGGGAGGCAGAAGAGCTTGACAGTGTAAGTTCAGGAAACTACCATCTCCAAGAGTGCATATGATGCTAAGTGCTATAGAGAGAGCAAGAGGAATTAAAACTGTTCAAAAAATGCAATAATGCCGGAGTTATTAGGGGCTTGGATGTGGGAACTTTCTGTGGAGTGATGAAGGCAGAAATCAGGTATCAGTGGGTTATGAGGAGTGAACTTGGCTATAAAGAGAAGGACTGAGATGAGGAGATATCTAAGACTGGGACATAAGGTGGGGGGTGGTGCTTTGTTTCCTTTGTCATTTTCTTAAGGTAAAAGAGTTCAGAATGTGTATTACATTGGGGGAGATCCAAGAGAGGGAAAGAGGTGCTAGTGCATGGTCTCTGAGGAAGCAGACAGCAACAAAACTCAGAACACAAGTCTTGTGGGGCAGTTTCAATAGAGCAGAAACAAAGGGGAAGATGTACGAATGAGGAGGATACAGATCATTTAACTCTGTGTGTGTGTATTCACTCAGTTATGTCTAACATCTAACTGTGACCATCAGAAAATTCAAGATATATTCCGATGGATCAGTCTCACAGGTTCTTTCTTCATATCTCAAGTAGATGGTGAGGAAGAAGATATGATCACATCATTGTAAATCAAATTTCAAGTCTTAACTGGATAGAACAAGAAGCATATGCCAACCAAAAAAAAAAAAATGCTATAGCACCAAAGTAAAATTCCCTGCCCCTCTGCTCACAAAGCCAGCCATACATAGCCAGCTGAGAAATAACTGAAGATTGAAAGTGGGTCGATGCAAGGATGTTTCTAAAACATCATCGTAAAGTGACAAAACTGAGAAAAGGTGCTGTGAGATCACAGGAGGTGTCATGGAACTGTGTCTGCAGAAGCCAGACCACCTTCTGGGGCCACATTTTAAGGAGACGATAGGTAAGTTGAAAGAGGTTATAAAGAAAAGTCTGGAAACAACATGATGTGAGGAAGAGTTGAGGCAAGTGGGGGTGTTTGCCATGTGGATTGAAAAAGTAGGGGAATTCTGGAAGCTGAGGGCCTGCTCTCTGAAAGGCTTTCATGTGGAAGATGGATGAGACTTGTTCCAGATCCTAAAAAGTGCATTTGCGAATTATACTAGGGAGGCAAGTTCCAGCAAAATATAACTAACTTACATTAGTGAGGGCAGATCGTGGATAGGATCAACTGACCCGGGAGATAGTGAACTTGCTGACCCCATAAGAGGATCAAGCAAAGTGTCACTGGGACTAGTCCTGCTGGTCCGGTGGGAGGGTCTCTGGTTCACTCTCTCTGGAGGAGTTGGGACTTTGTCATCCTTCTGTGCACTTCTTTCAGCTTCATCTGGACCTGATGCCTGAACCACTGTAGTAGTCTCTCAGTAAGCATCCCACTCAGAGTCTTATGGTGCAAAACTGAGGAATGTGCAGAGGGATAGAAGGACCAGGAGCAAGTGAATGGGAAGCTCCAAGCCCACTGTGAGCCTTCTCGTCCATCCCAAGGCCTGGCCTAAGGCTGTACCAGAAGAGTGCTAGGGTACCAATATCCTGTTCAGAAGCAGTTATATCTCTCCCCTTCCCAAATAAGAACTTCACAGATCTTCTCACTTCTAATGTTCCCTTCCAGGTTCTAACTTCTATTAACTTGTCATTAATACCTTGATTTATCCTTACCAGTGGCTTGACTTGTATCCTCAATGGGCTTCAGAGGAGAGTCAAATGCCTCAGCTCCATACAACAGCCTTCACTTTCTTCTACTTTTCTCTCCCTCAGCTGAGGAGCTCACTCAGAAAACAAGTAAAGAAGGAAAGAAAATGACAAAGAGACAGATACCTCACTGTACACAGAGAAATCAGGGAACAGAGGAGGACAGAGTTCAGGGAGCAGCCCGATATGGATGGAAAGGAGGTGGAAGCAGGCAGGCACACAGTCAGACATGTGGGGAACACAGGGTTGCCCAGGAGTGGGTGAGCATAGTTCAGTTCCCTGCCTCAGGCCCTTCTCCTTACCTGGTGCTGGGCCCAGGGTGAGATGCATTGGGGGCCTGCTGGGTCCTCCTTTAGTGTTCTGCTCCTGATCCTCAGGGAGAACAGATTGGATTTTTTAATGAGCCTTTGTGGGATTCTCCAGGCCCCACAGCAACCTTCCCAAGCCCCAAGCTCACTGTTCACCCTCCCAGTGTAGCACTCAAGACCAAACACTCAAAAGCCTGATCCTGCCATCCCAATGCTTCCTGTTCCTCTCAGGTGCTCCCTACTCAGCTTCACAGTCCAAAGGGCCAGAAATATGAATATCAATCAGAGCAAGTTCTTGGACTGAGAAATGGCGGGGGGTTGGGAGGGCTGGGCAGGCAAGCCAGGGAAAGTTTCTATGCACCATAAAGAATAGGTTTGGGGGGCAGGAAAGGGCTACCCTCTGCATTCATCCCCCATCACCCATTTGATTAACCAGACCCGGGATTCATCCTTGACTCCTCTGTCTACCTCACCATTTCCTAATGAGCTACCTTTACCTACCTAGCTAATGAGTCTACCTCATAAAGTCCTCTTATTTAATACCAACCTCTCATGTTCAGTAGCTACTCTTTTATTTAACAGTTCAGTTTCTCATCTGTTCCTGCCTGAGGGAGTGCAGCAGCTGGTATCCTTCTCCTTCAATTTAGTTTCCACATGAGAGCCAGAGTGATCATTCCAGATGTAAATCTAATGTCATGGTTCTTTAATGGATGATGGCATGCCTTTTATCTCTATTACTGCAAAATCTACCCTCTTAGGGTAGATTTTTACCCTCTGTTTTGAAGGGTATGATAGTTTATGTTTTGTTAATTTATTTCTAAGAATTTGACTTTTATGGAGTTAAAAATAATGTTCATGCATGCTCAGTTGCTCAGTTGTTTCTGACTCTTTGCAGCCCCTATGGACTGTGGACCACCAGGCCCCTCTGTCCATAGGATTATCTCAGCAAGTATATTGGAGTGGGTTGCCATTTCCTTCTCCAGTGGATCTTGCTGACCCAGGGATTGAACCTGCATCTCCCGCGGCTCCTGCATTAGCAAGCAGATTCTTTACCACTCAACTGCCTGGGAAGCACATCATAAATAATATTATGTATTTAATTCTAGTTTCCAATTTTTCATTGCTAGTATATAGGAATAAAATTGATTTTTATGTGTTCATCCTGAATCCTGTAACATTACTAAACTAATTAATTATAGGAGTTTTTATGTAGAATCCTTGATTTTTTACATAGACAATTAGGTTATCTGAAAATAGACGCAATTTTACTTCTTCCTTTCCTATATTCTCTTTCCTAGCCTTATTGTACTGGCTAAAGTTTACCGTGCTATTTTGAATAGGATTGTTGTGAGCAAGCATCCTTATTTTGGTACTGATTTAGGAGGGAAAGCATTTAATCATTCATCATTTTGTGATGTTAGTTGGAGGTTTTTAATGTAGATTTTTTTCTCTCTGTTAGAATAGGGAAATTTCCTTTTATTTTCAGTTCACTGAGATTCTTTTTTTCCAAATCATCAATGTGGGGAAAGGACATTCATAGTCATAAACATTTGAAATAGCTTTATGTAAATATATCTGAATGATGTGTTAGAAGTTCTTATTGTCAAAGGGACTCAGGGACAAGGTGAAAGTTAGACCCTTTAAGATCTCTATGTGTTTCTGAGGCCAAAGTTGAGTGCTTAGTTGGTGGCACTGAGTTTGGGGAGTAGAAAAAAATCTTTCATCCTAGATGAAAGTAGTTAGAAAGCTTCCTGAGAATAGACCCATACGAGGCTTGATGAACAAGTAAGGGGATAGTAGGCAAGAGTGAGGAGAGGACACTCCAGGTGGAGTAGCCTATGCAAAGACCTGGGGAGTCAGGACTGACCCGGAGTAAGGGATCATGCTGGGAGGTGGGGAAATTAGGTGGGCCTGCTATGGGTTTCTACTGCCCTGAGAGCTCTGTAAAATAAGGTCCAGTCGTTTCAGCAGATAATCCTCACACGCCCTTCCCTTCTATTTATTTACTTATTGGCCATGCCATGCAGCATTAGGATCTTAATTCCCCAACCAGGGGTCAAATCTGCACCCTGTGCTTTAGAAGCATGGAGTCCTAACTCCTGGACCGCTGGGGAAGTCCTCTCACATATCCTTTCTAATGGCCCCAGAACAATTTTTTTAATAAGTCCTCAGGAAACACGTGTCTTGCTGACATTTCATTCTTCTTTTCTCCAGAAAATCAAGGCTCCTCTTTCTCCCAGACTATTCTTCTTAGAGGCTACGGCCTTCAGGCAGGAAACCCTGGGACTATTCTCTTCTCACAATCCATCCATATCACTCTTAGGGCCTATGTTCCCTTAATGCTTAGGGATTGCTAACAGCTCTCTAGGCTGTCAACTCCTCTAAATTTATCTCCTGGAGAAAGTTGCTAATAAGCAAAATGCATTCTTAGCATTTAGTACCCTTTGTGTTTTCTCAACATCCAGATAATCCTTGGTTTACAAATAAAACTTGTTTCTAAGCAACTAAAGCCTTTGACTATGTGGATCATAGTAAACTGTGGAAAATTCTGAGAGAGATGGGAATACCAGACCACCTAACCTGCCTCTTGAGAAATCTATATGCAGGTCAGGAAGCAACAGTTAGAACTGGACATGGAACAACAGACTGGTTCCAAATAGGAAAAGGAGTACGTCAAGGCTGTATATTGTCACCCTGCTTATTTAACTTCTATGCAGAGTACATCATGAGAAATGCTGGGCTGGAAGAAACACAAGCTGGAATCAAGATTGCCAGGAGAAATCTCAATAACCTCAGATATGCAGATGACTCCACCCTTGTGGCAGAAAGTGAAGAGGAGCTAAAAAGCCTCTTGATGAAAGTGAAAAAGGAGAGCAAAAAAGTTGGCTTAAAGCTCAACATTCAGAAAACGAAGATCATGGCATCTGGTCCCATCACTTCATGGGAAATAGATGGGGAAACAGTGGAAACAGTGTCAGACTTTATTTCTTTTTGGCTCCAGAATCACTGCAGATGGTGACTGGAGCCATGAAATTAAAAGACGCTTACTCCTTGGAAGAAAAGTTATGACCAACCTAGATAGTATATTCAAAAGCAGAGACATTACTTTACCAACAAAGGTCCATCTAGTCAAGGCTATGGTATTTCCAGTGGTCATGTATGGATGTGAGAGTTGGACTGTGAAGAAGGCTGAATGCCAAAGAATTGATGCTTTTGAACTGTGGTGTTGGAGAAAACTCTTGAGAGTCCCTTGGACTGCAAGGAGATCCAACCAGTCCATTCTGAAGGAGATCAGCCCTGGGATTTCTTTGGAAGGAATGATGCTAAAGCTGAAGCTCCAGTACTTTGGACACCTCATGCGAAGAGTAGACTCATTGGAAAAGACTCTGATGCTGGGAGGGACTGGGGGCAGGAGGAAAAGGGGACGACCGAGGATGAGATGGCTGGATGGCATCACTGACTTGATGGACGTGAGTCTGAGTGAACTCCAGGAGTTGGTGATGGACAGGGAGGCCTGGCGTGCTGCGATTCATGGGGTCGCAAAGAGTCGGACACGACCGAGCGACTGAACTGAACTGAACTGAAGTTCAATTAGAGTATTTTGATAATTGAATCCTATTAGACTTGTAGAGTAGCCGATTTACAAGATTTATCTTGTATTGCTTTTTACAAAGCAATTAATATTTATCTGACCCCAGAGTGAGATAAATTTAAATTTATTTTGATAGCATGAGTTTAGTTCCTGGTTAATGTGGCAGCTGATGTGATTCAGTTCAGTTCAGTCACTCAGTCATGTCTGACTCTTTGCCATCCCATGGACTACATACAGCATGCCAGGCTTCCCTGTCCATCACCAACTCCTGGTGCTTGCTCAAACTCATGTCCATCATGTTGGTGGTGCCATCCAACCATCTCATCCCCTGTCATTTCCTTCTCCTCCTGCCCTCAATCTTTCCCAGCATCAGGGTCTTTTCCAATGAGTCAGTTCTTTGCATCAGGTGGCCAAAGTATTGGAGCATCAGCTTCAGCATCAGTCCTTCCAATGAATATTCAGGACTGATTTCCTTTAGGGTGGACTGGTTGGATCTCCTTGCAGTCCAAGGGACTCTCAAGAGTCTTATCCAACACCACAGTTCAAAAGCATCAATTCTTCATCGCTCAGCTTTATTAATAGTCCAACTCTCACACCCATACATGACTACTGGAAAAACTATAGCTTTGACTAGATGGACCTTTGTTGGCAAATAATGTCTCTGCTTTTTAATATGCTGTCTAGGTTGGTCATAGCTTTTATTCCAAGCAGCAAGCATCTTTTAATTTCATAGCTGCAGTCACCATCTGCAGTGATTTTGGGGCCCCCCAAAATAAAGCCTCTCACGGTTTCCATTGTTTCCCCATCTATTTCCCATGAAGTGATAGGACTGGATGCCATGATCTTAGTTTTTTGAATGTTGAGTTTCAAGCCAGCTCTTTCAGTCTCCTCTTTCACTTTCATCAAGAGGCTCTTTAGTTCCTCTTCACTTTCTGTCATAAGGATGGTGTCATCTGCATATCTGAGGAGAATCCTGGCAATCTTGATTCCAGCTTGTGCTTCATCCAGTCCAGCATTTCTCATGATGTACTCTTCATATAAGTTAAATAAGCAGGGTGACAATATAAAGCCTTGACTTACTCCTTTCCCAATTTAGAACCAGTCTGTTTTTCCATGTCTGGTTCTAACTGTTGATCCTTGACCTGCATACAGATTTCTCAGGGGGCAGTTAAGGTGGTCTGGTGTTCTCATCTCTTGAAGAATTTTCCATAGTTTGTTGTAATCCACACAGTCAAAGGCTTTGGTGTAAACAATAAAGCAGAAAGAAAGAAAGAAAGTGAATTTGCTCAGTCGTGTCCGACTCTTTGCAACCCCATGGACTGTAGCCTATCAGACTCCTCCGTCCATGGAATTTTCCAGGCAAGAGTACTGGAGTGGGTTGCCATTTCCTTCTCCAGAGGATCTTCTCAACCCAAGGATCGAACCCAAGTTTCCCGCATTGCAGGCAGATGCTTTACCATCTGAGCCCCCAGGGAAGCCCCTAATAAAGCAGAAGTAGATGTTTTTCTGGAACTCCCTTGTTTTCCGATGATCCAGTGGGTGCTGGCAATTTGATCTCTGGTTCCTCTGCCTTTTCTAAATCCAGCTTAAACATCTGGAATTTCACGGTTCAGGTATTCTTGAAGCCTGACTTGGAGAATTTTGAGCATTACTTTACTAGTGTGTGAGATGAGTGCGGTTGAACATTCTTCGGCATTGCCCTTCTTTGGGATTGGAATGAAAACTGATGTGATTGCATCCCACTAATTTTAATGTGTGTGTGTGTGTGTGTTGAAGGTATGACTCTGTGAAAGAGAAAGTGTTAGTTGTGCAGTTGTGTCTGCCTCTTTGTGACCCCATGGACTATAGTCCACCAGGATCCTCTGTCCACGGAATTCTCCAGGCAAGAATACTGGAATGGGTTGCCATTCCCTTCTCCAGAGGATCTTCCAGACCCAGGGATCAAAGCTAGGTCTCCTGTATTTCAGGCGGATTCTTTACTATCTGAGCCACCAGGGAAGCCCTTATATGCTTTCAGGGACTGTTGGGGGCCAGCGTGAGGAACTCCGCCCATGGCAAAGGTCATGAGGAAGGAGGCTTGGCATACGCAAAGGCGTGATCAAGCCTCAGGAAACCCCCTGTTCCCGAGCATCTACCCCAAAACCAGAGTCTGTTTTATGCTCTCGCCTACACCTCTGACTTTACCAGGGGGCTCTCCCCCATAACCATTTTTCTTGGAGAAGGAGTAAACGTGCAGCTCCAAGGCAATAAAAATTCCTGGGCATGACAAGAGTGTTTCAGCTTACGAACTCCTCTGAAGCTTATCTAGCCCGCCTGTATAGGTTCGTCCGGCCACATGTGATTGTTTACAGCCTCCCAATCTGAGAGGCACGAGATGTTTTAGACTTACAAAAGGCAAATTCTTTTAGGGAGTTAGAAATTATTAATACAGTGGGTTGGTTAGGAATTATATTGGTGAGGGGTTTTTCATTTGTTGTGTCAATGATTGCTGCTAATTCCTTGCTCTGGGTGGGACAAGGATGTCTCAGGTCAAACCTCTCTGCTGCAACCATAAACAGCACAGAGAGTTTTGGAGTGTTTTGAGAGTCTTAATTAGCATAGGGCTTTTTCTTCAGGCATCCATATCCTTAGGCACCTAGGAATATATTAATCAATGTATTTGAAATATAGAAAAGGAAATATAGTAGTTTTTGATGTTAGCAATACTAGACTTTTTGAGTTAATGAATTTTCTCTTTTGTTCTCTTTTGATCACTGTACTTTATTATAAATCCCTGTTTCCTGCCATGTAAAAATGTAACCTTATCACTATCTTAAGACTAGATAGATCTTAAGGGGAGCATTGGTGAAAGGATTTTCATTTGTTGGGCTGATGTTTGCTGCTAAATTTCCATGTTCCCTGCCCTTATAATGAATATAACTAACATATAGGAGAAATAAGTATTAACCTTTAAGCATATAAGAGAGATAGGTATTAACCTTTAAGATTAATCCTGTTAATCTTGGGTTAAATAAATTCCTTTCTTGATTGTAACTCACTACACCCTCACCCTATAGGAATGCAACTTTATCTGGAGGGTGGTGCCTGGTTTAAGAAAAAACACCCTTGGAAGAAATAAGGTTTTTGGTTATCAGAAAGAAAGGAACATAGAATGTCAGCAGGTATCACTCATGGCCAGAAGATGATGTAATATCCCTAAGACCCCCGCGTGACTCTGTATTCATCCCTATGTGTAACAAAAGGTATATAAGCAAACCCCAAATTAAAGAAATCGGATCAGTTTCCGGAAAGACTGATTCCACCATGTCGCTGCTTTCTTGCTCCCATTTCTCTGGCTGAAATTCAGCCTCTTTTCTCCACTAATTCTCCTACTGCACTATCCGTTTCTAATCTCTCTCTATATCTGTAATTAAATATGTATTTTTCCAAAGACGCCGACACCGTCTCCACCTTCGAATTCCCTGGATCCACCGGGGCTGGACCCCGGCAAGTTACCATCATTAATATCCAACCCATATATTCTGACCTCACAGTAAGCCTGATATTAACATTGTAGTTGACAAATAAGGACTTCCCTGGTGGCTCAGACGGTAAAGCATCTGCCTACAATGTGGGAGGCCCGGGTTCAATCCCTGGGTCAGGAAGATCTCCCAGAGAAGGAAATGGCAATATACTCCAGTATTCTTGCTTGGAAAATCCTACTGTTAATAAGGTAATGACTATTTTCTAAGGTATCTGGCTTTGAAGACAATGACTATCGAACAATAACTTATATGATTAAGTTCTAAGGCCTATATCTACTTGAACCTAAAAATAATATTATGGTATAGTCATTTTCTCCATATCAGACTCCATTTTATGGATAGGGGCCTGAGCTCCAGAAAGATTAGGTGGTTTTTCCAAGATTTCAACAAATTAAGTCAAGACTAAAGTTCGGGGCCCTTCCCCTTATTCTCTAAGGTGGCAGAGGAAATTTAGGGGTAAGTCAGTTATGGAAACCAACATACTCTTTTGTAAATAAAGGTCTGGCTTGCTGAAAGCCATGGTGGGGTAGATACAATGGAAAAAAGAGAGGGATCCATGAAAGTGAAGAAGAACTAAAAGAACTGGAAGTGGACAGACCAGGGATGGAGACAGGCTAGGAAAGCACTCAGCAAATATTTATTGAGAAGTTACTATTCTACTGCAAGGTGCTACTTGCTTAGGCTATGAAACGCTGGTGAGGAAGCTCTAAATTAGCCAACAGAGCTCTGACTTGATGGATCTGACCCTATAGCTATGACTTAGACTCATAATCCTAAATATTTTGAACTTTCCTCAATGAGATCCTATCCACTATCTCAGCTGAGCCTCAGAAGGCTCTACTGAATCCTTGTGATATGGCATAATATACTAGAGAAGAGCCTGGACTCTGGAACTATACTACCTGGGGTCAAACCTCAATTCTGTTACTTTCCAGTTGAGTGGCCTTTGCAACTTGTTTAATCTTGTGCCTCAGTTTTTTTTTTTTTTTTGGTTGTTGCTGTTTTTAAACTTTATGAAGAAGATCATAATACATGTCTCTTGAGTTGTTTTAAGAATTAAAATAAAGTACATATAAAGTAGTTAGACAATGCTTGTCATGTAGAAAGTGGTCAATAAAGGTAGTTATTATTTAGGCCCAAAGAATATTCTGGAACACATTGTACAGATATAAAAATTAAATCTCAGAGAAATGAGTTGATGTTTTCAAAACCACAGGAAGTCAAAGATGTATTTCATCCCTGAACACAATTCTTTTTTTCCTAATGTTTTCAGTAGCCTAATAAAATGCAAAAGTGTTTTTTTCCTAGATATCTTCCCTATCCTGGGCTCCTTCTTCAGTCCAATGATTTCAGTGAACGTGTGGATGTCATAGACAGAGACCAGAGGCACTGCAGACAGCCCTCACCCATGGCTTACTGAGTGTCCTCACTTATTCCAACTAACTTGAAGAAAGCCCTCTTCACATCCTTGTTCCGGAGGCTGTAGATGATGGGGTTGAGGAAGGCAGAAATGACATTGTAGAACAGGGCCAGCTTCTTGTCATCCTCTGGGAAGGCTTCGGAGCCAGGCCTCATATACATGACCATACATGGAATACAAAACATGGTGACCACAGTGATGTGTGAGGCACAGGTGGAGAAGGCCTTGATTCGCCCCTGGGTGGAATGAATCTTTAGAATAGCAGTGAAGATGCAAACATATGAGGCCAGAATGAGGGACAATGGAATCAGGAGCAAGATAAAGCCCAAGATAAAGTCCACTTGGTCATTGAGGGATGTATCTGCACAAGCCAACTTTAAGACAGCAGGAATTTCACAAAAGAAGTGGTTGATCTCATTGGGGCCACAGTAGGGCAGATTCATTGCAAAGACTGTGTAGACGAGGGCACAGGTGAGACCACAAAGGGCAGAGCTGACTGCCAGGAGTACACACAGGGTTTGGCTCATCTTGACACCATAATGGAGTGGGTAGCATATGGCAACATATCTGTCATAGGCCATAGCTGCAAAAATCCAGGTCTCAGTGATGCCCAAGGTTAGGAAAATGTACATCTGGACCACACACCCAACATAAGAGATAGTTTTACTCTTGCTTACTAGATGGATCAACATCTGGGGCACTGTGGTGGTAGCATAGCTGAGATCCAGCAGAGAGAGGATGCTCAGGAAGAAGTACATGGGGGTGTGGAGGCGTGCATCTACTCTGATCAAAGTAACAATGAGACCATTGCCCAGGACTGTAAATAAGTAAAGGAAGAGGAAGAGGAAGAAAAGGATCCAGTTGGTTCTGGGATTTCTGGAGAAGCCCAGGAGGATAAACTTGGTTACAGAGCTTTGATTTTTCCAACTTTGGCTATGGGTGGCCTTCCTTCTGGGGAAAGAAAAGGACATATTCCTAAATACCTTGCAGTCTTAGAGAATGCTGTGTGAGATCCACAGCTGCAGGGACTGAAGGCATCTCAGAACTAAGCAAGCAATCAAACCAAGATCTCCTCCTCCACGCCAGGGAACATTCTATCCAAATTGGCTTCACATTGCTCTAGGCACTTGGTAGGGATTATAGAAATGATTTTGATCTGTCTAACTAGCTTTAATAAAGTTTCAAGGGCCCAATGGAGAAACTGTACATGGCATAAATCTTATTTTGAAGAACACACACACATACCCATCCCATAAATCAAAGGAAGGAGGCTAGGGAAATGTAAAATGTTTTACGGTAAACCAAAAAGTTGTAGAGCACTCTATAGTTCTTAGAGTCATTCTTTCAAATGTCAAGACAAGCTGGTGCTACCAAGGACAGTGTAAATGTGAAACAAAAGCCCTTGATTTTTGCCTTTGTCTTCCTCTCTGATGCTGTACCTTTGAAAACCCACATACCATTAATTTTCAGAAAAAGGGGGAGTTTCAAGGAAGCTTTTTTGGAAAAGAAATCTTTCCTCTAGAACTTTTATTTCCCTTACCCCCACCATTCCAGCATTACCTGCAGTGGTTACAACTATAAAGATAAATTGACATATAAAGACAGCCAGAGACTCAAGAATTGAAACCTAGAAAACATGTCTGTGCTCCTGGCATTTCTCAAGAAAATGAAACTTATTTACCTGGAAATTAGGTGCCTGTGTGTCTCAAAGCTTTTCTTGAAAACTAGTAAGGACTCCTCCACAGCCATGTTGCTCACAGGAGAGAGCTGAGTATGGGGTGGGAATGGATCTTCAGTGTGATTTGAACTCAATCCTAGATCTCACCTTGGCAGGCCTAGTCATCAGAACACAATACTGACCGGTCCTTTTTTCTTAGTCCTTTTACAACAGAACCATAACTGCTAGATACACACCTTTTCCAGACACCAAAGAAGGAAATCGTCTTTTATGAAATGGCATTCTATGAAAATGTTTTAATAAATGTGATCTCATTTGATTATCACCACAACCCACTGAAGTCAGTATCACTAATTCCTGGCTGGACAGAGTAAATGATGGAGCCAGGACTCAAAGTCCAAGTCCCAAATGTGTCCTTCACACCAGTTTCATGCAGGGTTTAGCAGGTTTCCCTGATGGCTCAGATGGTAAACAATCCACTTGCAAATGTAGGACACCTGGGTTTGATCCCTCGGTTAGGAAGATCCCCTGGAGAAGGGAAAGACTATCCACTCCAGTATTCTTGCCTGGAAAATCCTATGGACAGAGGAGCCTGATAGGCTATAGTCCATGGAGTCACAACGAGTTGGATATAACTGAGTGACTAAGAACAAACAAACACAAAATAGACCCATTTTAGGTAACATTGTGAGAGAAAGAGCTGACCTGTGTATCAACAGTTTGAGAGAGGAGAAAGCTCATATTGCAAAACATTGCAAATTATCAAGTGGTTTTTCATAGAGAATCTCAAAACTTTGGATCAGAATTTCAATATTTAAAGCATTGCACTGGCATGACAAGTCTGGCTGATAGTTTTCAATTTGTGTTAAAATAACACTACATAAAGCCATGGACGGGACTCAGGCTTGGATAAATGAGAAAAATGATATTAATACTCACATTAGAGGTTCTTTGGAGTAGTATGAGAGTTAGTGGATATGGTTCATGCTCTTCTCTCCTTTAAGAATTTACTCAATTGTCATCTTTTCAGGGAAGACTTGAATCTTTCCTGATCATCCTGTTTGAAATATCCCATGCTCTGTACAGTTTTTGTTTTATCTATCTTCATAATAGCTAGCAACTTCTAATGTACAAAATAACTTTAAAAAATCATCAGTTTCCCTCACAAGAATTCAGGAATTTTTATCTTCTTGATTTATTGTATATTACCAGATTCTAGAGCAGGGCCTAGCATATAGTAGGTATTTTAAGTGTTGGATAAATGAAAGGGCTGAGTCCGAGCTGGCCCACCAAGGGCATCAGTTGCTGCTATTTGTACTTATGGGAGCTATCCTTGTTGCTGAACTTTGCTTCCTAGTGAGCTAGCAATGGAGTTGACCTCATTCTGAGGCTTTCCTTTGGACTTACGTATCTATCAACAGATTTCTTTCCTGGTGGCTCAGCGGTAAAGAATCCAGCTGCAATGCAAGAGACAAAGAAGGCACAGGTTTGATCCCTGGGTTGGGAAAATCCCCTGCAGAAGGAAAAGGCAACCCATTCCAGTATTCTTGCCTGAAAATTCACATGGACAGAGGAGCTTGGAGGGCTAAAGTCTATAGGGCCGCAAAAGAATCAGACATGATGTAGCGACTAAAGAACAACAGATTTCTGAACACGGACTGGTCCAGACCATTTACATACATTATCCATGGTCATCCCACAAAGCCAATACCTACTATTAGCTGCATCTTATAACTAAGGAAACTGATATTTATCAGTGTTAAGCAAAAAACCCAAGAGCCATCCAGAGAACTGTTTTTAACTCTTGAACCTGCAATTTAAAAGGAAAAAATACAAACTAGAGCCTCTCTATACAGAGAAATGAGCTTATCAGTAAGGAATCTATGAAACCTTGTTATTTATGGAAGAATGGAAGAGACTAAGAAAGCTTAGCTGGGAGACTTAGGAAGAACTTAAGAGAGCTCACTAAATATTCTGAAGGTTGTCCTGCAGAAAAAGGTAGAAATGTGTACTGTATGTTCCTGGAGGGAAGAAAATTAGAAATGTTTGGCAAAAGTTGTAAAAGGAAAAATTTTAAGCTCAATAAAAAAAAAAAAAGCAAGAAACTTCTAGTGATTAATACTACTCAATAATGAGTTCAGTTCAGTCGCTCAGTCGTGTCCAACTCTTTGCAACCCCATGAATCGCAGCATGCCAGGCCTCCCTGTCCATCACCAACTCCCGGAGTTCACTCAGATTCACATCCATCGAGTCAGTGATGCCATCCAGCCATCTCATCCTCTGTCATCCCCTTCTCCTCCTGCCCCCAATCCCTCCCAGCATCAGAGTCTTTTCCAGTGAGTCAACTCTCCTCATAAGGTGGCCAAAGTACTGGAGCTTCAGCTTTAGCATCATTCCCTCCAAAGAAATCCCAGGGCTGATCTCCTTCAGAATGGACTGGTTGGATCTCCTTGCAGTCCAAGGGACTCTCAAGAGTCTTCTCCAACACCACAGTTCAAAAGCATCAATTCTTCGGCCCTCAGCCTTCTTCACAGTCCAACTCTCACATCCATACATGACCACTGGAAAAACCATAGCCTTGACTAGATGGACGTTAGTCGGCAAAGTAATGTCTCTGCTTTTGAATATGCTATCTAGGTTGGTCATAACTTTTCTTCCAAGAAGTAAGCGTCTTTGAATTTCATGGCTGCAGTCACCATCTGCAGTGATTTTGGAGCCCCCCAAAATAAAGTCTGACACTGTTTCCACTGTTTCCCCATCTATTTCCCATGAAGTGATGGGACCGGATGTCATGATCTTCGTTTTCAGAATGTTGAGCTTTAAGCCAACTTTTTCACTCTCCTCTTTCACTTTCATCAAGAGGCTTTTTAGTTCCTCTTCACTTTCTGCCATATGGGTGGTGTCATCTGCATATCTGAGGTGATTGATATTTCTCCTGGCAATCTTGATTCCAGCTTGTGTTTCTTCCAGCCCAGCGTTTCTCATGATGTACTTTGCATAGAAGTTAAATAAGCAAGGTGACAATATATAGCCTTGACGTACTCCTTTTCTTATTTGGAACCAGTCTGTTGTTCCATGTCCAGTTCTAACTGTTGCTTCCTGACCTGCATACAGATTTCTCAAGAGGCAGGTCAGGTGGTCTGGTATTCCCATCTCTCTCAGAATTTTCCACAGTTTATTGTGATCCACACAGTCAAAGGCTTTGGCATAGTCAATAAAGCAGAAAAAGATGTTTTTAGTATCTCCATTTTTAGTTTTCAAGCAGAAGCTGTAAGGCCATGTCACTCAGGTATAGTATCACTGCTTTGGATGTGAAATCATGATGTACTACATTAAAATTCAACTTTGCCATAAACATCCTAAGATTCTAAAGCTCAATGACACCAAGATTCAGAGAATCTATGATTTTAGGGGTGACTTTTCACTATGTACCCAACCTCATAACAGAGCCTAGTCAAAACAAAGTCATATGCTAATAATGAGAACCAAAGAAGTTTGAAAGAAAGTGAGAATACAGTATTTATCAAGTGTAATGTAAGAATTCAAAAGATAATTTAAAGTTCCTACTGTCTTATTTGTGCAGATATGGAACTCCCTTGGGGGCTGTGATTGGTTCCAGGCAGGGTTGTTCTCCTGCCCCCCAGACGGTCCCACATAGTCTCTTCCAGAAAGAAGAAAGCTTAAGAAAAATAGCAGACTACAAGCTGAAGGGAAAACACTATTATAAACTTGCATTAAATCTTTGTTATGCTTTCTTGTTTAAAATTCTTTATTCTTGTGTCCTTTGAGAGAATGTTCTAAGAATCAAATTAGGAAAATACAATTTTAAAAGTTGTTAAGTAGCAACTATATTTAAATCACAGGAGGACTATACAACATCCAAGACAGAGTGGAGATGAGAAACATTTCAGAAGAATATTTTCACTGAAGGAGAACAGGAGTGTCTTCCCTGATCTTTCCTGTTCTAGCCTTTCTTCTATCCAACCCAATCTGCCAGAGTGAGTTTCAAAAAAGACAGCGACGATCATGATATTTCCCTGTTTACAAACCCTTAAAAAAAAAAGCAAAAACCTCCCATTATCTATGAGCTAATGTCTAATTTCCTTAGCTTGGTTTGCAAAGCTCTTTGGAACTTGATTCTTATCTATCTAGTAGGTAACTTGATTACTTACCTACTCATCTTACCTACCTGGTAAGAACTTGATTCTTACCTACCTGGTAGGTAACTTTGGAACTTAATTCTTACCTACCTGGTAAATAACTTGATTACTTACCTACTCATCTTGTGTGCTTTATATGGCTTGCTATCTAGGAATGGAATGGTTTTTGCTTTTTAATATGGTTGAAAAAATATTCATTTATATCTGTGGCTGCTTTGCCTTACAACGAGAGTTGAGAAACTGTAATAGAGATCATATATGTCCCACAAAACTTAAAATATTTATGATCTGGTCCTCTACAAGAAAGGTTTGCTGACTCTAGCTGAAGGAAAACCAGCTCATTCATGACCCTCCAAATATTCCAGGTCCTTTCACAAATCTATTTTCCATGAGGCAGTATGTCCTAAGGAGAGAGTAGAGGCTCTGGGGTCAAATTTGGTTTGAGTTGCGCTTTGCCACTTACCAACAGCACAACCCAGAGAAAGTCATTAATCTCAAACCCTATTTCATCATCTGTAAGACTGGGAGAATAACATAACTTGAAGGTTTTTGTGAAGATTAAATGATATTTTAAGTGTATGTAACACTATAGCAATGTGTCAGTTATTATTACTGCTAATGTTAAATTATCCTTCAGATGAAATGCCCTCCCCTGCTTTCATCTCTTGGTAAAAATCCTAATCATGGAGGTATTCTGTGATTCTCCTCATAACTTCTTCTTCCTCTGGGTTCTGATAACACCTTTAATGTGCTTTTATTATTCCCCATGCTCACACACACACAAGTTTGTGGAATTCCTTGAAGATGAAAAACCATATCTTACCTTTCTATCTCCAGTTCTTAGCACAGGGTATGGGTTGTTGCTAATGAATGTCGAATTAATGACTTTAAGAAGTTATGCCAATGGCACAAAAGTGAGTTTGTTGCAAGACTTGACTCCCAGTCCAGTGGTTTCCCCACCACTTTCTCTTTCAAAATTACTACCTAGGTCTTCTTGGTGACATCTACCTGGGTTATCCCTGTCCAGAATAACTAAAATCCTCTTCTCAGCAAGTTGGTAACTGAAATAAAGTTTGAAAACAGAAAAAATGAAATCAAGAACACACAGGCAGTCCTTGTATTATCTTCCTCAAATGTGCTTCTCTTCCAGGCTTAGTCTGTGCAACTAGACATGTCATTAAATAGGGGATGAAGATAGAACCCATTTTCATTAAGTGCTCATTGTGGGCCAGTTAGTTTACACCCAGGATAAGAAAACGATTAAGAGTATGGCGCTACAGTCCATGAGGTCCCAGAGTCGGACATGAGCCCACATGGCGCTAGAATCAGACTTGGGTTTGAGTACTGACTCCACTGCGAATTAGTAGAGTGACCTTGGGAGAGTTACCTAAATAGTGTGTGTCTACATCCCCTCCTAGAAACCTGTGATGATGATAGTACTAATCTCAAAGGATTGTCCTCATGATTAATTGAAACGGCACATGTAAAGTTGCTTAACACTATGCCTGCAGAGTATTGCGCTAAAGCAAGTTCAGTTCAGCTCAGTTCAGTCGCTCGTCGTGTCCTACTCTTTGCGACCCCATGAATCACAGCACACCAGGCCTCCCTTGTCCATCACCATCTCCCGGAGTTCACTCAGACTCACGTCCATCGAGTCCGTGATGCCATCCAGCCATCTCATCCTCGGTCGGCCCCTTCTCCTCCTGCCCCTAATCCCTCCCAGCATCAGAGTCTTTTCCAATGAGTCTTTTCTAAAGCAAGTAGTTACTATTATTATTACTATTTTATCCCACAACAAGTCTTTCTCAAAAATTATGAATTTTTAGAGAAAAGGAAATTGGGAAACAGGATAGCTTTTCTGATGTTGCACAGTATTAAAGGGCACAACCCAGATCTTTCTCCAAAGGCCACTCTTCACTGGGCTCTGCTGCTTCTGCACCATCTACAGGTGATGCTCTGTTAGGACTATTGCTGACAGCGATCTGGTGGGAGAACCCTTCCCAGGATTCTGGTTTTGTCTTTCATGCCCCTTATCTGTCTTTTCACTCTCACCTTATCCCAAGTCCAATACACACCCTTCCTCCACACCCATGTCCCACAACTGCCTTGGGTATAAGACAATCCTGTTTTAACTACTCTCCAGAAGTTGCCACATTTCAGCAGCTCCCTGGGAAATTGGTGTATTAATGAGGCCCATGAGTATTGGGGATCAAAGAGTTCCTAAGGGTGCAGCCAAATAGATCCTCAGGAGCCTTCTAATCCTAAAGGATACCATTCCTCAGGGGAAGGTTCAGTAAGGAGGGAGTCATCAGATTAGAGGAAGAAGGGCTGAATGTGCTCCAAGGAATCCTAAGATTTGAGGGGAACTAGAACTACAGAGCAGTGTGAAGTTTTGTCCCCTTACTCAGGCCTCCGTTTGGGGGCATGCTAGATGAGTACAGCTAAGCAGTTATTACCAGGACCCAAGTTTTAGCTGCTCTGCTGGTCTTTTTCCTCATCTATTTGGCATGAAGTGATGGGACTGGATGCCATGATCTTAGTTTTTTTAATATTTAGTTTTAAGCCAACTTTTTCATTCTCCTCTTTCACCCTCATCAAGAGGTCCTTTAGTTCCTCTTCACTTTCTACCATTAGAGTGGTATCATCTGCAAATGTGAGGTTGTTGATATTTCTCCTGGCAATCTTGATTCCAGCTTGTGATGCATCCAGCCTGGCATTTTGCACAATGTACTCTGCATATACATTGAACTGTGGTGTTGGAGAAGACTCTTGAGAGTCCCTTGGACAGCAAAGAGATCAAACCAGCCCATCATAAAGGAAATCAACCCTGAATATTCATTGAAAGGACTGATGCTGTAGCTGAAACTGCAATACTTTGGCCATCTGATGCAAAGAACTGACTCATTGGAAAAGACCCTGATGCTGGGAAAGATTGCAGGCAGGAGGAGAAGGGGATGGCAGAGGGTGAGATGGTTGGATGGCATCATCAACTCAGTGGACATGAATCTGAGCAAACTCTGGGAGATAGTGAAGGACAGGGAAGCCTGGCATGATGCAGTCCATGGGGTCACGAAGAGTCGGACATGACTGAGCAACTAAACAACAACATTTCTTTAACTAATAAATGTTCCTGAAAGCAAGGGTTTTATGACCCAACCTTGATAAATATTATGTTAAATAGAATCAGTGTTGTATTTTTCTTGTTTTTAATTGTTCATTTACCTATTTGCTTCCTATTTATTCATTCATCAAACATTAATCGATGTTTACTGGCATTTCATGTCAGGCCTAATGCTATGTTCTGTGGATACAGGCATAAATCATGCAAGTCCCAGTCTAGTAGGGGAGAAACACATACTTAGACAAGGATGCTATAAGGTGCTGCTGAGAACACATTCAGAACTCTGAAGGAGGGGCAAGGAGGTGGTCCAGGCTCTAAAGACAATCTCAAAATTCTCAAGACTCTCTATTATTGCATGAAGCATGAATAGAACGAAGTTTCTAAGCCTATTTGGACAAGAAATCTTTTTGTTACAAAATGTTTCACAGAACCAGAGTTTCAGGTAATGTCCTTGAAAAGTGCTTGTCTAGAGAAAAAAATCTAATTTCTTCAACACAACGTGCCAGGCCCATCTGTCACATCTACTCTCCCCTGCCTGGGCCTATGTTCCAGCCACTCTGCCCATTCTCCAAAACCTCCATGTCGCTAGGCTTTCAGCATCCTATTTCCTCTTCCAGAACACTTAAACCTCTGCTCCCTGCCCTTTAATCCAATTATCAAACTTCTACTCATGCTTTGAAGACCCAGCAGAACTTTAACTCTGTCTTTAGAGCCTGAACCACCTCCTTGCCACTCTTTCAGAGTTTTGAATGTGTTTCCAGCAGCACCTTATAGCATCTTTGTCTTAGTACCTGTCTCTCCCTCATTAGATTGGACTTGCATTATTTATGCCTGCATCCACAGAACCTAGCATTATGCCTGACATGCAATGCTAGTAAGGATCAATTAATGTTTGATACATACAAATTTACATTTTGAATTTTTCTGCCTAATGTTATCTATACTTTTCACTGTGATTAAATAATGCTTTAAATATGATAGATAATATTAGTTGCATAGTGTTTCATAAAGTTGATGTATCATATTTGCAGCTGTTTGCAATCATTCTTTTTTAATTCTTATTCTACTGTTTATTCTATTTTTGATTTCTTTGAGTCTTAGTTGTGGTATGCAGGATTTTCGTTATGGCATGTGGGACCTGTCATTGTGGAGCATGATTTCTCTCTAGTTGAGGCACGTGGGCTCAACTAGAGAGAAAGGTGGGGTCTTGGGCTACAGCACGTGGGATCTTGGGTTTCCCAGGTGGCACTAGTGGTGAAGAACTTGCCTGCCAATGCAGGAGATATAAGAGGCTGGGGTTCCATCCCTGAGTCGGGAAGATTCCCTTGAAGAGGGCACAGCAACCCACGCCAGTATTCTTGCCTGGAGAACCCTATAGACAGAAGAGCCTGGATGGCTACGGTCCATGGGGTCACAAAGAGTCTGACACAACTGAAGTGACTTAGCATGCACGTGTGGGATCTTAGTTCCCTGACCAGGGATCAAACCCGTGTCCCCTGTACTGGAAGGCAGATTCTTAACCACTGGAACACCAGGGAAGTCCTCCAGTAGTTCTGTGATGAACATATTTGAACATAAAGTTTGGTCCGTGTTTCTGATTTTGTTCTTAGTATTGCCAGGAAAAGCCAGTTCTGACTCCCTGTTGGAACTGTCACTTTGACTTGCTTTTCATTGCTTTTGTTGTTATAATCATACATAATGGCCTGCCTCAGAATCTTGCCCCTCTCACTCAGTTCAGTCACTCAGTCAGAGTTCAACTCTGCGACTCCATGGACTGCAGCATGCTAGGCTTCCCTGTCCATCACCAACTCCCAGAGTGTACTCAAACTCATGTCTATTGAGTTGGTGATGCCATCCAACCATCTCATCCTCTGTCATCCCTCTCTACTCCTGCCTTCAATCTTTCCCAGTGTATGGGTCTTTTCAAGTAAGTCAGTTCTTCGCATCAGATGGCCAAAGTATTGGAGTTTCAGCTTCAGCATCAGTCTTTCCAATGAATATTCAGGACTGCTTTCCTTTAGGATGGACTGGTTTGATCTCCTTGCTGTCCAAGGTACTTACCCCTCTACCTGGCTGTTAAAGTGCCTTGTTCAGAACTCTGTACTTGTGTAGATGGCATGAAGGAAGAAGTTAACACCTTCGCTGCCTGAGACTTGCCATTCTGGGAGATTCTTGCAAGATTAAGTGGTCTTTTTATATTGTTTCCTCACTTCCCCCATCTCTGATAATAAAAGAACCTGGCATCCAGACCTTGATAGATAAGATGCTTCTTTCAAGACATCAGTCTGCCATCTCTTCAGTCAGCAAGCTGGGACTCTGTAACGTTAGGACAAATTCCTAGAAGTGAAATTTCTGGACCTGTTTATAACAATATTGTGAAGGTATGATGCAGATTGTTATATGTTTTTCATATGATATTTTTATTTCATAAATGAATATATGTAAAATTCTTAAAACTTTATTGGCACATAAGTGTTTAATAAATACAGACATAATTCCTTATTTAACAGATATATTGAGTGCCTACTCTGTGGAAGGCACTTCTCTGAAAAGGTAGAGCTAATAATATTCTTTTCAGTAACAAACATGAGTGTAAGTCTTACTGCACACTTCCCAGCACTGGGCATCATCATTTTCCTAATCCTTGCTAGTTTGATGATGAAAATTATTCAATTCATATGTATTAATAACAAAAGCAAAACATTTCTTCTATGTGATGACAGCTGAATAAGATATAATCTCCTCCCCTCTCCTTTCCTTTTTATCTCCTCCCCATTCTTATCTGGAGAATTCCATGAACAGAGGAGCCTGGCAGACTACAGTCTATGGGGTCACAAAGAGTCTGACACGACTGAGTATGCACACTCACTTTTTGTATCTGCCACTATTTCTTACATTTTGCTAGTCTGAATCCATCATCTCTTCCACTCACTGATTTCATCTTCCCTCTCTGACTGTTTGGGTGGACTGTTACTCCTTTACTCATAAAATATCCATTGAAGGCCAGTAGGTAAGCATCATGGGCTAGATTCTAGGGATACAGCACTCAACCAGACAATCATGATCCCTGCCTTGTGGATTTATCAACTTGCTGTCTAATAGAGAACTCAGAACCATGTGCCTTTATTATTATGAGAGGTACAGCGTGCTTTGGAAGGCTAAGTCACTCTGGGAGCTCAAGGAAAGGTTTCTTTGAGCAGCTGCAGTTTAAGCCAAGGCCTGACAGATGAACAGGACATCAATGGCATAATGGGGTGAGGTTAAGGGTGAGAAGAGAAGGAATAGCTTGTGTAGAAACCCTGAAATGTATGGGAAACAGCATGGCACCTCCAAGGCAAAGACAGAAGTCCAGCTTACTTGGAGTGAGAGAAAGAGGAGCAGAGTGAGCAGAGTGAGATGAGCCTGGGGAGGCCGCAGGGGCCAGAGTGCACGCGGCCTCATTCACCCTGTCTCCTCCCTTAGCCAGGAATCCTGCGACGTCAGTCTCCTTGCCCTTCTCTCCAGCTGACCTAATACCACGAGTGCAGTTTCCGGAGGGCATTGTACCTGTCTCAAGATTCAGCCACAGGTCATTCCCCAATGCTCATTCCTCTGTCTCAATCAAAGATTTTAGTGTCTCAGATACCCTTCTTTTATAAACCACCAAGACTAGAACAAGGTGAAAATAAAAGACTGATATGCCTAGAAGACGTTTCTTGATAGGTCTGCTCCCCAAGGGCCTGAATAAAGTTGAGACTCTGGGCTGGGGCATGGGGATGGTGTAGTGGAGCTGCTGGATCATATGAATGTTTAGGACATTGACTGTGTATCATGAGTCTTGTTCCTCTGACCCCCCAGCACCTCTTTCACAGCCTCATTCTGGGGCCCTGCCCCAGCCCATCACCTTGAGGAAAGCCCTCTTCACCTCTTTGTTCCTCAGGCTGTAGATGATGGGGTTGAGGAAGGCAGAGATGACATTGTAGAACAGGGCCAGCTTCTTGTCCTCTTCTGGGGAGGCCTCTGAGCCAGGCTTCATGTACATGACCATGGCTGGCACACAGAACGTGGTGACCACAGTGATATGGGAGGCACAGGTGGAGAAGGCCTTCAGCCGCCCCTGGGCTGAGCGAATCCTTAAGATGGCAATGAAGATATTGATGTAAATGATGAGGATAAGAGAAAGTGGAACCAGGATGACACTAAAACCAAGAATGAAGTCTACCTGGTCATTGACTGAGGTGTCTGCACAAGCCAGCTTCAAGACAGCAGGGACTTCACAGAAGAAGTGGTTGATCTTGTTGGGACCACAGTAGGGCAGACGCATGGCAAAAACAGTGTAGACAAGAGCAGAGATGACACCCCAGAGTCCACAGAACAAGACCATTACCCCACACAGCCATGGACTCATGATGACCTTGTACCTGAGTGGGTGGCAGATGGCCACATACCTGTCTATAGACATGATGGCAAAAAGCCAGGACTCAGTAATGCCTAACACCAAGAAAATGTACATTTGGGCCACACAGCTGGCAAAAGAGATAGTCTTCTTCTGGCTTGCCAGATGTGCCAACATCTGGGGCATAGTTGTGGTGGTATAGCCCAGATCTAACATGGAAAGGGTGACGATGAAGAAGTACATGGGTGTGTGGAGGTGCGAGTCCAGGGAGATGAGGATGATGATTAAACCATTGCCCAGAATGATCAACAAGTAGGTTGTCAGGAAGGCTGAGAAAAATAGAGGAGTGGTTTTGGGGCTGAAGGAGAAACCCAGAAGGATGAATTCAGTCACAGAAGACTGATTAGTCTCTTGCATTGTGTTCTACTTCTGAATGAAAAAGAAAGACACCAATTTAGACAGAAGATTAGCTGAACTATGTACCAGGATAAGGGTTGCTGATGGGGTTGGGGCAGTGGTCAGTGTCCAGTCATAATGAAACATCATATCCCCCATGACAGGTTATTTTACCTCCCCTTGTCCACTGCCACCACTTTCAGGAAATTTATGAAGAGGAAAGGACTTCCACATCTGGCCTGGCTCTGCCTCTGATCCATCAGCAATTGCTCATCTCAGCCTCACTTTACTCAGCTATGAAATGAAAGCACTGGGCAGGTGATCTCTACCTCCTCTAAGCATCCTCTTCTCCTTAGTAAGGCAGCCAGGTGTTTAGAGATAAACATTGTCATACAGATTATGCAATTTGGCAAATTACAGTGAGAAAAACTACTTGGTCTTGTTGAGGACATCAATTTATTTTTCCACTTTAATTACTCCCTCAGATTGCTCCCGGCGAGGACAGCTCTCTGACCATCACCTACTCCATCACAAGTCATGGTGTGTTAGAAGGCACACTGAGTTCTAAGTCTCAGTTTTAAGGTTTATTAAGTGAATGACCTTGAGTAAGCCCTTTACCCTGCCCTCCCTTTGAGGCCACTTCCTTGAGTACAAAATGAGAAAAATTTGTTACAAATTTGCTGCAAAGATTGAATGATATTTTGGCATGAAAGCATCACACAGAGGACCTAATGTGATAGATACATAATAAATGTAAATTGCATTTCTGGATGGTTCTCCATATACAGGGACTAGGATTCAGGTCCAAGCTGTGCAAGCAAACATCTTGAGAATGACTTCACCATATTTGATGCTCACAGTCAATTTTCACTCCCCTAGATGGAGTGAAAAACCTTCTGTTTCTTCTCCCCACAAAAAGCCAGCATTTCATTTCATCCTTTAGCTTCTTACTGACTCTTAGCTCTTCCCCAGCTTAACCTTCCTGAACCTTCATTTCTTCATGGAGAACAGGAAGAAGCCAGCATCACTGAAGAGGTGTCATGTATTGTCAGTACTCAGGGAATGAAGAATCTTGATGCTGTCAGTATTATTCCTTCTCCTGGCACCATTTTATTTGACTCAACCTATTTGTTCTCCAACCTGCTTGTTTTCCTTCAGATACCCTGAATGAGTCTTCACAAGAACCTGTGTCTACATTCACTATATTGGATGGCTTCTTGACTTTGGTTAAAGGACTGCACACAGTTGGAACCTCCCATATGCTAGGCCCTTTTCTAAGACCTTCACAGACATTATCCAGCAGCTGGCAGGTAATTATTCTTATTAAATTCCTTTCACCATAAAGACTTTGTAGGTCACATTGTACCCACAAGTTGGCCTCGGTTTCCATATAAAGTATTATGTATTGGGGGTAGGTGGTTTCAAAGAAGAGAAATCACACAACGGTGTGGAAAGGGCAAAAGATTTAGAGACAGCAGGTTCTATTTGAATCCTGTCTCTGGCTTTACTCACTATGTGAACTTGGGTTGTTAGTTTGCTTCCTAGGCCTCAGTTACCTCAACTGTAAAATGGGAATAAAAATATCTACCTTACAAGCCACATTATTCCTTAGAGGAATTCCAAAGATATGAGAATATTCTCTCTTGGGGCCAAGAGTTGGCAAATGTGCTGCCATTTCTAAGTTTTCAGTTTTCACATATAGTCAATGAATGTGTTTGCTATTTAAGAGTCTGGTTTCAGCCCATTTTCTCTGCCCTGGCCTTCAGAGTACCCGTTCTAAAACAAAAATCTGACTGGGCCCCCCCTTCAATCTTTTGGTGACTCCCTTGCCTACAGGGAAAAGTCTAAGAGAGGTAGACAAGTACCCTGGCTTCACTCCTTAAAGAAAGGCTTAGTTTTGTTCACCAGACTCCAAGGTAGATCAGACATTTTAAAGAGATCTCCAGTGGCTTCAAGGACTGAAACAGGGCACCACAGTGGCCCGAGATGCCAGGTGCAAGGAGGAGACATGGAAAGGAGATGCATTCCAAGTCATAGTAGGGTTTTGTTGCAGAGATGAGGACCCAAAACTCCAGGATGTCAGCTGGCCAGCTCTTTGGGTTCTGTCTTAACTTAAGGCAAGCCAAAGATAACTTGGAAATTCTGCAAGTCAGACATATCCCCCATAAGCAGTTTGACTTCATCGTGCATAATTTTATTTTTTTTCCCACAGTAACTTCATTACTTAATGCAGAGCCTGACAGATGGTAAGATCTGGTAAGTGCTTATTGAATGATCTACATACAGGCAGATGTGGAGAAGCCAGTGTAAAAAGAGAAAAGAAAGAATATAGACATTCTTTCTCTCCCTACACTTTTCATTCCTGTTCCTCAGAGAGGCAGAGAAGATTACCTGTGTCTAGAGGTCACAAGTCACCCAGGAGAAATCGGGGCATAAGGTGGCTGAAGGAGGAAGATTGGGAGAGTTGGCCCCAAGTGCTCTGAATCTCTCAGTGTGGGAAGAAGAAAAAGAGCTGGGCAGTATCACTAGACTGAAAAAGGTTGAAAACTGAAAACAGAATCCATGGGCTAGAGAGCCCCTTTGGCCTACCCTCAGGGAGCAGTGTTGGCTCTCAGGAGCCTCTGGAGGAAGCCTGGGGCAGCTGCCACCTTCATTCACCCACTTTTGCCAGGGCACACTTTGCACAAATGCCAGAATCTTTCAGCCTCCCCATACACCGCAGGCAGATGCTGCCTTCAGAGTATGACCCTGACCCAGCCCTGGTCTTCCCCTCCCAGTCAAATAGGGCTCACCCAGTCCTTCTCAGGTCTGTGTCTGGGAGGGGCCTGAGTCTACAGTGGCTGATGCTGAGCTCAGGATAGTTTCGGGCCCAGGTCCAGAGCACGCAGTCCAGAGCATCTAGCTTTGTTGTGTTCCGTGTTGCAGGTCTCTGCCTGAGTCCTCAGTGACACCCCACGGATCTATTCTGGGCAACTTCAGAGATTCATCAGAACTTGGGGCTGGAGGCAGTCTTGGAGAATCCAGCCCCTGTCAGGGCACACATCTCTGTAGCCTACCTGGCAAAAGATGCTCCAGCTCCTGTTCACATTCTTCCAAGTACAGCAGGCTCATTACCTCTCAAGGAAGCTTATGTAGCCTTGAATCTACTTTTTATAAAAGACTTTCTCATTCTGAGCTAAGTACTGGTCCATTATGACCCCAGTGATGTGCTCTCTAAAGCACCCCTCTGTCTCAGACTCTGCTCCTGCACTCTCCCACCTCTCCTCTGTTCTCCTGAGTTCCCAGTCTGCATTTCAATGCCTTAGGCTTACCTGTCTCACCTCTCCTTATGAGGGCAAGTGGGGCTGTCTGGGTCATCTTCCCCTTGATAAGCTCTCATGCCCTGATTCCACCCTTTCTGCTTAAGCTGATCCATACTCTCATCTCTTGCATCTAATGCCAGGCAGCAGCCCCAGCAGACTTCCCGCTGGCATCACAGGGGTGGCCCCACCCCTCTGCTCAGTGGCTAAGGGCTCCCAGGAACAACCTCTGGGGAAACATCCGATGCACAGGGATTTGTCGTCAGAGCTACCCGGTCACTGTGACCTGGCCAAGTCATTTAGCTTCCTCTCTGTGAAATGGAACTGTGTTCCCTGTAGCATAACAATACTTCTCATTGAGTTTTTTTGTGTTGAGTAGTGATTATGGGCCACACATTTGATGTATACTAAATTCATGCAGCATTATTACCCTCATTTTACAGATACAGAAAAGGAAACTTGGAGCACTAAGTAGGCTGTGCGGAGCTGGGATTCTTGTCAGACCACCAGGCTCTGCTCCTAACCAGCACTGAACCCACTGTCATGATCCATCACAAGTCAGACCAGAGGTGGGGAGCCTCACAGCCTCTTGGGTGGGAAAGACAGAGTCACACGTACAGTGGAAAGTGGCTGACTAACTCACTCTAAACTCAAGAGCAGGAACTTTTGAAGGCAGCAAGCTCTTTGGGGGCTTCCATTGGATACATGTTCTCCTGGGGCTAGACAAGGAGGAGGGGAAAGGAACCAACATTTACTGAACACCTTATCTGTGCCCAGCACTTCAGAGGCATCATTCCATTTAGTCCTCCAGCTACTCTGTACAGGAACCACATTATTTCCACTTTCGAGATGAGGATACCAAAGTTCAGAGCCATGCGATGCCATCTCCAGGGTCAAATGGCTGAGATCCCATTCTAGGTCTGCTTAATTGTAAATGGCCTCAAGCACTCTCTACCTGAGGTGGGCAGTGGGGATGACAAGTCAGGACCACCCAAGTCTCTCACCTGCAGCCTTTCCCTCGGCTTTCCTAACACCCCTCCCCCCAAGTTGGACTGCAGAATTTACAGGGTCCTGAGTTGTTTCTCCGGACTCTACCTGAGCTGCAAGGTGGTGGAGGCTGAATGGGAAATCGAGAATTCTGATTCTCAGTCTGAAGGTCCTTCCCCCATGGATTCCTTCACACCCAGGATAACTCCTGAGAGAGTCTTCCCTTGTTTCTGAGTTACAACAGTGATTGTGTTCATCGAGGAAAGTTCACAGACCCAGGAAGGTAGAAAGGAGAAAATAATTACCTTCTAGTTCCTTCCACATGACAAAGAAAATTTTAGTTATGACTTGTGGATATTTCTGAAATTTTTTCCTATCCTTAAATGAAAGTGGATTTTTTTCTCACCTCAGTAATATCACGCTTTACATACATTTTATCGTGGCAGACACTAGTTGAATGACTATCCATTTCCTTCTTTGCTGAGAGAACCATCCTCTCGCTGACAACCCTTGTTAGGTGCAGTGGACCTAACATCATGGACCAAGCCCAGAAATTGTGGTTCCATTTCCCCCTTTCCCAGAATTCCTCTCAGTGAGAGCAGCAACATAACCTGGTCCTTTCCAGCAAGACTCCAGAGGAATTCAGCTGAGGAATGTTAGTGAAATATTTATTTTCCTACAAAAAGAGAATAGACTGACTATGATACAAACCCGTTCCCTCAAACCTCCTTTCTATCACAATGAATGAGATGCCATAAGTGGAAATGGGTACCTGTCTTGAGACCCTAAGGAAAGAGCTCAGAGAATCACAGGGGTCCTCTCATCAACATTATCCATCTGTGAGCTAATACATGATGCCATTTACCATTTAAGTCTTCTTCTTAAGTGAAAAAATGAATTCTTGTATATCTGAACAACTGTTAGCTGGGTTTCCTAGGTGCAGGCAAATCCTAATGAATCAAGTATTCTACCTTTTAAAAACTTAATATTATGTGATAAACATTTTACCTTGATCTCCAACTTGCAGCTTCCAGAACTGTAAGAAATAAATGCTTGTTATTTAAACCACCATGTCTGTGGTATTCTATTATAGCAGCTTGAATTGACTAAGACAGAGGTCAAGGTGGCTAGAATTCAGAGCAGAGGACTAGAGAGGAAAGCCTGACAGAGAGCAAGCCCAGGAATCCACAGAAGGCCCCTCTCCAGTCTTCAGATGAGGGCTGATCAGTGCATGCATATGAGGAAACACCAGAGGATGAGGGAAGCTAAAAGTTTAAACAGAGAATAGTATGAAGAACTTAATTCCAAAAAATATATATCTTGGATAAAATGAACAAATTCATTGAAAAGTATTAACTATCAAAGCTTTTTTGAAAATACATAAGAAACCCAAATAGCCATACATCTATTTTTTTAATTGAATGTTGAGTAAAATCTTTTCACAGAGAAAACTTTAGACCTAGATGGATTTACTTGTGAATTCTACCAGAGCTTTTAGGAAGAAATTCTATTGCCATACCAAACTCGGGTCTGCTCACCTGAGCAGTAAAGCCAATTTACTGACACTGGGCTGTGATAAAGGAAAGTGCAGTGTTTATTGCAGGGGCTAAGCAGGGGGTCCAGGCAGCTAGCGCTTAAAGACCTGAAGTTGACTTGTGCAGACACATCTCTCAATGACCAGTTGGACTTTATTTTGGGTTTCAACCTGCTTTTGATCCCACTCTCCTTCATCCTGGCATCCTATGTTTGTGTCTTTGCCTATGCCTTAAGCACCCGTACATCCCAGGGGAGAGTCAAGTCCTTCGCCACATGTGCTTCCCACATCACTGTGGTCACCATGTTTTATGGGCCAGCCGTGATCATGTACATGAGGCCTAGGTCCTGGTATGACCCAGAGAGGGACAAGAAGCTGGCCCTTTTCTACAAAGTCATCTCTGCCTTCCTCAACCCCATCATCCACAGTCTCCGGAACAAAGATGTAAAGAGGGCCTTTCTGAAAGTGCTTGGCCAGAGAGGCACAGCTCAATGACCCAGGGTATTTCAGAGTTGTCCAGAATCATGGACAGACCTGATGGGGCTCATATGGTATCATTAAAGTACATAATTTCTGACCAATCTGAACCTTTCTGTATCTATGAGATATCCAGAAAAGGTGAGGCCACTCCTACATTGAAGTCCTCCCCATTGGTTTAATAATTTTCAACTGCTACCATTAATGGACTTGGTTGAGTATTGAAGGCAAAGAATTTCTATTATAACAAAGATGTCCTTATGGTCCAAGGCCATTGATTTATTGGTTTTCCTGGGTTCTTGCCTCACCTCTGGAAAATTATTTATCAGCTCAATATAATCATAGTCAAACATTCAATATGCATACATGCTTTTCTGCAGTCTAAAGGGTTGGGGGTGAAGATGACATAAAGAGTAGACAGCTTATGTAGGAACAGTCTTATGTTACTGTCTGACGTGCTCACAAGTAATATTGGCATTGCTTTTTGCACTTGGTGCTATAAAATGTAAGCTAGAATTATTTTTTAACACATCTGTGGAACAGTGTGGCTAATAATTTGGTCTGACTCAGGTTGTAAAACTGACTCCTACCTGGTTTTACATTTTAAATGTCACTTTTACTCTCAGAAAATAAAAATGTCAATTTCATGAAATAAAAATACATGTATGTTTATCTATCTATCTGTATCTCTCTCTCTATGTATATTTATATAATGAGAGAGTCAGAGTCAGAAATATGCAGAAATAATTTATAGAAAAGAGTATACCAAAAACATGTTTAATATTTTGCCATATTAATTTGAGTCTTTTTTTTTTTCCTTTAAAAAAGGATTAAATAATTACGGATGTTGTGGAATCCGGAGTCGCAAAACACACCTCAGAGGACACTCAAGGAGTGTCAGTTTTTCACATCAGTGGAGTACAGTTTATTACACCAATGGGTCCAAGGGAAATCCGTTCCCAACAAGGACCCTTATGTTTCTGAGAAGCCCAGTTTTATACCCCCAGCTACATGACTGGTTACATGTTAGCAGCCTCTTTGTTTTATATGATTGAGTTTTAAAACAAGCAGGTGCTAGGAGAAGAAGCAATTAAGGTTAAAGGCAGGGTGGGGGGATACAATAATTATACATCAAGGTGCAATGTCCCCATGGTTAACTAACAGGGGCAGCCTGACCTCAGTTACAATCTCTGTTTGTCATTTGTAGGGAGGGAAGTCTCAAGGAGTCCTGGTTTTCGCTAGCAACGATTTCCTTACTCTTGGGTAGAGTTCAGGCCCAGTTCACATCCTGTCTTTAAGACGGATGACAGATTTCAAGATGGAGTCTCTCCTGCTTTCCTCACAATGGCCCCAACACAGATAAAGTTGAAGTGCTCTTTGATTATTCCCAACTCCTCTGAATCTACCAGTATCATTATATCAATGTCTATTTAGTGTGTCTTTAAGTTTTTCCTTACATATAATTGTATCTATAAGCAATACATGCAGTTGTTTTTGTATGAACTTTGCATCTGGTCCCATCACTTCATGGGAAATAGATGGAGAAACAGTGGAAACAGTGTCAGACTTTATTTTGGGGGGCTCCCAAATCACTGCAGATGGTGATTGCAGCCATGAAATTAAAAGATGCTTACTCCTTGGAAGGAAAGATATGACCAACCTAGATAGCATATTAAAAAGCAGAGACATTACTTTGCCAGCAAAGGTCTGTCTAGTCAAGGCTATGGTTTTTCCAGTGGTCATGTGTAGATGTGAGAGTTGGACTGTGAAGAAAGCTGAGTGCCGATGAATTGATGCTTTTGAACTGTGGTGTTGGAGAAGACTCTTGAGAGTCCCTTGGACTGCAAAGAGGTCCAACCAGTCCATTCTAAAGGAGATCAGTCTTGGGTGTTCTTTGGAAGGACTGATGCTAAAGCTGAAACTCCAATACTTTGGCCATCTCATGCAAAGGGTTGACTCATTGGAAAAGAGTCCCTGGGAGGGATTGGGGGCAGGAGGAGAAGGGGACGACAGAGGATGAGATGGCTGGATGGCATCACCAACTCGATGGATGTGAATTTGAGTAGACTCGGAGTTGGTGATGGACAACGAGGCCTGGTGTGCTGCAATTCATGGGGTCACAAATAGTCGGACATGACTGAGAGACTGAACTGAACTGAAAATTTTATAACGATACCAAGAAATCAGTACCACTCTGAAAATATTTAACTCAACATCATGTTTCTGACATCTACCTACTGAACACATATAGGCCTAACCTTTTCTCTTTAACAAGCATTTAATGTATGTATTGCATTTTATTTATCTAATTATTATTGAATATTTGTTTATTTTCAGTTTTTCATTATCTAAACAATTCTGCCACAAATGTTTTAGACATTTCTTCCTATGTATTTTTTCTAGAACTTCTATGTGTAACAGTGAATGTGGCAGAGTGAGAATTTTCAAATTTACTAGATAGCCCTAAATTATTCTTCTAAGTAGTTACACAAGTCTAAAACTTTCATTCTCAACACTTGATAGTATTATCTATCTCCGCCATTCTAAAGTTTCTATCTCATAGATAGACAGTGGTGACATAATTTCCTATTTTATTTGGAGTTCTCTCATTGCTGGTAGATTTAACATCTTTTCATAAGCTTGTTGGTATTATTGCATAGTGAATTCAGCCCTGGAGTCAGACTACTGTATTTTGTCCTTGGCTCTATACATTACTGACTCAATGATGATAGGCAAGTTACCTAACTTCTCTAACTTTCCTCATCTGTTAACAGGAAGAATATACTATAGATCACAGAGGGTTGTTAGGAAGATTAAATGAGATAATATGTGTGAAAGGTTGTTGCTGAGCTGTGAAAGACACCAGGATCATTGGTCTCCAATGGAGAGGAATTGGATCTGGGGCCAGTGAAGGCTTGATTTCAGAGCTTTTGTGTAGTAAAGTTTTATTAAAGAATAAAAGAGAAAGCTTCTGACATAGACACCAAAAGGGGGCAGAAAGAGTGCCCCCTGCCCCCCACTAGTCTTTAGCTGATGCTACGTAGTTACTAGCAGGATGCTAATTAGAGAAAGGAAATGTCTCAAAACTCAGAGACTGGCACCAAGCCCCTCACCCACAACATGCACTTTGAGATAACATTGGCACAAGGTGAGTTGTCTGGGGCCATAAAACTATTGACGTTAATCTTGAAGAAAGACAGTTTTTCAAGCAAATACATAGTCTCATTAACATAGCTTAAGAGAACATTTGCAGAAGTAAAACATACTGGTTTGTCAAATCAGTTCTGAATCTTAGGCGGAACTGACTTGAAGACAGAGTCTAGGGTAAATACACAGTTTATTAACATAGCTTAAGAAAATCAAGTCAATACCAAAGATTGTTCAAACTACTGCACAATTGCATTCATATCACATGCTAGCAAAGTAAAGCTCAAAATTCTCAAAGCCAGGCTTCAGCAGTACGTGAACTGTGAACTTCCAGATGTTCAAGCTGGATTTAGAAAAGGCAGAGGAACCAGAGATCAAATTGCCAACATCCCCTGGATCATCAAAAAAGCAAGAGAGTTCCAGAAAAACATCTATTTCTGCTTTATTGACTATGCCAAAGCCTTTGACTGTGTGGATTATAACAAACTGTGGAAAATTCTTAAAGAGATGGGAATAGCAGACCACCTGACCTGCCTCCTGAGAAATCTGTTGCAGGTCATGAAGCAACAGTTAGAACCAGACATGGAACAACACACTGGTTTCAAATCGGGAAAGGAGTACGTCAAGGCTGTATATTGTCACTCTGCTTATTTAACTTATATGCAGAGTACATCATGAGAAATTCTGGACTGGATGAAGCACAAACTAGAATCGAGATTGCCAGGAGAAATATCAACAACCTCAGATACTCAGATGACACCACCCTTATGGCAGAAAGTGAAGAACTAAAAAGCCTCTTGATGAAAGTAAAAGAGGAGAGTGAAAAAGCTAGCTTAAAACTCAACATTCAGAAAATCAAGATCATGGCATCCGGTCCCATCACTTCATGGCAAATAGATGGGGAAACAATGGAGACAGTAAGAGACTTTATTTTCCTGGGCTCCAAAATCACTGCAGATGGCGACTGCAGCCATGAAATTAAAAGACGCTTGCTCATTAGAAGAAAAGCTATGACTAACCTAGACAGCATATTAAAAAGCAGAGACATGACTTTGCCAACAAAGACTGTCTAGTCAAAGCTATGGTTTTTCCAGTAGTCATGTATGGATGTGAAAGTTGGACTAAAGAAAGCTGACTGCTGAAGAATTGGTGCTTTTGAACTGTGGTATTGGAGAAGACTCTTGAGAGTCCCTTGGACTGCAAGGAGATCCAACCAGTCAATCCTAAAGGAAATCAGTCCTGAATATTCATTGGAAGGACTGATACTGAAGGTGAAACTCTAATAATTTGGCTGCAGTCACCGTCTGCAGTGATTTTGGAGCCCAAGAAAATAAAGTCTCTCACTGTCTCCATTGTTTCCCCATCTATTTGCCACAAAGTGATGGGACCGGATGCCATGATCTTCACCTGATGTGAAGAACTGACTCATTGGAAAAGACCCCGATGCTGGGGAAGATTGAAGGTGGGAGGAGAAGGGGACAACAGAGGATGAGATGGTTGGATGACATCATCTACTCGATGGACATGAGTTTGAGTAAGCTCTGGGAGTTGATAAAGGACAGGGAAGCTTGGCGTGCTGCAGTCCATGGGGTTGCAAAGAGCACTGAACTGAACTGAAGAAAAACATCTTCATAAGAAAACTGCATTGAGAAATAAATGTAAAAGAAACAAAAGAGACCATAGCAAAAATCAACAAAGCTAAAACCTGGTTCTTTGAGAAGATTTAATAAAATTGACAAACCATTAGCCTGACTCATCAAGAAACAAGGGGAGAAGAATCAAATCAACAAAATTAGAAATGAAAATGGAAAAATCATGACAGAAACCACAGAAATACAAAGGATCATTAGAGACTACTATCAGCAACTATATGTCAATAAAATGGACAACTTGGATGAAATGGACAAATTCTTAGAAAAGTACAACTTTTCCAAAGTGAACCAGGAATAAATAGAAAATCTTAACAGACCCAACACAAGCACAGAAATCGAAACTAATCAGAAATCTTCCAGCAAACAAAAGCCCAGGAACAGGCAGCTTCACAGATGAATTCTACCAAAAATTTAGAGAAGAGCTAACACCTATCCGACTCAAATGCTTCCAGAAAATTGCAGAGGAACATGACTCATTCTTTGAGGCCAACATCACCCTAATACCAAAACCAGACAAAGATGCCATGAAAAAAGAAAACTACAGGCCAATATCACTGATGAACATAGATGCAAAAATCCTTTACAAAATTCTAGCAATCAGAATCCAACAACACATTGAAAAGATCATACATCATGACCAATTGGGCTTTATCCCAGGGATGCAAGGATTCTTCAATATTTACAAATCAATCAGTGTGATACACCACATTAACAAATTGAAAGATAAAAACCATATGATTATCTCAATAGATGCAGAGAAAGCCTTTGACAAAATTCAACATCCATTTATGATAAAAACCCTCCAGAAAGCAGGAATAGAAGGAATATACCTCAACATAATAAAAGCCATATATGACAAACCCACAGCAAACATTATCCTCAATGGTGAAAAAATAAAAGCATTTCTCCTAAAGTCAGGAACAAGACAAGGGTGCTCACTCTCACCACTACTATTCAACATAGTTTTGGAAGTTTTGGCCACAGCAATCAGAGAAGAAAAAGAAATAAAAAGAATCCAGAATGGAAAAGAAGTAGTAAAACTCTCACTATTTGCAGATGACACGATCCTCTACACAGAAAACCCTAAAGACACCACCAGAAAATTACTAGAGCTAATCAATGAATATTGTAAAGTTGCAGGATATAAAATCAACACACAGAAATCCCTTGCATTCCTATACACTAACAATGAGAAAACAGAAAGAGAAATTAAGGAAACAATTCCATTCACCGTTGCAACAAAAAGAATAAAATACTTAGGAATAAATCTACCTAAAGAAACAAAAGACCTATATATAGAAAACTATAAAACACTGCTGAAGGAAATCAAAGAGGACACAAATAGATGGAGAAATATTCCATGTTCATGGATTGGAAGAATCAATATAGTGAAAATGAGTATACTACCCAAAGCAATCTATAGATTCAATGCAATCCCTATCAAGCTACCAACGGTATTTTACACAGAACTAGAACAAATAATCTCAAAATGTGTATGGAAATACAAAAACCTCGACTAGCCAAAGCAATCTTGAGAAAGAAGAATAGAACTGGAGGAATCAACCTGCCTGACTTCAGGCTATACTACAAAGCTACAATCATCAACACAGTATGGTACTGGCACAAACAAAGAAATATAGAACAATGGAACAAAATAAAAAGCCCAGAGATAAATCCACGCACCTATGGACACCTTATCTTTGACAAAGGAGGCAAGAATATACAATGAAGGAAAGACAATGTCTTTAACAAGTGGTGCTGGGAAAACTGGTCAACCACTTGTAAAAGAATTAAACTAGAACACTTTCTAACACCGTACACAAAAATAAACTCAAAATGGATTAAAGATCTAAACGTAAGATCAGAAACTATTAAACTCCTAGAGGAAAACATATGCAAAATACTCTCCGACATAAATCACAGCAGGATCCTCTATGACACACCTCCTAGAGTAATGGAAATAGAAGCAAAAATAAACAAATGGGACCTAATTAAACTTAAAAGCTTTTCCACAACGAAGGAAACTCTAAGCAAGGTGAAAAGAAAGCCTTCAGAATGGGAGAATATAATAGTAAATGAAGAAACTGACAAAGAATTAATCTCAAAAATATACAAGCAATTCCTGCAGCTCAATTTCAGAAAAATACATGACCCAATCAAAAAATGGGCCAAAGAACTAAACAGACATTTCTCCAAAGAAGACATACAGATGGCTAACACATGAAAAGATGCTCAACATCACTCATTATCAGAAAAATGCAAATCAAAACTGCAATGAGGTACCATTTCATGCCAGTCAGAATCTCTGCTATCTAAAAGTTTACAAACAATAAATGCCAGAGAGGGTGTGGAGAAAAGGAAACCCTCTTACACTGTTGGAGGGAATGCAAACTAGTACAGTCACAATGGAGAACAGTGTGGAGATTCCTTAAAAAACTGGAAGTAGAACTGCCATATGACCTGGCAATCCCACTGCTGGGCATACACACTGAGGAAACCAGAATTGAAAGAGACACGTGTACCCCAATGTTCATCACAGCACTGTTTATAATAGCCAGGACATGGAAGCAACCTGGATGTGCATCAGCATATGAATGGATAAGAAAGCTGTGGTACATATACACAATGGAGTATTATTCAACCGTTAAAAAGAACACATTACACATTTGAATCAGTTCTAATGAGGTGAATGAAACTGGAGCCTATTATACAGAGTGAAATAAGCCAGAAAGAAAAATACCAATACACTATACTAACATGTATATATATGGAATTTAGAAAGATGGTAATGATAAGCCTATATGTGAGACAGCAAAAGAGACACAGATGTATAAAACAGTCTTTTTGACTCTGTGGGAGAAGGCAAGGGTGGGATGATTTGACAGAATAGCATTGAAACATGTATATTATAATATGTGAAATAGATTGCCAATCCAGGTTCGATGCATGAGACAGGGTGCTCAGGGTTGGTGCACTGGGATGACCCAGAGGGATGGGATAGGGAGGGAGGTGGGAGGGAGCTCAGGATGGGGAACACATGTACACCCATGGCTGATTCAAGTCAATGTATGGCAAAAACCACTACAATATTGTAAAGTAATTAGCCGCCAATTAAAGTAAATAAATTTTTTTTAAAGAAAAATTTATTGGTTAGCTCAAGGTTTGAGAAAAGTTAAGTTCAGGTGGAACAAGGTGTTGTCATGGCAACACAGAATTTAAAAAGAAATCTCCTTTTAAATTTGTAACAGTTCAGTTCAGTTCAGTTACTCAGTCATGTCCAACTCTTTGCAACCCCATGAATTGCAGTACTCCAGGCCTCCCTGTCCATCACAAACTCTCAGAGTTCACTCAAACTCATGGCCATCGAGTCCATGATGCCATCCAGCCATCTCATCCTCTGTCATCCTCTTTTCCTCCTGCCCCAATCCCTCCCAGCATCAGAGTCTTTTCCAATGAGTCAACTCTTCACATGAGGTGGCCAAAGTATTGGAGTTTCAGCTTTAGCATCAGTCCTTCCAAAGAACACCCAGGACTGATCTCTTTTAGAATGGACTGGTTGGATCTCCTTGCAGTCCAAGGGACTCTCAAGAGTCTTCTTCAAAACCATAGTTCAAAAGCATCAATTCATCAGCACTCAGCTTTCTTCATATTCCAACTCTCACATCCATACATGACCACTGGAAAAATCATAGCCTTGACTAGATGGACCTTTGTTGGCAAAGTAATATCTCCAATTTTAATATGCTGTCTAGGTTGGTCATAACTTTCCTTCCAAGGAGGAAGTGTCTTTTAATTTCATGGCTGCAATCACCATCTGCAGTGATTTGGGAGCCCCCCAAAATAAAGTCTGACACTGTTTCCACTGCTTCCCCACTTATTTCCCATGAAGTGATGGGACCAGATGCCATGATCTTTGTTTTCTGAATGTTGAGCTTTAGGCCAACTTTTTCACTCTCCACTTTCACTTTCATCAAGAGGCTTTTTAGTTCCTCTTCACTTTCTGCCATAAGGGTGGTGTCATCTGCATATCTGAGGTGATTGATATTTCTCCCAGCAATCTTGATTCCAGCTTGTGCTTCTTCCAGCCCAACGTTTCTCATGATGTACTCTGCATATAAATTAAATAAGCAGGGTGACAATATACAGCCTTGATGTACTCCTTTTCCGATTTGGAACCAGTCTGTTGTTCCGTGTCCAGTTCTAACTGTTGCTTCCTGACCTGCATACAGGTTTCTCAAGAGGCAGGTCAGGTGGTCTGGTATTTCCATCTCTTTCAGAATTTTCCACAGTTTACTGTGATCCACACAGTCAAAGGCTTTGGCATAGTCAATAAAGCAGAAATAGATGTTTTTCTGGAACTCTCTTGCTTTTTCCATGATCCAGCGGATGTTGGCAATTTGATCTCTGCTTCCTCTGCCTTTTCTAAAACCAGCTTGAACATCTGGAAGTTCACAGTTTATATATTGCTGAAGCCTGGCTTGGAGAATTTTGAGCATTACTTTACTAGCATGTGAGATGAGTGCAATTGTGTGGTAGTTTGAGCATTCTTTGGCATTGCCTTTCTTTGGGATTGAAATGAAAACTGACCTTTTCCAGTCCTGTGGTCACTGCTGAGTTTTCCAAATTTGCTGGCATATTGAGTGTAGCACTTTCACAGCATCATCTTTCAGGATTTGAAATAGCTCAACTGGAATTCCATCACCTCCTCTAGCTTTGTTCATAGTGATGCTTAAAATCTGACACCTGTTTGTTTCCTCCTGCTGCTTAAGAGAAAGATAAAAAATGTCTAACACTTACAGCCTATTTCCTGCTTTTGGAGACCCCTAGCCTTCCTGCCTGTTACCCTCTCATGTGTAAAGCATTTATCATAATAAAAAACAAATAGTAAGCATTCAGTGAATGTAAGATACTGTTTACCTTTTCTTAATTTGTAATTTATTATATATTGGATAATATTCTTTGTCTGTTACATGCACTGAAAATATCTTCTCAGTTTATTATTTGTTTTTTTAATTGCAAAAGTCATATATGTTTATTTTTTGATTTTTATAATAGATACAAACAAATACCCATTACTTTAGACTTGCAGATCACTACAGTTAAAAATTCAGAGTCTAATTTTTTTTTAATTGTCTTTATGAATACTTTTAAGAAACACAACAATTCTTAAACAATTTATTTTTTGTTTCTATTATTTTTAACATTGAATTATATAGTATTTATTCTTCTGCCATGTGATTTATTCACTCAGTATAAGTTTTAACATTTTTCCATTTTCATTTGTTTTCACTGTTGAAATTTTTGTTTTTTCACTTTTTGATGGATAGAAAAGAATAATGACTTTGAATGAATAGAATTCTTAGTAGACTTCTGAGTCTATCCTTATGGTTTTTCTTAGATGAATATATGTCAACGATCTCATTGAATTGCAAGAGGAGAGGCTGGGAGGTGGACAAGATTCAGAGCAGGAAAGGTTTTGGCCACTGGACTAAGGAGCTGAGACTAAATTCCCCAGATGGAAACTTGTGAGGACTCTGAAGGAGGGGGAGCAAAGGCAGAGTTGCTGGATAGAAATCCAGCTGTGGCAGCCATGGGAATGCTTCCTGACCACACAGTCTGCTCTTTGAATCCAGGCCCTGCCGCTTGAGAAGGGAAATGAATCACAGACCTGGAAATCCTGGTTGCTTGGGGTGGGCAGCCTAGGAGACGAGTTCCAGGCTGGGCCAGGGGAATGTGGGAGAGGAACAGCCCTCCACAGTTGTGAGGAGATCCCTGGGGTAGAGGGCAGGCACAGACCTTCAGCCTTGAGGTTCTCAGAGGAGCTGAAGTCATATTCACCAAACCCTGAGCTCCCCTCCAGTGGAGGAAGAGGCCTCCAGGACCTGATTGGTGCTGAGGTGGACTCCATACTGGGGTCAGGATCAGAATAGTAGGGAGCAGGAGAGCAACCATCACCCAGGAAGAAGGCTAGTAAGGAGGAGAAAGAAGGGACTTCATCTGGGCAGTGTAGGAAACAGTGAGGGCTGGAATGTGCCTGGTGCCCCCGCCTAAGGATACTGCCTTTCTCAGAAGCCAGCCTCCGCAGATGGGCTCCACTCTCATTAGCCTCTCCCCTGGGTCTCCCAGCTTTCAGCCCAAGCCCCATTCTGGCTCCTGTGGGGAAACACTGGGCCAAGAACCAAATGTAACTCTAGTGCCCCTGAGCTGTGTGTGGGCAGGGGACCTTCTCATGCTGAGGAAGAATGGAGCCTGAAGTTTCTTTCCCACCAGGCAGGACTGAATTCCTGTGGGATGTTGCTGAGCAAGAACCTAGTGCTTCCTCCCCGGCAGGAAGGGGCTGTAGGAACTTAGCTCCTGGTTAGAGCCCTGGGGCCACGTGTTACTCAGGAGTGATCTCCTGAGTCTGAGAGAGCTCTGCCCATAGTCCCCCTCCCTGTAGAGTTATAATCTCAGGACAGCAGTGCCCACAACCATTCTGGGGAGCAAGCCAGGATATGGCTGATCCCCCATGCCCTGTCTTACCAGGAGCTCTGGGTAGGACCTGGTTCACAGTCCCTGTTCATCTCTGTGTCTCTCCTCATGTCTATGTGAGTGTCCATGGTTGTCTCTGCCTCTTTCTCTCTGTGTGTCCATCCTTTCCTTCCTCTGTCTCTGGGTCTGTTATTATCTCCCCATCTCTGCCTCTCCTTCTCTTTGTTATTTCCATCCCTCTCCATGTGTCTCCTCCTGCCTCTTTTTCTGTTTGCTGTCTCTGGGCTTCTCTGCCTCCAAAGATTTCATCCATCTCTCTGATCCACTTTCTGATTGTGTAGCTCTGGTGTTCTGTCTAACTGGGTCTTCAGCTCACTCTGTGACTTTCTTTCCCTCTTGATGTCTGTTTACTGCTTGCTATGGTCTGGATTTGCCTGCAGCATCATCCTTCGACTCACAAGGATCTGCCCTTGCAGTGCTTCTCTGTATCTGCCACTGGAACCCTGAGCCATCTCCTTCTCCTTCTATTGATGTTAATCACACTCAGAGGAGCTGAAGTCATATTCACCAAACCCTGAGCTCCCCTCCAGTGGAGGAAGAGGCCTCCAGACCTGATCCGTGCTGAGGTGGACTCCACACTGGGGTCAGGATCAGAATAGTAGGGAGCAGGAGAGCAACCATCCCTCAAATTTTGGTTTATGCCTCTCTCTGTCTTCTTGCCACATATGTTTGTGTCTCTTCCTCCCTTCTGGGGCCTCTCTATCTTTTCCCATCATTTTCTCTGCTTCTGTTGCTTTCTAATTTTTATCTGTTTCTCTGGGTCATTCTTAGCCCTTGAAGATTTGTGCTGATGCTGGGGGAGGGTGTGTGTGGTGGAGGAAGAGTTAAGGAAAAGGGAAGAGAGGAGAAAACATATTTTCAGAACTTGAAAGAATCATATATTATTGTAATAAACCTCTCTCTCTCTCTCTCTCTCTCTCTTTTTTTTTTTTTACAGATAAGAAATAGTTACCTACTCAGAATCATGGCAGTAAATGGCAAAAGTGAAAATTCAAAACTACATTGAGCCTTTTGTTTCTCCACCGGTGCTGCAGAAGGGTAGGTATGTAGTAGAAGATAAATATATGGGGCTTCTCTGGTGGCTCAGATGGTAAATAATCTGCCTGCCATGTGGGAGACCTGGGTTCGATCTGGGGTTGGGAAGATCCCTGGAGAAGGGAACGGCTACCCACTCCAGTATTCTTGCTGGGAGAGTTTCATGGATAGAGGATCTTGGTGGGCTATACAGTCCATGGGGTCACAAAGTGTTGGATATGACTGAGTGACTTTCACTTACTCATGTGGAGCTAATGGTAAAGAACCCACCTGCCAATGCAGGAGACATAAGAGACACAGGTTTGATCCCTGGGTCAGGAAGATCCCCTGGAGGAGAGCATGGCAACCCACTCCAGTTTTCTTGCCTGGAGAATCCCATGGACAGAGGAGCCTGGTGGGCTACACCCCATAGGGTCACACAGATGAAGACACAATTGAAACAACTTAGCAAGCACAGCACAAAGGGTAGAAGAAAAAAATTAGGACAAATACACAAACTCATCTTAGGGCAAGGCGTCCTGGGGGGCAGAGGCCTGTCACCCACATCCCCTTTGCCCTCACCCTGAAGGTACAAGCTGGAGGTAAAAACTGGCCAGCCTCTCATCACGAGGGACCTCATTCAAGGATGTCCATCACTCAGGACCTATCTCCTATCCAAAACACTTCTACCTTAAGCAGCAAATGTACTTGTATTAAACTATATGAGCTGATTCCCAAGTGTAGCTCGGTGGAGGGGATGAGCTCAGACAACAGGATACACTTCCTTTCAGTCTTCTCCAGTCTTGTCTAGGCTCAGCATGTCTTTCTCCATTTCTCATCTTCTTCTCTCAGATCCACTCTTTCACCTAACTTGTCTAAATGAAGAACCCAAATCCTTACATATTCCAAATTCAAAGTACCACTTGAATTTTATTCCTTATTATAAAAATTATTTATGTTTATGAAATTTAGAAAGTTCATGGAACTTTAAGTAATAAATATCACCTGTAAATCTAATCACCAGAAATGACCCCTGTAAGGTTTTGGTATATTTCTTTCTAATTTTTATGCTGTGCATATAAATTTGTATACTGTTAGGATTCAGTCTGCTTTTTAATGATCTGTTGGAGCATTTCTCCACAATGCAAAATAGTCTCCAAAATATTATTTTAAAGGCTATCAGGTATTCAATTATATCAATAGACCATAAATTATTTAACCAGTCACCTGTTATAGGACATTTAAGTTATATCCAGTTTTCCCCATTAAAAGTAATTCTGCAATTAAACATCCTTGATGAAAATCTCTCCCCACATCTCTCATTTTCCCATATGCAATATTCTTAAAGGTGAAATTACATGCTATCACATTTTCCTGCAGAAGAACAGAGTAATTTATTTCTCATATGAATTTCCAAATCAATATACAAGAATTTCTCATTTACTGCAAACTGGTCAATGCCAAGCATCATCACTTTAAAAGAATTTTTTTGCCTATGTCAAGTTAAAAACTATTTCCTTGATGTTTTAATATGCAGTCTTTAATTATTAGGAAGTTTAAACTTTGGTGGATTCATTTTTTCATTAATCTCTTGTGCATTGATTATTAATATCTCATTCTTGGTTATGAGTTTTTCCCTTACAAAAAAGAGACCCTTATATTCTAATGATATTAATCACTTGTATTACACTATGCAACAACTATTATTCATTTCTAAACTTACATAAATTATTCTATAGCCAAAAATATTCATGTTTTTCTTACTTTTCTTCCTTTATTTTTATGCTCACAAGAAAGCAAGAAAGTATTGGCATTTAGGCAGGACGAATATGAGCAGCTTGAGTATAATGTAGAGACAGGGAAACTGAGATAGAACCAAATTACTCTTTACAATTAAGTAGATCCATTCTACTTAAAGTGTGGACCCAGCATCTGTATTACCTGGGCACTTGTAAAAATGCAAATTCTCAACCTCCACCCAAGACTTTCCAAATCAAAACTCCATATGAAGCAGGAGCTTCTGACAAGCTCTAGGGTGATTCTGAATCACAAGGAGTCCGAAAGCAATGAGTTAAAGGAACTGGATTTATGGCTGGCTGCCCCAGTGACAGGAGTAAGGAGAGTCCTAGAACAGGAACACAAGGGGAGATGGGAGGGGGTTCCAGGAGGGAGAGCAGTCTCCAATCACAGGCAGATGGCTGGAGGCTAGAGAGCAAAACGTGCTGCACAAATAACTTAGGGACTTTGCAACATTAAATGTTCATTTAAAAAATAGTTTTCTCATCTGTGCTGCATTGAAAGTCATCTTCCTTTTATCCACATATCCAGGACAAGTCTTGCAAATAACATCCTTGTGTTGGTGAGGTTTAGGGGCATAACGGAGAAAGAGAATAAGGATGAACCACTGAAGGTCAGTACTCCATGAGGAAGGCAACAAGGGGAGCTGAGGACTCAATGAGAGCGAGGATTAGGAAGCAAAATGACCAGGGATACACAAGAATCCCTCACAATATTAGGGAAATATGGAACAGGTCAGATGAGGGCTGTGTGGCTTTGTTTGCTTATTAGAGAGAAAGGGGTCACCACTAAGAGGCTGAAGGACTTGGAATCTTCAAGTGATCCTTAAAGGCCTTTCTCTGTCACACCATAAAATAAATATTCACTCATATATTTTCTCTTAGGTTGCCTTACACTTTTATTTTTTGCATTTAACTCTTTAACATGTTTAACTGTGTGAAATCACTTTTGCCCCTCTGATTTATAACAAATAGTAGGCATTTGGTAAAAACGTGTTGAATCAATGACATAGTTACTGAACACCAGTAAAATTTCTTTTACCAGGAAAAGTTAAATCTTGAATATTAACTATAAACTTTAATCTACATAGCCTTGATTTGAATTCCCAATTCTAACCTCAGTGGTAATCGTAGCAGTGATAAAAACCTCAACATAAACGATGAGTGTAATAGTCTTAACTCTGATCTTTAATCAAGGCTAAACAACCTCTGTTGTCCCAAGAAAAAATGGAAAATGGGATGAATAATAGAGAGAAAAGCAAAGCTAGCTTGGGAAAGGGAGAGACAGGAAGGAACACAGCATACAGCATTTCCCAGACTCAGTCTTCACCATTTCATCACTGTGCCCCTCAGCTTACGACTGAATGAAACCCCGACACCACTCAGACTGTTGCGGGAAGGGGAACCCCTTCCAGGGCCTGAAACTGGGCTCTTGTCTAATACTCAGAAATGAATTGTCCAAGGAGACACATATGCTGACAAAGCAGGAGATTTTATTGGGAAAGGCGACCTGAGTGGAGAGCAGTAGGGTAAGGGAACCCAGGAGAACAGCTTTGCCACATGGCTCATAGTTTCGGGTTTTATGGTGATGGGATTAGTTTTCGGGTTGTCTTTAGCCAATCATTCTGGCTCAGAATCCTTCCTGATAGTGCATGCCTTGTTCAACCAAGATGGATGCCAGACAGAAGGATTCTGGGAGGTGGTCAGATGTGTGGTGTCTCTTTTTAACCTTTCCTGAACTCTTCCTGATTGTGGTGGCTTATTAGTTCCATGTTCCTTACCAGGACCTCCTGGTTAAAACAACTTATGTAAATAGTTACTATGGTGCCTGACCAGGGTGGGCAGCTTCAGTCAGTGTGCTTCCCCTAACAAAACTACTATGGGGATGTATTCAGTAGTGCCCCCATCTAATAATCCAAAATTCCTGTTAGGAAACAAATGAAAAATGAGTGGAAATTTGTTCACACCAAAACCCCAAATATTATATATTCCCCAAACTCTTTAAACAGGAGAGCACAATGCAGGAACTCAACCAGTCCACTGTGACAGAATTCATCCTGTTGGGCTTTGCCTCGAACCCCAGGACCAATCCTCTGCTCTTCACCTTCTTTCTAGTCTTTTACCTGCTGATCCTGGTGAGCAACAGCCTCCTCATCACCCTCATCCACCAGGACACACGCCTCCACATGCCCATGTACTTCTTCATCAGTGTCCTCTCCATGCTGGACATGTGCTACACCACCACGACTGTGCCCCAGCTGCTCGTGCATATTCTCAGCAAGAAGAGAGCCATCTCTTTTGCTAGATGTGTGGCCCAGATGTACCTCTTCCTCCTCTTTGGGATCACTGAGTCCTGGCTTTTCTCCATCATGTCGGTGGACAGGTACATGGCCATCTGCCACCCTCTCCGGTATAAGGTCATCATGAGCCACTGGGTGTGCCTCCTCATGGTGGGCATCTGTGCAGCCTATGGTGTGGTGGGTGGCCTGACCGATACCTTCTTTGCTATGCGCCTTCCCTACTGTGGCCCTAATGAAATTGACCACTACTTCTGCGAGGTTCCTGTGGTCCTGAAGCTGGCCTGTGCAGACACTTCCCTCAATGATTTGGTAGACTTCATCACAGGCTTCAATGTCATTGTGGTCCCACTCTCCTTGGTTGTCCTTGTCTATGTCAACATCTTTTTCACCATCATGAAGATCCGCTCAGCCCAGGGGCGGGTCAAGGCCTTCTCCACCTGTGCCTCCCACATCACTGTGGTCACCATGTTTGCGATTCCATGCATCGTCACGTACATGAGCCCCAGCTCTGATTCTTGGTCAAATAGTGGCAAGAAAATGGCCCTTTTCTACAACATTGCCACAGCCTTCCTCAACCCTGTCATTTATAGCCTGAGGAACAAAGATGTGAACAGGGCCTTCCTCAAATTGGTGGGCAGGGGCAGGGCCCCAGAGTGACTTTCTAAAGATGAAGATGTGGGGAGCCATACAATGCAGGGTGCACACTCGCCCCGAAGACTCTTGTACCAGTCCTGAAGAGATGGTCTTCATAAAGCTAACTCTTCACCCTGGCCAGTGGGAGAGAACAAGGTGCTTGATCATCAGCATTTTCTATGGCATTGTAGTCTGAGACAAATATGATTGGGAAGATCCAACACAGTTGTTAAGAGCCTGGACTCTAGTGCCAGAGAGACAAAGACGAGAGACTTGGATTTACCAGTTACTAAGCATGTGAATTCTTGCAGCACATTTAACTCCTCAAAGATTTGTATCTCTCCTCAGAGAGAAATTGCAATGATTAAATGAGATAATACACAAAAGGTACAGAGCATGGCATAGATAATTTCTTTTGGCAAATGTTAATTTTACTAGGAATGAATTATCAGTCCTTAAATGGCAATGATCTTCCTGATCTGTGGAAGTTGCTGGATCCCTAAAGAGAAAGGCGGGGGGCGGCGGGGGGTGGGGGGGAAGCTGGTGGAGGGGAAGAATGGAAGAAGAAGAAACTCAGAAACTGTAAAGTGGAGATTCTTAAGGTGCAGAGGGACTTGAGAAAAAGGAAATTAACCTATATAACCCATCTACAAACTGTGCCAGTTAGAGCATCTGGGGTCAGTTGAAGTTATCTTAGAAAGTTGAAAATTCTCTTTTATGACCATTTTTTTTTCTGTTCTTTTGTAGTTTTATACCTCTTAATTTCCCTTTTCTCCTTGTTTCTAATAATGTTCATCTTTGAAAACTATAGCTTCTCTTAGGTAATCTCAAGGAAAAGGGATTCTGTCCACTTAAGGATGGAGGAAATTAGAGAGGGGAGGAATGACTATAATGTGACAAAGAAAAAAAGGGAGTTCAGTTAAAAATTAAGTGGGGAAGTTTTTGCTCAGTTCCCATTTTTTTAAAAGGGGTTTTCTCTGAAAATATGTTTATTTTTCATAGAATGTTTACAAACACGATTGCCTTGTCCCCCAGGTTTCACCAGTCTGGGCATCACCCATATTTACTGATTACTTGCTGTCACAGGAAATTTACCAACCAACAAAGCAATTCTAGAACCATGTGGTTCTAGAAACATGTCCCATAAACTAACATGCAGACCCTTTGGGTTCTGTTTTCCTAGCTTCTTGCTGATGTACACTGCCTATGAAACTCTTTACAGAAAAAAATCAGCTAGGCTGGCCAAAAAATATACTATGAATGTCCGTCCCCTCCATGAGAGGCCAGATTCCGTGCCAAGGGTGCAAGTTCACAATGTCCCTAAAGATATTACTTAACCCTGCTATCCAGGAGCCAGAGTGCTGCATAAATAATAAAGCAAAATTATGGGAAAATAAGACAGGGCATATAGCTGCAAAATATTTACAGATGTGAATAAAATCATTAACACAGAGAGGCTCTAACAAACTGGTAAAAAAAAATGCAAATGCTCAGGAAAATTGGAAACAGATATGAACACATTATTTAAAAGATACCCAAGTAACAATAAACATATGGGAAAATCACACCACTATAGGCACCAAAGAAATGCAAATTAAAATACCAATGAGATACCGCTTTTTCACCTTTACAAACTTGAAGAATTTTTAAACAATAGCCAGAGGTAGCCAGAAAACAATAAAACACTGATTTTTATACATTGCTAATTGGAGTATGAGCTTCCCTGATAGCTCAGTTGGTAAAGAATCTGCCTGCAATGCAGGAGACCTGGGTTTGAATCTGGGTTGGGAAGATCCCCTGGAGAAGGGAAAGGCTACCCACTTCAGTATTCTGGTCTGGAGAACTCCATGGACTGTACAGTCCATGGGGTCGCAAAGAGTCAGACATGACTGAGTGACTTCCAATTCACTTAAATAGGGCTTCCCAGGTGGCACAGTGGTATAGAATCTGCCTGCCAATGCACAAGCGCAGAGACACAAGTTCAGTCCCTGGGTGGGGAAGATCACCTGGAGAAGGAAATGGCAACCCACTCCACTATTCTTGCCTGGAAAATACCATGGACAGAGGAGCCTGGTGGACTACAGTCCATGCAGTCGCAAAGAGTCAGAGACAACTGAGCGACTAACATAACACAATGGGAGTACAGGTTGACCTAAAAAGCACATGCATATTTCACAAAACCATATGATAGTAATTAGCTGAGTCCCTGATTGTATACCAGCCGGGACTTTCCCAAGGCCCAGTCTGGCCAGAGCATTGCAGGGAAGAAAAAAAAAAGTTTATTTCTATGCAGTCAGCCATGATTATAGTCTAAGTTCAACTCAGTTTGAATGTGTGGTCAAACATAAAGTCAACTGACTGCTGAAAAATCAGCAAATTAGATTTCAACTCAATCCCAGATATGCTCACCAGAAGGCTACCAAATGGAGTCGTTCACTCTGAACCTGGTCAAGAAGGCTGCAGAGATGAGGCCCACAGAGCCCAGGAGACCTACCTGGATGACCTCTAACACCTTCTCCAGCTCTGAGGGTCATGATTACTAGAGATTTGCAAAACAGGAGCACCAGGCACATCACCCCTTCCTCCATTACTTTCCTCTTACAGAGAGTCCTCACCTGTTTCCAGACTGGTACCTATCAAAATTGGTTGCAGTTATATATTCCTCTATGTCTCTAATGGGATGCATAATTATCTCCTGGCTACTAGCAGGTGATGGGAGTAGTGATCACAGAAAGTGCTAGGTTCTGCTTCTGATGAACGCAACAGATGCTGTCCCCACATTAAAGTGTCACTGGTACTGAGTAAGTGGTATCTGATAGCCAGGCTCCAGTGACTTGCAAGGACCAGCTCCCAATTAGCTCCTCTAGTTCAGAGTCCTGGAGAAGGCAATGACACCCCACTCCAGTACTCTTGCCTGGAGAATCCCATGGACAGAGGAGCCTGGTGGGTTGCAGTCCATGAGGTTTCGAAGAGTTGGACACAACTGAGTGACTTCACTTTCACTTTTCATTTTCAAGCATTGGAGAAGGAAATGGCAACCCACTCCAGTATTCTTGCCTGGAGAATCCCAGGGATGGCGGAGCCTGGTGGGCTGCCATCTATGGGGTCGCACAGAGTCGGACACAACTGAGGCAACTTAGCAGCAGCAGCAGCAGGAGTTCAGAGTCCAAGAAGCTTTGCAAGATCAGAAGTACTACCATTTTGGTTAAATTCAGGTCCAAGGTTTGCACCAGACAGAAGAGTGGCTGCTACAAGGCCATGCCAAGCAGGCTAGCTCTGCATAGGCCTACTATATGTAACAGTCAGTGTTCCCTTAAAAAAGATAGCCACTGCACATGCTATGGGTAAAAAAAAAATCTACTTTAAGAATTAGACCTTACACAACTGTCCCAAGAACTGGGGAAGTAAAGACCTGGAAGGGGCATTGGAGAATCAGAGTAAAATCACTATTCATTCATCACGAATCACTGGGCAAATGTAGAGAAGTCAGAGCTTACAGGAAGATCTGAGAAGCCCCAGATCCAATCATTTAACAGGCCATAACAGGGGAACACTTAAAAAGCTCATTGGGAACCTGTTGCCTTTGAGAGTCCACAGTCAAGTCCTCAATTTAATTTAATCATTTCTTCAGTTCAGTTCAGTTAAGTCACTCCAGTCATGCCAACTGTTTGCAATCCCGTGAGTTGCAGCACGCCAGGCCTCCAAGTCCATCACTAACTCCTGGAGTTTACCCAAACTCATGTCTATCGAGTTGGTGATGCCATCCAGCCATCTCATCTTCGGTCATCCCCTTCTTCTCCTGCCCCAAATCCCTCCTAGCATCAGGGTCTTTTCCAATGAGTCAACTCTTCACATGAGGTGGCCAAAGTATTGGAGTTTCAGCTTCAGCGTCAGTCCTTCCAATGACCACCCAGGACTGATCTCCTTTATGATGGACTGGTTGGATCTCCTTGCAGTCCAAGGAACTCTCAAGAGTCTTCTCCAACACCACAGTTCAAAAGGATCAATTCTTTGGCACTCAGCTTTCTTAACAGTCCAACTCTCACGTCCATACATGACCACTGGAAATACCATAGCCTTGACTAGATGGACCTTTGTTGGCAAAGTAATGTCTCTGCTTTTAAATATGCTATCTAGGTTGGTCGTAACTTTCCTTCCAAGGAGTAAGCATCTTTTAATTTCATGGCTGCAATCACCATCTGCAGTGATTTTGGAGCCCCCCAAAATAAAGTTTGACACTGTTTCTGCTGTTTCCCCATCTATTTCCCATGAAGTGATGGGACCAGATGCCATGATCTTCGTTTTCTGAATGTTGAGCTTTAAGCCAACTTTTTCACTCTCCACTTTCACTTTCATCAAGAGGCTTTTTAGTTCCTCTTCGTTTTCTGCCAAAAGGGTGGTGTCATCTGCATATCTGAGGTTATTGATATTTCTTCCGGCAATCTTGATTCCAGCTTGTGTTTCTTCCAGTCCAGCGTTTCTCATGATGTACTCTGCATAGAAGGCTGACAATATACAGCCTTGACGTACTCCTTTTCCTATTTGGAACCAGTCTGTTGTTCCATGTCCAGTTCTAACTGTTGCTTCCTGACCTGCATATAGGTTTCTCAAGAGGCAAGTCAGGTGGTCTGGGATTCCCAGCTCTTTCAGAATTTTCCACAGTTTATTGTGATCCACACAGTCAAAGGCTTTGGCATAGTCAATAAAGCAGAAATAGATGTTTTTCTGGAACTCTCTTGCTTTTTTGATGATCCAGCGGATGTTGGCAATTTGATCTCTGCTTCCTCTGCCTTTTCTAAAACCAGCTTGAACATCTGGAGGTTCACGGTTCATGTATTGCTTAAGCCTGGCTTAAAGCCTTTTAATCATTTCTTAAAAGGTCCTATATTCAAACATGGTTACATTCTGAGATACTGAATGGCTAGGCCTTCACATATGAAATTGGAGCAGTAGGGAGCAGACACAATTCAGTCCAAAACGCAGAGTAAGACAGTAATTCTTGAAAAAAAAAAGAGAGATACGCAGAAGAGATTTTTGTCCAATAGTACCACAAGTAAGTGGCCACAAGTAAGTGGAAACCAAGCAGACAGCAGCAATCCCTATACTGGGTGAAACAGAGATCAGAACTGTGCGCTGTTGAGACAGTGAGGAATTTGTGAAACACAGGTTTGAGAGAAGAAGAAACTTTACAGAAAAGGGACTCCAGAAATTTACATAGAGGCCTCCTTCAGCCATTAGCCAATCACTGACATGCTTACACACAGGGTGAAATGAGACATGGAAGAATCAACTACTTGGGTCGGTGAAATGAATTAAAATTCAGGTGCTTGTACCATGCAGGGAGACACTGAACTTGTCATCCAAAGTGGAGATAACTCACTATATACTCCAGGCTCCCAAAATAACTCTATCTTAGGAGTAGAGCTATTCAGTCCTTAAAGGAAGAGTTACTCCTGATTTACTGTGAGAGCCAAAGCAAAGCCTCAATAGGATCAAACTGATATGACAATAAGTTAGCGCTCTGTCAGATAACCTTCAACATTTTTTGAAGGGAAACAACATAATGTAGACTATCAACTCTGTAGCATCCTGTAAGTTGAAATAATGCCCTAAAAAATAAACTTTTACTAGACATATAAAGAAGCAGGAGAAAGTAACTCAGAATCAGAGAAAAAACAGTTAACAGAAACACAAAGAAATGATGTGGACATTGAAATTAACAGAAAAACTTTAAAACCGTTTGTCTAATAAACATACTAAAGAATTGTTAAAGGAAAATATGGACATAATGAGTGGATAGATGGGGGATCACAACAGAGAATGGAAATAAATAAACATGAAGAAAGAATAGTCTTCGATGGGAGGAGATCAAGATGGTGGAGTAAGAGGGTATGGAGTTCACATATCCCCATGAACACATCAAAGATACATCTATATATGGAATAATTCTTTCTGAAAATGAACTGGAAACCGGCAGAAGGACTCCTGTATGACCAGGTCTTTAAGAAAGATATACATGTAACTGGGTGAGAATAGAAGAAAAGTGACCGGGTCAGGGCCTGTGCCCTGAGAGGAGACTTGGGAAAAGAGAGATTGCAGATACCTACCCTGGGAAGTGAGCAGGTCAAGACAGACTGGATGTCCCAGTCCCGGGGTTCTACATGGAGAAGACAAGCTCTCTCCTCTGGTTGGGGATTTGCTGGGTCAGGCAGAAAGACTGGGGAAACCTGGGCTTTGCTCATGAGGAGTGCTTGCCCGCAGGCTTGCACTTCCAGTTTTCGCTAACCCTGAAAGAGGACAGAGAGAGTAAGTGTCTGCTGGGTTTCCCAAGACAGCCTCACAATGCCCCATTTGGAGCCAAGGGAAACCCGGCCCCACTCGGTCCAGGCCACAAGCAGCAATGGATCTGGGGCGGCCAGGACTGGGAAGAGGACTAGACCCTAAGATGCAAAGACGACCCAGGCCTGCAGCTGAGCCTTCATGGGGTGATGGTGGCCCGTACTGGAGCTTACGCAAGCAGCACCTCAGAAGCAGCCCAGTTGCTGCCTGATTTTCTAATAGAGACCAAATGGGGATTTGAACCCAGATCGGGATTCAGTGAGGCAACAACACTAAACAGTTGACACAGCACTGCCTGTCACATTAGCCAAACCTCCTTCTTGTTTACCTGTTTAAGGAGCTGCAGTCCCCTCTTGAACAGTAAATCTCTGCTTGAGATCCCAAGAATGTCACATTCATGAGGCTCACTCTCTTTAAGGGAGGAAGGAAATTGCCACCACACAGGCAGTGTCTCCTCCCACTAGCTAGAGAAATGTGTGGCCTGGGCAGGGCTCCTCCACTGTGGCTGCAGGCTTCCAGGCTCCTGTCCCTACCACACGATGTCTGGGCGTCACACCAGAGATCAGGGCTGGCCCTTAATATTGCTCACTTTTTGCTGTCAGAAGACATACCACTGACTGAGCCCCTTCTGTGTACCATAACCTGTGCTAAGCGTCTTACAGGTACCTCCTTAACACTCATAGCACTGCTTTCCATTCTAAATAGGATGAAAATGAAGCTCAGAGAGGGAAAGTGATTTGCACAAGGCCGTATGGCTAGGAAGCAGTGGAGTCAGCATTCAGCCACCGGTCTGTCCGGTTGTCTAGTCTTTTGTTTTCTGTGTTGCAAAAGAAAGAGAGGCATTGTATTTTCTGGGGCTTCAGAACCATATTCAGAGAAGGGAACAAATCGTCAAGAGACAAAATATATCAAGATCTATGACTGCATCTTGAATATTATACATAATACTGCTATAAAAAATTGGTTTCATGTATCTTTCAGAATTAGTACTTTTATCTTCTTCATATATAGTCTGAAGTCAGAGAGTGTAGTATCTCCAGTTTTGATCTTTTTCTCAATATTCCTTTGGCAATTCAGAAACTTTTGTGATTCCATATAAAATTTTTGATTCTTTATTTCAATTAAATTTTTTTTTTAATTTATGAGTATATTCCACAATATCTACTGCATGTTCCATGGTCAGGGCTGCCCCATACCAGGTATCTACCAGGTCCATGGCCTTCTAATCTCTGAAACCATACAATGTCCACATTCAGACACATTTTGAGAGTGAAAAGGAGGGTTTTAACTAATTATAGGAATTAATTGATCTATAATAGGCAGAAACCATAACTGTTCCATGAAAACTAGGGTATGCGATCACCCTATCCAATCTCACCCTTGGCTAGCCTACTCTCTCCCCATTGTTGGGAACAAGCACTATAGTTGATACTTCTTAGCCCTAAAATTCATCTTACCTGGACAGATGTGCTATTTCTCTGGGGACCTAAGCATTGCGGCCCTTTACTCTGAGATAACATCCAGGCAGCTCAGCTGCCGGCTTGTCCAACGTCATGTTCCAGTTATATGGATACTAACATGACTTTTTTGGTCTTTGCCTTGGGGACCTGTTTTAAGATGACATGCTCTTTCTAGAATCCCTCCAATACCAGGACTCATCCAGTTCTGTGCTCATTTCCCATTCAGTGGCTCAGGCCATCCTCCTACAGACAGATACCCTTTTACCACTAAGTGTCACTTGACCTGGATTCATCACCGACCTCTACCAAGGTAAAAGTATTCCGCATTGGCCTTAAGTCCCCCAGTGCCCAAGCTGTACTTCACATAGCCCTGAATTTCACCTTCATCACCACACCCTTCAGAATTTGCATTTTACCTTGAAGGACTAGATCATCTCTCACAGTTGGTCATTGCCTCCCACGCACGAAACAGGCTCCTTTCCAGCGAGGCTGCACTCAGCCACCAGTCTGTCTGGCTGTCTGGTCTTTTGCCTTCTGTGTTGCACAAGAAAGAGTGGCATCATGTGTAAAATAGATAACTGCAGCAGCTAACGAAGCCAACCTAGTCTGATGCTTTTCTCCCCTACAATTCCAATAGGACCCAAGAGGGTACTTTGCTGGGGAGCATCCTTCTGGTGGGTCCAAGGAAGACTGTGCCTCTGTCCTGGCCTCTGACCACCTGGTTCCTATACCCAGCCTTGCAGATACTCTATCATCTGACTATACATACCCTGTAAATCAGTATTGCAACAGAGATGCCACAGTAGAATGACTTGGAATCTAGAAGATCCAAGTTCAATTCCTACTACACAATTTATTTGCTATGTATGAATAAGTCATTTAATTCTCTTAAACTCTCTGTGTGTGCTGACAAATCAAGTGACTTACCTACCTTGTCCTGAGGATTAATTACATTATGTATAGCACCCAGTGTAGCATCTGATAAGAGTAAATGTTCACATAAAAAGCTGCTCAATATCCCTAATAATTAGAGAAAGGCAAATCAAAATTACAGTGGGGTATTACCTCACACCAGTCAGAATGAACACCATCAAAAAAATCTACAAACAATAAATGCTGGATAGGATGTGGAGAAAGGGAACCCTCCTACACTGTTGTTGGGTATATAAACTGATACAGCCATTATAGAAAACAGTATGGAGATTCCTTAAAATACCAGGAATAAATCTATCATATGACTCAGCAATCCCACTACTGGGCATATACCCTTAGAAGGCCACAATTCTAAAAGATACATGTACCCCAATGCTAATTGCAGCACTATACAATAGCCAGGACATGGAAGCAACCTAGATGTCCATCTATAAATGAGTGGGTAAAGAAGCTATGGTACATACATACAATGGAATATTACTCAGCCATAAAAAAGAATGAATTTGAGTCAGTTCTAGTGAGGTAGATGGAACTAGAGTCTGTTATACAGAGTGAAATAAGTCAGAAGTAGAAAAATAAATATTGTGTATTAACACATATATATGCAACATGGAAAAATGGTATTGTTGAACCTATATGCAGGTAAGGAATGGAGACACAGATGTAGAGAATGGAGTTGTGGACACAGTGGGGGAAGGAGAGAGTGGGGCAAATGGAGAAAGTAGCATCAATATATTTAAACTATCATGTGTAAAATAGATAACTGGTGAGAAGTTGCTCATCAGTTATCTATCTATAGCACAAGGAGCCCAGTCTGGCAATTTGTGATGACCAAGAGGTGGGACACAGGGAGGGGAAGGAGGTTCAGTATGCATAATTATGGCTAATTCATGTTGTTGTACGGCAAAAACCAATACAACATTACAAAGCAATTTTCCTCCAATTAAAAACTTTAAAAAGAGTAAGTGTTCAATAATATGTGGTTGTTGCCATAGTAATAGATTTAGTAGCATTGATACCACAATTAGGTGCATGGTCTTTGAAAATAGTGCTGTTGTTGTTTAGTTGCCAATGCGTGCCTGACCCTTCGTAACCACATGGACTATAGCCCACCAGGCTCCTCTCTTCATGGGATTCCCCAGGCAAATATACTGAAGTGGGTTGCCATTTCCTTCTCCAGGGGATCTTCTCGACCCAGGGATCAAATCCATATCTCCTGCATTGGCAGGTGGGTTCTTTACCACTGAGCCACCAGGGAAACCCCTGGATAGTTATGAGGGTTCTAATAGGTATTAGCAGCATTTATATTATCTATATCCAAGCCTAAGTTTTATCTCTGCTCCATAAGTGGCCTTGGATAAGATCAATAGGCAAATAAAAGTGCTTTGGAAGGAAACAAAGCACACTGTATCAGTACTGTCACTGTGTCACACAGTGATGTAGCCACTCAGCTGGAAGACTCCTCCCTCCGCTAAGTCTCAGTGGGAAGGAATTTCAGTCCCTACATAGGGACTTATTCCATTTACACTGCATGTGGCTCAGGAGCTGCTAAAGAACCTGCAGTGCTGTGGTGGTTCAAGAAGTTTTGCAAAGGAGCAAGAGCCTTGAAGATGAGCAGCATGGTGGCCAAGCATCAGAAGTTGACAATGACCAACTGAGAGAATCATCTAAGCTGATCCTCTTACAACTACCTGAGAAGTTGCCGAAGAACTCAGCATCAACCAAGCTATGGTTGTTTGGCCTTTGAAGCACATTGGAAAGGTGAAAAAGCTCGATAAGTGGGTGCCTTATGAGGGGACCACATATCAAAAATACCATTGTTTTGAAGTGTCGTCTTCTCTATTCTATGCAACGACAAAGAACCATTTCTCCATTGCATTGTGATGTGTAATGAAAAGCAGATTTTATATGATAAACAGTGACAAGCAACTCAGAGGCTGGACTGAGAAGAAGCTCCAAAGCACTTTTCAAAGCCAAACTTGTACCAAAAAAAGGTCATGGTCACTGTTTGCTGGTCTGCTATTGGTCTGATTCACTACAGCTTTCTAATCTCAGCAAAACCACTATATCTGAGAAGTAAGCTCAGCAAATCAATGAGAGGCACTGAAAACTACACCACCAGCAGCTAGCACTGGTTAACAGAAAAGGCCCGATTCTTCTCCATGACAACGCTCATTGCAACAGCACATTGCAAAACCAATGCTTCAAAAGCTGAACAAATTGGGCTATGAAGTTTTGCCTCATCTGCCATATTCACCTGACTTCTTGCCAAATGACTATCACTTCTTCAAGCATCTCGATAACTTTTAGCAGAGAAACCATTTCCACAACCAGCAGGAGACAGAAAATGCTTTCCAAGAGTTCATTGAATCCCAAGGCATGGATTTTTATGCCACAGGAATAAGCAAACTTATTTCTCATTGGCAAAAATGTGTTGATTGCAATTGTTCATATTTTGATTAATAAAGATATGTTTGAGCTTTAGTTACAGTGATTTAAAAATCACAGTCCAAAACTGCAATTACCTTTGTACCAGCCTCCAGAGCTGTGAGAAAATAAATTTGTCTTGTTTAAACCACTCATTCTATAGTATTTTGTTATGGCAACCCTGGTAAACTAATACATACTGTCTGTTGTCCAATGCCTGAAAAGCATTGCTTCATAAATTTTCTTCTGCTTTATAGTTTTTTTTTTTAATAATGGAAGGTAGTTCTAATACATGTTACTCAATCATGTCCAGAAACAAAAGTCCCTCTCCATATTCGAAATTTGAAAACTACTTCCAATAATTCCTGAATAAAAGAGGAAACCATAATGAAAAATATAGAATAAAGATATTTTGCCATAAAGGCGGCTGGATTGTGATATCGTCAACTTGGGTCATACTTCCTCCCACAATTGTGTAAGTTTCAGTTTCTAAAATACATGCATTATTCCTAAAATCATCCTTATCTGGTAAAGGTGGGTCCTGTTTTCCAGAATACTCTTCTTTGTGTGTTTTGGGATTTGGCCCGAAGAAGTGAAGTAGCAGTTCTTAATGTTGGAGTGAAAGTCTTCATAATCATATAAAGTGATGGCTAGACGCTGAGGATCATTGGGTCTTAGTTTGTCCTTGTTTTCCTTGATAAGCATATTTTACCAAAAGCTGGCCCTGGGACCAACAGTAACCCCTGGACCTCAAATGAATGCTTGGCTATGGACACTCAAATGCAATGGGTTTCCAGAAACCTCTTTAAGACCTCTGTTATGATCTGTTAAGTGACTGGATCTGGAGCTTCTCAGATCTTCTTACAAGCTCTGACTTGTCTAACATTACCAGCAGTCCAAGATGAATGGGTAATGATTTTACTCTGATCCTCCAATGATCCTTCTAGTTTATCTCCAATGAGACTTCCCCAGTTCTTGGCACAGTTGTGTAAGGTCTAATCCCTAACATAAGCTCTTTATCCATAGCATGTCCAGAAGTTATCTTTCTTGAGTGAACCTGACTGCTACATATAGGAAACTTGTGCGGGACTAGCCTGCCTGACATGGCCTTGTAGCAGCCACCTCTTCTGCCTGTCAGAAACCACAAACCAGCTGAATTTAACCAAAATGACAGTACCTCTAATCTGGCAAATCTCCTTGAACTGTGAAGTAGAGGAGCTAACTGGGGGCTGAGCCCTGCAGGTTATCAGAGCTTGCCCATGAGATACTACTTACTCAGTGCCAGTGGCACTTTAATATGGAAAGAGCCTCCTTTGTGTTCATCAGAAGCAGAACTTAGTGCTTCTGTGAGCACCACTCCCATCAACTGCTAGCAGCCATAAGATACGTTAAGACATAGGAGGATCTATAACTACAACCAATTTTTTTTTCACCACATGGTGTGGTCTGTGCAATCTTAGTTCCCCAACTAGGAATTGAACCCATGACCCCTATAGTAGAAGGGCAGATTCTTGACCATGAGGGAATTCCCTCATCAAACTGCAACCAATTCTGACAGATACTGCACTGGGAATGTTTGAGGACCCTCTGTAAGAGGAAAACAATGGAGGAAGAGGTGATGTGCCTGGCACTCCTGTTTTGCAAATCTAGTAATCTGGTAAACTCCAATGCTTTGGCCACCTGATGCGAAGAACTGACTCATTGGAAAAGACCCTGATGCTGGGAAAGATTGAAGGCAGGAGGAGAAGGGGACAACAGAGGATGAGATGGTTGGAGGCATCACTGACTTGATGGACATGAGTCTGAGCAAGGTCCAGGGGTTGGTGAAGGACAGGGAAGCCTGGCGTGCTGCAGTCCATGGGGTCACAAAGTCAGACACAACTGAGCAACTGAAATGAAATGAACTGAACTGAATAATCATAACCCTCAGAGCTGGATACAGGGTCAGACGTCATCTAGATAGGTCACCTCGTACCTGTGGGCCTCACTTCTGCAGCCTTCTAGACCAGGCTCAGAGTGAATGACTGCTTCCAATACTCCATTTGGTAACCTATTGCTGAGCATGAGTACATCTGAGATTGAGAAGAAATCTGCTTTGCTGGTTTTTCTTCTTTCAATGAACTTACTTTCTGTTCTACCACACATTCAAATTGAGCTAAAACCTAAACTATTAATGTGGCTGACTGCATATAAATAAACCTTTTATTTTCTACAAAGCTCTGGCCACAGACTGGGTTTTAGGAAAGTCCTGGCTGCCATACAATTAGGATTTAGACTAATTACTATAACTTGGTTGTGCAAAATATGGATATGCTTTCTAGGTCAATCTGTACTCCCATGGGTAGTGTATGAAAATCCATGTTTTATTATATTCTATCCACTTCTATATTTTGGCCTGGAGAATTCCATGGACTGTATAGTCCATGGGGTTGCAAAGAGTTGGATACAACTGAGCAACTTTCACTTTACTTTCACTTTCAGCCACCTCTGACTCTGTTTAAGCACTCTGCCAGTTTCAAAAGGTGAAAATGTAGTATCTCATTGATATTTTAATTTTCATTTCTTAGATCCCTATTGTGCTTGACTTTCCCATGTGTCTATTGATTATTTGGATTTTGTTTTTATGAACTGTTCACACCTGTTGCTAGTTTTTCTGAGTGTTTGTATTTTTTCTTACCACTTTGCAAGAGTCCTTTATGTGTTAATGCTTTTATTCACGTCTGTAAATATGTTGCAATTATATGTCCTGTGTTGTTTGCCTTTAATTTTGCTTCTTTATTTATGCAACACTCTGACTTCTGGGTAGTGGGGTTGGTAATACCTGGATATTGTGAACCTGCACTCTTGGCATGGGCCATGGCCTCTCCGGAAGCAAACAGACACTCGTGTCATATTTTTTGGCCAGAGTAGTTAATTTTTTTCCCGAAGGATTTCATAGGCAGTGTACATCAACACAGGGCTCAGAAAGAAGAATTCAAAGGGGCTACAAGTTAGTTTATGGGACATCCCTCTAGAACCTCATGGGAGCTTTGTTGTGTGCTGAAGTTCGGGTGGCAGCCAGCAGGCAGTGAATATGGGTGATGCCCGGTAACACGATCTTTGTAGGTTGGTGAAGTGTGGGAAAAAACAACTCATGTTTGTGAAGATTCTCTGAGAAATAAACAGTTCCAGGGAAGTCATTTCAAACAAGAAGGAACAAAACAAAAAATTCTCCACTGAAATTGTAACCTCTCTCAGAGCTCCCAACATCTGGGGGTCTGTGCATCTGGGGGTCACATTATATTCACCTCCTAACTCTAGTTTCCATCATCCTTAGAGTCCCTTTCTCTTGGGATTACCCAAGAGAGGCTATAGTTTTCAAAAATGCATGTTACTAGAAACAAGGAAATCTAGAGAACAGAAAAACTTCATCATAAAAAATAATTTTTCCCCTTCTAAGAGAACTTCAATTGACCCCCAGAGGCTCTAACTGACTGAGTTTTTAGATGGGTTATATAGGTTCATTTCCTCCTTCTCAAGTCTCTTCTGCACCTTAAGAATCTCCACTTGACAGTTTCTGAGTTTATCCTTCTTCCACTCTCTACCTACAAGACCCTTTTTATTCCCATTCTCTCTGGAGATCCAGTCACTTCCAAAGACCAGAAGATCACTGCTGTTTAAGGATTGATAATTCAACCCTGAGTCAAAAGTCTTGAAAATTGAAACTAACATTTGCAGTCTCTGTACTAAGTACCTTTGTTGTATCGATATTATCTCATTTAATTATTACAACTTCCCTATGAAGAAGAGATACAAACCTTAAAGTAGCTGAAAGAGCTGTAAGAATTCACATGCCTAGTGATCTCATCCTGGTCTGCCTGGCACTAGAGCCCAGGCTCTTGAACGCTGTGTTGGATCTTCCCAATCATCTTTGTCTCAAACCACACCACCACAGATAATGCTGATTGCCAAGTACCCCGTTTCCCACTGAGGCAGAGTGAAGCATTAGCTTTATGGAGACCATTACTTCAGGACTTATGGAAGAGTCTTTGGTGTGAGTGCAAGTCCTGAATTGTACGTCTCCCCATATCTTTATCTTTAAAGCATTACTCTGGGGCCCTGCCCCTTCCCACCAGTTTGAGGAAAGCATTTTTCACATCCTTGTTCCTCAGGCTGTAGATGACAGGGTTGAGGAAGGCTGTGGCAATGTTGTAGAAAAGGGCCATTTTCTTGCCATTGTTTGACAAGGAGTCAGAGCCAGGGCTCACGTATGTGACACTGCACGGAATGGCAAACATGGAAACCACGGTGATGTGGGAGGCACAGGTGGAGAAGGCCTTGATCCGTCCTTGGGTTGAGCGGATCTTCATGATGGTGAAAAAGATGTTGATATAGACAATGACAATCAAGGAGAGTGGGACCACAATGACATTGAAGCCTGTGATGATGTTCACCAAGTCATTGAGGGATATGTCTGCACAGGCCAGCTTCAGGACTGCAGGGACCTCACAAAAGTAATGGTCAATTTCATTAGGGCCACAGTAGGGAAGGCACATAGCAAAGAAAGTATAGGACAGACCACCCACCACACCATAGGCTGCACAGATGCCCACCATGAGGAGGCACACCCAGCGGCTCATGATGACCTTATACCAGAGAGGGTGGCAGATGGCCACATACCTGTCCACAGACATGATGGAGAAAAGACAGTACTCAGTGGTCCCAAAGAGGAGGAAGAGGTACATCTGGGCCACACATCTAGCAAAAGAGATGGCTCTCTTCTTGCTGAGAATATGCACGAGCAGCTGGGGCACAGTCGTGGTGGTGTAGCACATGTCCAGCATGGAGAGGACACTGATGAAGAAGTACATGGGTGTGTGGAGGCGTGTGTCCTGGTGGATGAGGGTGATGAGGAGGCTGTTGCTCACCAGGATCAGCAGGTAAAAGACTAGAAAGAAGGTGAAGGGCAGAGGATTGGTCCTGGGGTTCGAGGCAAAGCCCAACAGGATGAATTCTGTCACAGTGGACTGGTTGAGTTCCTGCATTGTGCTCTGCCTGTTTAGAGAGTTTGGGGGATAATGTAATTTTTTGGGTTTCGGTGCCAAGGGATTCTCACCCTTGTTTCATTTATGTTTCCTACCAGGCAGTTTGGATTTGCAGATGGGGGCACTACTGTTTATGGGATTTGGTTCAGGATTAAGTTGAGGGTCATCGTGATGAAATGGTGAAGACCAAGTCAGGGAAGTGCCGTATTCTATGTTCCATTCTGTTACTCCCTTTCCTGAAACAGTCATGCTTTTCCCTCTGTTGTTCAAGTCAATTTCTGTTTCTCTTGAGACAGGAGAGCTTGCTAAGACTCACTTTAAGGATCAGAGTTAAGACTATTACACTCATTATTTGGGTTGATGTTTTTATTAGTGTTAGGATTGGCATTAAGGTTGTAAATGGTGATTAAAGTCAAGGCTATTGTAAAGTTTAGTGATAAAATTTAAGATTTACTTTTTTTGGTGAATGAAATTTACTGGTGTTCATTAATTATGTCATTGATTCAATATGTTTTTGCCAAATGTTCACTGTTTGTTATAAATCAGAGAAACAAGGAAAAGTTAAAAGTAGTATGAGTGGGAAAGTTTTCACATGGTCAACTATAACGAATTCTAAATACTTTAGAGTTCAAGGCAAATGATGAAACTCTAAAACAACCTAGGAGAATATATACATGGGTGAATATTTATTTTATGATGGGACAGAGAAAGGCCATGAAGCCTCACCTGACTGTTCAAGGCACTTCAGCCTCATGATATTGACTCTTCTCTCTCTAATAACCAAACAAAGCAACAGAACTCCTCATCTGAGCTGCTCTATATTTCCCCAGTATTGTTGAAGATTTCTTGGGCATTCCTGGTCATTTTGCTCTAAAATCTTTGTTCTCAGTGAATTTTTGATTCCCTTCACTGCCTTTCTTGTGTGGTCATCCCTATGTTCTTTCTCCTTCATGCCCCAAAACCTCACCAACACAAGGATGCTATTTGTAAGACTTGCCCTGAAGGTATGGGTAAGAGGAAGATGACTTACAAGGTAGTGCAGAACAGAAAACTATTTTTAAAATGAACATTTAATGTTGTAAAGTCCCTAAGTTATCTGTGCAACAGTTTTTCCTCTCTAGTTCCTAGCCAGCTGGCAAGTGACTGGAGACTGTTCTTCCTAGAACCTCCTCCCACCTATCCCGGTCTCCCTATTCTAGGACTCTCCTTACTTTCATCACCTGGGCAACCAGCCACAAACCCAATGCCTCTAACTCAGTGCTTCAAACTTCACTGTGTATCTGAGTCACTTGGATGGTTTGTCAGATGCTATTGTGCCTCACACAGATTTTTAATTTAGAAGGTTCATTTTGCCTATGGAAAAATAAGAGATGTGGGGAGAGATTTTCAGCAAGGAGGTTTATTGCAGTATTATTTCTAATGGGGAAAACTGCACACAACTTAAATATCCTATAACAGGGGACTGGTTACATAAATTATGGTCTACTGATATAATTGAATACCTTCTAACATTTAAAACAGTACTTTGGAGGCTCTTTCACATTATGGGGAAATGCTTCAACAGATTGTTAAGTTAAAAAGCAGAATGGGAAACTATATATGACCCAGTTCAAATATTATAATGATTTATAAAATTGGACTAAAATTTAAAAGAAATATATGAAATAGGTTAACAGTGGTCATTTCTGGTGATTAGATTCATAGGTGATATTTATTTCTTAAAGTTCTTCGAACTTTCCAAACTTATTACAAGAAACAAGCAATTTTTATAATAAAGAATAAATAAAGTTCAAGTGAACTTTTTTTGCTGTGGACCATTTTTAAAGTTTTTATTGAATTTCTCACAATTTTCTTTCTGTTATTTATGTCCTGGTTTTATGACTGTGAGGCACGTGGGATCTTAGGTCCCAGACCAGGGTTGGAACCAGCATTCCTTGCATTGGGAGGCAAAGTCTTAACCACTGGGTTGCCAGAGAAGTCCCTGAGTGATACTTCAAGGATGGAATATGTAGGAATTTGGCTTTTCAATTCAGACTAGTTACATAAAAGGGTGAATATGAGAGAGGAAGATTAGAGATGGAGAAAGGTATGCTGGACCTAGCAAGGTTTAAAGGAGAATGGAAGGGAGAGCTTCTCTTGTTGTCTGAGCTCATCCCCTCCACTGACCTACACTTGGGAATCCACGTATACTGTTTCATGCAAGTACATTCTCTGGTCCAGGTTAAAGTGTTTTGGCTAGGAGATAGGTCCTGAGTGATAGAGATCCTTGAACAAGGTCTCTGGTGACGAGAGGCTGCCCACTTATTATCTCCAGCTTGTACCTGCAGGGTGAGGGTAGAAGGGGATGTGAATGACAGGACTCTGCTCCCCAGGACTCCTTTCTCTCCGATGAGTTTGTGTCTTTTTTCTGAATGGAGACTGGGGAATGGTTTCTACCTTTACTTTCCTTGGCTGATTTGCTGTGTGTCTTAGGGCCATTTGCTTGGCCTTTCTGAACGTCAGGCTCTGACCCTGCCACAGCCAGGTTTGATGATGACTTGTTGCCAGTGACTTCCCTGTGGCTCAGACGGTAAAAGCATCTGCCTATAATGCAGGGGACCTGGGTTCGATCCCTGGGTCAGGAAGATCCCCTGGAGAAGGAAATGGCTATTCCAGTACTCTTGCCTGGAAAATCCCATGGACGGAGGAGCCTGGTAGTCTTCAGTCCATAGGGTCACAAAGAGTCGGACATGACTGAGCGACTTCACTTTCACTTTCTGTTGCCAATGAAGAAATGAAAAGGGATTGTGTGATTGACAGGTCCTGGTAGAAATGAGTGCCCAGTCCTCAAATTAGCTGGAGCTGGGGTTGGGTGTGCCAGCCTCAGGCCATAGTTAGATGTAATGGAAATCAGAGAAAATTGGTTTTCTTTTTAACTTTGGATCCTTATATTTATCTCCTATTCACATACCTATAGGATTCCCTGGTGGCTCAGGGGTAAAGAATCTGCCTGCCAATACAGGAGACATGGGTTTGATCTCTGGGTCAGGAAGATCCTCTGGAGAAGAAGACGGCAACCCACTCCGGTAATTTTGTCAGGGAAATCCTGTGGACAGAAGAGCCTGGTGGGCTACAGTCCATGGGGTCGCAAAAGAATCGGACACAACTTAGTGACTAAACAACAATACGTACCTACTCTCCTGCAGCACAGACTGAGAGACGAAAACCCAAAGTAGCTTTGAATTTTCAGTTTTCCCATTTACTGCCACGAGTGAGCAAGTAATTGTCTGTTATCTGTAAATTTTTTTAAAAAAAAGCTTTATTGCAATAATATATGATTCTGGCAAGCTGTGAAGCTGGGCGCTCTCATTGCTTCACCTTCTCCAGCTCGTTCCTTTTGTCTTTCCCTTCCCCCACATCAGCACAGACCTGCATGGCTAGAAATGACCCAGAAAACCAGATAAAACTAGAAAGTAACAAAAGCAGAGAGAATGATGGGAAGAGATAGAGAGGACCCTGAAGGGAGGGAGAGACACAAACACAAACGGCGAGAAGGCAGAGAGAGGCACAGAGAATCAGAATCTGGGGGTGAGGCACAGACAGGAAGAGAGGAAAATGGATGGTGGGCATGTAATTGACATCAACAGGAGGAGAAGGCAGGAGCTCAGAAGGAGGAAGACGATGGGAGAATGTTTGTTCTCTCTGTGTAAGAAGAAGACAAAAGATTAGAGGAAAAAGACAGAGAGACATGAGACCCAATGGGCAAGTCAGAGGACAGAACAATGCAAAAGGAAAAAGTCAGGGAGACAAAGGAGAAGACAAGAAGGAATGTCAGAGATTCTTGGAATGGCGTGTGAGCCAGGGCTATGAGAACAGGGTACCGGAGGGCTGAGCAGGTTGTGACTGGAGCAGCAAAGAGCCTGCAGAGACCAGACAGAGGAAAAAGGGAGACAGGCAATCCACAGAGCAGGTGGAGAGAGGCAGGGGCAAGACCAGTCTCCCAGGGAGAGAGAAGGAGCTGGAAGAGAGGGCAAGAGCAAGAAGATGGGGTGACTGCAGACAAGGGGGAGCTGGACAGAGGGGTGGAGACAGAGGGAGCAGCAAGGTGAGGGAGATTCCCAGACAGCGGAGAATGAGGGCCGAGAACTGGGTGCCAGGGGGAAACCCAGAAAGACCCTGCAGGGATCCCTGTGAGTCAAAGGAACAGGTACAGAGTGAGCAGAAGAGGAGAGAAGCAGGATGTCTGAAGAAGGCGACACTGCAGGCAAATCCAGAGGCACAGTGAGCAGCAAACAGACATCAAGAGGGAAAGAAAGTCACAGAGTGCGCGGAAGACCCAGTCTTACAGAACACCAGAGCCAGAGACTCAGAGGCCCAGAGAGATGGACCAAATCTCTGGAGGCAGAGCCAGCAGAAGCAGAGGCTGAAGGAGACAGATGAAGAGGGATGGAAAGTAAGAAAGAGAAGGAAAGGCAGAGACACCAAGATAATATCAGACCCAGAGACAGAGAAATTATTGGATGGACACACAGAGAGAAAGAGGCAGAGACAGCCACGGACACACTCACATAGACATGGGGAGAGAGACCGAGATGACTAGGAACTGTGGACCAGGTCCTACCCAGAGCTCCTGGCAAGGCTGGGTATGGGGGTAGCCAGCAGCATGGCTTGCTCCCCAGAATGGTTCGGGGCTTATAACTGCTATCCTGAGCTTATAACTCTGCTGGGAAGAGGGCTGTGGGCAGAGCTCCCTCAGACTCAGGAGACCACTCCTGAGTGACATGTGGCCCCAGGGCTCTAACCAGGAGCTAAGTTCCTGCAGCCCCTTCCTGCTGGGGAGGAAGCACTAGGTTCTTGCTCAGCAACATCCCACAGGAATTCAGTCCTGCCTGGAGGGAAAGAAACTTCAGGCTCCATTCTTCCTCAGCATGAGAAGGTCCCCTGCCCACACACAGCTCAGGGGCACTAGAGTTACATTTGGTTCTTGGCCCAGTGTTTTCCCACAGGAGCCAGAATGGGGCTTGGGCTGAAAGCTGGGAGACCCAGGGGAGAGGCTGATGGGAGTGGAGCCCATCTGCGGAGGCTGGCTTCTGAGAAAGGCAGTATCCTTAGGCGGGGGCACCAGGCACATTCCAGCCCTCACTCCCCAGATGAAGTCCCATCTTTCTCCTTCTTACTAGCCTTCTTCCTGGGTGATGGTTGCTCTCTTGCTCCCTACTATTCTGATCCTGACCCCAGTGTGGGAGTCCACCTCAGCATTGATCAGGTCCTGGAGGCCTCTTCCTCCACTGGAGGGGAGCTCAGGGTTTGGTGAATATGACTTCAGCTCCTCTGAGAACCTCAAGGCTGAAGGTCTGTGCCTGCCCTCTACCCCAGGGATCTCCTCACAACTGTGGAGGGCTGTTCCTCTCCCACATTCCCCTGGCCCAGCCTGGAACTCGTCTCCTAGGCTGCCCACCCCAAGCAACCAGGATTTCCAGGTCTGTGATTCATTTCCCTTCTCAAGCGGCAGGGCCTGGATTCAAAGAGCAGACTGTGTGGTCAGGAAGCATTCCCATGGCTGCCACAGCTGGATTTCTATCCAGCAACTCTGCCTTTGCTCCCCCTCCTTCAGAGTCCTCACAAGTTTCCATCTGGGGAATTTAGTCTCAGCTCCTTAGTCCAGTGGCCAAAACCTTTCCTGCTCTGAATCTTGTCCACCTCCCAGCCTCTCCTCTTGCAATTCAATGAGATCGTTGACATATATTCATCTAAGAAAAACCATAAGGATAGACTCAGAAGTCTACTAAGAATTCTATTCATTCAAAGTCATTATTCTTTTCTATCCATCAAAAAGTGAAAAAACAAAAATTTCAACAGTGAAAACAAATGAAAATGGAAAAATGTTAAAACTTATACTGAGTGAATAAATCACATGGCAGAAGAATAAATACTATATAATTCAATGTTAAAAATAATAGAAACAAAAAATAAATTGTTTAAGAATTGTTGTGTTTCTTAAAAGTATTCATAAAGACAATTTAAAAAAAATTAGACTCTGAATTTTTAACTGTAGTGATCTGCAAGTCTAAAGTAATGGGGGTGGGGGCGTGTCCTGGCAGGGCCCTGAGGGCAGGTCTTTTCTCAGTGGCTCCTTCTTCCCCAGGAAAAAATAAATGAGGCCCCCTGGGAGGTGAGGGGTGATGAAGGCCATAAAGTGGTCCCCTCCCTCTGCCTGGTGGCATTCCCAGGGCCATTTTATCCATGAGAAACTGTAGACAAAATGTCTAGGGTCCTTGAGCTTTCAGAGTCTATAAACATATTCGAGACAAGAAAGATATTATTGGCTCAAAAAAAGAGATTCCACAGAATAAAATTAGTGATTAGTCAAATGACTACTAAATACAACATTTAATCAGTTAGTCCCTGGCAACTCCTTAGCCTCTTAAATCTTCTTTCAGATATTTGAAGTGGGACATGGTACATTTTGGGCTTCCCTGGTGGCTCAGTGGTAAAGAATCCACCTGCAATGCAGGAACCACAGGAGATGCAGGTTCGGTTCCTGGGGCAGGAAGATCCTGTGGAGGAGGGCATGGCAACCCACTCTACTATTCTTGCCTGGAGAATCCCATGGATAGAGGAGCCTAGCGGGCTACCGTCCGTAGGGTAGCAAAGAGTCAGACAGGACAGAAGCGACTTATCATGCACACATGTGGTACATTTTAATATGTATTCAGTAAATAATGGTGCCCTTGGAGTTCTGAAACTACCCAGTAGCCTCTGGGTCTCAGCCCCATGAGGGTGTGTTCTGTCATTTCAAGTAACTTGGTGAGAAGCTTTACTCAAGCAGGAGAGAAGGGGACAGGCTCCTTGTATTTTCCTTCACTTTGCAATGACTGTAGCACCAAGAACTTAAGACAGGAAATAGGAAGTTCCTGTCACCTGCAATTTTGAGAGAGTGAGGCAACAGGGAAGGCTTTGGACCCCCTTTATGATGTCTCTGCCCAAGGGTTAGGGAGTTCAGTCCTGAAATCCTTCAGAGTTAGGGAGTTCTGCCCGGAGGGCAAAAGAAACTTTAGGCTTTATCCTTCCTGAGCATGAGAAGGTCTCCTGCCCACACACAGCCCAGGTGGACTGGGGTTACATTTGTCACTTGGCCAGGCATTTCCCCACAGGAGCCAGCCTGGGGCTTGGATTGAAAGCTGGGAGCCACACAGGGAAAAGCTAATGAGAGTAGAATCCAAGAGCCTGGCTTCTGGGATAGAAGGCCCTTTAGGCAGGGGCACCAGGCTCACTCCAGCCGACTATACCCTGCACTCTCCTGCTTACTGGCCACTCAATCTCTTCCTCCTGGGTGACAGTCACTCCTACTCCCCACTGTCCTGATCCTGACTCCAGTGTGGAGTCCACTGCAGCACTGACCAGGCCATGGAGGCCCCTTCCTCCACTGGAGGGGAGCTCAGGGTTTGGTGGTGTCCACATCAGGGATTTCTGACCTCAGCTCCCTCTGAGGTCCTCAGGGCAGAAGGTCTTTGCTTGGGCCATAGGGAATCCCCTATCCCAGGGGCCTCCTCACACCTATGGAGGGCTGTTTCTTTTCTGGCATTCCCCTGGCCCAACCTGGAATGCCCTCTTGAGGGTTGCCCACCTCAAGTGACAAGTTCTCCAGGTCTGTGACCCACCTTCCTTCTCAAGTGGCAGGACTTAAATTCAACAACCAGGCTCTGGGGGCTATAAGCATTTCGACAGCTGCTGTCGCTATCTTTCTTTTTTTTAAATATAAATTTATTTATTTTAGTTGGAGGCTAATTACTTTACAACATTGAATTGGTTTTGCCATACATCAACATGAATCCACCATGGGTGTACACGTGTTTCCCATCCTGAACCCCCCTCCTTCCTCCCTCCCCGTACCATCCCTCTGGGTCATCCCAGTGCACCAGCCCCAAGCATCCTGTACCCTGCATCAAACCTGGACTGGCAATTCGTTTCATATATGATATTATACATGTTTCAATGCCATTCTCCCAAATCATCCCACCCTCTCCCTCTCCCACAGAGTCCAAAAGACTGTTCTATACATCTGTGTCTCTTTTGCTGTCTCGCATACAGGTTTATCATTACCATCTTTCTAAATTCCATATATATGTGTTAGTATACTGTATTGGTGTTTTTCTTTCTGGCTTACTTCACTCTGTATAATAGGCTCCAGTTTCATCCACCTCATTAGATATGATTCAAATGTATTCTTTTTAATGGCTGAGTAATACCCTATTGTGTATATGTACCACAGCTTTCTTATCCATTCATCTGCTGATGGACATCTAGGTTGCTTCCATGTCCTGGCTATTATAAACAGTGCTGTGATGAACATTGGGGGTACATGTGTCTCTTTCAATTCTGGTTTCCTTGGTATGTATGCCCAGCAGTGGGATTGCTGGGTCATAAGGCAGTTCTATTTCCAGTTTTTTAAGGAATCTCCACACTGTTCTCCATAGTGGCTGTACTAGTTTGCATTCCCACCAACAACGTAAGAGGGTTCCCTTTTCTCCATACCCTCTCCAGCATTTATTGCTTGTAGACTTTTGGGTAGCAGCCATTCTGACTGGTGTGAAATGGTACCTCACTGTGGTTTTGATTTGCATTTCTCTGATAATGAGTGATGTTGAGCATCTTTTCATGTGTTTGTTAGCCATCTGTATGTCTTCTTTGTAGCTATCTTTCTAATCTGCAGCTCTGACTTTTTTCACCCAACTCCAGAGTCCTCACTGGTTCCTATGTGTGGAGTTTCATCTCAACTCCTTTGTCCAGCTGCCCAAATCTTTTTTGCCCTGAACTGTGTCCATCTGCCCAGGCTTCTCTCCTACAGCTCAATGAAACCTTTGACATATGTTTATATTTTAAAAAAAGCATAAAAAAAGATTTACAAAGTCATTAAGAATTCTATTCATTCAAAAGTCATTATTCTATTCATCAGGAAAGTGAAAAGAATATTTTCAAGCAATGAAAATAAATCAACATGCAAAAATGTTAAAACCCATATTGAGTGAATAAATCAAGTTACCAAAGAATAAATACTGTGAAATTCAGTTTTATAAATCATGGAAACAAATAATAAATTTTTAAGGAATTGTGTTGTTATTCTTAAAAAATATTTATAAAAGTAATTTTAAAGATGTTAGACTCTGAAAGATTAACTATGGTTATCTCCTAGTCTAAGGTAGTATGTATTTGTTTGCATGTACAATTATGAGAACAAACATATACTGTATTTTGCCTTTTTACACAGTTCATGGGGTTCTCATGGCAAGAATACTACAGTAGTGTCAACCAGTCAATCCTAAAGGAAATCAACCCTGAATACTCATTGGAAGGACTGATGCTGAAGCTCCAATACATTGGCCACCTGATTCGAACAGCCAACTCATTGGAAAAGACCCTGTTGCTGGGAAAGACTGAAGGCAGAAGGAGAAGAGGGTGACAGAGGATGAGATGGTTAGATGGCATCACCAGTTCAATGGACATGAACTTGGACAAACTCCAAGAGATCGTGATGGACAGGGAAGCCTGGTGTGCATCAGTCCATGGGGTCAAAAAGAGTCAGACACAAGTGAGCGACAAAGCCCAGCACAGAACAGCAAACAAGTGACTGAGAGAAAATATTTTCAATGAATGTGATAGACAAAGAATAATATCCCAAGATATACAATAAACTACAAATTAAGAAAAGATAAACAATATCTCATATTCATTGAGATTACTTAGTACTCTTTCTTTATTACAATAAATTCTTTACTTGTGTTATCTCATTTGGTCCTTCTAACACCCCCCTGAGGTCTATGGTATATTCTTCCCATTAACAGATGAGGCAACTGAGACTCACAGAAGTTAGGTAACTTACCCACTATCACTGAGTTAGTAAAGGGTTAGCTGAGGTTAGAATACAGAAGTCTGACACCAAGGTTGACTTCATTACTCAATACTACCAACAATCCTATGAAAAGATGTTACATTCACCAGCAATCTGAGAATTATAAATGAAACAGAAAACTATGCCCTCCACTTTCCATCTATGTGATAGATATCAATTTTAGAATGGTTAATATAAATGACATTATCAAGTGTTCGGTTCAGTTCAGTCTCTCATTCATGTCTGACTCTATCTGATCCCATGGACTGCAGCACGCCAGGCTTCCCTATCCCTCACCTACTCCTGGAGCTTGCTCAAACTCATGTCCATTGAGTCAGTGATGCCATCCAACCATCTCATCCTCTGTAGTCCCCTTCTCCAGCCTTCAATCTTTCCCAGCATCAGGGTCTTTTCCAATGAGTCAGTTCTTCACAACAGGTGGCCAGAGTATTGGAGCTTCAGCTTCAGCATCAGTCCTTCCAGTGAATGTTCAGGGTTGATTTCATTTAGGATTGACTGGTTGGATCTCCTTGCTGTCCAAGGAACTCTCAAGAGTCTTCTCCAACACCATAGTTCAAAAGCATCAATTTTTTGGCACTCAGCTTTCTTTATAGTCCAACTCTCACATCTATATATGACCACTGGAAAAACCATAGCTTTGACTAGACAGGTCTTTGTTGGTAAAGTAATGTCTCTGCTTTTTAATATGCTGTTTAGCTTTGTCATAGCTTTTCTTCCAAGGAGCAAGTGTCTTTTAATTTCATGTCTGCAGTCACCATCTGCAGTGATTTTGGAGCCCAAGAAAATAAAGTCTGTCACCATTTTCATTGTTTCCCCATCTATTTCCCGTGAAGTGATGGGACCAGATGCCATGATGTTAGTTTTTTGAATGTTGAGTTTTAACTGAGCTTTTTCACTCCCCTCTTTGATTGTCATCAAGAGGCTCTTCAGTTCCTCTTCCATTTCTGACATAAGGGTGGTGTCATCTGCATATCTGAGGTTATTGATATTTCTCCTGGCAGTTTGATTCCAGCTTGTGCTTCATCCAGCCCAGCATTTCACATGATGTACTCTGCATAGAAGTTAAATAAGCAAGGTGACAATATACAGCCTTGATGTACTCTTTTCCCAATTTGAAACCAGTCCATTGTTCCTTGTCCGATTCTAACTGCTTCTTCTTGACCTGCACACAGATTTCTCAGGAGGCAGGTAAGGTAGTGTGGTATTCCTATTTCTTGAAGAATTTTCCAGTTTGTTGTGATCCACACAAAGGCTTTGGCATAGTCAATAAAGCAGAAGTAAATGTTTTTCTGGAACTCTCTTGCATTTTATGTGATCCAGCAGATGCTGGCAATTTGATCTCTGGTTCCTCTGTCTTTTCTAAGTCCAGCATGAAGTTCTCAATTCACGTACTGTTGAAGCCTCGCTTGCAGAATTTTGAGCATTACTTTGCCAGCATGTGAGATGAGTGAAATTGTGTGGTAGTTTCAACATTCTTTGGCATTGCCCTTTTTTGGTATTGAAATGAAAACTCACTTTTTCCAGTCTTGTGGCCACTGTTGAGCTTTCCAAATTTGCTGTCATATTGACTGCACCACTATCACAGCATCATCTTTTAGGATTTGAAATAGTTCAGCTGGATTTCCATCACCTCCACTAGCTTGTGTGTAGTGATACTTCCTAAGGCCCACTTGACTTTGGACTCCAGGTTGTCTGGCTCTAGGTTAGAGATCACACCATTGTGGTTATCTGGGTCATTAAGATCTTTTTGTATAGTTTTTCTGTGTATTGTTGCCACCTTTTCTTAATATCTTCTGCTTCTGTTAGGTCAGAACAAGTGTTGATGGGAAGGAAAGGTGTAGATTGGCATAAATACCTAGAAGTTTAGTTTAGGAGCATCTAGTAAGTTTGAAAATTCTTGGATTGTAAACTTTGCCAAGTTCACTGCTATGCATAAATCCTAGAAAAAAATACTTACCTATGAAGTGAGTAAAGTTGTTCAGTCGTGTCTGACTCTTAGCGACCCCATGGACTGCAGCCTACCAGGCTATTGCGTCCATGGGATTCTCCAGGCAAGAGTACTGGAGTGGGCTGCCATTTCCTTCTCCTATGAAGAAATGTTTAAATACATTTGTCACAGAATTGTTTAAATAATGAAGTGGCTCAAATGGTAAAGAATTTTCCTGCAATGCACGAGACCTGGGTTCAATCTCTGCATCAGGAAGATACCCTGGAGAAGGAAATGGCTACCCACTCTAGTATTCTTGTATGGGGAACTCAATGGACACAAAAGCCTGGCATGCTGAAGTCCACGGTGTTGCAGAGTCGGATACGACTGAGTGACTAACACTTTCACACTTTCACATGAAGAAATGTCTAAATATATTTCTCACAGATTGTTTAAGTAGTGAAAATTTTTTAATGCGTAATTGTTCCATAATAATTAGATAAAATGAAATGTGATACATCAAAATGCTTGTTACAAAATGAGTTAGACCTGTTAAGTATCCAATGGGAGATATCAGAAACATGATGTTGAGTTAAATTTTTCAGAAAAGAACTGATATCTTGATACCATTATAAAATTTCAAGTTCATACAAAAACAATTGTATGTATTGATTATGGATAAACTTATATGTATGCTAAAGTTTAAAACATACTAAGTAGATTTCAATTTAATGATAGCAGTTGATTCAGAGGAGCTGAATTCAAGAGCATGTCAACTTTATTTGTAACTATTTCTAACTTTATTTGTAACATGGAATAACAGACTGGTTCCAAATAGGAAAAGGAGTACGTCAAGGCTGTATATTGTCACCCTGCTTATTTAACTTTTATGCAGAGTACATCATGAGAAACGTTGGGCTGGAAGAAGCACAAGCTGGAATCAAGATTGCCAGAAGAAATATCAATAACCTCAGATATGCAGATGGCAACACCCTTATGGCAGAAAGTGAAGAGGAACTAAAAAGCTTCTTGATGAAAGTGAAAGAGGAGAGTGAAAAAGTTGGCTTAAAGCTCAACATTCAGAAAACTAAGATCATGGCATCTGGTCCCATCACTTCATGGGAAATAGATGGGGAAACAGTGGAAACAGTGTCAGACTTTTTTTCTTTTTTGGCTCCAAAATCACTGTAGATGGTGATAGCAGCCCTGAAATTAAAAGATGCTTACTCCTTGGAAGGAAAGTTATGACCAACCTAGATAGCATATTAAAAAGCAGAGATATTACTTTGCCAACAAAGGTCTGTCTAGTCAAGGCTATGGTTTTTCCATTGGTCATGTATGGATGTGAGAGTTGGACTATAAAAAAAGCCGAGTGCCAAAGAACTGATGCTTTTGAACTGTGGTGTTGGAGAAGATTCTTGAGAGTCCCTTGGACTGCAAAGAGATCCAACCAGTCCATCCTAAAGGAGACAGTCCTGAGTGTTCATTGGAAGTACTGATGCTGAGGCTGTAACTCCAATACTTTGGCCACCTGATGCAAAGAGCTGACTCATTTGAAAAGACCCTGATACTGGGAGGGATTGGGGGCAGGAGGAGAAGGGGACAACAGAGGATGAGATGGCTGGATGGCATCACTGACTTGATGCACATGAGTTTGGGTGAACTCCGGGAGTTGGTGATGGACAGGGAGGCCTGGCATACTGCGACTCATGGGGTCACAAAGAGTTGGACACGACTGAGCTATTGAACCGAACTGAACTGAGTCTTGTTTTTATAAAAGGAAAAGAAAGACTCAGAGTAAATATGGCAAAATATCGATGTCTTTATTTTTGATGTGAGAAAATGGGATCTTTATTTTTTTTCCATAATTTCTATCTGCATATTTCTGATTCTATCTGACTCTCTGTTTACATACATATAAATAAACAGAGAGATTCATACAGATAGATAGTCATATACAATTGTATTTTTCTTTATGAAATATACTTTGTTTCTGAAAAAAAAAAAGTGAGATTTAGATTGTAAAACCAGGGACTTCCCTAGGAATCTGATGTTTAAGACTTTGCCTTCTGATGCAGGGGCTATGGATCCAATACCTGGTTTGGGAGCTAAGATCTACATAACTTGTGGTCAAAAAAACAAAACATATAACAGAAGCAATATTGAAACAAATTCAATAAGGACTTTAAAAAATGTCCACATTAAAAAATCTTTAAAAAATAAATAAAATGTAAAACCAGGTAAGAGACAGTTTCACAAGCTGAGTTCAGACCAGGTTATTAGTCATATTTTCCCAGAGCTATGTCTAAAATAATTCTAACTTGCATTTTATAGCACTAAGTACAAAAAACAATGCTAATATTACTGCGAGTGCTTGTTAGTAGTAATGAAAGACTGTTCCTGCATAATCTGTTTACTGTTTGTGTCATCTTCATCCCCCAACACTTTATACTGTAGAAAGCATGTATGCATGTTAAACACTTGACTGTGATTGTATTGAACTGATATAAACTTGCATAGGAGAAAACCCAGGGAAAACAATAAAGTAATGGCCTTGAACCATAAAGACATAGTCCTTGTAAAAGAAAACCTTTGCTCTCAATACTCAACTAATTGGTTGGGTAGTAGCAGCTGAAAATGGGGAGAACTTCAGTGTATGAGTGGCCTTGCCCTTTTTGAGTATCTCATAGACATAGAAAGGTTCAAGTTGGTCAGAACTGATGTATGAGGCCCATCAAGTCTGCCCATGATTCTGGACAACTCTGAAATGTCCTGGGTTATTGAGCTGTCCCTTTGTGGCCAAGCACTTTTAGAAAGGCCCTCTTTGCATTATTCTTCTGGAGACTGTAGATGATGGGGTTGAGGAAGGCAGAGACAACGTTGTAGAAAAGGGCCAGCTTCTTGACCCTCTCTGGGTCATACCAGGACCCAGGCCTCATGTAAATGATCACGGCTGGCCCACAGAACATGGTGACCACAGTGATACGGGAAGTAGATGTGGAGAAATACTGGAGTCTCCCCTGGGATGAACAGATTCTTTTTTTTTTACTTTACAATTCTGTATTGGTTTTGCCATACATTGACATGAATCCACCACGGGTGTACATGCGAACAGATTCTTAAGATGGAGGCAAAGATGTGAACATACGAGGCCAGGATGAAGGTGAGTGGGACCAAAAGTGCCTCCAACATACTCTGCTTGAGGTAGGCCATGGGGATGACAAGTCAGGACCACCCAAGTCTCTCACCTGCAACCCCTCCCTCAGCTTTTCTAACACCCCTCCCCCCCAAGTTGGACTCCAGATTTTCCAGGGTCCTCAGTTGTTTCTGCAGCCTCTTCCTGAGCTGCAAGGTGGTGGAGGCTGAGTGAGGAATAGAGAATCCTCATTCTCAGTCTGGACATCCTTCCCCCATGGATTCCTTCACACTCAGGATAACTCCTGAGAGAGTCTTCCCTTGTTTCTGAGTTACAACAGTGATCATATTCATCCAGGAGTGTTCATAGACATAGGAAGGCAGAAAGAAGATAATAATTACCCTCTAGTTCCTTCCACATGACAAAGAAAATTTTAGTTTGTGCAAGTTTCTAATTGTTTCCTATCCTTAAATGATAATGGATTTGTTTTCTCACCCCAATGATATCATGCTTTACATACACTTTTATCATGGCAGACACTTGTTGAATGACTATACGTTTCCCCCTTCTTTGCTGAGAGAACCATCCTCTTGCTGACAACCCTTGTTAAGTGCAGTGAACACATCATGGACAGTCCAAGCCTAGATGGCAGCTCTATTTTTCCTTTCCCAGAATTCTTCTCAGTGAGAGCAGTCAGATAACCTGGTCCTTTCCAGCAAGACTCAAGAGGAACTCAGCTGAGGAAGGTTAGTGAAATGTTTATTTCTCTAAAGAAAGGAACAGAGTGATACAAACCCCTTCCCTCAAACTTCCTTTCTTTCACCACAAATGAGATGGCATATCTGGAGATGGGCACCTGACTTGCTACCATGAGGAAAAGGCTCAGAGAACCATAGGGGTCCTCTCACTAACATTCTCCATCTGTGAACTAATATAGGACACTGTTTACCTCAAGACTTGTTTATCTGAAGAATGAATTCTTGTATATCTAAACCGCTGTTAGCTGAGTTTCCTAGTGTTTGAGGGAAATCCTAATGAATTAAGTGTTCTGCCTATGAAAAAATGAACATTACGTGACAAGCGTTCTATCCTGATCTCAGGCACTCAGCCACCAGAACTGTGAGAAATAAATGCTTGTTATTTAAACCACTCAGTGTGTGGGATTCTATTATAGCAGCCTGAGCTGGCCAAGACAGAGGTCAAGGTGGCTCGAATTCAGAGCAGAGCAATGGAGAGGCAAGCTGCACAGAGAGTGAACCCAGGAGTCTGCTGAAGGCCCCTCTCCTCTCTTTAGATGAGGGCTGATCAGCGCATGCGTATGAGGAAACCCCAGAGGACGAGGGGATGCCTTAAGATTAATAACGGAATATCATGAACAACTTTATCCCCAAATTAGATAATTTCAATAAAATGAATAAATTCACTGAAAGATGATAACTGCCAAGCTCATCTGTAAAGAAACAGGTAACCTGAATAGTCATCGATCTAGTTTTTTTTAATTGAATGTGGAGTTAAAACATTTTCACAGAGAAAAGTCTAGACCTAGATGGATTTACTTGTGAATTCTACCAGTCCTTTAGAGAAGAAATACTGTTACTGAACCAAACTTGGGACTGCATGCCTGGGCAGTCAAGAAAATCTACTGGCACTGGGTTGTGGTGAAGGAAAGTACAATGTTAATTGCAGGGGCCAAGCAAGGGGTCCAGGCAGCTAGTGCTTAAAAGATCTGGACTCCCTGATAGTTTTCAGGGAAGGGTTTTTAAAGACAGGGTGAGTGGGAAGGTTTGTAGAGTGCATGATTACCTCATGGACATTCTTCAGATTAGCTGATGGTGAGGTAATGGGAGTCAACATCATCAACCTTCTGGTTCCAAAGCAGCTGAGATCTTCTTGCTTGTGGGCAGCACACTGTTAACTTCTTCCACTCGGTGGGGGTTTCAGTATCTGCAAAACAGCTCAAAGGACATGGCTCAGAATATGAGCTATAGTCCTTCAGAAGGAACTAAAAGTCCTTAACCTTGTGTAGGCTAAACTATTACTAGTTTGTCTTGCTTGACTTTTCTCCTTTGCTTCTGCATTTTCTCACTTCTCTGGTTAAATTCATTCTCTGAAACTCAAGGAAGGCCTAGGAAGCTAAACTTTTGCTACAAACAAGAGGCAGATGGAGGACGTGGAGGGCTGGGAGGGTCTGTCCCTGGAAGGTCCAGTAGCATCCTGCTTAGTTATAATACTTCCAAGTCTGCACTAAATCTTCTAGAAAATTTAAGGATGAAGGAATTAATTATTCACAATGCTTTCTATGAGGCCAGCTTCTCTCTGATATGGGAACAAAGATAGTACAAGAAAAGTAAATGACAGACCCATATCTTTCATGAAAATAGATGCAAAAATTCTTTTTTTTTTCTAAATTTATTTTTTTAATTGGGGGAAAATGGCTTTACAATGTTGTGTTGGTTTTTGCTGTGTAACAATGTAAATCAGCTATATGTATACATATATTCCCTCTCTGTTGAGCCTCCCTCCCCTTCTTTTCGAGCTTCTCTGGTGCCTCAGATGGTAAAGAATCTGCTTGCAATGTGGGAGACCTGGGTTCAGTCCCTGGGTTGGGAAGACCCCTGGAGGAGGGCATGGCAACCCATTCCAGTATTCTTCCCTGGAGAATCCCCAGGGACAGAGGAACCTGGCTTCATCCCCTTGTTTTATCCCATCCGTCTAGAGCATCACAGAGTGCCATGCTGGGCTCCCGATTTCACACAGTGACTTCTCACCAGCTATCTATTTTACACATGGTAGTGTAAATAAGTCAGTGATACTTTCTCCATTCACCCGGCTCTCTCCTTCCTCCACTATGTGCACAAGTCTGTTCTCTATATCCCCCATTCCTTCCCTGCAGATAGATTCATCAATACCATTTTTCCAACAAAATTTTAGTAACTTGATTTGTACATATGTTTTATTTATTTATTTTTTAATGTAGAAAACAAATTTATTCATTTCATGGACAAATATGACAGGAATGGTACATTAAACTCTGGCATAGGTCATTTTTTTTTTTGGCAGGACTTCTCCATTATGCTAATATGAATGATGAATCCCTTGCAGAGAATATAGTTTATGTAGCATTTCCAAACTTACTGGCTACAGAATAGTCCCATTACAGAACATTTCAAAGGATTTTGATTTTGTGGAACACTCTTTATAAAATGTTTCAATATTATGCTTTCTTAGAAAGTGCAGGGGCCTACATAAGAGTTCCAATTTCATCCTTAAACAGCCTTGCTGTGTTAACCTGACCATCTCCTGGAATTCTCCTGTACCCCTTTTGAAAATGGAACACTGCCAAGACTGCTATTCTATAACATGGAGCTAAGATACAATGTTAATGCTGAGTACAAATGCCTTTCACAGTGTTTGATATTTTTATAGTCTGAAACTTCTGAACTTTAAAATTGTTTGCACTTCTTTTTAAAAAAAATTTTTTTTAATTTTTTTATTACTTTTTATTTTTACTATATTTTACTTTACAATGACTTCCCTGGTGGCTCAGACGGAAAGCATCTGTCTACAATGTGGGAGACCTGGGTTCGATCCCTGGGTCAGGAAGTTCACTGGAGAAAGAAATGGCAACCCACTCCAGTACTCTTGCCTAGAAAATCCCATGGATGGAGGAGTCTGGTGTCCATGGGATCGCAAAGAGTTGGACATGACTGAGTGACTTCACTTACTTTACAATACTGTATTGGTTTTGCCATACATTGACATGAATCCGCCACGGGTGTACATGAGTTCCCAATCCTGAACCCCCCTCCCACCTCCCACCCCATATCATCTCTCTGGATCATCCCCATGCACCAGCCCCAAGCATCCAGTATCCTGTATCGAACATATGTTTTAGAAAGGTCAGTGCACCATGGCCAACTATTAGGTGAAGAGAAAGTAAACTGAGAGGTAGAGAAGGGTACTGGGGTGAAAACAGGCTTCAGCGGCGTGCAGGTCATTGTTCCAGCCCCATCTGGACCACTTCCCAGCTGTGTGTCCTTGGAGGAATGGTGATAATGCGGATCAGGATGCTCTCTCCCACTTCTTAAGCACATGTTAGGTTCATGGTGTCAGATGCTTAAACACTTCCTCTCTCTTAATCCTCAGATCAATCATGTGAAGTTCATATTATCCAAGTCATAAATATCCAAATATATATTTATCCAGCTGAGGCATGTGTGTGTGTGTGTGAGTGTGAGTGTGTGTTTGTTAGTCACTCAGTTGTGTCCAACTCTCTGCGACCCCATGGACAGTAGCCCGCCAGGCTCCTCTGTCCATGGAATTTTCCAGGCAAGAATACTGAGATCTTCCTGACCCAGGGTTCTAACCCTGGTCTCCTGCATTGCAGGCAGATTCTTTACTGTCTGAACCACCAGGCAAACTGAGACTTAGAAAGGTTAGTAACTTGCCTGAGTTTCTAGTAGAGACCAAACAGGGATTCGAACCCAGATCAGGATTCAACACTAAAGAGTTGGCATAGCACTACCTGGCACATTAGACAAAATTCCTCACCTGCTTATCTATTTAAGAAGGTGCAGTCCTTTCTTTGAACATTGACTATCTGTTTGAGATCCCAAGAATGCCAGATAAAGAGGCCCACCATCTTTAAGGGAGGAAGGAAATTACCACCACACAGGCACTGTCCCCTCCCACTAGCTTGAGAAATGTGTGGCCTGGGCAGGAGTCCTCCACTGTGAATTCAAGCCCTTGCTACGGGGTGTCTGGGTGTCCCACCAGAGAACTACGCTAACCTTTATACTGCTCACTTTTTGCTGTCAGTATAAGACATTCCACTGACCCGCTTCTGTGCTCGTACCATAACCTGTGCTGAGCATCTTACAGGCACCTTCTCGACTCTCACAGCACTGATTCTGTCAGAACTCAGGAAGGGAAAGTGACAAGGTCATATGGCAAGGAAGCAGTGGAGTTACCATTCAACCACCAATCTGTCTGGTCTCTCGTTTTCTGTGTTGCACAAGAAAGACTGCTCTTTGCCTTCTGGGGTTTCAGAACCTAAGTCCAGAGAAGGGAATGATGTAGGGAACAAATTGCCAAGAGGGAAAATATATCAAGATTGATGACTATATCTTGGATATTGTAAGTAATGTCCCTGTGAACAGTGGGGAGAATGTATCTTTTTGAATTAGTGTTTATATCTTTTTCAGGTATAGTCTGAAGCCAGAAAATGTGATGTCTCCAGTTTTGTTCTTTTTTCTCAATATTCCTTTGGGTCAGGGTCTTTTGTGATTCCATACAAATTTTTATATTATTAAAATTAAATTTAAATTCTGTTAAAAATTGCTGACTATGTTACATAACATCTACTGCATGTTCCCTCAGAGAAGGCGGTGGCACCCCACTCCAGTACTCTTGCCTGGCAAATCCCATGGACGGAGGAGCCTGGTAGGCTGCAGTCCATGGGGTCCCGAAGAGTCGGACACCACTGAGCGACTTCACTTTCACTTTTCACTTCCATGCATTGGAGAAGGAAATGGCAACCCACTCCAGTGTTCTTGCCTGGAGAATCCCAGGGACGGGGGAGCCTGGTGGGCTGCCGTCTATGGGGTCGCACAGAGTCGGACACGACTGAAGTGACTTAGCAGCAGCAGCAGCATGTTCCCTGGATAGGGCTGCTCCATATCAGGTATCTACCAGGTTCATGGCCTCCTAATCTAGGAAATCATACAATGTGCAAACTCAGACAAATTTTGAGAGTGAAAGGGAGGGTTTAAACTACTTATAGGAATTAATTGATCTATAATAGGCATAAACCGTAACTGTCCCATGAAAACTAGGGTATGAGATCAACCTATCCAATTCCATCCTTGACTAGCCTACTGTCTTCCCACAGTTGGGACCAAGCACTATGGCTGATGAGTTTGAGCAAGCTCTGGGAGTTGGTGGTGGACAGGGAAGACTGGCGTGCTGCAGTCCATGAGGTTGCAATAAGTTGGACACGACTGAGTGACTGAAATGAACTGAACTGATCTATGTCTGATACTTGTTAGCCCTAAAATTCATGTTACCTGGATGAATGTGCTATTTCTCTGGGGCCCTAAGCATTCTGGCCCTTTACTCTGAGATAACATCCAGGCAGCTCAGCTGCCGGCTTGTCCGATTTCATGTTCCAGTTACATGGATACTAACAGGGCATTGTTTGGTCTTTGCCTTGGGAACCAGTCCTTTGACATGACACACTCTTTCCAGGACCCCTCCCATAACAGGGCTCATCCAATTCTGTGCTCAGTTCCCATGCAGTGGCTCAGGCCTTCCTCCTACAGACAGATATCTTTTTACCACTAAGTGTCACTCGACCTGGACTCATCACTGATCTCTACTAAGGTAAAAGTATTGCCCATCGGCCTTACGTCTTCCAGTGCCCTTTCACCTTCATCACCACACCCTTCAGAACTTGAATTCTACTTTGCAGGACTGGACTGTCTCTAACAGTGGATCATTGCCTCCCACCCATGAGATAGGCTCCTATCCAGTGAGCCTGCTGTCCTGCAGCAGTTAATGAAGCCGAGCCACTCTGCTGTCTTTTTCTCCCAGAACTTTGTTGAGGAAGGTGTCCTTCCAGTGGGTCTGAGGAAGTCTGTGCACCTGTCTTGGCCTCTGACCACCTGACTGCTACATTCAGCCTTGCAGACCCTCCGCAGTCTGACTACATACCCTATAAATCAGTACTACACTTTGGCCATTCCAGTCTACAGTGGAATGACATGGAATCTAGCAGATCCAGGTTCAAATTCCAACTACACAATTTGCTATGTGGTGTGAATAAGCCCCTTAATTCTCTTAAACTCTCTGTGCCTCCTGACTTATCAAATAGCTTACCTACCTTCTTGTGAGGATTAATTATATGTAGTGCCCAGTGTAGCATCTTATAAGAGTAAGTGTTCAATAGAACGTGGTTGTCACTATAGTCAGGTTTGATAACATTTATACTGCAGTGAGGAGTGTGGCCTTGGATAAGAGTAGGTTTCAATAAATGAAAGTTATGAGGTCACTAATAAGTATTAGCAGCATTTATACTGTCTATATCCAAGCCTCAGTTTTATCTCTGTTCCATAAGTGGCCTTGGATAAGATGAATATGGATTTAAAAGGCAAACAAAATTGCTTCAGAAGGAAACAAAGCACACTGTTTTAGTATTGTCACTGTGTCACACAGGGATGTAGCCACTCAACCATAAGACTCCTCCCTCCTCTAAGTCTCAGTGGGAAGGAATTTCAGTCCCTATATGGAGATTTTGGAAGGATGCCCAGCTCACTAACTCCAGAAGTTGAGCCCAAAATGCCTTTTGGGGCATTAAGCTTCCTGCCTGTGCCTTTCACCCAGCCCAGTGGCTCTGTGTTGCATTTACCAGCATGGGCAGGAGATCTTCAGGGCTTTTCAGGGACAGGAAATCTAATCTCCAACCCCATGCTGATAGGAAGGAAGCCCCTGGGTCTGCCTGCTAGAATCCCTTCCCTCCAGGGATGCTATACATTTGACACACTTAATAATGGCACAGATCTCCCCAGTAGGGCCACCGTGCAAAGGAAAAGGGGAGACTGCTTTCCTCTGCACCATCGAGACTAAGAGACACCAGGCAAAGGCTGCTGCAGGGGTGAAGGGGGTGAAGAATGGTGCACTGTTCACTTGTAAGTAGGACTGAGGGATGAGCTAGGTGAGTTACCTTCTCAGGGCACCCCCAAGAATGGACAAGGGATCACCCTAGGCTTCTCTGTCCCACTCCCTGGGGGAGGGGGGGCTCCTGCCCTCATAAACAGACAGGAGAAGAATCTCTACCACAACTCCATGGCCACTTTCAAACTCAAGCAGTGGCCCTCAGGAGCACCACCAACCCCCATTCCCTAAATGGGTCCTGGGGCACTCTGCTGGACCCCTGCAAGGGATCCTCTTTCATATATATATATATATATATATATTTTTTTTTTTTTTTTTTACTGTACTAGGTCTTAGTTGCAGTATGTGGGATCTAGTTCCCCAACCAGTGACCAAACTTGGGCCCCCTCCATTAGGTGTAAGGAGTCTTAGCCATGGGACCACCAGAGAAGTCCCTCTTCTGTTTTCCTTGTCTACTAGAAGAGCAGAGGCTGAGAAGGATAAATGAAGGGTTGGCAGGAGGAGAGGAGGGCAGATATTAAAAATGGAGCTCTCATAGTTTAAAGGCCTTCACGGTGTCTTTGAGGGAGGCAACAGAAAGAGCAGTGCTGAGAGCCTGGCGAGCTGTGCACCTAGATAATCTAGCATGAGGCCTGGGATTACCACTCATTAGCTTGGAGGAAGGCGGAGCAGAGTCTGCTCTTAAAGCAGAGAAAACTAGTCCTGGAACAGGGCTCCAGAAGAAATCTGTTAAATATCGTGGAGAGATAAATCTAATGGACACAGCTTCTGCCTGTAGTCTGCCTAGGAAGACAATACACAAACCCCACAATACTGACTGGTCAGGTGAGGAGGAGGGAACCCCAAACTGGGCTTTGAGGCCTGGTGGAATGTGAGGAGGAAGAAGGGATCATGGGAGACATTCCAACAGATAAACTGTTCAAGGAGAGAATGGCGAGATTTGCATGGCGTTTGTGGCAGGTGCTGAGAAAGCCAGGTAGCTTGGAGGATCTGTGGGTCAGGGAGGAGGGGCCCCCAAGATGCTCAGATGAGGATGATTTGATGGTCACACTCTTAGCATCATGGCTCAGAACTCTCATTGAGCCACAGAAAATCCTATAGACTTGAAAATTGGTCAGAACCAGAAGAGAAATGTCTTAGTATAGTCTAAGGAGGCATGAGAATGGGCATGAGAGATGAAGCAGTATCTGCTGGTGCGTGAACCAGGAAGGCAGACTAGTGAGGGGCTCCTGAGAAAGCCCAGATCTGGATGTGGACTAGTGAGACAGAGGATGTGGTGAGACGGAGGATGTGAGCTTCTCCCTGTTCTCATCCCTCATCCTTCTGGCTTTAGAGTTTGCTGTTTGCACAGCTGACAAATCCTTGTCTCTTGAACGTGACCCTTCTCAAAGTCCAAGACGCTGAGCTTCCCTAGTTCTCTTCTCTTCATAAACATTCCTGTCCTGAATCATTTTCCTTCTTCTTCCACTTATTTTTGTCCAGTTACTGGTGTTCCCTAAAGCTCAGCACAAAAATATCACACTGTCTTCTTTTGCTCATAGACTCAGACAACGTCTTCATCCCTCACCCTTAACCAGAATTCTGCAGCAATCAGGCCTCATAGTCTTGTTTTCAGGGCTGTCCTCTGGAACTTAGATGCTTGAAAATGTCATGATGGCTACTCAATCCTTCCTCCATTCCTACTTCCACTAAGGTTCCCTTATGTAAATTGTTACCATTTATTGAGCACTTTCAATAGACCAGATGTATTTCACACAAACTCCATTCTGGAGGAGGTATTACAGGTAAAGCACAAGGGACCCTGAGAGGCTAAGTGACTTAGGATGGGTAAAGAGGATACGAGATGAAGGTGTGTTGACACCTGAGTCTATGCCCTGGTCTCATGTCTCCAACTCCTGGAAGGAATCTCCTGCTAACACAATAATGTTCAGCTGACTGCTTGGCCCAGCCCTCCCCTTGGTTCTCATGACACTGATGCAATCACAGGTCTCCAGCCAGGCGTTGCCTGGACCAAAGAATAGCAGACCCAGAAGAGTCCCTTGGAGTCATCAGAGTTACCCAAAATCACACAGTGAACTAGGTGCAGAGTTAGGACCAGCCCCCACTCTTCTGACTTCCAGAATCCTCCCGTTTATACCAACCCTTTTACTTGTCTAGTGTTGGTATTTTGCAAAACTTATTAACATAGGGTATCTCATATGCCTCTTTCTATTACCTTGTGCCGTGGATGTTTCATTTCTAACAGATGGGGACACTGAGGCCAATAAGGGTGAAGGGACTTGCCCAAATCCACACAGATGGGTAATTGACAGCCTTCAGACATTTAGGAAAAGCTGAATTTAAAATGTTATCATAGACATAATTATAAGCATTCGACAGAAAATCCCACAGATATCCAATCACAGACCTCAGGGCAAGTTAGGAATCAAAATCACTCTTTCTGTTTCTCGGGGCTGTGAGGTCTCTGCTCTCTCCTTCCCAGCATGTTGACTCTCATCTCTGTAAGACCTCCACTGTTCTCTACAACTCCAGCTTACCTTTGACTTTGGGTCAGCAGCACAGCAGCTCTGGGTTGACTGTACCTCAAGCACCGACGGCCCAGTGACACAGACTTTCAGTGTCATCATTTAAAATTTTCACCAGAGAATTGTTCTCCAGACCAAGACAAGTATATGCACTTGGAAGCATTTAGCAGTGATCAGAGGCTGGCTGGGTTCCCCTGCTTCAGACATAGCTACCTAATGCTTTGCCTTCTATAGGTGAAGGTGGGTTCCAGGGAAGGAACTGTGAGCACTCAGGCACCTTGTATTCTGTTACAGGCATAAATCCAGCTCTTCTGATGGCTCTCCCAGTTCAGGAGCTACCCTAGTTTACTACACCTTTCCACCCAACTCAACAAAGATTTGACTGAATCTCAAGCTACTGTGCAAGGGGCTGGTGTGTGGCTCTGGTTCAGTCAGCTGTGTCCTCCTTCCCCGAAGGCTGAGGACAGAACAGACTGGTCTTTGTCTCCTCGATAGGCAGACCACCATGCAGAGCCTTGGCAAGGAGAACCACAGTTCCGTGTCTGAGTTCATCCTCCTTGGCTTCTCCAGTGAGTCTCAGGTCAGAATGGTTCTGTTCACATTCTTCCTTATCCTCTACTTTATCACCATTCTAGGCAATGGACTCATCATCACCCTGATCTACTTGGATACACACCTCCACACACCTATGTACTTCTTTCTCAGCATCCTCTCCCTGGTAGACATGAGCTATGTCACCACCACTGTGCCCCAGATGTTGGTTAATCTGGTATATCCAAGGAGGACCATTTCCTGGGGAGCTTGTGCAGCCCAGATGTTCATCTTCTTGATCCTGGGCATTGCTGAGTGTGTCCTCTATGCCATTATGGCCTATGACAGGTATATGGCCATCTGCTTCCCCCTTCACTATACTCTACTGATGAGTCGTCCTATTTGTATCAAGATGGTCACAGTCTGTTGGCTCACTAGCATAGCTGGGGCCCTGATCTATACTGTCTTCACCATGCGTCTGCCTTATTGTGGCCCCCACAACATAAACCACTTCTTCTGTGAGGTCCCTGCTGTCCTGAAGTTGGCTTGTGCAGACACATCCCTCAATGACCGGTTGGACTTCATCTTGGGTTTCATCTTGCTTTTGATACCACTTTCCTTCATCCTGGTCTCTTATGTTCGCATCTTTGTCTCCATCTTGAGCATCCGCTCACCCCAGGGGAGACTCAAGTCCTTCTCCACATGTGCTTCCCACATCACTGTGGTCACCATGTTCTATGGGCCAGCCATGATCATGTACATGAGGCCTGGGTCCTGGTATGACCCAGAGAGGGACAAGAAGCTGGCCCTTTTCTACAACGTTGTCTCTGCCTTCCTCAACCCCATCATCTACAGTCTCCGGAACAAAGATGTAAAGAGGGCCTTTCTGAAAGTACTTGGCCAGAGAGGGACTGCTCAATGACCCAGGATGTTTCAGAGTTGTCCATAATCATGGGCTGACTTGATGAGGCTCATGTGGTATCATGAAAGTACATCAGGTCTGGCCAGCATTTCTGGGTCTTTGAGCTTCCCCCAAATGGTGAGGTCACCCTGAAGTTCTCCCCACTGGTTGGAAAATTTTCAGCTACTACCACCTATAGACTCAGTTGAGGATTTAAGAGGAAGGATTTGATTTACAATAAGTATGTCCTTATGGTCCAAGGTTATTGCTTTACTGTTTTTCCTTGGTCCTCTCTTCCACTCTGGAAAATTATGTCAGTTCAATGTATCATGGCCAAGTGTTTAACATGCATATGTGCTTTCCAATGGTGTAAAGGACTGGGGGTGAAGATGACAAAAAGAGTAGACAGATTATGTAGAACAGTCTTGTGTTACTCTCTGACAAGCACTCAGAAGTAATATTAGCATTGTTTTTTGCACTTGGTGGTATAAAATCTAAGTCAGAGTTATTTTAGACATATCTGTAGAACAATATGGCTAATAATATTCTTCAACTTGTGCAACTGACTCTTAGCTGATTTTATGTTTTAAATATCACTTTTATTTTCAGAAAAATAAATATACATTTGCTAAAAGAAAATACATGTATATATATACACCTGCATCTTTTTTTTTTTTTTTTGGCTCTTCTTCATTGTATGTCTTTGGCTGAGTCTTCGCTGCGGCACAAGCACTTCTCTAGTTGTGGCACACGGGTTCTGTAGTTGATGCCCGGGTCTTAGTTGCCCCGTGGCATGTGGGATATTACATCCCTGATCAGAGACAGAACCTGAGTCCCCTGCATTGGAAGCATGGATTCTTAACCAGGACCAGCAGGAAAGTTTGCTATGTATCTCTCCTTTTATGTTTATGTATATAATGAGATATCAGACAGAGTCAGAAATATGCAGAAAGAAATTATAGAAAAGAATATAGCAAAGACCCTGTTTTCTCACACTCAAAATAAATATGTTAGTTATTTGCCATATTTAGTCTGAGTCTTTTTTATACTTTAGAAAAATATTAAATAATTACAGATAAAATTGAAGTGCTCTTTGACTATTTCAGGCTTCTCTGAATCAACCACTTTTATTAGATTGAAGTCTATTTTCTGTGTTTCAAAGCTTTTGCTTACATGTAATCACATCCATAACCAATACACAAAATTGTTTTTGTATAAACTTAACATTTTATACTGGTATCAAGATATCAGTGCCACTGTGAAAAAAGTTAACTCAGCATCATGGTTCTGACATCCCCCACTGGATACTTAAAGGTCTAAATCATTCTCTTAAGAATTTTAAGCATTTTACCACATCTCATTTATCTAATTCTTTATCACTGGACATTTGTTTATTTCTAATTTTTTGCTATTTAAATAATATTGTGATAAATTTCTTTGGACATTTCTCCACAGGTAAAAATTTTTCCCAAGACGTATGTATAGCAGTGAATGTAGCAGTTTTTAGAACTTTCCAATTTATTAGATACCCCTAAATTATTCTTCTAAGTACTGATACCAATCTACAACTTTCATTCTCATCAACTCTTGATAATGTTATTTATCTAAACCATTCTAAAAGAGTCTATCTCATAGATGGAAAGTGGTGACATTTTTTTGTTTCACTTATAATCCCCTGATTGCTAATGAATTTAACATCTTTTCATAAGACTGTTGGTAGTATTGTGTAGTGAAGTCAGCCCTGGAGTCAGACTTCTGTATTCTAACCTCAGTTAACCCTTTACTAACTCAGTGATGATGGGCAAGTTACCTAACTTCTGTGAGTCTCAGTTTCCTCATCTGTTAATGGGAAGAATATATTATAGATCTCAGAGGGGTGTTAGAAGGATTAAATGAGATAATACATGTACAGCATTTAGCATAATAAAAAACAGTAAGTGTTCAATGAATACAAATATGTTTACCTTTTCTTATTTACAGTTCATTAAATATTTTGGCTATTGTTCTTTATTACATGCACTGAAAATATCTTCTTGGGCACTTTCATGGAGGTTCAATGACTGGACCTCTGTACTCTAGTGCAGGCAGCCTGGGTCCAATTCCTGGTGGAGGAACTAGATTCCACAGATCACAATTAAGAGTTCACATGCCTAAGACCTGGCACAGCCAAATGTATAAAAGTTGAAAAAAAAGAAAACATCTTGTCTGAGTCTATTACTTGTTTTCATTATTGCAAAAGTAGTATATATGTATCCTGAAAATTTTGCATTTATAAATACAAATAAAAAACTGTTACCTTAGATTTGGAGATAACTACAATTAACATTTATTTATTTTCAGCTTCTTTTTATTTTTTAAATTATGAAATTATGATAACATACTTATAGGAGACTTGGAAAATACAGAACAAAGTTACATATATTTCCACTATATATTACAATCATTTTTAAGTAGATAAATTAAAATTTTTAGTTGGAATAAATAACAAGCTGTCAAAAGTTAATAGAATGAATACACAAAGAAGTAGAAGGATATAGCAGACCTGAAAATCACTATGAGCCAATTCAACATGATTAAGATTTAAACAATTTTCACACAACAGCAGGATACAAATTCTATTCAAGTTCCCTTAGACTAAACTAGGAGACACTGGAACATATCCAGGGACATAAAACAAGGTATAAACATTTCATGGTCTAAAGGTATTGAAGTTATACAGAGTCTGTTCTCTTATCACTATGGAACTATGTTAGAAATCAATATCAAAAGATATTTGAAAATAACCCACATAATTTCAAGTGCAATGTGACTCTTAACAAGAGAGATCTTTGACTTTGCCACTGAAAGCCTCAATAAAGTTAAAAGTTTGAAAAAACATAAAGGGTGATTGCAAAGAAGAAAGCATTTAAATAAGAAATTAATATCAAATGAGAAATTAATATTAAAGACACTTTTAAAACATGTATTTGAAAAGTAAATGTCGGCTTTTAAATGTCATGTGTATCTAAGAAGCCATAACAAGAAAAATTAGAGATATTTGTAAGAAAATCAAAATGAAAAGAGAATTTATCAGAATTTGTTGCATGCAGCTGAAGCTACTCAATGCAACTAAATACAATGTGAAATTTTGAATAAGATATGAAAACAGACAGTGGACACTAGCATAGAATTTCATGCAGTTTGACTAAAATCTGTACTCTTGTTAATAATACTGTATCACATGTTAATTTCCTGTTTTTTTAACTTAATTTATTTATTTTAATTGGAGACTAATTACTTTACAATACTGTAGTGGTTTTTTCCATACATTGACGTGAATAAGCCATGGGTGTACATGTGTCCACGATCCTGAACCCCTCACCCACCTCCCTCCCCATCCCATCCCTCTGGGTCATTCCAGTGCACCAGCCCTGAGCACCCTGTCTCATGCACTGAACCTGGACTGGTGATCTATTTCACATATGGTAATATACATGTTTCAATGTTATTCTCTCAAATCATTCCACCCTCACCTTCTCCCACAGAGTCCAAAAGTCTGTTCTTTACATCTGTGTCTCTTTTGCTGTCCTGTGTATAGGGTCATCGTTACCATCTTTCTAAATTCCATATATATGCCTTAATATACTATATTGTTGCTTTTCTTTCTAACTTACTTCACTCTGTATAATAGGCTCCAGTTTCATCCACCTCATTAGAACTGATTCAAATGCATTATTTTGAATAGCTGAGTAATATTTGAATGCAGATTTCCAAAGAATAGCAAGGAGAGAAGAGAAAGCCTTCCTCACTGATCAATGCAAAGAAATAGAGGAAAACAATAGAATAAAAAAGATTAGAGATCGCTTCAAGAAAATTAGAGATACCAAGGGAACATTTCATGCAAAGATGGGCTCAATAAAGGACAGGAATGGTAGGGACCTAACAGAAGCAGAAGATATTCAGAAGAGGTGGCAAGAATACACAGAAGAACTGTACCAAAAAGATCTTCATGACCAAGATCACAATGGTGTGATCACTCACATAGAGCCAGACATCCTGGAATGTGAAGTCTAGTGGGCCTTAGGAAGCATCACTATGAACAAAGCTACTGGAGGTGATGGAATTCCAGTTGAGCTGTTTCAAATCCTGAAAGATGATGCTGTGAAAGTGGTGCACTCAATATGCCAGCAAGTTTGGAAAACTCAGCAGTGGCCACAGGACTGGAAAAGGTCAGTTTTCATTCCAATCCCAAAGAAAGGCAATGCAAAGAATGGTCAAACTACTGCACATTTGCACTCATCTCACATGCTAGTAAAGTAATGCTCAAAATTCTCCAAGTCAGGCTTCAGCAATACATGAACTGTGACCTTCCAGATGTTCAAGCTGGTTTTAGAAAAAGCAGAGGAAGCAGAGATCAAATTGCCAACATCCGCTGGATCATGGAAAAAGCAAGAGAGTTCCAGAAAAACATCTATTTCTGCTTTATTGACTATGCCAAAGCCTTTGACTGGGTGAACCACAATAAACTGTGGAAATTTATGAAACAGATGGAGATAAAAGACCACCTGACCTGCCTCTTGAGAAACCTATATGCAGGTCAGGAAGCAACAGTTAGAACTGGACATGGAACAACAGACTGGTTCCAAATAGGAAAAGGCGTATGTGAAGGCTGTATATTGTCACCCTGCTTATTTAACTTATATGCAGAGTACATCATGAGAAATGCTGGGCTGGAGGAAGCACAAGCTGGAATCAAGATTGCAGGGAGAAATATCAATACCTCAGATATGCAGATGACACCACCCTTATGGCAGAAAGAGAAAAAGAACTAAAGAGCCTCTTGATGAAAGTGAAAGAGGGGAGTGAAAAAGTTGGCTTAAAGCTCAACATTCAGAAAACTAAAATTATGGCATCCGGTCCCATCACTTCATGAGAAATAGATGGGGAAACAGTGGAAGCAGTAGGTGACTTTATTTGGGGGGGCTCCAAAATCACTGCAGATGGTGATTGCAGCCATGAAATAAAAAGATGCTTACTCCTTGGAAGTAAAGTTATGAGCAACCTAGACAGCATATTCAGAAGCAGAGACATTACTTTGCCAACAAAGGTCTGTCTAGTCAAGGCTATGGTTTTTCCAGTGGTCATGTATGGATGTGAGAGTTGGACTATAAAGAAAGCTGAGCGCCGAAGAATTGATGCATTTGAACGGTGGTGTTGGAGAAGACTCTTGAGAGTCCCTTGGACTGCAAGGAGATCCAACCAGTCCATCCTAAAGGAGATCAGTCCCAAGTGTTCATTGGAAGGACTGATGTTGAAGCTGAGACTTCAATACTTTGGCCACCTGATGTGAAGAGCTGACTCATTTAAAAAGACCCTGTTGCTGGGAAAGATTGAGGGCAGGAGGAGATAGGGACGACAGAGGATAAGATGTTTGGATGGCTTCATCGACTCGATGGACATGGGATTGGGTGGACTCCAGGAGTTGGTGATGGTCAGGGAGGCCTGGTGTGCTGCAGTTCATGGGGTTGCAAAGAGTCGGACATGACTTAGCAACTGAACTGAACTGTATATTCCATTCAGTATACACGCCATGGCTTTCTTATCCATTCATCTGATGATGGACATCTAGGTTGCTTCCATGTCCTAGCTATTGTAAACAGTGCTGTGATGAACATTGTGGTACATGTGTCTCTTTCAATTCTGGTTTCCTCGGTGTGTATGTCCAGCAGTGGGATTGCTGGGTCGTATGACAGTTCTATTTCCAGTTTTTAAAGGAATCTCCACACTGTTCTCCATAGTGGCTGTACTACTTTGTATTCCCACCAACATTGTAAGAGGGTTCCCTTTTCTTCACACCCTCTCTGGCATTTATTATTTGTAGACTTTTTGATAGCAGCCATTCTGACTGGCATGAGATGGTATATCATTGTGGTTTTGATTTGCATTTCTCTGATAATGAGTAATGTTGAACATCTTTTCAAGTGTTTGTTAGCCATCTGTATGTTTGGAGAAATGTCTGTTTAGCTCTTTGGCACATTTTTTGATTGGGTCGTTTATTTTTCTGGAATTGAGCTGCAGGAGCTGCTTGTATATTTTGAGATTAATTCTTTGTCAGCTGCTTCATTTGCTATTATTTTCTCCCATTCTGAAGGCTCTCTTTTCACCTTGCTTATAGTTACCTTCATTGTGCAAAAGCTTTTAAGTTTAATTGGGTCCCATTTGTTTATTTTTGCTTTTATTTCCAGTATTCTGGAGGTGGGTCATAGAGGATATCCTGCTGTGATTTATGTCAGAGAGTGTTTTGCCTGTGTTTTCCTCTAGGAGTTTTATAGTTTCTGGTCTTATGTTTAGATCTTTAATCCATTTTGAGTTTATTTTTGTGTACGGTGTTAGAAAGTGTTCTAGTTTCATTCTTATACAAGTGGTTGACCTGTTTTCCCAGCACCACTTGTTAAAGACATTGTCTTTAACCATTGTATATTCTTGCCTCCTCTGTCATAGATAACATGTCCATGGGTGTGTGGATTTATCTCTGGGCTTTCTATTTTGTTCCATTGGTCTATATTTCTGTCTTTGTGCCAGTACCATACTGTCTTAATGACAGTAGCTTTGTAGTGTAGTCTGAAGTCAGGTAGGTTGATTCCTCTAGTTCCATCCTTCTTTCTCAAGATTGCTTTGGTTATTCTAATTTTTTTTTTAATTTCCATACAAATTGTGAAATTATTTGTTCTAGTTCTCTGAAAAATGCTATTGGTAGCTTGATAAGGCAAAGAAGGCAATGGCACCCCACTCCAGTACTCGTGCCTGGAAAATCCCATGGACAGAGGAGCCTGGTGGGTTGCAGTCCATGGGGCCGCTAAGAGTCGGACATGGCTGAGCGACTTCACTTTCACTTTTCACTTTCATGCATTGGAGAAGGAAATGGCAACCCACTACAGTGTTCTTGCCTGGAGAATCCCAGGGATAGGGGAGCCTGGTGGGCTGCTGTCTATGGGGTCGCGCAGAGTCAGACACGGCTGAAGCGACTTAGCAGCAGCAGCAGCTTGATAAGGATTGCATTGAATCTATAGATTGCTTTCGGTAGTATACTCACTTTCACTATATTGATTCTTCCAATCCATGAACATGGTATATTTCTCCATCTATTTGTGTCATCTTTGATTTCTTTCATCAGTATTTTATAGTTTTCTATATATAGGTCTTTTGTTTCTTTAGGTAGATTTACTTCTAACTATTTTATTCTTTTCTTTGCAATGGTGAATGGAATTGTTTCCTTAATTTCTCTTTCTGTTTTCTCATTGTTAGTGTATAGAAATGCAAGGGATTTCTGTGTGTTAATTTTATACCCTGCAACTTCACTATATTCATTGATTAGCTCTAGTAATTTTCTGGTGGTTTCTTTAGGGGTTTCTATGTAGAGGATCATGTCATCTGCAAACAGTGAGAGTTTTACTTCTTCTTTTCCAATTTGGATTCCTTTTACTTCTTTTTCTGCTCTGATTGCTGTGGCCAAAACTTCCAAAACTTTGTTGAATAGTAGTGGTGAAAGTGGGCACCCTTGTCTTGTTCCTGACTTTAGGAGAAATGCTTTCAATTTTTCACCATTGAGGATAATGTTTGCTGTGGGTTTATCATATATGGCTTTTATTATATTGAGGTATGTTCTTTCTATGCCTGCTTTCTGGAGGGTTTTTATCATAAATGGATGTTGAATTTTGTCAAAGGCTTTCTCTGCATCTATTGAAATAATCATATGGTTTTTATCTTTCAGTTTGTTAATGTGGTGTATCACACTGATTTGTGAATATTGAAGAATCCTTGCATCCCTGGGATAAAGCCCACTTGCTCATGATGTATGATCTTTTTAATATGTTGTTGGATTCTGTTTGCTAGAATTTTATTAAGGATTTTTACATCTATGTTCATCAGTGATATTGGCCTGTAGTTTTCTTTTTCTTGTGGCATCTTTGTCTGGTTTTGGTATTAGGGTGATGGTGGCCTCATAGAATGAATTTGGCAGTTTACCTTCCTCTACAATTTTCTGGAAGAGTTTGAGTAGGATAGGTGTTAGTTCTTCTTTAAATTTTTGGTAGAATTCATCTGTGAAGCCATCTGGTCCTGGGCTTTTGTTTGTTTGAAGATTTTTTATTACAGTTTTGATTTCTGTGCTTGTGATGAGTCTGTTAAGATTTTCTATTTCTTCCTGGTTCAGTTTTGGAAGGTTATACTTTTCTAAGAATTCATCCATTTGAGATCAGCCCCCTAGAGAAGACACACAGCACACCTGAGCTCTTGTGGCGCATCCAGGAAATCATGCAGCTGGGGCTGGGAGGTGATAAGACACACTGTACACCTGAAATAGTGTGCTCACCAAACATTGGTCACCTGAGCTCCTCGGAACTGGGAAGGGTACAAAACGCAAGCCCAGCCGAGTCTGTGTCTTTGTGGAGTACCCAAGAACCTGAACCTGAGCAGCTTAGACCTGGGAAGAGCATGCAACCTAGGGCCCGCTTTGGACAGTTTCCCATCAGAGCAACCTGGAGCCTGAGCAGTGTAGAGAGGGAAAGCACAGGCACTGTGAGCTGGGGCAAACCCAGTGTGGTCCATACACTGCAAGTAGTCCCCACACACACTAGTGATATTTGTTTGCAGTGTTCCTCCCTAGCCATAGCACAACTGAACAAGTGAGCGTAAATAAGTAACCACCTTCGCCTCCTTGTGCCAGGGTGGAAATTAGACACTGAAGAGACTTGCAAACAGAGGACGCCAAAATAAACAAAGAAAAGGGAGATTCTCTGGAAGTGACAGGTACAATAGATTAAAACCCTATAGTTAGCATTGACTGTTTTTTATTTTTACAACATAGTATTTCTTTATATTTTCAGAATGGGATCAGAAGTTTCAAGCCTCATTCAAAAATTTTTTTTAAAAGTCACTAAGATAATAAGCTTTTTAGACTTTTAGCAGTAATGCATGCATGCTCAGTCACTCATTTGTGTCCGACTCTTTATGGCCTTATGGACTGCAGCCTGCCAGGCTCCTCTGTCCATGGGATTCTCCAGGCAAGAATACTGGAGTGGGTTGCCATGCCCTTTGCCATTAGCAGTAATACTAGATGCCAAAATAAATGGAACTACATCAAAGTACTGAGTGAATATAAATTAGAAATCTAGCAGTGTATTCATCTTAGTCAAACAAATGAAACCAAAGAATCATAAAACTTTTAGCCAGGCAAAAATTTGTAAGTTTTCTAAAATATATATTGAATGTATATGTTTAATTAATATTTGATATTAATTGTTATTGAATTTAATATTAATTGTTATTGGATTTAATATTAATTAATGTTAAATGTACTATTTAGTAATATATGTATATAATAGCTTTTCTACTACACTTGGTAAAGGTTTGAGAAAGAACAACAAAAAATGAGAGAGAAATTAGGAAACATAAACTAAATGAAAGGGAGTACCGAATATGAAATAGAAAAAAGTGAACCAAACTAGATAAAAGTGAAAGATATATAATTCAGTAGTTTTTAAATATGGCTGCTCATTAGAATCACATCTGGAGCTTTGGAGAAAGAAAACAGTAACTGGGCATTTGTATTTTTCAAAAAATCCAAGATAATTCTAATGTGCGTCTGGATTTTAAAAAGTGATTACAGGTTTTTCTATTAAATGGTAGTTTTAGTGATATAGAATTCTATTATCTTCTGTTGACCAATTATTATACAATTGTATTAAAATGAATAATAGTTACACGGGGCTTTTCCTGGTCGCTAAGAAGTTAAAGAATCTGCCCACAATGTGGGAGGCCTTGATTCGATCCTGGGGTTGAGAAGATCCCCTGGAAAAGGGAATGGCTATGCACTTCAGTATTCTTGCCTAGAGAATTCCATGGACTGAGGGGACTGGTGGACTATAGCCCACAGGATCACAATGAGTTGTACACAACTGAGCATCTAAAACACAAATTCAATCACAATCGTAAAGAGGTTTATCAGTTTTCCCAATCAATAGCCAGACAAAAAAATAAAAGATAATTACAATTGCAAGCCATAATGGAAACATGATTAACCTAACAATATAAAATAATTACATACAATTTAGGGGTTAAGTAGAGTGATGTGGTAAGTGGAAATGCATACATAAGCATATTTTCATCCACCCAGCCTGTCTATGTCTTTTGGTTGGTGCATTTAATCCAATTATATGTAAGGTAATTATCAATATGTATGATCCTATAGACATTCAGTTCAGTTCAGTCGCTCAGTCATGTCCGACTCTCTGCGACCCCATAAATCGCAGCACGCCAGGCCTCCCTGTCCATCACCATCTCCCGGAGTTCACTCAAACTCACGTCCATCAAGTCCGTGATGCCATCCAGCCATCTCATCCTCAGCCGTCCCCTTCTCCTCCTGCCCCCAATCTCCCCCAGCATCAGAGTCTTTTCCAATGAGTAAACTCTTTCAATGAGGTGGCCAAAGTACTGGAGCTTCAGCTTCAGCATCATTACTTCCAAAGAAATCCCAGGGTTGATCTCCTTCAGAATGGACTGGTTGGATCTCCTTGCAGTCAAAGAGACCCTCAAGAGTCTTCTCCAACACCACAGTTCAAAAGGATCAATTCTTCAGTGCTCAGCCTTCTTCACAGTCCAACTCTCACATCCATACATGACTACTGGAAAAACCATAGCCTTGACTAGGCGGACCTTAGTCGGCAAAGTAATGTCTCTTCTTTTGAATATACTCTCTAGGTTGGTCATAACTTTTCTTCCAAGGAGTAAGCGTCTTTTAATTTCGTGGCTGCAGTCACCATCTGCAGTGATTTTGGAGCCCCCCAAAATAAAGTCTGACACTGTTTCCAGTGTTTCCCCATCTATTTCCCATGAAGTGATGGGACCAGATGCCATGAACTTCATTTTCTGAATGTTGAGCTTTAAGCCAACTTTTTCACTCTCTTCTTTCACTTTCATCAAGAGGCTTTTTAGCTCCTCTTCATTTTCTGCCATAAGAGTGGTGTCATCTGCATATCTGAGGTTATTGATATTTCTCCCGGCAATCTTGATTCCAGCTTGTGTTTCTTCCAGTCCAGCGTTTCTCATGATGTACTCTGCATAGAAGTTAAATAAGCAGGGTGACAATATACAGCCTTGACGTACTCCTTTTCCGATTTGGAACCAGTCTGTTGTTGCATGTCCAGTTCTAACTGTTGCTTCCTGACCTGCATACAGATTTCTCAAGAGGCAGATTAGATGGTCTGGTATTCCCATCTCTTTCAGAATTTTCCACAGTTGATTGTGATCCACACAGTCAAAGGCTTTGGCATAGTCAATAAAGCAGAAATAGATGTTTTTCTGGAACTCTCTTGCTTTTTCCATGATCCAGCGGATGTTGGCAATTTGATCTCTGCTTCCTCTGCCTTTTCTAAAACCAGCTTGAACATCTGGAAGCTCACGGTTTACATATTGCTGAAGTCTGGCTTGGAGAATTTTGAGCATTACTTTACTAGCGTGTGAGATGAGTGCAATTGTGTGGTAGTTTGAGCATTCTTTGGCATTGCCTTTCTTTGGAATTGGAATGAAAACTGACCTTTTCCAGTCCTGTGGCCACTGCTGAGTTTTCCAAACTTGCTGGCATATTGAGTGCAGCATGAATTTGAACAAACTCTGGGAGATAGTGAAGGACAGGGAAGCCTGGCATGTTGCAGTCCATGGGGTCTCAAAGAGTCGGACACAAGTTAGAGACTTTTATTTTTTGTAGGTCTTTTTCTTCTCTTGTGTTTCCTGCCTAGGGAAGTTCCTTTAGCATTTGCTATAATGCTGGTTGGGTGGTACTAAATTCTCTTAACTTTTGCTTGTCTGTAAAGCTTTTGATTTTTCCATCAAATCTGAACAAGAGTCTTGCTGGATAGAGAGTTCTTGGTTACGGAGTCTTCTCTTTCATCACTTTAAATATATTGTGCCATCCCCTTCCGGCCTGTAGAATTTTGATTGAGAAATCAGCTTATAGCCTTCTGGGTGTTTCCTTGTATGTTATTTGGTTTTTTTCCCTTGTTGCTTTTAATCTTTTATCTTTATCTTTAATTTTGGTCAGTTTGATTATTATCTGTTCAGTGTGTTCCTCCTTGGGTTTATCCTGCCTGGGACTCTCTGTGCTTCCTGGACTTGGCTGAATATTTCCTTTCTCATGTTAGGGAAGTTTTCAGCTATAATCTCTTCAAATATTTTCTCAGGTCCTTTCTCTCTTCTCCTTCATGAGAATGTTTGAATGTGGATTTAATGTTGTCCCAGAGTTCTCTCAGGCTGCCTTCACTTTTTTTCAGTCTTCTTTCTGTTTTTCAGCAGTGATTTCCAGCCTTCTGTCTTCCAGTTATTTATCTGTTCTTCCACCTCAGTTATTCTACTATTGATTCCTTCTACTGTATTCATCTCTGTTTGTTTGTTCTTTAGTTCTTCTGGGTCTTTGGTATAAATTTCTTGTATCTTCTCCATTGCTTCTCCATTGGTCCTGGATATCTTCACTATAATTATTCTGAATTCTTTTTCTGAAGGATTGCCTATCTCTACTTCATTTAATTGATTTTCTGGGATTTTAGCTTGTTTCTATGGAGAAGGCAATGGCACCCCACTCCAGTACTCCTGCTTGGAAAATCCCATAGACAGAGGAGCCTGGAAGACTGCAGTCCATGGGGTCACTGAGGGTCAGACACAACTGAGTGACTTCACTTTCACTTTTCACTTTCATGCATTGGAGGAGGAAATGGCAACCCCCTCCAGTGTTCTTGCCTGGAGAATCCCAGGGACGAGGGGAGCCTGGTGGGCTGCTGTCTATGGAGTCACACAGAGTCAGACATGACTGAAGTGACTTAGCAGCAGCTTGTTCCTAAATCTGGGACATAACCCTCTGTCATTTTCATTTTGATTAACTTTCTGTGATGTGGTTTTCATTAGGCAGCTGCCAGATCATAGTTCTTCTATAATCAGCAATCTTCTACAAGCCTCTTTGCCTCATTCACCGGAGAGCAGACAGAAGAAGCAAGAACTATAGTTAACATTTCAAGGTCTAATTTTATTAAGTGCTTTCATTAATATTTTTGAAGAAACATAACACAATTCTTAGATAATTTATTATTTGTTTCCATAATTTTTAAAATTGAGTTACACAATATATATATTCTTTTGTAGCTTGATTTTTTTCACTCAATATAGGTTTTAATTTTTTTCGATGTTCATTATTTTCACTCCTAAGAAGTATTCCTTTCTTTTTTTTTTTTTTTTTTGATGAATAAAATAATGACTTTGAACGAATCGAATTCTTAATGAACTCATGAGTCTTTTCCTTATGATTTTTCTTAGACGAACATTCGTCAGAGGCTTCATTGAGCTGCAAGAAGGAAGGCTGGAGTGATGGACAAGATTCAGAGCAAGAAGGATTTTGACATCTGAAATAAGGAGTTGAGACTAAATTCCACAGGTGGGAACCAGTGAGGCCTCTAGGACAGGGGGAACAAAATCGGAGCTGCAGATTAGAAAGATGGCTACAGCCGCCATGTGAATGTTACAGAACTGGAAACACTCGTTCCTTGAGGTAGACAGCTTGGGAGAGGGCTTTTCAGGCTGGTCCAGTGGAATGTGAGGAAAGAAACAGCCCTCCAGAGGTGTGAGGAGTCCCCTGGGCTGGCGCTTCCCTTTGGAGCAGGCAAAGGCCTTCAGCCCTGAGAGTCTCAGAGGGAGCTGAAGTCAGAATTACCTGGACATGGATGCCACGAAACCCTGAGCTCCCCTTGAGTGGAAGGGGATGACCTGGTCAGTGCTGCAATGGACTCTGTTCTGGGGTCAGGATCAGGAGAGTGGGGAGCAGGAGAGAGACCGTCACCTAAGAGGAAGCACTCAGCACTCTGTGTGGTCACAGGCATGACCAGTAAGGAGGACAGGGAAGAGATTTCATCTGGGGAGTATAGAGTGCAATTGGGGCTAGAATGAGCCAAGTGGCCCAGCCTAAGCAGCCTGCTGTCCCAGAAGCTAACCTCTTGGGCTCCACTCTCATCAGCTCTCCCCTGTTGGCTCCCAGCTTTCACCTCAAGCCCCAGTCTGGCTCCTGTGGGGAAATACCTGGCCAAGAAACAATTGTAACTCTAGTTTCCCTGGGGTGTGTGTGGGTAGGGGACTTTCTCATGCTCAGGAAGGATGGAGCCTGAATTTTCTTTTGCCTTCTAGGCAGGACTGAACTCCTCTCTACCCCTTGGTCAGAGATATCACAAAGGACACTCCAAAAGGTTTCACCACTGCCTCACTCAAAATTGCAGGAGGCAAGTTCTTCCTGTTACCTGTCTGAAGTCCTTCGTGCTACAGACCTTGTGAAGTGAGGGGCCACACTGGGAGCCTGGTCCCTTCTCTCCTTTCTGAGAAGAGCTTCTCACCAAATACTTGAAATGACAGAACACACCCTCATGGGGCTGAAACCCAAGAGGCACTGGGTAGTTTCAACCCTTCATGGGCACTGTTATTTACTAGATACAAAAAAATGTACCATGTCCCACATAAAATATAATTAATATATCACTTCCGATATGATTATATGTGGGTTTAATGAGTTGCCACTGACTAACTGATAAATGTTGTATTTAATAGAGAACCACTTTTTATTCTGTGGGGTCCCTATCTTTGAGTCAATAATATCTTTTGTGACTCTAATATGTCTGTAGACTAAAGCTTTAGGGCCCTAGAAAATTTTCCTACAGTTTTTAATGGATAAAACGGCCCTTGGGATGCACTCTGGCAGAAGGAGAGGACAATTTCATGGCCTTCATCACCCTACACCTCCCAGGGGGCCTCATTTTTTTTTTTTTCCTGTGAAAGGAGGAGCAGTTGAGAAAAGATCCAGTCCTCAGGGTCCTTCCTGAGTTCCCAAGCATGCCTCCTTTCCAGGATCCACACTCCTATCCCAGGTGAGCCTTTTACGTCCCCCCTGCCCTCCATGGGCCTGCCAAAGGGCCTAGTCTGAGCAGGGGTGATGTTCCTGAGTGGGAGCCTGGGGCTTCTGCCCCAGCAGGAAGGGACTGCAGGAAGTTAGCTCCTGGCTAGAGTCCTGGGGCCACATGTCACCCAGGAGTGGTCCCTTGAGACTGAGGGAGCTTTGCCCACAGCTCCCTTCCCTGTACGGTTATAAGCTCAGGACAGCAGCAGTACCCACAAACATTCTGGGGAGCAAGCCAGGCTGCAACTGCCCGCCACCCCCAGACTTGCAGGAAGCTCCAGGTAGGACCTGGCCCATTGTTCCTGCTCACCTTGCTTTCTCTCCCCACATCTATGTGAGGATCTCCTTGGCTGAGTCTGCCTGTTTCCCTCTTTACATCTATCTGTTCCTTCCTCTGTCTCTGGGTCTATTATTATCTCTCTCTTTCTGCCTCTCCTTCTCTTTCTTTCCATCCCTTTCCATGTATCTCCTTCTGCCTCTTTTTCTGTTTGCTGTCTCTGGGCTTCTCTGCCTCCAAAGATTTCATTCATCACTCTGATCATCTTTCTGAGTGTGTAGCTCTAGTGTTCTGCCTGACTGGATCTTCAGCTCACTCTGGGCCTTTCTTTTTTTCTGGCCTCTTGACATTGGTTTACTGCTTGCTATGCCACTGGATTTGCCTGTAGCTCAGTCGTCTCCAGCCTCCCTGCTTCTCTCCTCTTCTCCTCGCTCTGTACCTGCCCCTTTGACTCACAAGGATCGTCCCTGCAGGCTTTCTCTGGGTCTCCCCCTGGAACCCAGTTCTCTGCCCTCATCCTCTGCTGTCTGTGAATCTCCCTCACCTTCCAGCTCCCTCTGCTTCCACCTTTCTGTTCAGCTCTCCCTTGCCTGCAGTCACCCCATCTTCTTGCTCTTGCCCTCCCCTCCATCTCCTTCTCTCTCCCTGAGAGACTGGTCTTGCCCCTGCCTCTCTCCACCTGCCCTGTAGATTGCCTGTCTCTCTTTTCCCCTGTCTGGCCTCTGCAGGCTCTTTGCTGCTCCAGTTGCCCTGCTCTGCCCTCTGGTGCCTTTTTCTCGCAGGCCTGGCTCACACAGCACCTTCCCAGCTTTTCTAATATTCCTTCCTGTGTTCTCCCTTGTCTCCCTGTATCTTTCTTCATCTGTGTCTTCACCGTGTTTTGTCCCCCTGACTCTCCAACTGGGTCTTCATGTCTTTTGCCCCTTTCCTCTAGTCTTTTTACTTCTTCTTTCACAAAGAGAAGAAGAAGCAATCTCCCACCTTTTTCCTCCTGCTGAGCCCCCTCCTTCTCCTCCCACTGATGTCAGTTATACTCCCAGCATTAATTTTCCTCTCTCCCTGTCTGTAGCCCACTTGCAGATTCTGGTTCTCTGTGCCTCTCTCCGCCTTCTTCCCAATTGTGTGTGTCTCTCCCTCCCTTCGGGGCCTCTCTATCTTTCCCCATCATTCTCTGTGCTTTTGTTTCTTTCTAGTTTTGTCTGTTTATTGGACATGACTGAGTGATGGAGCATGCACACACTGAGCATGCCCTGGGTCATTTTTAGTCCCTGCAGGCCTGTGACGATGCTGGAGGAGGGTATGGGCAGGGAGAGCTGGAGAAAGGGGAAGGGAGGAAAAACATATCTTCAGAACTTGACAGAACCATGTATTATTGCAATGAACCTCCTGTTTTATTTCACAGGTGAGAAACAATTACTTGCTCAGAGTGACAGCAGTAAACAGCAAAAGTGAAAGTTCAAAATTACTTTGAGTCTTTTGTCCCCTAGCTTGTGCTGCAAGACAGTCGGTATTTGAGTAAAAGATAAGTATAAGGGCCCAAAATGAAAACAAAAACAAATTTTCTGTGATTTCTATTACATCCTAACAAGAAGCCAAGGCTGGCATCTCTACCCCAGATCCAGCCAATTTGGAATCTGGAGGTTTATCCCTACAAGGACTTGGCAATCACATGATTCATTTCTGTTTTTTCATTGGTCACAGGTCATTATCACACCTGGAGTAGCAGGGTCAGAACCTTAGGTTCACAGAGTTCGAGCAACTGGCCCTTAAGACACACAAGTCAGCCAAGGAAAGTAAAGGTAGAACCCAGTCCCCAGGCTCTACTTAGGGCAAAGACACAAACTTGTCAAAGGTCAAGGTGTCCTTAGGGGGCAGAGTTCTTTCATCTACATCTCCTCTACCCTCACCCTGAAAGGACAAGCTGGAGGTAAAAACTGGGCAGTTTCTCACCAACCGGGACCTGTTCAATTATCTTTCTCTTGGGACCTATTTCCTATCCAAAACACTTTTATCTTAAGCAGTAAATGTACTTGCACTGAGCTATATAAGCTGATTCCCAAGTGTAACTCAATGGAGGAGATGAGCTCAGACAAAAGGAGAAGCTCTCCTTTCTGTCCTCTTCCAATCTTGTCTAGGTCCAGCATGTCTTCCTCCATCTCTGATCTTTCACTCTCATGTCCACTCTTTTACCTAGCTAGTCTGAATGAAGAAGTTAAATCCCTATATATTCCATCTTCACAGTATCTCTGGGGGTTCCCTGGTGGCCCAGTGGTTAAGACTGTGCCTTCCAACGCAACTCTCTCCCAACATGTCTCATTTCTCCCTAGGCAAAATTCTTAATGGTGAAGTTACATACTGTCAAATTTTCTTGCAGAAAGATTACAGTCATTTATTTCCCATATGAATTTTCATATCAATATACAAGAATGTCTCCTTTACTGTAAACTGGATGCCAGGCATTATCATTTTAAAAGAAAGAATTTTTGCCAATGTATAGGTTCAAGGCTCTTTTCATTGATGTTTTAACAGGCAGTCTTTAAACTTTTGTGGGTTCATTATTCATGAATCTCTTCTTTTGTGAATTGATTATTCATATCTCAATTTTGGTTATTAGTCTTTTCTTTGTGAAGAAATGACCTTTATATTCTAATCATTTTAATAACTTGTATGCCACATTGTTGTTAATGTTCAGTCACTAAGTCATGTCCAACTCTTTGCAACTCTGTAAATGGCAGCATGCCAGGCTTCCCTGTCCTTCACTGTCTCCTGAATTTACTCAAATTCATGTCCATTGAGTCAGTGATGCTATCCAACCATCTCATCCTCTGTCATCTCCTTCTCCTGTTGCCCTCAATCTTTCCCAGCATTAGGGCCTTTTCCAATGAGTCAGCTCTTCACATCAGGTGGCCAAAGTATTGGAGATTCAGCTTCAGCATCAGTCCTTCTGGTGAAAATTCAGGGTTGTTTTCCTTTAGGATTGACTGGCTTGATCCCCCTGCTATCCAAGAGACTCTCAAGAGTCTTCTGCAGCACCAAAATTCAAAAGCTTCAATTCTTTGGCACTCAGCCTTGTTTATGGTCCAACTCTTACATCCATAAATGACTACTGGAAAAACCATAGCTTTGCCTATATAGACTTTTGGTGGCAAAGTGATGTTTCTACTTTTTAATACAGTATCTAGGTTTGTCATAACTTTTCTTCCAAGGAGCAAGTGTCTTTCAATTTTGTGGCTGCAGTCACCATTTGCATTGATTTTGGAGCCCAGGAAAACAAAATCTGTCACTGCTGCAACTTTTTCCCCATCTATTTGCCATGAAATGATGGGATCAATGCCATGATCTTAGTTTTTTGAATGTTGAGTTTTAAGCCAGGTTTTTCATTCTCCTCTTTCACCCTCATAAAGAGGCTATTTAGTTCCTCTTCACTTTCTGCATTAGAGTGGTGTCATCTGCATGTTTGAGGTTGTTGATATTTCTCCTGGCAATCTTAATTCCAGCTTGTGCTTCATCCAGCCCAGCATTTAGTATGATGTTCTCTGCAGAGAAGTTAAATAAACAGACTGACAATATACAGCCTTGATGTACTTCTCTCACAATTTGAAACTAGTCCATTATTCCATGTCTGGTTCAGTTACTTCTTGACCTGCATACAGGTTTATCAGGAAGCAGGTAAGATGGTCTTGTAGTCCCATCTCTTTAAGAATTTTCCACCATTTGTTGTGATTCACAGAGTCAAAGGCTTTAGTGTTTTCAATGAACCAGAAGTAGATGTTTTTATGAAATTCCCTTGCTTTTTCTTGTATCCCACATATACAACTATTATTCTTTTTTTAACTTAAAGAAAAATTTTTTTTTATATTTATATTGTCAAAAATAGTTATTTTTTCTTTTTTACTTTTCTTCCTTTATTCTTATGCTTAAATGAAAGAATGAAAACACTGAATAGTAACATTTAAGTAAGGGATATGCAATGAGCATAATGCAATTGAGCATAATGTGGAGACAGGGAAATTCAGGAAGCACCAACTTTCTCTTTACCATTAAGTAGATCAGTTTTCAAACTGTGACCCTCAGCATGTAAAGAACCTGGGAAATTGTTAGAAATGCAAATTCTCACTCTCCAACCCCATCTTCCAATTCAGATTTCCTTATGACACGCAGCAGCAGCATCTGACATGCCTTCCAGGTAATTCTGAAGCACAGTGAAGTTTGAAAGCACTGATTTGGAAGCATTGGAAGCTCATGGCCCAGGTAACAGGAGTAAGGAGAGTCTTAGAACAGGGAGACAAGGCGAGATGGGATGAGGTTCCAAGAAGTAGACCAGTCTCCAGTCACCTGCCAGCTGGCTGGGAGCTATATAGGAAGAAGTGCTCCACAGATAACTTAGGAACTATACAGCATTAAATGTTCATTAAAAAAAAGAGTTTTCTGTTCTGTGCTGCATTATAAATCTTTCCTTTTACCCATACCTTTAGGATGAGTCTTACATATATCATCCTTCTGTTAGTGAGGTTTGGGGACATGATGAAGAAAGAGCATGGGGATGAACCACTGAAAAGTTTGGTACCCACACAAGCAAGGCAGCAAGGTGGGTCAAGGATTCAATAAGACAAAGGATTTAGGGCAAAATGACCTGGGAATCACAAGGAGCCCTCAAAACTACTGAGTAAATAGACAGCAGGTCTGATGAGGAGCTGTGTTGCTTTGTTTGATTATTGGAGGATAAGAGTCAACACCAAGAGGCTAAAGGAATTGGAACAATCAGTGGATGCTTAAAGGCATCTCTACCACCATAAAATAAATATTCACCCATATATTTTTCCAAGATTGTCTTACTATATTATTTCTTGCATTTCACTCTTTAACATACTTAGAATTTATCTTGGTAGATTGCATGAAATCATTTTCCTACCCATATCATTTGTATATCTTCCTTGCCCCCTTGATTTACAACAAATAGTAAGCATTTGGCAAAAACTGTGTTGAATCAATGACATAATTAATGAACAACAGTACAGTTTTGTTCACCAGAAAAAGTCTGACATTAATGATAATCCTAACAGTGATGAAAAGCTTAATCCATTTTATGAATGTAATAGTTCTAATCCTGATCTTTAAACCAAGGTTTAGAAACCTCTGTTGTCCCAAGAGAAATCATAAATTGAATGAATAAGTCTGAGAAAAGCAAAGCTGTCTCTGGAAAGGAAGAGACAGAATTGAACACAGCACCAGCCTTTCCTTGACTTGGCCTTCAACATTTCATCACCGTGACCGTAACTTAATCCAGAACCAAATGCTGACACCACTCAAACTACTACAGGGACCTCTGCAGTAGTGCCCCATCTGCTAACCCAAACTTCCTGTTAAGAAACATAAATGAAAAAATGAGTGTGAAAGTTCCTTGGCACCAAAACCCAATAAATTACATATCCCTCAAATTCTTTAAACAGGCAGAGCACAATGCAGGAGCTTAACCATTCAACTGTGACAGAATTCATCCTGTTGGGCTTTGCCTCGAACACCAGGACCAATCCTCTGCTCTTCACCTTCTTTCTAGTCTTTTACCTGCTGATCCTGGTGAGCAACAGCCTCCTCATCACCCTCATCCACCAGGACACACGCCTCCACACGCCCATGTACTTCTTCATCAGTGTCCTCTCCATGCTGGACATGTGCTACACCACCACGACTGTGCCCCAGCTGCTCGTGCATATTCTCAGCAAGAGGAGAGCCATCTCTTTTGCTAGATGCGTGGCCCAGATGTACATCTTCCTCTTCTGTGGAATCACTGAGTACTGGCTTTTCACCATCATGTCCATGGACAGGTACGTGGCCATCTGTCACCCTCTCCGATATAAGGTCATCATGAGCCACTGGGTGTGCCTTCTCATGGTGGGCATCTGTGCAGCCTATGGTGTAGTGGGTGGTCTATCCTATACCTTCTTTGCTATGCGCCTTCCCTACTGCGGCCCTAATGAAATTGACCACTACTTCTGTGAGGTCCCTGCGGTCCTGAAGCTGGCCTGTGCAGACATATCCCTCAATGATTTGGTAGACTTCATCACAGGCTTCAATGTCATTGTGGTCCCACTCTCCCTGATTGTCCTTGTCTATGTCAACATCTTTGCCACCATCATGAAGATCCGCTCAGCCCAGGGGCGGGTCAAGGCCTTCTCCACCTGTGCCTCCCACATCACTGTGGTCACCATGTTTGCGATTCCATGCATCGTCACGTACATGAGCCCCGGCTCTGATTCTTGGTCAAATAATGGCAAGAAAATGGCCCTTTTCTACAACATTGCCACAGCCTTCCTCAACCCTGTCATCTACAGTCTGAGGAATAAGGATGTGAAAAATGCTTTCCTCAAACTGATGGGAAGGGGCAGGGCCCCAGAGTGACACTTTAAAGATGAAGATCTGGGAAGTCTTACAGTGCAGAACACACACTCATCAACTCCTCAAACACACTTTCATGAGACCTGAAGTGATGGTCTTCATAGAGCTAACTGTTCACCCTGGGCCTGTGGGAGAGAACAGGGTGCTTGGTCATCAGCTTATGTACGGTGCTGTGGTTTGAGACAAAGAGGATCCAGATCTAACACAGTGGTCAAGAGCCTGAACTCTAGTGCCAGGCAGACCAGGATGAGAGACTTGGCTTTACCACTCACTAGAAACGTGAATTCTTGCAGCTCATTTAACTTAATTCTAAGGTTTAGATCTCTTCTTCACAAGGAAGTTGTAATGATTAAATGTGATAATACACTAAAGGTACAGAATTGTCATACAGTAATTTTTTAGCAAATGTTAGTTTTAATTTATAAAACTTTTTACTCAGGGATGAATTACCAACTCTTATATGGCCATGATATCCTGGTCTGTGGGAGTAACTGGATCTCTAGAGAGAAAGGGAAAAATGGGTGGTGGAGGGGGAGAGAGAGGAAGGAGAAACTCAGAAATAGTTAAGTGGAGATTCTAAGGTGCAGAAGGGACTTGAGGAGAAGGAAATGAACCTATATAACCCATTCACAAGCTGTGTCAGTTAGATCATCTAGGGTCAATTGAAGTTGTCTGAGAAAGTTGAAAATTCTTTTATCACCATTTTTTTTCTGTTCTTTTGTTCTTTTATACTCTTGATTTCCCTTTTCTCCTTGTTTCTACTAATAATAGTGTCCATTTTTTGAAAACTATACCCTCTCTTGGGTAGTCTCAAGGAGAAGGGACTTTGTCCATTTAAGGATGAGAGAAATTGGGGGTTGGGGGAAGGTGAATACAACCCCTGGATGCAAAAATTAGAGAATTAAGAGAGAGAGGTTAAATATTCAGTGGGGAGTTTTTGCTGTTCTCTCTTGCTTGAAGGGACTTTCCCTGAAACAATGTTTATTTATCATAGAATTTTTACAAATATGAATTGTTTTTTCCCATTTCATGGATCTGCAGGGTTATGTACTGAGCATCACCCATATTTACTGCCTGCTAGGTGCCAAGGAACTTCAGCACTCATCAAAGCAATTTCCATGAGTTTCTGGAAACTTGTCCCATAAGCTAACATGTTGCCCCCTTGGGTTCATCTTTCCAAGCCTCTTGCTGATGTTCATTGCCTACGAAATTCCTGCAAAATAATCAGCTAGGCTGATCAAAAAAATATAACATGAATCTCTATCCCTTCCATGAGAGGACATGGGCCATGCCAAGGGTGCAGGTTCAAAACATCCCCAAATGTATTATCCAATTCTACCATACAGGTGCTAGAGTGTTTTATAAATAATGAAACAAAATCAAAGGCAAATAACAACACAGGGCACATAACTGCAACATACCTACAGACATATGAATAAAATCATTAACACAGAAGGAGCTTTGACAAATTAGAAAGAAAATATAAACAATCAGGAAAACTGACAATAGTTCTTCTTTAAAAAAAATCATATAATTAATAAACATTTGGGGAAATCATACCACAGTAGGCACCAAAGAAATGCAAATAATATATCAGTGAGATAAAACTTGTCCATGTTCAGAAACTGGCAGAGTTTTTAAGACAATGTATCAGAGTTTGCCAGTATACAACGAAACATGGATTTCTTACATTGCTAGTGGGAGCACAGATTTACCTAAAATAATATTCATATTTTGTACAACCAAACAATAGTAAGTAGTCTAAGCCCTGACTGTATGGCAGTTAGGACTTTCTCAAATCTTCAGTTCAGTTCAGTTTAGTCTCTCAGTCATATCCGACTATTTGCAAACGCATGGACTGCAACATGCCAGGCCTCCATGTCCATCATCGAACCTGGAGTCTACCTAAACTCATGTCTACTGAGTTGGTGATGCCATCCAACCATCTCACCCTCTGTCATCCCTTTCTCTGCCTGCCCTCAATCTCTCCCAGCATCAGGGTCTTTTCAAATGAGTCAGCTCTTCGCATCAGGTGGCCAAAGTATTGGAGTTTCAGCTTCAACATCAGTCCTTCCAGTGAACACCCAGGACTAACCTCCTTTAGGATGGACTGGTTGGATCTCTTTGCAGTCCAAGGGACTCTCAAGAGTCTTATCCAACACCACAGTTCAAAAATATCAATTCTTTGGTGCTCAGCTTTCTTTATACTCCAACTCTCACATCCATACATGACTACTGGAAAAACCATAGCCTGGACTAGAGAGATCTTTGTTGGCAAAGTAATATCTCTGCTTTTGAAGATGCTATCTAGGTTGGTAATAACTTTGCTTCCAAGGAGTATGTGTCTTTTAATTTCATGGCTGAAATCACCATCTGCAGTGATTTTGGAGCCCAAAAAATAAAGGCAGTCACTGTTTCCACTGTTTCCCCACCTATTTCCCATGAAGTGATGGGACCAGATGCCATGATCTTCGTTTTCTGAATGTTGAGCTTTAAGCCAACTTTTTCACTCTCCTCTTTCACTTTCATCAAGAGGCTCTTTAGTTTCTCTTCCCTTTCTGCCATAAGGGTGGTGTCACCTGCATATCTGAGGTGGTTGATATTTCTCCCGGCAATCTTGATTCTAGCTTGTGCTTCTTCCAGCCCAGCGTTTCTCATGATGTACTCTGCATAGAAGTTAAATAAGCAGGGTGACAATATACAGCCTTGACATACTTCTTTTCCTATTTGGAACCAGTCTGTTGTTCCGTGTCCAGTTCTAACTGTTGCCTCCTGACCTGCATACAGATTTCTCAAGAGGCAGGTCAGGTGGTCTGGTATTTCCATCTCTTTCAGAATTTTCCACAGTTTACTGTGATCCACACAGTCAAAGGCTTTGACATAGTCAATAAACCAGAAATAGATGTTCTTCTGGAACTCTCTTGCTTTTTCAATGATCCTGTGGATGTTGGCAATTTTCTCTACTTCCTCTGCCTTTTCTAAAACCAGCTTGAACATCTGGAATTTCACAGTTCATGTACAGCTGAAGCCTGGCTTGGAGAATTTTGAGCATTACTTAACTAGCATGTGAGATGAGTGCAATTGTGTGGTAGTTTGAGCATTCTTTGGCATTGCCTTTCTTTGGGATTGGAATGAAAACTGACCTTTTCCAGTCCTGTGGCCACTGCTGAGTTTTCCAAATTTGCTGGCATATTGAGTGCAACACTTTCACAGCATCATCTTTTAGGATTTGAGATAGCTCAACTGGAATTCCATCACCTCCACTAGCTTTGTTCATAGTGATGCTTCCTAAGGTCCACTAGACTTCACATTCCAGGATGTCTGGCTCTAGGTGAGTGATCACACCATCATGACTATCTGGGTCATGAAGATCTTTTTTGTATCATTCTTCTGTGTATTCTTGCCATGTCTTCTTAATATCTTCTGCTTCTGTTAGGTCCCTACCATTTTCTGTCCTTTATTGAGCCCATCTTTGCATGAAATGTTCCCTTGGTATCTCTAATTTTCTTGAAGAGATCTCTAGTCTTTCCCATTCTGTTGTTTTCCTCTATTTCTTTGCATTGATCACTGAAGAAGGCTTTCTTATCTCTCCTTGCTATTCTTTGGAACTCTGCACTCAGATGCTTATATCTTTCCTTTTCTCCTTTGCTTTTTGCTTCTCTTCTTTTCACAGCTATTTGTAAGGCCTCCCCAGACAGCCATTTTACCTTTTTTGCATTTCTTTTCCATGGGGATGGTCTTGATCCCTGTCTCCTGTACAATGTCACGAACCTCATTCCATAGTTCATCAGGCACTCTGTCTGTCAGATCTAGTCCCTTAAATCTATTTCTCACTTCCACTGTATAATCGTAAGGGATTTGATTTAGGTCATACCTGAATGGTCTAGTGGTTTCCCCTACTTTCTTCAATTTCAGTCTGAATTTGGCAATAAGGAGTTCATGATCTCCACCACAGTCAGCTCCTGGTCTTGTTTTTGCTGACTATATAGAGCTTCTCCATCTTTGGCTGCAAAGAATATAATCAATCTGATTTTGGTGTTGACCATCTGGTGATGTCCATGTGTAGAGTCTTCTCTTGTGTTGTTGGAAGAGGGTGTTTGCTATGACCAGTGCATTCTCTTGGCAAAACTCTGTCAGCCTTTGCCCTGCTTTATTCCGTACTCCAAGGCCAAATTTGCCTGTTACTCCAGGTGTTTCTTGACTTTCTACTTTTGCATTCCAGTCCCCTATAATGAAAAAGACATCTTTTTTGGATGTTAGTTCTAAAAGGTATTGTAGGTCTTCATAGAACCATTCTACTTTAGCTTCTTCAGCATTACTGGTTGGGGCATAGGCTTGGATTACTGTGATATTGAATGGTTTGCCTTGGAAACAAACAGAGATCATTCTGTCATTTTTGAGATTGCATCCAAGGACTGCATTTTGGACTCTTGTTGACCATGATGGCTACTCCATTTCTTCTAAGGGATTCCTGCCCACAGTAGTAGATATAATGGTCATCTGAGTTAAATTCACCCATTCCAGTCCATTTTAGTTTGCTGATTCCTAGAATACCAATGTTCACTCTTGCCATCTCCCATTTGACCACTTCCAGTTTGCCTTGTTTCATGGACCTGACATTCCAGGTTCCTATGCAATATTGCTCTTTGCAGCATTGGACCTTACTTCTATGACCAGTCACATCCACAACTGGGTATTATTTTTGCTTTGGCTCCATCCCTTCGTTCTTTCTGGAGTTATTTCTCCAGTGATCTCCAGTAGCATATTGGGCACCTACTGACCTGGGGAATTCCTCTTTCAGTATCCTATCATTCTGCCTTCTCATACTGTTCATGGGGTTCTCAGGCAAGAATACTGAAGTGGTTTGCCATTCCCTTCTCCAGTGGACCATATTCTGTCAGACCTCTCCACCATAACCTGTCCATCTTGGGTGGCCCCACATGGCATGGCTTAGTTTCATTGAGTTAGAGGTCATAGCTGAATGGTCTAGTGGTTTCCCCACTTTCTTCCATTTAAGTCTGAATTTGGCAATAAGGAGTTCATGATCTCCACCACAGTCAGCTCCTGGTCTTGTTCTTGCAGACTGTATAGAGCTTCTCCATCTTTGGCTGCAAAGAATATAGTCAATCTGATTTTGGTGTTGACCATCTGATGATGTCCATGTGTAGAGTCTTCTCTTGTGTTGTTGGAAGAGGGTGTTTGCTATGACCAGTGCATTATCTTGGCAAAACTCTATTAGCCTTTGCCCTACTTCACTCTGAACTCTAAGGCCAAATTTGCCTGTTATTCCAGGTGTTTCTTGACTTCCTACTTTTGTATTCCAGTCCCCTATGAAAATTAGAGATACCAAGGGAACATTTCATGCAAAGATGGGCTCAATAAAGGACCGAAATGGTAGGGACCTAACAGAAGCAGAAGACATTAAGAAGACGTGGCAAGAATACATAGAAGAACTGTACAAAAAAGATCTTCATGACCCAGATAGTCACGATGGTGTGATCACTCACTTAGAGCCAGACATACTGGAATGTGAAGTCTAGTGGACCTTAGGAAGCATTACTACAAACAAAGCTAGTGGAGGTGATGGAATTCCAGTTGAACTATTTCAAATCCTAAAAGATGATGCTGTGAAACTGTTGCACTCAATATGCCAGCAAACTTGGAAAACTCAGCAGTGGCCACAGGACTGGAAAAGGTCAGTTTTCATTCCAATCCCAAAGAAAGGCAATGCAAAGAATGCTCAAACTATACACAATTGCACTCATCTCACATGCTAGTAAAGTAATGCTCAAAATTCTCCAAGCCAGGCTTTAGCAACATGTGAACCGTGAAGTTCCAGATGTTCAAGCTGGTTTTAGAAAAGGCAGAAGAAACAGAGATAAAATTACCAACATCCACGGGATCATCAAAAAAGCAAGAGAGCTCCAGAAGAACATCTATTCTGGTTTATTGACTATGCCAAAGCCTTTGACTGTGTGGATCACAGTAAACTGTGGAAAATTCTGAAAGAGATGGAAATACCACACCACCTGACCTGCCTCTTGAGAAAACTGTATGCAGGTCAGGAAGCAACAGTTAGAACTGGACACGGAACAACAGACTGGTTCCAAATAGGAAAAGGAGTACGTCAAGGCTGTATATTGTCACCCTGCTTATTTAACTTCTATGCAGAGTACATCATGAGAAACGATGGGCTGGAAGAAGCACAAGCTGGAATCAAGATTGCCGGGAGAAATATCAATAACCTCAGATATTCAGATGACATCACTCTTATGGCAGACAGGGAAGAGAAACTAAAGAGCCTCTTGATGAAAGTGAAAGAGGAGAGTGAAAAAGTTGGCTTAAAGCTCAACATTCAGAAAACGAAGATCATGGCATCTGGTCCCATCACTTCATGGGAAATAGGGGGGGAAACAGTGTCAGACTTTATCTTTTTGGGCTCCAAAATCACTGCAGATGGTGACTGCAGCCATGAAATTAAAAGATGCTTACTCCTTGGAAGGAAAGTTACGACCAACCTAGATAACATCTTCAAAAGCAGAGACATTACTTTGCCAACAAAGGTCAGTCTAGTCAAGGCTATGGTTTTTCCAGTAGTCATGTATGGATGTGAGAGTTGGACTGTGGAGAAAGCTGAGCGCTAAAGAATTGATGCTTTTGAACTGTGGTGTTGGATAAGACTCTTGAGAGTCCCTTGGACTGCAAGGAGATCCAACCAGTCCATTCTGAAGGAGATCAGTCCTGGGTGTTCTTTGGAAGGAATGATGGTAAAGCTGAAACTCCAACACTTTGGCCACCTGATGCGAAGAGTTGACTCATTGGAAAAGACTCTGATTCGGAGGGATTGGGGGCAGGAGGAAAAGGGGACGACAGAAGATGAGATGACTGGATGGCATCACCGACTCGATGAATGTGAGTTTGAGTGAACTCCGGGAGTTGGTGATGGACAGGGAGGCCTGGCGTGCTGCGATTCATGGGGTCGCAAAGAGTCGGACACGACTGAGCGACTGAACTGAACTGAACTGAGGTAGTGGTGAAGGAAGTGTTAATGGTGTAAATAAGAGTCAAATTTAACCCGTGTGTTTCAGAGAAGACTGTAGGACAGAAATTAGAGTATGGACAACTCTTTCTAAAAAATTTTTTCCTGAGGAAAATGAAGATATGGATGGTAGCTGGCAGGGAAATAGGACCAAAACAAGTTGCCTTTCTTTGAGATATGATAATAAAATGTCAATACTCTAGCCCCTTTCTTTCTGCCAATTCCAGATAACCATATGCTACTCTTTCTTATTCTTCTCAACAAAATAAAGTGGAAATTACAAACCAGGTGGACAGAAGCCAAATTCAGGTTTTTCTCAAGATAATTACAGTGTCAGATGACTGACTCAATATAAATGACAAATAAAATATCAGAGACAGGAGAATGTAAGATCAGTCTTACCTGAAACCCTGGAGCCAAACCTGTGTCAAGGAAGTTTAGGTTTCTCCTCTTAGTTTTTAAAAAGCTTTATTCACTTCTGAGCTTAAATTTTCACAAACATTTTTTAACAACAACAACAAAAAAGCTGTAGTTACACTACAGGTCTACTGACACAGGTTGTGTGATACTGTCCTTGCAGTGTTGGCTAAATCATTGTTATCAAACTCAAATGTGCATAAAAATCACCTGAAATATCTTTTTAAGTGAAATTTTGATCCCAAAGGTGTGCAGGGTGCCAAGATTCTGTACTTCTTAACCACTCCTAGGCGATGCTAGCAACACTCAACGATAGACCCCTCCTTGAGTAGCAGCAAGAGTCTGAGTCACAAGGGAGAAGTTTGCATGAACCAATGACCCCTGTATTCTGGTATTCGTGTCTAAGGTAATCCCCTCCCCTTGAGTCTGTGCTAAACCCCTTAGTTTGCTATTCATGAATATCCCAAAAGTGATTGGAAGTCACATTCAAGATTAAGCTGCAAAAGACCCTGGCTTCCACATTTCTCACAATCTCTCTCTTACTCTCTTTCTTGCTTGCTTAGATAAAGCCAACTGCCACATGGAGAGCTGCTGTAGGGAAAGGTCCACATGAAAGGAAGTGATGAATGAACTGAGCAACAGTCAGGGAGAAAATGAGGTCCTCAATCCAATAGCCTGGCAGGACTTAACCCTGCAAACAGTCATGTGTGCTTAGAAGTAGATTCTTCACCAGTTAACATTAGAAGATTGACTCTTCCAGCCGATACCTTTATTGCAGTCTCCTGAGAGCCTCTAATCCAGAGGACCCAGCAAACTTTCCTTCAAGTTCTTGACCCACAGAAAGTGTAAAAAAAAATAAATGTTTGTTGTTTTAAGACACAAAACTAGGGAGAGGTGATTTGTTACCTAGAAATAGATAGATGACTAATACAGAGGAATTGCAAAGCTCACAAGAAAACTTGGGAGGATTGTGGTTATGATGATTTTTATTATGGCGATGGTTTCACAGCTGTATTCATGCTTCAGAACTCATCAGAATATTTACTTTTAATACCTACAGCTCATTATATGTCAGTGTACTTCAATAAAGTTGAAAATACATTATAAAAGTGTCTGGGTGGGAGGAGATTTTCACCCAATTACTAGGAGATTCTATTCCCTTCTATAAATATCCCCTCACTAAAACAGAGTTCCTTTCCTTAGTGACATGAGGTTTTCTGTGCCCTAAATTCATTCTCTCTTAATAGTACTAAATGAAAACTGACCTTTATTACATCTGTGAACTCTATTTTATAGGACAACCATCTATTTCTCTTAAATTAGTCTTACTTCAGAACTTGTCCCTGATTAAGCTATAGTTGGGTCACTAATCTGGGAATCTGGAAGTCATCTTGTGCCCATCAATTTGAACTTATTTCATGAGTCCAGAGCTCAAGCACCCAGTCTTGTGTTCATTTAGTAATAAAAAATAATAATATTTTTATTATTTTAATAAATAATATTTTATTAAAAATAAAAATTGATGCCAGTTCTTTGCTAGATCTTATAAACTGGTGATACAGAGATGAATCAAACATGGGGCTTGCCTACCTGGAGTCCACTGTCTGGTGCCTTTGTGCTTGAGGGACACCCACTGCCTTAGCCCTTCAGGTGTTCTGTCTGATATGCAGTCCCACTGAATCTAGCCAACTGATGTATCAGGCGTACCCAGGGATGTTCGAAAGGATTTGGATGGAGAGGCCATGTAGGCTGTGTTCTGGGTTTGTCGCTGGTGCCCCAGCTTCTGTGATTTCATTCTGGTGCGTTGCCCCAGCCTGTCACTTTGAGGAAAGCCCTCTTCACATCTTTGTTCCTCAGGCTGTAGACGATGGGGTTGAGGAAGGCAGAGATGACGTTGTAGAACAGAGCCAGCTTCTTGTCCTCTTCTGGGGAGGCCTCTGACCCAGGTCTCATGTACATAATCATACATGGAATAGAGAACATGGTGACCACAGTGATGTGGGAGGCACAGGTGGAAAAGGCCTTGAGTCGCCCTTGGGATGAGCGGATTCTCAAGATGGCAGCAAATATATTGATGTAGACAATGATGATGAGGGAGAGTGGGACCAACAGAAGGATGAAGCCCAAGATGAAGTCCACCTGGTCATTGAGAGATGTGTCTGCACAGGCTAACTTCAAGACTGCAGGTACTTCACAGAAGAAGTGATTTATCTCATTGGGTCCACAATAGGGAAGAATCATAGCAGAGACAGTATATATCAGGGCACAACTAGTACCCCAGAATCCACAGAAGGCCACCATTAACCCACACAGCAAAGGGCTCATGATAACATTATACCTCAGGGGGTGGCAAATGGCTACATACCTGTCATAAGCCATGATTGCAAAAAGCCAAGACTCAGTGATACCTAGCATCAGAAAGATGTACATCTGGGCCACAGACGTAAGAAATGGTCTTTTTCTTGGAAACCAGATGTACCAGCATCTGGGGCACAGTGGTGGTGACATACCCCATATCCAGAGTGGATAGGACACTAAGAAAAAAATACATGGGTGTGTGGAGGTGGGAATCCTTGCGTATCAAGGTGATAATGAGCCCATTGCCCAGAAGGGTGATGAGGTAGAGGAAAAGGAAAATGCTGAATAGAATAACATTTATCTTTGTGTTGCCAGAGAATCCTAAAAGAATAAACTCAGTAAGAGAGCTGTGGTTTCCCAAAAGGAAGTCCTGCATCCTTCTCCTGGTGTAGAGAAATAAGAGTCATGATCCACATGGAAGAGTTAAGAACTTTCCCATCTTCTCTGTTCTCTTTGTTATATAACTTTGTTCCTAATGCCTACTTCCTGGAGCACTGCAGTAACGTCTCGTGTGACTTCCACCCCCTATTCCTACAGCGTTTGCTAGAAGCAATTTTTCACTCACTGTGACCTCCATTCTCTTCAAGTCTCTTCAAGTATGGTGCAGAATATGTGTGGGAAAGAGCATGGGGTGCTTAGAGGAGAAGAAACAGGGGGAGTGGGGATAGGGGATAGATTAGCAGGCTCCAAAAGCCCACTCAGTCCCCCATCCCTGCTGAGTATGACAGAGAGCATCAGTGGACTGCAGGTATCGTGGTAGGTGCCTGTCTTGCTCCCTACTCCTCAATAAGAGATCCTTAGAGAAACATCCCATTTCAAGGTGGTCCCCAAATCCCTGACTCTCCTGAGATCTCCTTGCAGCTCCCTTCCTTCTTTCCCATATCCTAAAAATCTTAATTGCTTCAGTCTCCCCAACAATACTTCCTCCTCCTCCTCTTTGTTGCTATTGGTAGCAGGAAGCCAGATGCCTTGAGGGAGTTGTGCAACTCAGATAAAGAGAGAGAGTGAAAGGGCAGTTGGACAGGGAAGAAAACAAAAAGGCAAGTCAGAGAGACAGGGAAGAAGAGATGTACAGAGAAGCAAAGGATAGAGCAAGAAGCACAGACGTGAAAGGACATGCGGTGTGAAGATTTGTAGACAGTAGAGAAAACTAGGGCAGGCAGAGGACGGGATGCCCCAAACCGTGGGCCCCCCTGCTGCACCCCCGCCATTCTTTACCTGCTGTTGGGCTCTGTGTGAGGGATGGGTCAGGAGTCTGAGGATATTTCCTTCGAAACTCTCCTCCTGGGGGCCTTAATTCCTATGAGGAAAACCCAGTGCTTTCCTAATGAGCTCTCTGTGCCTTTGAATCCCCTAAGGTGTGAACATTAACTTCAAACTCCAACATCTAGTACTCAAGACTGATTAGCTAGCTCCCTGACCCCTCCAGTCTGAGTCCCTACCACTCCCTAAAAGTCTTCCTTTTTCTGTTTGTTTTTTTTTTTTTTTTATGATGCCAAAGCTCAGTTTTTTTGTACACCAGTACTGAATCATATCTGGAAGACAGAACTTTTCGTAAAGTAGAAAAAGATAGCTTTATTATTTTGCCAGGCAAAGGGGGATATAGTGGGGTCCTGACTTGAAAATACATTTATCTCAACTTAGAGAGGATTGTGAGAAGTTTTATAGTAATGGTCCAAAGAGGAAGTGATCAGCTCACGGATATTCTTCTGATGGGTTGGTTGTGAGGTAAGTAGGAGTCAAGCATCAGCAACATTCAGGTTCCACCGGGTCTGTGGTCCACAAGCTTGTGGGCAGCATACCACTGTCGATCATTAACTTCTCACTCCTGGAAGGTGTTTCAGTATCTTCAAAACAACTTAAAGATACTTTTGTGTGTGTCCCTTGATGGAGAAACAGGACTTTGCTCAGGCTGCACTATTGTTTCTCTTGACTGTTTCTCCCTGGTCTTGCATCCCTTCCCTTTCCTAAATAGCAACTGCTTGATCTGCCCGTTGGAACTCAGGAAAGTTCCAACTTGGAAATTTCCAAGTTGGAAGTTCCAAGTTGGAACTCAGGAAAGGTCATGGAGGCTGAACAAAGGCTATTTCCAGTAACCAAAAAAATGGGGGACACAGAAAATCTTTGTGCCCAGGATCCCCTCTGTGTCCAGTAAAACTATCATCCAAAAATGAAGAATAAATTGAGGTATTCACAAACAAACAAGAACTGAAAGAATCTGTTGCTAGGAAGCCCTACATGAAATATTAAGGGAGACTTTAAGTCTGAAATGAGATGCTATTAGACAGTAAATCAAATCATCATGAAATAATAAACAGTACTGGTAGAGATCATTATAGAAGTAAATATAAAAGAGACTATATGTATTTTTGTTAGTAATTTTTTCTCAAGTAATTTAGAAGACAACTTCATAAAATAATAATTATAAATCTGGGTTAATGGGTGCACAACGTATAAAGATGCAATCTGTATGACAATAAGAAAACAAATATACAGGAGGGAATGAAGACAAACAAGAGCAAAGTTTTTGTATACTCTTAGAATGAAGTTTTGTTTCAGTTCAGTTCAGTCACTCAGTCGTGTCTGACTCTTTGCAACCCCATGAACTGCAGCAAGCCAGGCCTCCCCATCCATCACCAACTCCTGGAGTTCACTCAAACTCACGTCCATCGAGTCGGTGATGCCATCCAGCCATCTCATCCTCTGTCGTCCCCTTTTCCTCCTGCCCCCAATCCCTCCCAGCATCAGAGTCTTTTCCAGTGAGTCAACTCTTCGCATGAGGTGGCCAAAGTACTGGAGTTTCAGCTTTAGCATCATTCCTTCCAAAGAACACCCAGGACTGATCTCCTTTAGAATGGACTGGTTGGATCTCCTTGCAGTCCAAGGGACTCTCAAGAGTCTTTTCCAACACCACAGTTCAAATGCATCAATTCTTCGGTGCTCAGCTTTCTTCACAGTCCAACTCTCACATCCACACATGACCACTGGAAAAATCACAGCCTTGACTAGATGGACCTTTGTTGGCAAAGTAACGTCTCTGCTTTTGAATATGCTATCTAGGTTGGTCATAATTTTCCTTCCAAGGAGTAAGCATCTTTTAATTTCATGGCTGCAATCACCATCTTCAGTGATTCTGGAGCCCAAAAAGATAAAGTCTGACACTGTTTCCACTGTTTCCCCATCTATTTCCCATGAAGTGATGGGACCAGATGCCATGATCTTCGTTTTCTGAATGTTGAGCTTTAAGCCAACTTTTTCACTCTCCTCTTTCACCTTCATCAAGAGGCTTGTTAGTTCCTCTTCCCTTTCTGCCATAAGGGTGGTGTCATCTGCATATCTGAGGTGATTGATATTTCTCCCTGCAATCTTGATTCCAGCTTGTGCTTCTTCCAGCCCAGCGTTTCTCAGTTTCAGTAGATTAGATGGCTATAAGTTAAGATATCAATTATAATTTTCAGGGAAACCAAACATTTACTAGAGAGTTAATGCATAACTTTCTGAAATCACTGCTAAAAACTGCAGAGGAAGGAACACTTCTGAACTCATTCTATGAAACCACAATCCCCCAATACCAAAACCAAACAAAGATATCACAAAAAAAAAAAGAAAGAAAATTACAGGCTAATATCACTGACAAACATAGATGTGAAAATCCTCAACAAAATGCTAGCAAATAAAATCCAAAAGTACATTAAAAGGGTCATACACCATGATCAAGTGGGATTCATCCCGTGGATGCAGGGGTTTTTTAATATCTGCAGATCAATCAGTGTGATACACCACATTAGCAAATTGAAGAATCTTCTCAATAGATGCAGAAAAAATTTTTGATAAAAGTCAATACCCACTTATGATAAAACTCCCCAGAAAGCAGGTATAGAGGGAATATACCTCAACATAATAAAGGCCATATATGACAAAGCTACTACAGCTAACATCATGCCTAACAGTGAAAAACTGGCATTCAAACTGGAAAAGAAGTAAAACTGTCACCGTTTGCAGATGACATGATATTCTACATAGAAAGTCCTAAAGACATCACCAGAGTGCAACCAAATACCACCAAAAATAAACAAGTAAAACTAAATTGTGAGGGAAAGGAGGGAAGGACATAGTTTCTTTAGCAAAGGTGTTCCAATGTTTTAGCCAACATTTGGTTGAATCTTAGGAATGGACAGTGTCTTAAACTAACTCCCATTTCATGACCAAATTGTAATTTGTACTGAAAAACTTTCTAGGGCTGGAATTGTCCAACTGATTGTTCTAGATGCATGACTTTATGTAAAACATAATGTTCATAAGGAGTCAATATGTAGTTTAAGAGATAATCATCTTATATAAATGGTATATCTATGGTTTTTAATCTGTACTAGACTTCAAAACTGTAATCTCATGTTATTGTATGCAACCTTGAACTCCAATTCTGCAGGGGTTCTTCTGTGATTACATAGGCTTTAATTATAAGTAAATTCAGAGTAATTGAGTTCTTATCTAAAAAAATTACCTTTGTCTGGAGGTGAGCTGCACTGAAACTCCACAACAAAATGTCTCTGGACATGGAGAGTGAGAGAAAAGAATGCAGGACACTAATTCATCTGTAACTTACTGTTGGCAAGCACAGCAGTAAATAAACATCGGTCAGTTCTCTGATCTTGATGAATTTTTGACTTGCAGATGTTAACTGGAAAAGTTATATATGTATAAATCTTGCTTCCTGGATTTGGCAGATATGTATAATTATATTAAAATGGTTCTAAAACATTTACACACAAGATGCTGTCAGAAAACTAGTAGAACTCTTCAATGAATTCAGTAAATTTGCAGGATACAAAATTAAGACATAGAAATCTCTTGCATTTCTATACACTAACAACAAAAGATCAGAAAGATAAATTAAGGAAACAATCCCATTTACCATCACATCTTAAAAAACAAAATACCTAGGAATAAACCTATCCAGGTGACAAAAAACCTGTACTCTGAAAACCATAAGACTGTTGAAAAAATCAAAGATGATACAAACAGAGGGAAAGCTATACCATATTACTGGATTAGAAGAATCAATATTGTCATAATGACTATACTACTCAAGGCAATCTACAGATTCGATGCAATTACTATCAAATTACCAATGGTATTTTTTACAGAACTAGAACAAAAAATTTTACAGTTTTTACAGAAACACAAAAGACCCTGAATAGCCAAAGCATGCCTGATAAAGGAAAACAGAGCCGAAGGAGTTAGGATCCTTGACTTCAGACTATACTACAAAGCTACAGTAAACACAACAGTATGGAACTGACAAACAAATAGAAATATAAATCAATGGAACAGGATAGAAGGCCCAGAAATAAACCCACACACCTATGGTCAATTAATCTATGACAAAGGAGGCAAGAATATACAATGGAGAAAAGACAGTCTCTTCAATAAGTGGTGCTGGAAAAACTGGACAGCTACTTGTAAAAATATGAAATTACAACGCTCTCTAACACTGTATACAAAAATGAGCTCCAAATGGATTAAAAAAAAAAACCTAAATGTAAGACTGGATACTATAAGACTCCTAGAGGAAAACATAGAATACTTTTTTACATAAATCATAGCAATACCTTTTTGGATCTACTTCCTAGAATAATAGAAATAAAAGCAAAAATAAACAAATGGGATCCAAATAAACTTAAAAGCTTTTGCACAGGAAAGGATATCATAAACAAAACAAAAAGATAATCTACAGAATGGAAGAAAATATTTGCATACAATGTGACTGACAGGGGTTAATTTCCAAAATATATGAAGAGCTCATACAGCTCAATATCAAAAAGCAAACAAACAACCAAATCAAAAAATGAGGGGAAGATCTAAACAGACATTTTTCCAAAGAAGATACACAGATCACCAACAAGCACATGTAAAAAATGCTCAATATCACTAATTATTAGAGAAATGCAAATCAAAACTACAATGAGGTGTCTCCTCACACTGGTCAGAATGTCCATCATCAAAAAGTCTACAAATAATAAACAATGGAGAGGGCATGGAGAAAAAAGAAACTTGGTACACTGTTGGTGGGAATGTAAATTCGTGCAGTGACCATGGAAAGTAATATGGGTGTTCCTTAAAAAACTAAAACCAGAGCTACCCCATGATGTATCTGAATCACTTTGCTGTATGACTGAAACTAACACAACACTGCAAATCAACTATACTTCAATTAAAGAAAGAAAAAAGATATAACAGTTATAAATATATATTCACTTAACACCAGAGCATCTAAATATATAAAGGAAATATTGAGAGATCCAAAGTCAGAAATAGATAGCAATATAATAATAACAAGAGACTTCAATACCTCATTTTCAACAATGGCTAGAACATCCAGACTATAATTAGTAAAGAGATATTTGACTAGAACTACATTTTAACACTTTTTGCCAAATGAACCTAACAGATATTAAGAGAACATTCAATTCAACAGCAACAGAATATGCGTTCTTCTCAAGCACACATGAAATATTTTCTAGGATAGATCATATATTAGGTCACAAAGTAAGTCTTAACAAAATTAATAAGATTGAAATGATATCAAATACCTTTCCAACCACAGTGGTATGAAACTAGAGATTTATAACAAGTGAAAATCTGGAAAATTCACAAATATGTGAAAATTAAACAAGATATTTCTGAACAGACTGAAGAAGAAATCAAATGGAAAATGTTTTTAAATATATTGAAACAAGTGAAATGGAAACACAACATACCAAAACTTATGGGACACAGTGAAGGCAATATCCCTGCCTTTTTTCTAAAAAGAACATTTATAGCAATAATAAATGCCTACATAAAGAAAACAATCTGAAATAAACAACCTTAATTTACACTCTAAGGAACAAAGTAAGCCCAAAGTGAACAGAAGGAGGTAAATAAAAAAGATTAGAGCAGAAATAAATGAAAAACATATCAGAAAAACAATAGGAAAGATTAACAGAACTAATGGCTATATTTTAAGATAAACAGAGATGACCAAACTTTAGCTAAATTAACTAAGGAAAAAGAGAGAAGACAAAATGATAAGTGAATGAGGAGACATTTCAACTGGTAGAACAAATATAGAAAGGATTATAAGAAACTACTATAAGCAATTATATACCAAGGAACTAAATAACCTAAAAGAAATGGATAAATTCCTAACAACATATAACCTGCCAAGAATTAATCATGAAGAAATAGGAAATCCAAACAGACCAATAAGAGTATGTTGAATCAGTATTAAACATTTCCAAACACAGAAAATCCCAGGACCAGATGGCCTCTTGGGTGAATAATACCAAATATCAAAGAAGGATTAATATCAATCCTTCACAATCTCTTTAAAAAACAAAAATAGAAGAGTAGGAAACAGTTCCAAACTTATTTTATGAGGTCTGCAGTACCTTGCCAAAATCAGATAAGGATGCCAGAAGAAAAGAAGATTACAGGCTAATATCCCTGATGAATATAGATGCAAAAATACTAGCAAATCAAATTCAACAGCATATTGTATGGATCATATACCATAACCATGTGAGATTTATTCCAGGATGCAAGAATAGTTCAATATACACAAATTAATAAACGTGATATATCACATTAACAGAATGAAGGGTAAAAATTATATGGTCATTTCAATAGATGTATAAAAAGCTTTTGACAAAATTCAACATCTTCCATGATAAAAATTCTCAACAAAGTAGGTATAGATGGAACGTACCTCAATATAACAAAGGCCATACAGGATAAGCCCACAGCTAATATACTCAATGGTAAGAAGCTGAAAGATTTCTCCTCTAAGATCAGGACAAGTGTGCCTACTCTCACTACTCCTATTCAACAGAGTACTAGAATTTTTACCCTGAACAATTAGGCAAGAAAAAGAAATAAGGAAATAAAAGACAAGACAATCAGGAAAGAAAAAGTAAAAATGGTATCTGTTGGCAGATTATATGTATATAGTGCAGGTATAATCTATATATCTGTATCTATAAAACTAAAGATTCACCCAAAAACTGTTAGAACTAATTCAATAGAATTAAGTTCTATATAAAATTTCATGCCCATAAATTTTTAAAAATATAGATTTAATGAATAGTATTTTAGAACAATTTAACTGATCAAATCTCTCAAGAAGTAAAATCTCAGAATAGACCAAGAAAATAAGTTAGTATGTTAATCAAAAATATATACTTTCTAAAAAGTTTTGGGGTGCAGATGTCTTGTAAATGAATGCTACTAATCCTTTTACAGAACAGATTCTCCCCATGTTAACACAAACTGTCTCTGAGTATAGGAAAAGATGGCTGCTTCCTAGATTACAAGACTGTTACTGTAACAGGCAAAGAAAGGATAATACAAAATGTGAAAGTTAAAGGCCAATCTTTCCATTACAAATAAATATAAATAAACTTAAACAAATATTAACTGAAATGTAGCGGTATATTAAAATAATAATGTATCATAACCAAGTAGGGTTTACCTATTGAATGCAAAATGATTCCAAATTAAAAAATATAATAATGCATGTCCTATGTTTTTAGATTCAAGAAATAAGACTACATATAAGATGAACAAAGAAAACAAAGATAAAATACCTTCCAATTATTACCAATGTAAAGGAAAATAATATTTATAATTGCTATAAAATTATAGTTTTAAAAAAATTTATTTGATATTAAGAATTTAAATTTAAGAAATTTATTTAAGGTATATATAAGAAAGCTATATAATTTTACTAATAAATAAATGCAGAATATATATGAATGGGAAACTTCAATATTGTAAATATGTCACTTCTGCAATTTATTAACTCAAAACCCAGACTAAGTCCCAAAAATGTATTTATGGAAAACAGCTGGTTCTAAAGTTCCTATGGAATATAAAATATGTAAAAATAGCAAAAAGAGAAAATGACAAAAGAAAACTTGTCCTGCTAGGAAAGATAGGAAAACATACTAATTGATCAATAAAAGAGTAGAGTTCAAATTAAAGTCATAATTCCTTGGATCATTAGAATATAGTAATGATGGAATTTCAGATCACTTGGGTAAAGAATATACTATTCAATAAACATTATTTGTACAATTAGCTCTCAACCTGGAGAAAATATTAGATCTCTTTCCCATCCCACAACAAAAAAACAATTCTTGATAAATTAAAGAGCTAAAAGTATATAAGAAAAATGTAAAATATTTTTATAGTTTTAAGATGTAGATTAATTCCTAAGTAAGATCTCATACACAGCCATAAGAAAAAAGACTGATTGATTTGACAACAAAAAAATACCAAAAACCTCAAAAGAAAAAATGAATAAAATGGGAGAAAGTAATTATAACATAGGTTTCCCTGGTGGTTCAGACAGTAAAGAATCTGCCAGCAATGCAGGAGATCTGGTTTCAATCCCTGGGTCAAGAAGATCCCCTGGAGAAAGGAATTGGCAATCCACTCTAGTATTCTTACCTGGAGAATTCTATGGACAGAAGAGCCCGTCAGGCTACAGTTCATGGGGTCGCAAAGAGATGGACATGACTGAGCGACTAACACACATACTTATAACATATTTAATACAAAAAAGAGATGTATATGCATAACATGTAAGAGTATTACAACATACACAATGCATAAAGAATATATTCTCAGAATATATACATTTAAAAACAAAACTAATTTTTAAAAGTATACCAATCATATGATAAATAATTTATAAAAAATAAAAATAACATAGTTAAAAAAAATAACATAGTCAATAATTTTTAAATGTCCATCTCATTAGTAATTAGTGACATTCAAATTAAACAAGATGTCAATTCTCTCATGAAGCTGGCCCCCAAAAAAGTTTTAAGTAATTGGTAAACAAGACAAGGGTGCCCTCTCTTACCACTCCTATTAAACATAGTTCTGGAATCCTAGCCAGAGCAATCAGGCAAGAAAAAGAAATAAAAGACATCAGAATCAGAAAGAAAGAAGTAAAACTGCATCTGTTTGTGGATTACATAATTTTACATAGAGAAATCCTAAAGAGTCCATCAAAAAGCTGGTAGATCTAATCAGGGAATTAGGTAAAGTGCAGAATACAAAATTAGTGGACACACAAAAAAGAGTAGCATTTCTTTACACTAACAACTAATATTCTGAAAAAGAAATGATTCTGTTTACAACAGCATCAAAGAAAAAAACAAAAAATACTTAGGAATAAATCTAATCAAAGAGGTGAACTCTGAAAACTACAAGACATTGATGACAGAAGTTGAAAAAGACACAAATAAATGTAAAATATCCTGTATTCGTGGACTGGAAAAATTAACATTGTTAAAACATCAATACTACCAAACGTTCTCTGTAGATTTAATGCAATCCCTATAAACATTCCAATGGCATTTTTACAGTAGAAAAACAATCTTAAAATTGTATGGAATCACAAAACATCCCAAATACCCAAAGTAATCCTGAAGACAAAGAATGGATCATCATCTCACTTCCTGATTTTAAGCTATGTGCACATGCCATCATTTCAGTCATGTCCGACTCTGTGACCCTATGGACTACAGCCCGCCAGGTTCCTCTGTCCTTGGGATTCACCAAGCAAGAATGTTGAAGTGGTTGCCATGCCCTCCTCCAGGGATTTTAAGCTATATATTAAAAAAAAAAAAAAAAAAAGAACTATGGTAACTGAAACAGCATGTTACTGGCTTAAAAGCAGACACAAAGACCAATGGAAAGGCATTGAGAGCCCAGAAGTAAACCCATGCACATACAGTTATCTAATACTTGACAAAGGAGCCAAAAACACTCAGTGACAATCCTCAAAAACAATCTCTTCAATAAAAGATGCTAGGAAGATTGGATATTCACGTATAAAAGAGTAAAATTAGACTCCTATCTTATACCACTCACAAAAATGAACTCAAAATGGATTAAAGACTTAAATGTAAGACCTGAAACCATAGAAATCCTAGAAGGAAAAAAAAAAAAAAGCTCCCTGACATGGGTCTTGGCAAGGATTATTTTGGATATGACCTAAAGCACAAGCAAAAAAAATTAAAAAGTAGGACTATGTCAAACTAAAAATCTCCACTGCAAAGGAAACCATCAGCAAAATGTAAAGGTAACCTTCATAATGGAGAAAATATTTGCAAATCACATATCTGATAAGGGATTGCAGGCCTGGTAGCTCAGGCAGTAAAGGATCTGCCTGGGTTCTATCTCTGGGAAGATTCCTTGGAGAAAGAAACGGCAACCCACTCCAGTATTCTTGCCTGGAAAATCTCATGGACAGAAGATCCTGGCAGATTCCTGACGGGTTACAGTCATGCAGGTGGCAAAGTCAGATACGACTAACACTTTCACCTCATCTGATAAGGAAGTATTTTCAAAATACATAAAGGAATCATACAGCTCATTAGCAAAAAAGGGGTAAAAACGAATCTGATTTAAAAATGGGTAGAGGAAATGAATAGACATTCTTCCGAAGGAAACATACAAATGCCCAATAGTTACTTGTATATTGAGCCAGCATTACTAATCATCAGGAAAATGCAATTCAAAACTATAATGAGGTATCACCTCACACCTGTTAGAGTGATTTTCATCAAATAGACATGTGACAACCAGTGTTGACAAGGGTGTGGATAAAAGGGATCCCTGGTGCACTGCTGGCAGGAATGTAAGTTGGTACAGCCACTGTGGAAGACTGTACAGAGAGTTCTCAAAATTCTTTTAGAAAGAGATCCAGCAATCATACTTCTGGGTATATATCCAAAGGAAATAAAAAGAGGATGTCAAAAAGATATCTGCACTTCCATATTCATTGAAGCATTATTCACAATAGCCAAGATATGGAAACAACCTAAATGGCAAAAATGATGTGATATAGATAGGTAGGTAGATAGATAGATACATAGGGACATGTATTATTTCTCCATGAGAAAGAAGGCAGTCTTGCCATTTGCAATAATACAGATGGACCTGGGGCATTCAGTTCAGTTCAGTTCAGTTCAGTTCAGTTCAGTTCAGTTCAGTTCGGTTCAGTCGCTCAGTCGTGTCCGACTCTTTGCGACCCCATGAATTGCAGCACGCCAGGCCTCCCTGTCCATCACCATCTCCCGGAGTTCACTCAGACTCATGTCCATCGAGTCGGTGATGCCATCCAGCCATCTCATCCTCGGTCATCCCCTTCTCCTCCTGCCCCCAATCCCTCCCAGCATCAGAGTCTTTTCCAATGAGTCAACTCTTCGCCTGAGGTGGCCAAAGTACTGGAGCTTCAGCTTTAGCATCATTCCCTCCAAAGAAATCCCAGGGCTGATCTCCTTCAGAATGGACTGGTTGGATCTCCTTGCAGTCCAAGGGACTCTCAAGAGCCTTCTCCAACACCACAGTTCAAACACATCAATTCTTCGGTGCTCAGCCTTCTTCACAGTCCAACTCTCACATCCATACAGGACCACAGGAAAAACCATAGCCTTGACTACACAGACTTTAGTCGGCAAAGTAATGTCTCTGTTTTTGAATATGCTATCTAGGTTGGTCATAACTTTCCTTCCAAGGAGTAAGCGTCTTTTAATTTCATGGCTGCAGTCACCATCTGCAGTGATTCTGGAGCCCCAAAAAACAAAGTCTGACACTGTTTCTACTGTTTCCCCATCTATTTCCCATGAGGTGATGGGACCAGATGCCATGATCTTCATTTTCTGTATGTTGAGCTTTAAGCCAACTTTTTCACTCTCCTCTTTCACTTTCATCAAGAGGCTTTTTAGCTCTTCTTCACTTTCTGCCATAAGGGTGGTGTCATCTGCATATCTGAGGTGATTGATATTTCTCCCGGCAATCTTGATTCCAGCTTGTGTTTCTCATGATGTCCTCTGCATAGAAGTTAAATAAGCAGGGTGACAATATACAGCCTTGACGTACTCCTTTTCCTATTTGGAACCAGTCTGTTGTTCCATGTCCAGTTCTAACTGTTGCTTCCTTACCTGCATACAGATTTCTCAAGAGGCAGGTTAGGTGGTCTGGTATTCCCATCTCTTTCAGAATTTTCCACAGTTTATTGTGATCCACACAGTCAAAGGCTTTGGCATAGTCAATAAACCAGAAATAGATGTTTTTCTGGAACTCTCTTGCTTTTTCCATGATCCAGCGGATGTTGGCAATTTGATCTCTGCTTCCTCTGCCTTTTCTAAAACCAGCTTGGACATCAGGGAGTTCACGGTTCAAGGGAAATAAGACCAATCCTGGACAGTATCATATATATATTTCACTTTTAAAATATTAACCTCACAGAAATGAGAGTAGAAAGCCTGTTGCAGGAGCTGTGGGAAGGGGAAAATAGGGAGAGTTTAGTAAATGCAAACTTTCAGCTGTAAATGAATAAAGTCTGAAGATCTAATAGAAATCATGACTTTTTTTTTAGTGATGACTATAGTTGCTAGCACAGTATTATATAATTGAAATTTGCTGAGAGTACAACTTAAATGTTGTCACACACACACACACACAAAAGAGACAAATGCATAAGTTAGTAGATGGAGGAATCCCTTCATAATGTATACACATATGCAATCACCATGGTATATGCTTTAAAATCTTACAATTTTACAAGTCGATTATACTTGAGTAAAGCTGAAAAAATTTTAAGTATGTATATCTTTTGATCTGGGCTTCCCAGATGGCGCTAGTGGTAAAGAATCTGCCTGCCAATGCAGGAGACCTAAGAGATGTAGGTTTGATCCCTGGGTCGGGAAGATCCCCTGGATGAGGGCATGGCAACCCACTCCATTATTCTTGCCCGGAGAATCCCATGGACAAGAGGAGCCTGATGGGCCACAGTCCATAGGGTTGCAAAGGGTTGGACACAACTGAAGTGACGGCACGCATGCATCTTTTGACCCAGGAGTAAAAACAGTATGTCATTTGTATTATGATTATGTTATGATATCACTATGTTCCTCACCTTAAAAAATTATATTTCTATATGTTCATATATATATACATACAATGCTAAAGCAAATTTTCTTAAAATCTGTAAGCAGACTTAACCTCTGATGTGGAGACTAATATTGAAGTAAAGATCAAAGGGGACTTTTACGTATTGTTTGAATGTTTACAATGAGTGTATTAATGTTAACTTGTATAATTAGAGACAAAATAAAAGAAATTACAAATAGCAGCCATGAAAAAACATTGCAATGGTTTCTCATGTAACCAGGCTATCACTGCCACCTTTCAGGCATCTGATAGCCCTGGTCTTCAGTAACTGAACAGCATGGAAAGGTTATCTCAAGGTGGTGAAAGCTTCTCAGCAAGGATTTGCTACCTGAATTTAGGGGGCTGCCTTAGATTCGTGATGTGGCTTCCCAAGGAAAATCAAAGGCCCCAGACTTTGAGCTACTGAGAATTCCCCAGAAGCTCTGCATTAGCTTGACACTTCCCAGGAGGATGCAAGAACTGTCAATTATGGAAAACTATGTTTTTCTAATCCCAATTAAGCTAAAAATAATGCGCTGATCACTCTTCCTCTTTCCCCCTCCTGCTATGTCTTTAAGTCTATTCCCCAGTTACTGGCAGCCACTCCTGGGTCCCTCTGCCCCAGGAGTGCAACTTCCTGGCTGTGGCCCAATTAATCCAAAGCTGAGTTGCTCTGAGGTAACAAGCCCTGGGAGGCTTGTTAAATTCAGTGCTTAAGAATATGGGAGAAGCATCATTAAGAACTTCAGCTTATTAAACCTCTGGGCCAGCAGCTGCAGCTAAGCAGAAAAAGCAGAAATGACTCCGTGTCCCTCAGAGGCACCTCAAGAAACTTTTTAAAACTTTTACCGAAGTTTTTCCCAAGTGTGTACCTTAGTTATTCACACACCCAAGGTACCTTAACCTTCACCACCACCATTGCCCTGTCATTTTCATCACACATTACATCATCATCTAACTTCATCACCTCATTAGTATTCTCATTATCATTTTCACCATCATCCAAAAATATCATCCTTTCTTTATTGCACTATCATTCACCATACGCTACAACTAAAAATCCCACATGCTGCAACTAAAGAGCCTGAGTGCCAAAACTGAGACCTGGTTCAGTCAAATAAGTATTTTTAAAAAAAGAAGTCTATATCTTCATATATTCACCTGATAATCTGTTCTCCACACTGAAGCTAGAATGATCCATTAAAAATGTGTTTTAGAACACCATCCTCAGTTTTAAACACTTTATTAACTTTCCAGTGTTTTTAAAATAAGGAACAAAGCTCTAAGGTGGCCTCCAAAGCCTGTGATTTGACTCGGTTAATTCTCCACATGCTTCTCCTTTGCTTTCTGCCCAACTGACCTTCCTGTTCCTTGTACATGCCATGCTCCTTCTGACTGTAGGAACTTGTTATATTATTCCCTCCTCCCATTAATTTCCTCTACATACTAAATCACTTCAGTTGTGTCCAATTCTTTGTGACTCCATAGACTGTAGTCCACCAGGCTCCTCTGTCCACTGGATTCTCCAGGCAAGAATACTGGAGTGGGTTGCCACGACCCCCTCCAGGGGATCTTCCTGACCCAGTTAACTCCTAATTTAGGATCTCACACTTCACTTCCACAAGGAATCCTTCCCAGACCCAACTAGACTAAATGTACCTATTAATGCCCTTGTAACACCATGCATCTCTCCAGTTTAGTACTTCTAACAATTGGGATTTATATTTATTTGTATAACTCTTTTATTCTGTCTGCCTCTCCCTCAGAGTATAATATTCACAAGGGCAGAGACCAAAGTACCAAGTCAAGTTTCAAAGCATTATACAAACAGGCAGAATGTACACATTCCTTCACATTTATCCTCGCTTTTGCTCTTCAGTGACATCTAATGTCAATGTCAAATTTATCCTATTCACTGAGATTTTCTTATTATTGTTTCAATCACCATAGCTTTCATTCTGGTGTTAGAGAGTGGCATGCCATCTAAAGTTTATCCTATCCATTGAGTCTTTTCATTCTTCATTTTTTTCTGTCATCTGCTCTTTAGTATTTTATTCTTTTTTTAGAATTTCAAGTCCTTATTTTATGACTTTAATTACAAGTTTCTTGTGAAGTATGTATAAATATTCTCTTTGTTGTATCTGCTATTGCTCACATGAATTGCTTACTCATATGTCTTGTAATTTTGGATTGTGAACTCATCTTCAGAGGAATTTTCCTATTAGGAGAACTTGTGGCATGAGTTATGGACCTCACTACAGTGGCCTGTAGTGTTCCTACAGAGTGAAAAGCTTTGCAGCTTCCTAATACCTTGGAGGTAATATTGACCTGCCACTAATGTAATTATTGGCTATAGGTTTCTACATAATGTAGTTTAAATTCTGGACTCAAAACCAGTACAAGAGGTAGACATGGGATTTTAACATCTCAAGAGAAACTTTTTAATACTAAGATCCCAGTCAGACACCTTATCATTTCCCTGTCATGTAAATAAAATTTTAGTTCCACCCAGATAGGCATTACCAAGCCCCTTCAGTTCAGTTCAGTTCAGTCGCTCAACCGTGTCCTGCTCTTTGCGACCCCATGAATCACAGCACGCCAGGCCTCCCTGTCCATCACCAGCTCCCGGAGTTCATTCAAACTCATGTCCATTGAGTCGGTGATGCTATCCAGCCATCTCATCCTCTGTTGTCCCCTTCTCTTCCTGCCCCCAATCCTTCAGAGCATCAGGGTCTTTTCCAATGAGTCAGCTCTTTGCAAGCCCCTACCTAGTACTTCTCAAAATTCACTATTCACCACCCACTCCATTCTAGACTGCCGTACTGACACCTAAAGTATTTACATCGCTTTATTTTTTGCATCCGGATATTTCCTTTTCATATTCCATGGTGTGACTGTGGTATAATTTATTTAAATCCTTATTTATAATTATATATGCTGTTTTCCATTTGTTTACTATAATAAGTAAACATTCTCAACATGAACATTCTCATGGGTATTGGTTTTTTTGGATATTGTTTAGCATACAGTTGAAGTCAGACTATTAATTTAGTACCAATATTCCAGGTTGTATAAAATTTTTTTCCAGTAGCATTCAGCAACACAAGGAAGTCAAATAGTTGGAATCACTCAGGTAGGGGTACCCCACTAAGAAAATGCAATAAAAAGATCCTCTGGCAGGAGAGTTTAGAACTAGGGTAAGAAAGTCATTGACATTTTGAATCATAGATTCTAAAGTGGGTAAGGAGAGAAATAAAGTCAGGGAAATCAGAGTTTGCAGATTAAAACAAAGTAATAGTCAGTGAATCAGTGGTCCCAGGGAAGTGGGGAAAATGGAATGATTACAATGTACGAGCAGGAAGTAGTGGTCAGAGAATACAATGTCCAAACAAGTGATTTCAAAAGTGGGATAATTTTTACTTTAAAAAAAAATATTTATTTATTTTTGGCTGTGTTGGGTCTTAGTTGCAACATGGGGGGCCTTCGTTGAGGAGGTGTGCAGGCTTTTCTCTTGTTGTGGCAACCAGGTTCCAGAGCACGTGGCCTCTGTAGCTGTGGCACACCTCCTCAGTAGCTGCAGAGCACAGGCTTAGTTGTCCTGCAGCATGTGGGATCTCAGTTCCCTGACCAGGAATCAAACTCATGTCTCCTGCATTGGAAGGTGGATTCTTAACCACTGGACCACCAGGAGAGTCCCCAGATAATTCTTGAGTAATGGAAAAGATCAGGTATGACCACGGGTGGCTGAAAGTAGAGTGTTGGTTATGAACTTTAGTGATAAACAAATCAAAAAAAAAGAGAGAGGCTAGAGCGTTGAGTGGGGTCATCTACACAGACACTAGGGTCCTTAAGGATGATGGACTCAAAACTGACTTTACAACAAGTACAAAATATTCATAGAAAAAGAGTATCCAGGAGATCTGAAGGTAAAAGTACCAAGGAAATGCTGGTGGGTAGCACCAGCTTCTAAAGAGCAAGGGATGTTCTAATTGGAAGAGAGGAATAATGGTTTAGAAGGAGTCAAAAGGAACAAGGAGAATACACCTCATTCTCACCCTGAAGCATCTTAAGAGTTTGAGAAAATGAGCCATCTCAACTTAAGAGATATACAAGGGAAACAATGTCCTCAAGGGAGATGCAGGTGACAGTTAAAGCCGGCAGATGCAAACAATGAAGAAACAGTCTAAGGAAACAGGGAAGTTTCCCAGTCTTGTAGCTAGATTTCCAGAGAGGACAATGAAAAGTTGTGTGAAACATGGGAGGCAAGGATACTGGGTCAGAGAGAACAATCAGAATATAATGTTATAAAAGAGAATAGGTGACCAAATGGAATTATGATCTAGACAGTGATCAGAGAAACCAGGACTGCTAAGCAGAGAGAACTGCTAAATCAGACAGATGAAAATGGGAGTTGCAGCAGCTTCCTAAATCACCTGACATGGAGTTAGGTGCCTTGGGCAGTGAACAGGAAAGTCCAAACCTAGTCATTAGGCACTCAGGACTGGGCAGTCATCCTGTCAGCTTTGACCCTGTATCTCTGATTCCATATGAGAGTCAGGAAAACACCAAGGGACCACAAGGACCAAGAGGAAAGCTATATTTTAAAGTTCTGCTTGGAAGCACCCCTACCAGATTCTGTTCTGGAACATGGGAAGGGGTCATGCTGACTGTTGGTATTCTGTGTCATCCTGTGCTCCCTCCTGCATGCCCCCTACTTCCTGACGTTTGACCCATATTCTAGTTTATACCTGCTTTGTCACCTACTCTGATTACCTCATCTTCATGGAGTGATGTAAATGATATGAGAAGGCTTTGTAAAATGTTAAATACCTAGGGGCATTGACTTCTCCCCCACTTTGACCATTTCTGCTTTAGATCCATTCTCCTAGGTCCCAACTTCCAACTCTATCCTAGCCCTTGGAGCAATCTCTGTCTACTGAGGGGAAAAACTGTATGTTATCCCAAGAAATAGGGGCTACTATTATAACTCCATTTATCCTCTCTGCCATTTCCCATAATCACTCTTCAACCTAGAAACTGAGACCATTGCTCTGGTTGGTGGACTCTCCTTATTGGCTCCAAAAGGAGGAGTATGTACGCTTCATAATGGGCATTCCAACATGGGGTGGTGCCAGTGGTAGTGTATCAGATAGCTTCTGGAGCAGGTGTGAGCTTCTGCCAGTTTACTTTCACAAGATGAGTAACTAGAAATATGCCATTTGAAACAATGACAAGAAAGCTACCTCCAGTTTCCCCATCTCACACCCAGCTTCCACCTCCTCTTTCTGTTCCTTCTTGCTCTCATTACCCAAAGCTCCTTCCTCCCTGCCTCCTCAGTCTTTTAGCCCTCAGCCTACTCCGCAGCCCCATCCACCTCCTTCACACTTCAGGCCTACCCATCTCCCTCCTCTGACTAGTGTCACCCCTTCCTGCCACCCTCCCTTAATGACATCCACATCCAGCTCTTTCCCTGTCTCTTCCATATCAACTGCTTACCACTGTTCATCTTGCTCCCCTTTCCTGATACTCCTTTATCTGTGCCCCTACTCCCTCTACTGCCCTTTCTTTTAGTTCCTTGGACTCTGGTCCTCACCAACACTCCAGCCAATCCTAACCAGACCTGTTGATTCACAGATCTTATCCTGGAGAAATGATTTCTCTACTACTGGGATAGACCTGGTACAGTTCAGAATTGCCAGGACTGTGGATTCCCAGGCTTACCTGATAGACCTAGTGAATTCAAGATGATGGCCAAACAATATGCAGCTTGAAAGTAAGTTCAGTTCTTTGCAGGAATCCTTTTCTATGATGATGTTTTTAGCCATGAGCAGACTCTGGTTATCTTACTATTATTATCTGTGTTTTGCCTTCATCCTAATTTTATCAATCCTCTTCAGACACCAATAAAAATCCTAACAAAAATAGACTGGTTCCAAATTGGGAAAGGAGTATGTCAAGGGTGTATATTATCACCCTGCTTATTTAACTTATATTCAGAGTACATCATGCTAAATGCCAGGATGGATGAAGCACAAGCTAGAATCAAGATTGCTGGGAGAAATATCAGTAACATCAGATACACAGATGATACCACCCTTATGGCAGAAAGTGAAGAGGAACTAAAGAGTCTCTTGATGAAAGTGAAAGAAGAGAGTGAAAAAGCTAGCTTAAAACTCAACATTAAGAAAACTAAGATTATGGCATCTGGTCCTATCACTTCATAGCAAATAGATGAGGAAACAATGGAAACAGTGACAGACTTTATTTTTTTGAGCTCCAAAATCACTGCATATGGGGACTGCAGCCATGAAGTTAAAAGACGCTTGCTCCTTGGAAGAAAAGCTATGACCAACCTAGACAGCATATTAAAAAACAGAGACATTACTTTGCCAACAAAGGTACATCTAGTCAAAGCTCTGGTTTTTCCAGTAGTCACATATGGATGTGAGAGTTGGACTGTAAAGAAAGCTGAGCGCCAAAGAATTGATGCTTTTGAACTGTGGTGTTGGAGAAGACTCTTGAGAGTCCCTTGGACTACAAGGAGATCATAGCAGTCAATCCTAAAGGAAATCAACCCTGAATATTCATTGGAAGGGCTGATGCTGAAGCTGCAACTCCAATCCTTTGGCCACCTGATATGAAGAGCTGACTCATTGGAAAAGACCTTGATGCTGGGAAAGATTGAAGGCAGGAGGAGAAGGGGATGACTGAGGATGAGGTGGTTAGATGGCATCACCGATCCAAAGGACATGAGTTTGAGCAAGCTCTGGAAGTTGGTGATGAACAGGGAAGCCTGGCATACTGCAGTCCATGGGGTCGCAGAGTCAGACACAACTGAGTGACTTAACTGAACTGAACTGAAGACCTCAGGAAGTTGTTAGACTGTTGATAGAAAAAGTGACCCAGGCATGAATCACAGTGACAAGTAACAGAGGTTCTATTCCAACTCAGCCAGGTACGATGAAGTCTGTTTGCATTTCAGCATGATGTAAAGGTTTATATAACGGTGTAAGCAGAAGAAAATCACAGTACCATCTGGTTGGACATCCAGTCAGCCAGCAAACTTTTGCCAAAAGCCTGCATCTGTATATACTGTGCTAGGTACTGGTAATTCAGAAATGGCCAGATATATTTCTTGTTCTCAAGTAATTTAGTTCTATAAAATAAGTTTACTATTCTAGAACTACAGAGTTGAGGTTGAGCATGGCACGAAGAAAAATTGGACTAGGGGCTATACAGTCTGGAAAGGTTTTTGAAAGAAGATTACATGTGAGTTCATTATAAACATTAGGTGATTGTTCCCCAGACAGACAACAGGGAAAAGAGCCTTCCAGGCCAAGGAGATGGAGCAGCTGGAGCTAAAGCAAGGATCATGATGTTGCTTGCTGGGCTCAGGAAACTGCAGACATGTCCACCCATCTGTCATATTCAGCACTGTGTCTCCAAACCTAAACTCACTGGGAACACATGTTCTGGGTGGTGGGATGGGTGGGTGGATAGATTGAGTGTACTCGGGGGGAAGACAACAGGCTCTGGAGTCAGCATTTAGGTGCTTCCTAAAACCAGGGGTGGCTCCTTTCTTTATTCTAGGGATACTTTTAGTTTTATTTTTTTAATATAAACTGTATTAAATAAGGTATCTAGAGGAGTAAAATTCATAGAAAAAGTAAAACAGTGGCCGCCAAGGGCTAAGGAGAGGAGGCAATGGGGAGCTGTTTAATGGGTATAAAAACTTTCTGGAGAGGAGTGTCACAGAGTGTGACTATACCTAACACTGCTGAACTACAATACTTAAAAGTGGTTCAGATGGCAAATTCTATGTGTATTTTACCACAACTTTAAAAATTTAAATAAACTGTAAAGTTCCTAAGTTACTCTTGGGGTTAAGAAAGGGTTATCCTGTCTATATTATTTATCACATGGGTGATATGGGGAGGACTGTCTTTATGCATGGGAAACCTCTCCATGTTTCTGAGATAAGCATAGAGGGTCTCGATTTGGGGCATCTGCTTTAATGTAGAGAGGTTTCTTACTCCTTCCAAAATATTTTTTAGGAAATGACTAGTCAAGGTGAGGCTGAATCCTAAGCCCATTACCTCTTGGGTCTGTGACTTCATCAGTCAGTTCAGTGGCTCATTTCTGTCCAACTGTTTGCAACCCCATGACTGCAGCACGCCAGGCTTCCTTGCCCATCATCAACTCCGAGAGCTTCCTCAAACTCAAGTCTATTGAGTCGGTCGGTGATGCCATCCAACCATCTCATCCTCTGTCATCCCCTTCTCCTCCTGCCTTCAATCTTTCCCAGCATCCGGGTTTTTCCAGTGAGTCAGTTCCTCGCATCAGGTGGCCAAAGGATTGGAGTTTCAGCTTCAGAATCAGTCCTTCCAATGAATATTCAGGACTGATTTCCTCTAGGATTGACTGGTCACTTCATGGCGAGACTGTTTTCTGGAAGTGTCGGGCAGCCGTTCTGTAACCAGGCTAGATATGTCCTGAGAAGCTGCGGGAGGTGGGTTGAGCGCCTAAAGAGGGCGTTCTAAGATTTGGGGCTGGGGGATGGGCGAGAAGGAGCGAGGTCTGAGGGAGGCGGGTGAGCTAGGACCGGTTGCCTGGAGACGGCTTGGGACTCTGTTGCCTGGAGACAGCCTTTGGCCTGGCACCTGGTGAGCGTCTGGCGAGGTGAGGGGGCGCTGTACTGACCGGACACAGCAGAGCCAAGGCCATGGCTGGACACCAGAAGGAGAAAGCGATCGCAGATGAGGTCCACCAGAACCAGATCCTGCGGGAACTGTATCTCAAAGAGCTACGAACCCAGAAACTCTACACGCAGTATCACGTGAATCCACTCCGCAAGGGTGAGGGGCGCTACCGGACGGGGGAAGGGAAAGAGGGCGCCCCGCGGGAAGGAGCCGGGAGGGGTGCGGAGCAGGGGGTGCAGGGTGGAGCCCAGTAGGAGACGCCTCCGCTGGCCTCGCCCCTAGTCTCAACATTTCAGAACTGACTTTGGGGTTGGGGAGGGGAGTCTCATTCCCCATCACATCAGATGTATTAAAATGCATCCACATCCTGATTAAATATTTTATTGTAACAGATTTGAAAGGTTCTTTATAAACTTGCTTTTGAAGTATTTTGCAGGGTTTTGTGTTTTGTTTTGCGTATGTTTTGGTTTGGATTTCTTTCCATCTTCTTATATTGTCTGAAGACCTTCAGAAAATTTAAGGGGCACAGACTCAAGGTCCAAGGTGCCCCCTAATTAGATGGCCCCACCCCAACTCTTCTCACTTTGCACATTCCTGGGCCAGTTTCATCTGGTCCTGTAACATCAGCTCCCTCTAAAGTCCACTGAGTCTCACATGGAGACCCAGACCCACGTCCACAACCACCTCCCAGCTCCCTCTCCCTGGTTCATCCCGCACCCCTCTCCCACCTGTGGCTACTCCAGAAGATCTTGTTTTAAGCACAAGGCACCACAGCCATTCTCTCTCCCTAGTTAGAAGCCTGGGAGTCATCCTCAGTCTCTCTCTCACTCCACAGAGCTCAGTAGGCACCGTACTGTTTCTTTCCTTAGCGTTTCTCTACAGGATGGGTTCCCACATTCCTGCCTCAGTGGGAGACGCCATCACACAAGACTGCCAATCCTCACTTAGATCGGCCCTCTCTCCATCCCGCCTCCGAAGCCTCAGCAGGGCCCTCCTCACTCCTGCCTGCATTGATCTGATGCTCTCCTAACTCTCTTTCTCCCTCCAGGCCCAGCCCTCCAACCCTCCCCTATACCATAGCTGGAGAGAGCTGTGCTATAGGGGATTCGATCATCCAGTCTCAGAGGCCCCACAGCTTCTGAGCTGAGGTTTACCCTGATCAGAACGTAAGGCGCCTGTGGATGTGGTTCTGCTGCCCACCCAGCTTTATTCCAACTCCCCTTTACCTGCACCCTGTTCCTTTAATAAACATTTTAGTGTCTATTCTGCAGCATCCACAGGCTCTTTTCTGTCCCACCATATCTGAATGCATGGATTTCCTAAATCACCATGCTATTCCCCACCTCTTCACTGTCTCTTCTTTCTGAATTCTCCTCCAGCCCTTGTTGTTCGTCACTCAGTCGTGTCCAACTCTGTGACACCAGGCTTCCTTGTCCTTCACCAATTCTTGGAGCTTGCTCAAACTCAGGTCCATGGAGTCAGGGATGCCATCCAACCATCTTGTCCTCTGTCATCCCCTTCTCCTCCTGCCTTCAGTCTTTCCTAGCATCAAGGTCTTTTCCAATGGGAAAAGACCCCCCAGTCCTGGACCTGATTAACTGCAGTCCACTGCAGCCCAGCTGTATAGAAGAAATGGATTGTCATTATTTTAAAATAAGATTTGCATATAGTTAAGGTATACCATTGACATTTAAATATACATTTATACAGTGAAATAATTAGGACAGTCATTTATTTAAGCATAACCACCTCCTCACATAACTTACCTTTGGGGGCTGGGAGTGGGGAATGAGAGTACAGAAAATGTATATCTTCATTTTGCTTATGATAACCTGGTTTTCCTCTGGAGCCCCCAACTACTAATTTCAAGAAAACCATTTAACATCCAATTCTGTTTAAGCTTGGCCCATTTCAACAATTTTCATAATCCCCTCCAGCAGTGTTCAGGTTTCCTAGGAAAAGTGCTTGGTCTCTCAGCTCACAATTGTCGGGCACATGATTAATATGATCCATTGGGGTTAAGTGAGGAAATATTAGAATTTATACCTATCATTATACTTACGTATAAAGAAAGAAATGATGCTTTGTTAATATATGACAATAGAGCATAGAGACTGTATCAATATACACATGTGGAAGTTTTTGTCTTTTTTACTGGTAGGAGATAGGGATAAAACACGTAGAGACCGCTGGTTCCTTCTGACCCCTGCTCACTTACTACTTCCATCCCCCTAGCTCCCTCCACCAGAATTACTCTGCTCCTTGATATTTCTCTAACTCACCAAGCTCACTCTTGGATCTTCCCCATGTATCTCACACAGCAAGTTTATTCAGGACTCTGCTCCTCTGTCTTTAGAGACACATCACCCACACTCTGCCCACCATCAACATGGGTTTTTCCATATAATGTGCTCTATGCGGTTGTGCATCTTACTTATATTTGCCTGATATTATATATCTGTTTATTGAGTGTCACCACAAGTAGAGTGAAAGCTCAGGGAGAACAGGGACCTTCTCTGTCTTGTTCACAGCCCTACCTCCACTTCATCAATAATTATGAGTTGAATAGATGTCTGTGGATCCTCTACCTGGTACCACATGGCCTCCTGGGTATATATCACTATCTCTGGCTGCCTGATACATCTACATCTCCATAGCCCAGTCTGTCCAAAAGAACATTCCAAAATAATGGAAATGTTCTCTGTCTGTGTTGCCCTGAATGGCAGCCAGTAGCCATATGTGGCTGTTGATCACTTGAAATGCGGCTGTGGGGCTGATTTTCAATTGTATTAAATTTAAATTACTCAAATTAAAGTCGCCACACATGGCTGGTGGCCATCATCAGGACAGTGCCTCTCAGACTGTGAGGTCCTTGAAGATCCTATGCCCTAGTGCCCAGCATAATATCTGACAATGGACAGGCATTGACAAAAGGCTAAATGCGTATCCAGCATAGGGAGGGTCTCAGAAAGGCCAGGGAGAAATTTTTTTAACTTGAACCTATGATGCTGTTTTTCTCTAGTTCACACAATCACCAGAAAGCCCATGTCTTGGCATGATAACCTGGAAGAACCTGCAGACGGTAAGTCCAGGATTTGAGAATGAGACAGAGAGGCAGAGACAGAGAGGCAGCCGGCTGGGAGACTCTCTGGGGAGTGGTTCCTTAGGGCAGGCCTCAGTCCTCTGTTTGATCATCTGAAAGCTGAATTCATACTGACAAAACTCGCGAGAAACCAACATTTTCAAAACTGCCACTTTATTAACTGTCAAGCCAAAAAACATGTTCCTCATGGCCCTGACATTGCGTTTGTTCATCCATCCAATACTTAGCTGATAACAAGCACAGGTTCTGGAGTTCTACTGCTGCTAAGTCACTTCAGTCGTGTCCAACTCTATGCAACCCCATAGACGGCAGCCCACCAGGCTCCCCCATCCCTGGGATTCTCCAGGCAAGAACCCTGGAGTGGGTTGCCATTTCCTTCTCCAATGCATGAAAGTGAAAAGTGAAAAGTGAAAGTGAAGTCGCTCAGCCGTGTCTGACTCTTGGCGACCCCATGGACTGCAGCCTACCAGGCTCCTCTGTCTATGGGATTTTCCAGGCAAGAGTACTGGAGTGGGGTGCCATTGCCTTCTCCCTGGAGTTCTACTAACTGAGTCCAAATCCTGGTTCTGCCATTCATTAACTGTGTGACTTTGGCAAGTTTTTTTTAGCATTTCTGAACCTATCTCTTAGAGGTGTTGTGAGAATTAAACAATGTATTGCAAGTGTTTAAAATAGTATCTAGGGCCCTGTGCTGCCGAGACTAGCAAACAGTATAGTCAAGATGGCAAACAATACAGTCAAGATGGCTAAAGGTGATCCCAAGAGATCAAAGGGCAAGATGACTGCTTATGCCTTCTTTGTGCAGACGTGCAGAGAGGAACATAAGAAGAAAAACCCAGAGGTCCCTGTCAATTTTGTTAAATTTTCCAAGAAATGCTCTGAGAGGTGGAAGACTGTGTCTGGGAAAGATAAGTCTAAATTCAATGAAATGGCAGATGCGGATAAAGTGCCCTGTGATCGGTAAATGAAGGATTACGGACCAGCTAAGGGAGGCAAGAAGAAGAGGGATCCCAATGCCTCCAAGAGACCACCATCTGGATTTTTCCTATTCTGCTCTGAATTCCGCCCCAAGATCAAGTCTATAAACCCTGGCATCTCTATTGGAGATGTGGCAAGGAAGCTAGGTGAGATGTGGAATAACTTAAGTGACAGGGAGAAGCAGCCATACATCAACAAGGCAGCAAAGCTGAAGGAGTATGAGAAGGATGTCTCAGACTAGGTCTAAATGGAAGTTGATGGCACCAAAGGTCCTGATAAAGTTGCCCGGAAAAAAGTGGAAGAGGAAGACAAAGAGGAGAAGAAGGAAGAAGGGGAGGAGGAGGAGGATAAATTTAAAAAGCTGTTGATCTGTCTCCTTGTGAATACCTTAGAGCAGGGAGCGCTGTGATTGACAACTCTCATCCAAGACGTGTCTGTTGCCCTCATTAGGTTTAACTACCTGATTGGATCATGATCATATCGTAGTCTCTCCAAGAGCTCTAGCAATTGTCAGTGGTTCACAGGAAGTGGCCATGGGTGTCTGGAGCCCCCGGAAACTGTATCAAAGTTATACATATTTCCAAACCTTTTTAAAATGAAAAGGCTCTCGTCTTCTCACTCTGTGCACTTTGCTGTTGGTGTGACAAGGCTTAAAGATGTTTCTGGCACTTTTTAAAAAAATCTGTAAGGTGGTGTGTTAATCCTATGGTCATTGGCTAGAAATTCCGAGTTTTCAACTGTACATATCTATAGTTTGTACAAAGAACAAAGCAACCAAGACACACTCTTGACATCAAGCTCCGTGCTTAGTGTGGAGGCTGTGGGGGTGATGCCCTCCGGAGAGGGTGTAGCTCAGGGCATGCACTGTGGCGCTGGACCTGTGAACGCTGCAGTGGGCATCCATTTAGCTTCAGGTTGTCTTGTTTTTGTATATAGTGACATAGCATCCTACTGCCATTCTTAGCTGTGGAAAAGGGGGCAGGGGTCAGCTGGCATGAGAAGTGTTTTGGATCCTTTTTAGTTGAAGTGCCATAGTTTTAAACTGTTTGTTTAAAAAAAAAAAAAAAACCGTAGAACTCTTCATTGTCAGCAAAGCCAAGAGCCATAGCACCAGTGAAAGTTCAAGAACCTTCTATACTAAACATGATCTGCAACGTTCTGGTTTGTTTTTTTTGGTTTGTTTGTTTGTTGTATGTTTAAAATGCTGAAATGTTTTTGAAGTTAAATAAACAGTATTATGTTAAAAAAAAAAGTATCTGGTACATGGTGATCGGGACATGTTATTAATATTATTTTCATTATTACCCTATGATAGTCACTAGAATGGGGCTGGGAATGTCATACCATAGGCAAAGAGACAGACATGTAAATACCCAGGTAAACAGAGAGCTAGATTGGGATGGCAGCAGCATAGGAAATAGGTGCCCACCTCAGACAGGGAAGTTCTGGAAAGTCCTCCTTGAGAAGGTGAGGTGGAGTGTTAGGTGTAGAAGAATGCAGGACATTCTGGTTACATGAGAAAGCACAGAAATGAGACACCAGCATGGCCAAGAACTGGGAGTAGTTGGCATGGCTGTGATAATATGGTAAGTGGGGCCACATTTAAGAATGAGGGAAGAAGATACTTGATAGGAAGCCTAACTCTTCTGACAAGCTTTTCTCCTTCCCCTCTACCTTCTTATGGTGGAGTTCGATTGAGGCAGGATGTGTGATTTTTGTAGGAGAGAAGGTGGGAAGTGGGGGTGGGCAGGAGGAGTGAGGATTTCACAGCATCGTGGAGACAGACAAGGAAATAGACTGACAGAGAACAAGGAAGTGAGATTTCCATCTGTAGGGGAGACACCAGCCTGGCTAGAGCAAAGGATAGCAGCTGGGGACTTGTAGCAATAAGGAAAAAAGCAGGTGGTAGGGATTTCATTACAAGCCGCCTGTATTCAGGATAAGATCAGCCCAGGGCCAAGTCCTTTATTTTTTAATTCCATTCTCGAACGTCTTGTTGAGGTAAATATCTTCCTCCCATTTTACAGATGAGCAAAGTGAGGCCCAGAAAAGTTAAACCGCCTGTCAAGCTAGTAGTAGAAGGGCCATGAATGTCTGACTGCAAGCCAGCTTCTTCCCCTTGTCAGACTACCTCCCTCAAACTGAGACTGGATAGGGTAGATTGAAAATGAAATCTACTTAAGTCCTTTCCCAGCCCCATTCTAGTGACTATCACAGGGTAATAAGGAAAATAATATTAAGGTGTAGAGCTAGAAACATACCAGGTGTTGAGAGCCATGCTGATTTCAATCCACAAGGATCTGACCTCACTTCTTATAGTCCAGCTCCTCACCGTCTCTTCTGCAGCTTCATTGCCCAGACTTGCTCATGCCGCAGGGCCTTTGTTCTTGCTGCCTGTGGTGTGCTCCTCCTCTGCCTCTCTCAGGGCTGGCACCGGCAAGGCATCCGGAGAGGCCTCCCCTCGTCATCCTAAGTAGCCAGCCCTGCCTCCCCCTGCCCCCGGGCCTACTCCCGTCTTCACAGTGTGCATCACTGCCTGCCTCTATGCGGTTTGTTTTTCTTTTTCTTTTTAACTTTCCATTTTATATTGGAGTATAACCAATTAATAATGTGGTAGTTTCAGGTGCACAGCAGAGCAACTCAGCCACACATACACATGTATCCATTATCCCCCAAACTCCCCTCCCACCCAGGCTGTCATCTGACATTAAGCAGAGTTCCCTGTGCTATACAGTAGGTCCTTTTTGGTTACCCACTTTAAATATAGCATGAGTACATGTCGGGTTTGTTTTTATACTTGTATATTGCATCCCCTGACCTCTCACCCAGTCTACATTACCAGGAGACCAGGAACCATGTCTATCTCACTCTGCTCTGCCTCCAGGGCCCAAACAGTGCCTGGCACAGAGTTTGTTCTCAACAGATGTTTGTTGAGAGATGCGTGGAAGAACCAGGTGCCTGTGTCTTGACGTCTAGGCAAGCCTCGGAGGCGGTACTCTGCCTGTCAGGAGGACGTGCCAGAGTCAAGGGCACAGCATCTCTCGTTGGTCCCCAAACCTGACTCCTTTGTAACCTCTGCCTCGTCTCCCAGCCAGGTTTCTAAATCTTATCCACCACGCTGCCCAGGGACCAAGAAAGAAATACCCAGAGACACAGACTGAAGGTCAAGAGATTGGATGGGATTCTGAGCCTTTGGTAAGTGGGTCTCCTTTACTTGAAAGGTCAGGGGTAATCCAGCAGTGGTTAAGGAAACAGAGTATGGAGCCAGCTGCCTGGACTTGAACTCTGGCTACCACATACTAGCTGTGTGACCCTAGGAAGTGACTAAGCTCTTTTGTGACTAAGCTTCCTCCTAGTACAATGGAGATAATCCAGCCTGTCTCTCATGAAATTGTTCCGAGGATTAGATGAGACAGTGCTTAGAACACAGTGCCTGGTACAAAGTGAATACTGCTAAGTGTGGTTTAAACAAAGCTTGCTGATGTCAGATGGCCTGAGTTTGCTCTCCCAGCTGTTAGTAGAGTGGTCTTGGGCATCACCTACATCTCTAAATTCTGTCCCCTTCTCTGGAAAATGTGAATGCTAGTAACATATTTGTGTCATTGATTGGAAAAACACCACTAAATGCAAGGAGCCTGGGAAATGCAGTCTTTAGCATCAGTTCAGTTCAATTCAGTCACTCAGTCATGTCCAAATCTTTGCGATCCCATGAACCACAGCGCAGGCCTCCCTGTCCATCACCAACTCCCGGAGTTCACCCAAACTCATGTTCATCGAGTCAGTGATGCCATCCAACCATCTAATCCTGTGTGATCCCCTTCTCCTCCTGCCCTCAATCTTTCCTAGCATCAGGGTCTTTTCAAATGAGTCAGCTCTTCGCATCAAGTGGCCAAAGTATTGTAGTTTCAGCTTCAACATCAGTCCTTCCAACGAACACCTAGGACTGATCTCCTTTAGGATGGACTGGTTGGATCTCCTTGCAGTCCAAAGGACTCTCAAGAGTCTTCTCCAACACTACAGTTCAAAAGCATCAATTCTTTGGCGCTCAGCTTTCTTCACAGTCTAACTCTCACATCCATACATGACCACTGGAAAAACCATAGCCTTTACTAGACGGACCTTTGTTGGCAAAGTATGATCTCCCTAAACGATATAGGGCTTCTGTTCCTAAGAAAGAAACACAGGATTTTGAATAGACTTAAAGAATGTGAAGAACTTCCTGTCACACTTGTCTTTCAATTCTGATTATGTCATCTTCATTTCACAAACAGGGTTTAGCAAGAAAAAGCACCAGGGGCCACACATCAGGAGACTGGGACCTGAATCAAGTCCAGGTCTCTACAAGACAAGGTCTTCTCCCTTCCCCACAGGTTTCCTTCTGACATCTGCCTCCTCTCTAGGTCAACCCGCAACGTGAAGACCGCAGGCTGAACCACTTCAAGGTCTACAAAGACATCACTCTGTACAAGGCTAAAATGTGGAGCTTGGGAGAAGACGATCGCCACAAGTAGTATTCCCTCAGTGCTGGCAATCCTTGTCATTAATGCCCAAAGTGTGTGCTGCCCAGGTAAATAAAGACACTTTTAAGCCTTGGTCTGACTATTTCTGTGTCCAGAATCTCACATTTCTCCCTTCTGCCCAAGTTCACTAGTCCACATCCTTAATCTTATAAACCAGGGAGAGAATTCCAGTTAAAGATGGCAAACTAAGTGTATACAATATCTCCTCTGCCTTCTAGACCCTGATAAAGAATGATAAATTGATTTTTTAAAAGATAAATGAGAAACATTAGCAACCAAGAAAACTGAAGCCAATGCTTAGAAGATGGAAAGCTGGTGGAAGAGGGTGGAGGAAACCACAAAATGCGAGCTGAGTGGGGCACCTCTGAGCACAGAGTCCTATCTCCCCAGATCTCTGGAGAGGGGTCAGGATTCTGGACAGAATGGTGTGAGGCAAGGAATTGAAGGAGGGAGGGAGTCTGCTGGGAGTCCCATTGCACACCCCAGCGCAAGATGCTTAACAGCTCCCATACTGGAGGTTTACTCTTGGAGGAATGGGCAAAGGCCAGGGCTCGGAGACACTAAGACGCGGGCTAGGAGTAGGTGTGAGCTTGAAAACAATCAATGAACATCTGTGAAAGGAGGGATGAACCCCTCACCCACCAGGCTGCATTTTTACCCTGGGTTTGAAGCTAGAGGGCTCCTTTTTGGGAAAATAAGCCAGCTCTAAAGAACTGGCCCCCAAAGACCCCCACATGGTATCATTTGAAAGTTCTGGGAAGAAGGAACCAGGGACCATCCAGGCAGCTGAACACACAGAAGTGCTGGGAGAGTTACTCACCCAAGGAGTGCACAGACATTCTGTACACCCCACTTATCACTTCCCCACACCTGCCCAATACCTTGTTCTCTGTGTATCTTCCATCTGGCTGTTGCTGACTTATACCTTGAAGAGTGAAGCCATATACTGCTGAGGTCAGTCCTGTTTTTGAAATTGCCAAGACTGAATGGAAGCTGCAATCCTGAGTGGCCCCACCCTGATGGACATTTTCATCCAAGGATGGGCCAGATCAGTTTTTAGTGACTCCGTGGAGATCTAGAAGTGTGCAGTATCTCATGACTGTTACAGTGCATCTGCTGTAAGGAATCCATGATCAATGACCAGGCGGTCACTTGTGATATCATAGAAAGAGATTTGATCTTTGTCATGGTTCCTGACACAGAACTCCTAAATCCTTTGTAATTTAAGTGATAGAGGCGGTAGGAGGGTCTTTTGTTCTAATGAGGCGAGTCTTGGCAGCTTCTTGATAGTTTCAGGATGGGGGCTGCTCCCCAGGAAGACTAAACCTTGCTTAGAAACTTAAAACTTCCAGCCCCACCACCCAAAATCTCGGGAGGGAGGAGGAGCTCAAGATTGAACTAATCACTGATGGCCCATGATTTCATCAATAATGCCCACATGGTGAAATCTCCATAAAGCCCTTAGACTGCAGGGTTTAGGGAGCTCCCAGGTTCAGTTCAGTTCAGTCACACAGTCGTGTCCGACTCTTTGCGACCCCATGAACCGCAGCACAGGCCTCCCTGTCCATCACCAACTCCTGGAGTTTACTCAAACTCGTCCATCGAGTGATGCCATCCAACCATCTTATCCTCTGTCATCCCCTTCTCCTCCTGCCCCCAATTCCTCCCAGCATCAGGGTCTTTTCAAATGAGTCAGCTCTTCACATGAGGTGGCCAAAGTATTGTAGTTTCAGCTTTAGCATCAGTTGTTCCAGTGAACACCCAGGACTCATCTCCTTTAGAATAGATTGGCTGGATCTCCTTACAGTCCAAGGGACTCTCAAGAGTCTTCCAACACCACAGTTCATAAGCATCACTTCTTAGTCACTCAGCTTTCTTCACAGCCCAACTCACATCCATACATGACCACTGGAAAAACCATAGCCTTGACTAGATGGACATTTGTTGGCAAAGTAACGCCTCTGCTCTTTAATATGCTATCTAGGTTGGTCATGAGGTTTAGAGAGCTTCCAGGTAGGTACACATTAAGGCACTGGTGGGGGGGAGGGGCAGAATTTTAACTATCAGGACTTGTGGCTTGAGTGTGCCTGGCACTTGGATGCACCTGGTCTTCCTCTAGATTGTTGCTCAGTTCCATTCAGTCGCTCAGTCGTGTCTGATTCTTTGTGATCCCATGGACTGCAGCACGCCAGGCTTTCCTGTTCATCACAAATTCCCAGAGCTTGCTCAAACTCATGTCCATCGAGTTGCTGATGCCATCCAACCATTTCATCCTCTGTTGCCCCCTTCTCCCGCCTTCAATCTTTCCCAGCATCAGGGTCTTTTCTGATGAGTCAGCTCTTTGCATCAGGTGGCCAAAAGATTGGAGCTTCAGCTTCAGCATCAGCCCTTCCAATGAATATTCAGGACTGATTTCCTTTAGGATTGACTGGTTTGATCTCCTTGCAGTGCAAGGGACTCTCAGGAGTCTTCTCCAATGCCACAGTTCAAAAGAATCAATTCTTCGATGCTCAGCTTTCTTTGTAGTCCAACTCTCACATCCATACATGACTACTGGAAAAACCATAGCTTTAACTAGAGGGGCCTTTGTCGGCAAAGTAGTATCTCTGCTTTTTAATATGCTGTCTAGGTTGGTCATAGCTTTTCTTCCAAGAAGCAAGCGTCTTTTAATTTCATGGCTGCAGTCACCATCTGCAGTGATTCTGGAGCCCGAGAAAATAAAGTCTGTCACTGTTTCCATTGTTTCCCCTTCTATTTGCCATGATCTTCGTTTTCTGAATGTTGAGTTTTAAGCCAACTTTTTCACTCTCCTCTTTCACTTTCATTAAGAGGCTCTTAGTTCCTCTTCACTTTCTGCCATAAAGGTGGTATCATCTGCATATCCAAGGTTATTGATATTTCTCCCAGCTATCCTGATTCCAGTTTGTGCTTCATCCAACCCAGCATTTCACATGATGTGCTCTGCATATAAATTAAATAAGCAGGGTGACAATATACAGCCTTGATGTACTCTTTTCCCTATTTGGAACAAGTCTTTTGTTTCATGTCTGGTTCTAACTGTTGCTTCTTGACCTGCATACAGATTTCTCAGGAGGCAGGTAAGGTGGTCTGGATTTCCCATCTCTTGAAGAATTTTTCACAGCTTGTTGTGATCTACACAGTCAGAGGCTTTGGTGTAATCAATAAAGCAGAAGTAGATGTTTTTATGGAATTCTCTTGCTTTTTTGATGATCCAACGGATGCTGGCAATTTGATCTCTGGTTCCTCTGCCTTTTCTATGTCCAGCTTGAACATCTGGAAGTTCATGGTTCACGTACTATTAAAGCCTGGCTTGGAGAATTTTGAGCATTTTCTTGCTAGCATCTGAAATAAGTGCAAGTTTGAACATTCTTTGGCATTGCCCTTCTTTGGGATTGCAATGAAAACTGACCTTTTCCAGTTCTGTGGCCACTGCTGAGTTTTCCAAATTTGCTGGCATATTGAGTGCAGCACTTTCACAGCAATTTCACAGGTTTGAAATAGCTCAACTGGAATTCCATCACCTCCACTAGCTTTGTTCTTAGTGATGCTTCATAAAGCCCACTTGACTAAGGCATTCCAGGATGTCTGGCTCTAGGTGAGTGATCACACCATCATGGTTATCTGGGTCATGAAGATCTTTTTTGTATAGTTCTTCTGTGTATTTTTCCCACCTCTTCTTAGTATCTTCTGCTTCTGTTAGGTCCATCCATTTCTGTCCTTGATTGCATTTCATGCAAAGATGGGCACAATAAAGGACAGGTTGTTGCTAGATCACTGGATTTTCTTGAGTGGTCATTAACTTACAAATCTCCCAAACTCCTTTAAAATTACCTTTTAATCCTCTAGTGGGATTTGTAAACTAATTATCCTACTCTATCCCTATCAGATTCGCTTTCAACATTGTATCATTTGTACTTTCAATGTCACAAAATACCTCCAAGTCCCTTTAGTGTTAAGTTTTCTGCCAGGGTGACTTCCTCTGGGACCCCATCCTCTCCACCATTTCCCTCATTCTGTTTCAGTTCACATTCACTAGCTCTCTCGGTGCACCTCTTCTTAGTCCTAGAACAGCAGCCATGTCTCCATTCCCTGGCAACATAGTCCTCCCATAACTCCATTTGCGTCCTATTCAATTTTACTTCCAACTTTGTCACTTTCCATTTCTTTGGTCAATTCCCTCTTCCAGTTACTTACTTTTATGAAATGCCATGTGGGTTTATTGCTGAACATGAGGAGGCAACACAACTGCTCTCTTTGCCAGATATGCATGCAGTGAGTACCACGTGTGGTGACCCATCACCCACAGACTTTGACAGAAGCAGTTTGGGGTCACTAACCACTGTGTATCTTTTAGGCAGTAGTTTCATGGACTGAAGAGCCAGCAGCAAAATCTCTACTTTCCACAGTTACTCGGTTAACAATACTTTGGTAACTGAAAGGTGAACAGTGCTGTCCAGGAACTGTTATTGACACGGCACCCTGACAGCTGAAGTCCACACATATTGGTACAAAGCAAGAACAGCCTGGTCTTGGTCATGGCAACGACTAGCATCCTACCCATCCTTCCGTGCATGGAATTACATTTTAAAGCAATGTGAGAGCTAATACTGAATGTAGCCCAATTAAACTTGAAGAGTTGGAATGGTAAAGTGATATAAATAAGGTCTATAAAGTATATCTCTGAAATTGATTCCATTTGCTATAAAAAGAAAAAAAAAAGGAAAGAAGGTACATCATCCAAACCCTACAGAAGTATTCAAATCAGTAATTTCCTTTTGTCCCTACTAGTATAAACTCTGTCAATCTTAAAACTCTCCTATGTTCCACTCATAATTCAAAGTTTCTTAAGCTAAGGCTCCTAACTGGAATTACTATTCATTACCCTATTCACTACTATTGTACAAATTGTCAAAACAGGCTGGGGTAAAACATTGTGGTCTTCTGAGAATATGACCTATGTGCTTAGACTTTTGTTCGTTGAAATTAGTTTACAAAAACTAACTCATTATTTTTGTTCTAGGAACAGTATCATAGGAAACCAGAGAGATCTTTTAGGTACCAATGATGCTACAAGAAGACCATGCAAAAATGAGTTGTTTTTCCTGCTTAAGCATCTAGAGTTCTCAGATATTTGTAGCCTCAAAATGTGTAAACTGGAATGGGGGCAGGGGAGGGGGCGGGGTGTGGTGCGGGGTGGGAAGCAGTCTTCCCTTCCTACCTCTCAAGACAGAAAAAATCCCAACACGAAACATGGCCTGCTCACAACGTTCAACCTGCACACAGCTCCAAGCCGGCACTGGACAACTTCAAATAAACACACACCACATGGCTCAGCCGACATTATGGAGAACCACCCCACCCAGCAAAATAATCCCACGAGGGTATGTACTCTTCATTATACAACAGGCAGTGTGCTAAGCATTTTGCACATATTAACTCACTGCTGACAGGAACCCTCTTTGGTAGATTCTATTATCATGTCTATATAGAGATGACAGAGCACAGAAAAATCAACTTGCCCAGGGTCAAACAGCAAGCACACAGCAGAGCCACGTGTCAAACCTGACAGTCTGGCCCCAGAGTCCATGCTTTTAACCTCCACAGGGCTCGTTTATTTATTATCAATAAATGGCAATGTTATTTAATATGTAAAAGAACCTCTAAATCTTTTAGTCATGGGTTTTTAACCAAGAATATATATTTCTTTGAAAATTTTTCTTTAGTTTATTGAAAGAATTTTTACAAAAAGAAGCTAACAGAAGGGATCCAACTGCCTTGTGAAATCCCAAGTCCCTATCTCTTTTTCTTGGTGTTTGTTTGTATACAAAGATGCAGCTTGTTCAGTGTCTTCTGCTCTTCATTTTCTCTCTTGTCCGTTTTCCAGGTCTTTTCTGCAGAAAAGGAAATATCACATGTGTTCACACAGCAGTTGGCCTTCTGCCCCAGGGTCTGGACACAAGGAAAGAAAGAGAGGGGAAAGGGAGGGGTGGGAGTGGAGGCTGCTCCAGCCCCCTCACTCCATACTCACATTTGATCCTTTCTTTCCAGGCCTCTTGAGGCCCCTGCCATGAGCTGTCTTGGCCCGGAAGCTGGATACATCATCATAGCTCTCACGAGTGTTCCACTTGGAACCTTTCTTCTTCCCACCATAACCAAACTTCTGGTTTTTATAGCGTCTCTTGGCATTAGGCCTGGAAAAAAAGCAGTCTTATAGGTTACCCTCAACACTGCAAATCCTGACAAATGTTATGATCCAACCATACCCTCAGTTTCCTCTCTGTAAACGAAGCCTGTAGATACTACTGTACCCAAAATCTCATCCTTTACCCAGTATTTCTACTCTGTAAACTCCCCAGACAAGATCATCTACCTACAGCCTTAACCACCAAAGCAGGAAAACAAAGCGAGCATCAGGCAAAGATCCATCATGCGGCTCATCATTTATCTTCAGAGCCCATGGACTGCAGCCCACCAGGCTCCTCTGTCCATGGAATCTTCCAGGCAAGAATACTGGAGTGGGTTGCCATTCCCTTCTCCAAGGGATCCTCTGCACTCAGGGATCAAACCAAGGTCTTCAGCATTTCAGGCAGATTCTTTACCATTTGAGCCACCCGGGAAGCCCCATTTTTAAACTAAATCTTCCTAGGATATTAAATGCAGTTAATGTTCGAGTGTAATACATGTTAAAACTGATCATCCCACAGGAATCTCAATTCACCATATCCGAAGTCATAGTCACCTCCCTCCTAGACTGGTTTCACCTCCTGTATCTACAGCCTAACTTGAGGTTGGAGGTCCTACCATATACTCAGCTGCCCACACTATAACCTAGAGTGGATTATAATTCCTTCTTTCATTCTCTGCACCCAGCTCAATGACTGAGTCCTGCTAATTTGACCTCTTGAGAATTTCTTCAACCAATTTTCTCTTCTCTACCCCTATTACCACTTTTAGGTCATACTCCTTGTTTCTGGACTTTTGTAACGGGCCCCTGATCAATTTCCCTGCCTCCCTCACTTAAACAAGTACCACTGTAATACTGAAAACATGAACATGACCTGCTCACCACTTTGAGTAAAGCCCATGAGCACCTCCCCACTGACTGCTGGAAATATCCCAGGCTCCTGACAACGCTGCCCTGTAATCGGCCCAGGTCCTTCCAGCTACACCTCACCAGTCCTTGCCTCACGGTAACCCCCATGACACCAAATGCTGGCTGTTTCTCACACACAAACCTGCTGTTCTCATCTCTACACTTCTGCTCATTCATGTTCTTCCATCTTCCCCAAACCCATGTCTCTCCTGTTCTCCTGGTTAATTCCTACTCATCTTTTAGACTAAGCTCTGGTGAACCCTTCTCCAGGAAGCCATCCCCAGACTGACCCCTGGACCATGTCACATACTTCTAAAACAGCCTTCCAGACTTCTCCCTCAATGCCTCTATCACAGCATGGACTATATTATACAGATATGATCATTCTCCTCAGGGTGGGTGTCCAGGAATGCATAAAGGTGAACAAAAAGAACCAATAATAATATCCAACATTATCCCTTTTAATCTTTCTAATATGAGAGGTATTTACAATTTTTTTTTTCATTTTCACAGATGAGGAAATTAACATTTAGGAAGGTGAAGTAACTTGCTCAAAACTACCCTCCTAATGAGAGACAGAACCCGGATCAGAACACTAGGTCTGCACACAACCCTCACACATGAGGAATCAACTTCTACTGCACATTCCCTGAAATCACCTCCCTGAACCTTCAGGAACTGACGTGGTTGAACAGGCCCATCACAGGGCCCACAGGTCTGGCCGCAGGCACAGCCGCACTCCCTGCACTGAGGCCACACAGGACCTGCGGCCCTGCACGCACCGCCACCAAAATGGAATGCAGCACTCACCCCTTCTTCATGTGCTGGCTTTTGGCTCCTTCTTTTGTGCTCCGTGCAACAGGCTTGTGATCTCCCTCAAGGAAGTCCAGTTTATCAGAGAAACCTGGGAGTGGAGTACTGTGATCAGCACCACAGTGTTTTAAAAAAAGGATTCAACTTCAAAAGAAGGATGTTACTTATGGAATTGGTATTAAGAGGCACATCTTGCTCCCCACACCATTCCCAAATGTGAGGTCCAATAGTTCCAGATCAATCAAGCCTTCAGATGTGTTTGACAGAATCCGCAGGTACCCCTGCTCCCCTGCAGCCTTATGAGAGAATACACTCACCTTTCTGATATTTCTTAATGGCACCCATCATGTGTGATTTCTCCTTCTGCCGCTTCTGAAGAACCTCTGTTTGCACCTGTATGTGCACACAGGACTGTTACACCCACTCCAAACCAGCACTCCAAACGTCTACAGTCTCTCAGGGACCAGGCTGTGACCACCACTGAGCACTGACTGTGTGCCACAACCACGTTAAGGCTCTAAGTAGAGTCTCAATTTCTCATCCCAACAACCCAGTGAAGCAGAAACTCTTATGACCCCAAAACGAAGCACAGAGAGACACTATAATTTGCCTAAGTCACACAGCAAGTGTGGAGCTGAGATTCACACCCAGGCAGTCTGCATTCTTACCCATGACACAACCCGCTACAAAACTGCACAAATCATGTTTATGTCAACATCCAATTCTCTCCCTAATTTTATCTGGGCAGATTAAATACCTAAACCACTGTTGCTAGGCATGAAAATACCAACAGAGAAAACAATCTCCCCAAAAAAGCCTTTAAGGATAAGAAGAGATGCTTAAACTCTAAGGCAGGGTTTCTCCATCCCAACACTATGATAGTTTGGACAGGATCATTCTTTGTCAGGGGGAAGCATGGCCTGTCCTATGCATTGCAGGATGTTTAGAAGCCTCCCTGCTCTCCACCCACAAGCTGCCAACTGCACACTCCCCACCAAGGTATGACAACCAAAAATGCCTCCAGACACTGCCAAATGTTCCCTGGTCAAACAAATTATCCCCCATCGGACTGTGCTGGGAGATCAGGTTTGGAAACCACTGATCTGGACCCAGCTCTTCACTGTACAGATGTGTAAAGTGCAGCCCAGAGAAGTGCCTGACTCACTTGTAGTGACCATACTACTTCTGGTGACACACAGGTGTCCAGGAGGGATTGTGTTTGTGGACACTAGCAACCCATGCTGCTATGAGATAATAAACACACAATGGAACACATACCAGGCACAGAACCAACTCAGACCAGGCAATCTATGGACAAACACCCTTGGCCCCATCCCTGTCTGTTGTCCTTCCCACCTTCTTTCCATATTTTCTAAGTGCTCGCAGCTGCTTAGCCTTTTCCGACTTCTCCATGGCGGCCTGTTTAGCCTGCAGTTTCTGTCGAATCTAAAACACAAAATGTTATCAGCTTATGTTAATTGAAAATGGCATGGAAGCTGCTTAGGGTGCATGCAGCAGGGAACGGACACACTGTGGAGTTCAAAGGAACCTTGTGAATCATCTACTCCAAGCCCTGTGTTTCACACACAAGGATAAAAAGGCCCAAAGGCTAACACCTTTATTCAAGACACCAAAAGTCTCAGCCTTGGAAGCACAACATCAAAGTGACCTTCTTATTCCCAGTGTGTTGTTTGCTCTGTTACAAACAGCTTGCTTGCCACTGAATCAGGAGAAAAGACTAACTTCTCTCCATCCATACCGTCTGCAGACTGTGGTGAAACCAATATGCAGCTTTAGCCTCCTTCTCCAGTATACTATCTGCACTATAAAAACTCAAACAGATATCAGGTACCTAGCCGTCTGCATTAAACATACACATTTCAGTTAAAGAATGAACAGTTATGAATTTGAATGTGCAGAAATGGGTCTGGGTTCATCTCTAGATTAGCTTACTTGAGTACCACTGAGACAAGAAAATCCAGCTTGAGACCCAAGGGAACTATTTAGGTATATCTTGGATAGACATTGGTAATTCTCTGTCTCCCAAAGTTGAATAAGGACAAAATTCTACCTAACTGTTCAGTTCAGTTCAGTTCAGTTCAGTTCAATCACTCAGTCGTGTCCAACTCTTTGTGACCCCATGGACTGCAGCATACCAGGCCTCCCTGTCCATTGCCAATTCCCAGAGTTTACTCAAACTCAGGTCCATTGAGTCGGTGATGCCATCCAACCATCTCATCCCGTGTCGTCCCCTTCTCCTCCTGCCCTCAATTCTTCCCAGCATCAGGGTCGTTTCCAATGAGTCAGCTCTTTACATCAGATGGCCAAAGTATTGGAGTTTCAGCTTCAGCATCAGTCCTTCCAATGAATATTCAGGACTGATTTCCTTTAGGATGGACTGGTTGGATCTTCCTGCAGTCCAAGGGACTCTCAAGAGTCTTTTCCAACACCACAGTTCAAAAGCATCAATTCTTCAGCGCTCTGCTTTCTTTGTAGTCCAACTCTCACATCCATACATGACTACTGGAAAAACTATAGCCTTGACTAGCCTTAACTTACCTAACTATAAAATATGCCAAATCTGAGCCATATATTAATCCTTCATTCTAGAGCAGAGAAAAACTGAGGCTCAGAGAAAGGTAACTGTCTACAAGTTATAATGCTGCCCCGGCAACGGCAGGAAAGAATTGTCTCTTCCACACACCATGCCATGACTATGCCAGGTAGGAGATGCATAAAGATCATCTTTATCTTAGGGACCACACTTCTTACATTATCTTCCTCCCTTAACTGTTTTTATTAGGAAAAAGTCAACCTTACATTTGTCCAACTGGTGTTGATTAGCATGAATCTGACATAGATAACTCAGATAATAATTTTCCTCTGACAACTGGCTCCCTATTAATGTGCTTATGCCTTTGTTTGTTTGAACATTAAGGGAGACAAGCCAGCTGTATAGACTTAAGTACAAAGCTTCAGTCTTCCAGAGAAAACCTTTTTCATTTCTTACCTTTTGCATCTGCTGATCAGACTTGGCCATCTCTGCAAAATAATCCGTAGGCCGCTTGGTAGGCACTTTGAGCTGATGGAGGCGGGGCAATACTGCAAGCACCGCTGCCTGGGCTTGACGGTAGCTGCAGATGTAGGACAAAGTGTGAAATAAGCTAAGGCAGAGAGGTCTTACATCCTTCTGACGGCCTCTCATAAGGTATCCAAGGTCGGAAGAGCCCGCAACACCTGACCTCCACCAGCAAGAACACACACACAAATAAAAATGGTAATAAAACCTCATTAACTCAGGAGAAATTTAGATGTACACTCTTTTAAAAGGTGTGGGGAGTATTGCTTAAAATGAATTAGTAGTTTAACAGAATGACCACTTTAGAAGTGCTCACTAACTTACAAATGCCAATTACACATTCTTATTTAGTCACTAAAAAAAAAGTCCATATAAGGATCCAGCATAAGCAACGTTTTGTTCTCATAATCAACTGCACAAAAATTTTAAAACTTAGTATTTGAAAATAAATTGGACTTTAAATTGTGACTGCTGGAGCACGGGGCCTTTCTCTCAACCACGGAGCATCTCCTACTCTTTTGTCCAAAGAAGCTTTCCTCCCTACTCCCAGGCTTAGGACACCTCGGAGGAACACATGCTCACGGCTTCCACCCTCTCCCCACTCTCTAGCATAGGGACCCACAACCTTTCCCACACTTGAAAGCATACGTACAAGCTCATCTCACGCTTAAAGTCATCTTCTGGATCAACAGCTTTCGGATCCTGGCTCTGAGATGTTGACTGAGGTCCACTGATTTCTGGTACCGGACCCAGGGTCACATCAAGCCTTTCAACCCATTCCAGATCCCGCTTGAATTCAGCCAAACACTGCTTCAGGCCACTCTAGGAAATTCAGACACCAAGCTCACAAAAAGGTAACAGGCCAACAAATGAAGTGCCAGCCTCCAAGACCCCGACAGGTAGTTGAAACTCTTGGTTGGCAATGCGCAGGTTGTGTCTTTCCTAGAACTAGAACGCAGTCTCTGGAGCACAACAGTGCCTCGCGCGCATCCCAAGTCTAGCATCCTCCGACCGGGCGCCCGAACTCACCACGTCGTTCACGGCCTTCTTCGGCCCCTCTAGCACCACGTTGAGGCCTGGCTTCAGAAGCCCTCGGGAAAACGCCTCCTGCAACTACAGGGCACGTTCCCCGGTGAGAACGGGAGAGTGAGGAACCCTCTCCCTCGCGCAGCCGCGCGAGCTCGGATGATACCTACCTCTCTGTCTGTGACAAGAGAGTCATCAGAATCGGAGTCCGAACCTGAGAGCGGGGGGGTGTCCATCTCACCGAGCGCGAGTCCACACCTACCGGAGGACGCCGAGTAGCCCGAGCCCCCCGCGCCTGGAAAAGGGCGCCCCTCGCCGCTGCCGGTTTGCAGCCCCCTGCCCTCCTGCAGCGGACCCACGTGGACTGGAACCGCACCGGAGCAAACAGCTGCTCCTGAGCTCTCTGAGCAAAAGACTTCCGCTTCCGGGTGCTGACATACTTCCGGCTTGCCGTTGCTATAGGAACCGCTCCGGCGTCGGTGAGTGCCGGCTTGCTCCGGATTCGTAGGGGTAGTGCACTGGACACACGCGTGGTCTGCTGATCCAGAGAGCAGAAGCTTACAGGTGGGAGAGATCCCTGGGGGTCGTCCAGAGGAGCAGGAAGCCGCGAGGGCGAAAGGAACGAGCAGACGCAGGAGCCGGGTCTGGGGCACCGGCGGAGATTGCTCAGGGGAGGGGGTGGAGGAGCAGTTCGGAGGCGGAGCCACGGGCGTGTCGCGGGGCGGGTGCGGCCGGGTGGGCGGGGTTTCGCGCTTCTCCGTGCTCACCAGCCGCGTTGCCTCTTTAGCGGAACTACCCGACCATGTCCACTGTGGTAGCTCAGTCGCTGCATGTTTTTGGTCTTCGATCCCACGTGTCCAACAATGTCTTCTTCTTCGATGAACAGATCATTATATTTCCTTCAGGGAATCATTGTGTGAAGTACAATGTGGATCAGAAATGGCAAAAATTCATTCCAGGTAAATCTGTTTCCAATCTGACACCTAGGTAACCGTGTGAACCAAATATAACACCATAATCCCAATAGGAAGGTTGAAAGAAAACTTTTTTGGACAACTTGAATATACATATAGTTTTATAAATGTAGAAGAAATACATGTCTACTTGCCTTAATTTAATGTATAGATTAAGAAGTGAAGTCTCTCAGTCGTGTCCGACTCTTTGGGACCCCATGGACTGTAGCCTATCAGGCTCCTCCGTCCATGAGATTTTCCAGGCAAGAGTGCTGGAGTGGATTGCCATTTCCTTCTCCAGGGGATCTTCCCGACCCAGGAATCGAACCCGGGTCTCCCGCATTGCAGGCAGACGCTTTATCATCTGAGCCACCAGGGAAGCATAGATTAATGTATAAAGTATAGATTATTAATGTATTAAGTATAGATTAATGAATCATACATAAAGTCACATGTAAAATCCTGTTAATTTAAACGTACTTATTTTCACTGTGATCTAGTGGAAAAAAATTCTTTTGAAGAGTTTCATGCATCTTTATTATCACTCTCTTTGTCATCACCAGGGCTGTTTTTTGACTTCTCTAACAGTTTTCTAGAGTACACCACTTTCATTGCAGACCTTTTGAATCCATTTATGATGAAGACACTGGAGACTTTATCCCAGGGCAGGAATAACCATTTATATACTGTAACGTTTGGTTTTGTTCACATTGGTCCTGCTAATGATACACATGATTTCCACACCTTAGCCACTCTTCTGCACTCAACCTGTTTTACTGTGACATGCATACAGAAGACTATATACTACATATGTGTAGTATTTAAAGAACTATAGTAAAATGAAGCTTTGAAAATCTACCAAAAGAAGAACAAATAGTACGTTACCAGTTCCAGTGTTTCTCCCCAACTTCATTCATCTCACATGTGCCCACTCTCACTCCATCCTGGAATTTGTAATTATTCCCTTATTTCTCTGTATAGTTTTACCACATAGTTATCTGTCTGGCCTTATGTAAGATGTTGTTTTTGTTTGTGCTACTTTCCAACTTCGTATAAATGTAGTGGTAGTGTATGTATTCTGTGACTTGCTTCTGTTGTTTAACAACATACTGTGAGATTCATGCATTTTGTACATGTTAACTGAGTTCTTTTTATTACTATGCAGTATTCCCTCATATGACTCTAATGTCTCAAGTATATTTATCCATTCTAGTGTTGATGAATATTTGAGAACCGACTTTTTTTTTTTTTGCTTTTCTGGTGGCTCAGATGGTAAAGAATCCACCTGCAATGAGGGTTTGATCACATGGGGTTCGACTTGGGTTTGACCCCTGGGTTGGGAAGATCCCGTGGAGAAAGGAACAACCACCCAATCCAGTGTTCTGGCCTGGAGAATTCCATGGACAGAGGAGCCTGGCAGGCTATAGTCCATGGGGTTGCAAAGAGTCAGACGCAACTAAGTGACTTTCACTTTTTTTTTTTGCTATTTCAAACCATGCTGCTATAAGCATTCTTGCATTGAAGTGTTCTCATCTACTTGTGCAGAGATTCTCCAGGGCACACACCAAAACAGTAGTGTGGCAGTGCTAGTTCACACTGCTGTTACCCCACAACCTCACCACCCCTTGCTATTGTTCTACTTCTAATGTTTTGTGCATTTACCTACTACTAATGAGGATGAGTATCTTTTCACATGATTAAGGGGCTACTCCTGTTTAATCTTCTGTGAAATGTCTTGTTTAAATCTTTTATCCATTTTCTATGTTTTTTGGGGGTAATTTTCTTACTGATTTATGGTCGCACTATATTTTCTGTATGCTAATCCTCTGTCAGATGTATAGATACTACAAATAATTTCTCCTAGTTTGGGGCTTGTGTTTTCTTCCTCCTTATGGGTATCTTGATGGACAGAAATTCTTAGTTTTAATGAAATAAAATTTATCAACCTTACTCAAGCTTATTAATATATTCTCCTATATTATCTCTTTGATACACTCCACATTTACCTTTCATCTTTTCGGCTCTGGATTAGGAGGGTGCTGAGGGTGTTAGCGGAATAGTGAAGAACCCAGTATGCCTGGAGCAGAGTGAATAGAGGAGGAGGAGCGAAAGGTGAAGCAGAGAAGTAAGCAGAGCAACATCACATGGGCTTTGAGATCAAGGGCTCCTACTCTGAGTAAAATGAGAAGCTGGGATGGAGGATTCTGAGCAGAGCGACATGATCTGACTTATGTTTCAAAAGGTTCCTTCTGGCTACTGTTCAAAGAATAAATTTAAGGAAGACAAGAGAGGAAACAGGAGACCAGCTGAAGGACCATTGCTGTAATCCAGGTGGGAGAACATAGTGGCTTGGAGCAGGTAGCATGGTGAAAAGGGATCAAAGCCTGGCTCTATTTTGAAGGTGGGGGTGATAGGTTTCCTCATCGACCTGATGTAGTTGGGAGAGAAAAGCAAGAAGCAAGGGTTTTGGCCTGAGCGACTGAAAGGATGGAGTTGCTGCTAATAGAGACAGGAAAGACTGCAGAAGGAGCAGGTTTTGTGTGGAATGTTAGTGTTTGACATGGGAAGACTGAGATGCCTGCTAGATATGCAAATAGGATCTTAAGTGAGCACTTTGATGTCAATTCTTACCTGGAGAGTTCCATGGACAGAAGAGCCTGGCAGGCTACAGTCCATGGGGTAGCAAAGAGTCAAACACGACTGAGCAACTAACACTTTTTCAGTTTCAATTGATGTCGGTTGTGGATTCAAGAGAAAGAGGCCCTGGCTGGTGATAAAAATTTGAAGGTTGTTAGCATCGAGGTGAAATAGAAAGTCCTTAGAATGAGGACTTCCCTGGTGGTCCAGTGGTTAATTCTGCACTTTCAATGCGGGGGACATGGGTTCAACCCCCAGTCAGGGAACTTAAGATCCTACATGCTTGCAGCATGGCCAAAAAATAAATTTAAAAAAAAATCCTTAGAATGGATTAGATCACCCAGCGAGTAAATGTGTTTGTGAAAGAAAAGAAGGATAAAGATTGGGCTGTGGGGCCTTCCTACATTTAGTGCCAGTAAATGAGGAAGAACCTGGAAAAGAGTCTTTGGAGGAGTAGCCAAAAAGAGGAAATCCATATAAGAGGTAAACATATTTCAAGGAGAAGTCAGTCATCAACTAGGTTAAAACAACAGGAAAGTATTTACAAACTGCAATCAGTCAGCACATGTTAAGCACCCACTGGGGAGTCAGGCCCTAGTGATTAAAAGAATGAATAAGCCAGAGAGCCAGGGCCCATGGCCTCCAGGAACTCTCAGCATTGTAGTGGGGACAGGTATGTATTCAAATGAGCACTGGGACTATGTAAATGAGCAGGACACCTGCTAGGCCAGGCGCAGCCCTGGTACAGAAGCACAGAGGAGGGGAGTAACCTGTTATCCATTGCCTTCTCCTGGCAGTCTTGTCTACAATCACACTTTCAACGCCCCACCATGACTTTTACCTCCGATCTGTATTTCAGTCCAAACTTCTCCCCTAGCTTTCATCATATCAAGCTGCCTGCTAAGACCTCTTTACCTGAAAGTTCCACAGTACGTATCTCACACACAATATATCCAGAATGGAATTTATCATTTCCTTTTTTCTCCCTCTTTCCTTGAGATTGTACTTTGCAAGGTATCCAAACACATAATGAAGATATGATTACAAAAATAAGCTAGTCCTAGTATAAATATCCCAGAAACCCAATAATACACAAATAAATGAATATAGTGGATAAAGGAATATATAAATGAATTTCAGTTCAGTTCAGTCACTCAGTCGTGTCCGACTCTTTGCAACCCCATGAACCGCAGCACACCAGGTCTCCCTGTCCATCACCAACTCCTGGAGTTTACGAAAACTCATGGCAACCCACTCCAGTATTCTTGCCTGGAAAATCCCATGGACGGAGAAGCCTGGGAGGCTACAGTCCATAGGGTCGCAAAGAGTTGGACATGACTGAGCAAAAAGTGGAGGAAGAATATGGAGTGCTGGCTGTTTAGGGCATAAAGGCCTGTTATCTGACCCTGCTGCACCTTCCAGACCCATCTAGGTCATCCCTGGCTCACAGAGGATGCTCAGCCATTGCCCACTGTGTGTAGTTCCCCCACCATCTACACCCTTTCTCACGTCCACACCTTTGCCCTTCCTGACCTGCCCACCCCCCATCCTGTTCTCACTTTGTCCTCTTTTAGGAATCCTTCCCTGACTTCTCCCACCATGGCCTCAGTGAGGGGCCCATCCTAGTTATTTTCAAAATAGCCAAGGCACAGTTGTACTGAAGGATACAGGGATCAACGGTTACCTGTTTCTGCACTTTTCTCCTGTAGCCTTGGCAGCATCCTCCACGGTGCCTGGTTTGTGCTGAATCTCGGTGAATGCATGGTCGCCCCTCACCAGCCCCTCTCCTCTGTTTGCAGGCTCAGACAAGAGTCAGGGCATGTTGGCCTTGGCTATCAGTCCCAATCGGCGCTACCTCGCTGTCTCGGAGACCGTGCAAGATAAACCTGTCATCACCATTTATGAACTGTCAGCCATCCCCTGCCGGAAGCGCAAAATCCTTAATAGTTTTGACTTCCCAGTTCAGAAGTTTATTTGCATAGCTTTTTCTCCAGACTCCAAATACCTCTTGACTCAGACTTCACCTCCAGAATCAAACCTTGTCTATTGGCTGTGGGAAAAACAGAAAGTCATGGCCATTGTTAGAATCGACACTCAGAACAATGCTGTCTATCAGGTACTGCCCAGAATAACAAATATTGTGCAAATTATTAAAAAATAGTACAAGCTGTCTCTCATTGAATGCTTTCTACGTGCCAGGAATAGTGCTGATTTCTTAAAATGCATTTGGAAATTTGCCACACAACACTATATAAAGTATACATAATTATTGTCTCTGTTTTAAAGATGAAGGAACTGAGACTCCAACAATTTAGCAGAACCAGGACTCCCTGACCCCAGGGTCTATGTTCTTTATTTTGGCCCAGAACTGCTTGTTGGTCACAAGTCAGGTTCAGAGGCAGTTTGATCAGTTTGCTCTCTCTCCCCAGACCTGGCCTCTACTGGGAAACATTTCTGGGCAGTGGGAAGACTTCAGGAAAGTGGTGTGAGGTCGTAAATGTTTAGGAAGCTATCCATGAAATTGCAGTTATTTGAGGAGCAGAAGTTTCTATTGTGCTTTGAGGGTAAAATGCAGAGGATGTGTCAGGAGGCTGGTTGGGTCCCAAGGAGGCTTTGCTTGGAGCAGTCAACCTGGTCTGAGATCTAGTGCTCAGTTGTACAGGTCCATGCACAATTCTGTTCAGGTTCAGAGATACTGGCTAATCAGCTTCTTGGGCACAGACTCTGTTATTCTCACAAGAGGCTGGCGTGTGAACCAGCATGTCCCAACCAGAACACACATCATCTATCCATGTGTTTCCTCCCTTGAGAAGTGAACTTGTTAATCAACAGGTTGTTTGGTGACTACAGAATCAGAGCAAAGACAAGTAGAGCCTGAAGATTATTTCATCCAGGTCATAGTAAGGCATGCTACAGCATCCTAGTCAGAGCAGGGAGCACCTTGTCTCAAACAGATTCAGGAAACATTCACTGGATGCCTGCTCTGAACTTGCCACTGGGGATACAGAGATGAAAAAGGCACAGCCCCTCCAGGCACTCACCATCCAGTGTGGGTGACAGATTGACTGCAAATGGGGATGAGGGTAAAGGTAAAGGAGGCCTAGTCCCTGACATGTGGCTCCTTCTCCCTGGACAGGCCACATAAACCTGCCTGACCCTCATTTGTCTGTTTTTAGCTGAGCTTTCATTCTGTTTTGCTAACACAGAGTATGGTGATTGTCAAGACCTGCTCATCCTGCTTTTTGGTCTTCATCAGATGACTTTTGAAGGTTTCCTAATTTGACTCATGGACCCTATAAATATAATGGACATAGATCTGTCCTCTTATCAAATATGTCTTAAAATTATATGATTTAGTGATGTTTAAAGGAAGTTATGACTAACCTAGACAGCATATTCAAAAGCAGAGACATTATTTTGCCAACAAAGGTCCATCTAGTCAAGGCTATGGTTTTTCCAGTGGTCATGTATGGATGTGAGAGTTGGATTGTGAAGAAAGCTGAGTGCCAAAGAATTGATGCTTTTGAACTGTGGTGTTGGAGAAGACTCTTGAGAGTCTCTTGGACTGCAAGGAGATCCAACCAGTCCATTCTAAAGGAGATCAGCCCTGGGATTTCTTTGGAAGGAATGATGCTAAAGCTGAAACTCCAGTACTTTGGCCACCTCATGCGAAGAGTTGACTCATTGGAAAAGACTCTGATGCTGGGAGGGATTGGGGGCAGGAGAAAAAGAGGATGACAGAGGATGAGATGGCTGGATGGCATCACGGACTCGATGAACGTGGGTTTGGGTGAACTGTGGGAGTTGATGATGGACAGGGAGGCCTGGTGTGCTGCAGTTCATGGGGTCGCAAAGAGTCGGACACGACTGAGCGACTGAACTGAACTGAAAGGATCCTGTGAACTACTTGGACTAACTAATAATTAGTTAAATGGGAAATAATTCCATCAAGTTTAGCTTTATGTCTCTTTTTCTTTCATTCTTTCATATTTTACAGGTGAGCTTCAATCCCCAGGATAACACTCAGATTTGTATCACTGGAAATGGGATGTTTAAGCTTCTCCGTTTTGCCGAGGGAACCCTGAAGCAAACTAATTTTCAGAGGGGAGAACCCCAAAATTATCTCGCCCACACCTGGGTGTCTGATGACAAGATTATTGCTGGCACTGATACAGGCAGACTCTTCCTCTTTGAATCTGGAGATCAACGCTGGGAGACAAGTATCGTGGTCAAGGAGCCCACCAGCGAGACAAAGAACCTGGGGGTGATCCAGGAATCAGAGAGGTAACAATGCCCTCTGGGCTGGAGCTCTTAGAAAAACACACTCATCTTGCCAATAGCAACACCCCTAAAACAGCACTCTAAAAATCATTCCTTTATCTTTTCTAGTGTTCATCCATATTCAGGGTCAAATTTGATGTTTATAACCATAACCTACGTACAACTATTTTTATTTTTATACCTAATCTCATTTTATAAGTGTTTCCCTGGTGGCTCAGATGGTAAAGAATCCATCTGCAATGCAGGAGACAATCCTGAGCTGGGAAGATCCCCTGGAGAAGGGAATGACTACCCACTCCAGTATCCTTGCCTGGAGAATTCCGCAGACAGAGGAGCCTGGTGGGCTAGAGTCCATTAGGGTCACAAAAAGTCAGACACAACTGAACAATTAACAGTTTCACAGGCTGGTATGACTTAGTCTTCAAAACTACCTATTTTTGAAAATATGTTTTCTACTGGCTTCCCAGTTTACTAAATCAATTAAATAAATATCCCCCAAGCCTTTGCCATATACAAGGCATCTTGCTAAATGCTGGGGACACTGTCCTCAGGGCCTCATAATTCGATAGGAAGCATGAGACTAATAAGGAAATACAAGGAAATGGCAGGCAGTGTGACAGAAGTGTATGGACCAGAGAAGGGGCTCAGGATGAAGCTGCCAGTTTTACCTCGGCTGCAGCCAATCATAGTCATCTCTCACTCATACTGGACAGTACCATTGTGTGGTCTAGACACTGCCTTAAACACTCTGTGTATAACCTCGTTTGAGCCTTACCCACCCTACATAGTACATATTATTATCACACCCATATCGTAGACTCTAAGAGGTTAAATGCCTCACCCAGGATCACAGCACTGTTAAGTAACAGGCCAGGATTCAAAGCCAGATGTCTGATCCCAGTACCCGAGCCTGCAATCAAAACAGCACCCTATAGATTCCTCTTCTTCAGTGTCTTTGGGTTCACCCATTTGTACCACCCCCATGCCAATGACATTTCCTTTTTTTCATAGTTATGTTGAGAACTTCCTAATAAGGCCATTTCCCTCCAGTTTGCTGTGTTCCCCATCTTTGAGTGAGTCCAGGACTCCAAGGATAAAGCTCAGACTCTTGACCTTGGCCCACATGTCCCTGCTGCTCTGACACTTCCCTATATCTGCAGCATCAGCGCTTGCCTCTGTCTACCACATAATCCCTCACGCACTCTCCTACTTTTGGGCCAGTCTGCTCCTACACCGACCCCACTTCTCTGGACACTGCCACGGCCGTCTTTGCGCTTCTGGTCTCAGCTGGGAGCCCTCAGCCTCTGCTCATCTCAGACAGCTGTTCTTCTTCTATATCTGTCCTTAGGTTTTCTTGTTAGCTGATAACCGGCCCCTGCTATCCTACTCAGCAGTCCCAGACAGTCCTTATCATATGCCCCCTAGACCATCAGCTTAGGAACTGGGTCAACTTATTTATCATTGTTTCACAGAGTCATTAACATAACTCTGGTAAATGTTATATGAATGAATGAGTGAATGCAAATATGCATAAATGAATGAAAGAGAAAGAAAGGAAGGGAGGGGGAAGGGGAGGAAGAAGAGAAGGAAGGAAAGAAAGGGAAAGGGAGGGAAGGGAGGGAAGGAAGCCAAAACCTGGATTTAAATCTCAGCTCTTCCCCTTACTAATTATGTGATCTTGGAAACAACCCCTCTGAGCTGCTTTTTTCTAAACAACAAAATGAGTATGATAATAAAAACAGGGACTCCAGAGGATTGCAAGATTTCCATATAAGTGTATAACCTTCCATCTCCCATGGAGCCCCAGTAGCACTCCCAGCCAAAGGGGGCACATTTAGGCCATGGGAAGGGGGCTCACGCTGAGTGGTTTCTCCCATCTGCATGCATGCTAAGTCGCTTCAGTTGTGTCCAACTCTTGGCGACACCATTGACTGTAGCCTGCCAGGCTCCTCTGTCCATGGGATTCTCCAGACAAGAATACTGGAGTGGGTTGCCATGCCCTTCCCCAGGGGATCCTCCTGCCCCAGGGATGGAACCTGGGTCTCCCACATTGCAGGCAGGTTCTTCACCATCTCAGACACACTCCCACACCCAAGGACAGTCCTTTTTTCTCATCCCTGGCACAGTTCATCTCCTTGGAACCGTCTCTGTTATCTGTGTGTGCTATTTTCTTTTCCAGCCTGATCGAATTTCCAGCAGTCACCTCCCCAGTCCCTTCCTACGAGCAGGTCACGATGACCAGCAGCCACAGCCAGCTGTCGCTGCCCCAAGTGTTTGCCATTGCAGCCTATTCAAAGGGATTTGCCTGTTCTGCCGGGCCAGGGAGAGTTCTTCTGTTTGAGAAGATGGAAGACAAGGAGTTTTACCGTGAGAGCAGGGAGATCCGGGTAAGGAGGGGAGGAAGCAGCAGTGCTGGGGTCCAACTGGCATCTGTCCTCCAGGAGCAGAGCACTGACGCAGTGTTTGACGCAGGGAAGGGGGCTGAGCACAGAGCATAAAGGGACTCGAGCCATTTGTCCTGAAGGCAGTTTTAGGATGGATTGGACAGAGTTGCAGCATAGAAATAGGGAGCTCTGCATCGGAATCCTGGGGGAGAACTTGGGCAAATTGTTTTCTCTTCAAGTTCAGTGTTCCCGTAATGTATATGGATATTTTACCGTCAAGAACACCACCTGATATGGGACTTCTCTGGTGGTCCGGTCGCTAGGCTCTGCACTTCCAGTACAGGGGACCTGGCTTCTAGATCCTTGGTCAGGGAACTAGATCCCACTTGCCACAGCTAAGAGTTTGCATGCTGCAGCTAAGATCTCGTGGGCCACAGCTAAGACCCAGCACAGCCAAATAAGTAAATAAATATCTTTAAAAAAAAAAAAAAAGAAAACTACCTGGGCCTCCCTGGTGGCTAAGAGGGTAAAGCGTCTGCTTACAACGCGGGAGACCTGGCTTCAATCCCTGGGTCGGGAAGATCCCCTGGAGAAGGAAAAGGAACCCCACTCCAGTACTCTTGCCTGGAAAATCCCATGGAGGAGAAGCCTGGTAGGCTGTAGTCCATGGGGTCGCAGAGAGTCAGACACGACTGAGCAACTTCACTCCCACTTTCACCTGGTATGCAGCAGGCATTCAGTAAATCTTTGGGGGAAGAAATGATACAAACTGTTGTGGAGAGAGATTTTACCTGGTTGGGGAAGAACCAGGAAGATTTCGAGTGTCTGATGGTCATGGTTGAAGAAGGGTTGTAGAGGATGAATAACATTCGACAGGAAGAAACAGATCAGGAAGTCCAGGTGAAGGGAAGAAATTAAGCAAAGGCACCCCTGATAGGGAGCAGTGGTGTGTTTGGGAGATATCTGTTCCCCAGTGGAGGGGCCTTAAGTCCCTTGAAGGGAACGAGAGGACTAAGGCTGGTGAAAAGATGGCAAACCCCAGCCTGAGGAGTGAGTATGTAAACGGGAAAGGCATCTTGTTTTCAATGGAGAAGCACTATGCTTCAGAAAAGTGATCTGCCTGTGATATTAATACATGGTGTGGGCGATTTGAAAGCATTGGATATGGAGTGGTAAACACACATTAAATGAGTTAGACTTGACTCAAGATTTCCTGGCTGAGTGACTTCACATGAGTTGCTGAATGTAGCAAACCTGTGTCTGTTCATTAAGGAAACAGCTCACCCTGGTGGTTATCGAAAGGATTAAACATATGTGTGATCACTGGATGCAGTTCAGTTCAGTTCAGTTCAGTCCCTCAGTTGTGTCCAACTCTTTGCAACCCCATGGACTGTAGCATGCCAGGCTTCCCTGTCCATCACCAACTCCCAGAGTTTACTCAAACTCATGTCTATCACGTTGGTGATGGCATCCAACCATCTCATCCTCTGTTGTCCCCTTTTCCTCCCACCTTCTATCTTTCCCAGCATCAGGGTCTTTTCCAATGAGTCAGCTCTTCACATCAGGTGGCCAAAGTATTGGAGTTACAACTTCAGCATCAGTCCTTCCAATGAATATTCAGGACTGACTTCCTTTAGGAAGGACTGGTTGGATCTCCTTGCAGTCCAAGAAACTCTCAAGAGTCTTCTCCAACACCACAGTTCAAAAGCATCAGTTCGTCAGCGCTCAGCTTTCTTTATACTCCAACTCTCACATCCATACATGACCACTTAGCGTTTCCCAATTTCAAGACTGAGACAGGATGAGAGCCCAGCAGGACACTGAGAAGGCGAGGTCGTTCACTCATTCAGTCAACAAACGTCTGTCGGTCGCCTGTCAGGGACCAGGCTCCAGGGTGGGGCCTGCGGTGGGCACATTGGATGTGGCGCTTCCCCCACGGGCCTCACTGTCTGGGGGAGGGTGCGAGGCCACACCGTGCAGTCACTGAGCGCCTGCCATGTGCCAGGCCCTGCTCCAAGCAGCAGAGGACACAGAGGGAACAGACAAGGTCCCCGGTCCACAGGCTGCTGTTCCACTCTATGCAGTGTGACATCTGGGACAATAGAGGGAACTCCTGGGTGCTGTGGGCACAGTGAGGGACTGTCAGGGCCCACGCAGCCCAGGGTGGTCAGGGAAGGCTTCCCAGAGCCTGGAGAGCAGAGAGAGTAGACTTCATGAGGACGGGCTAGGAGGTGCAAGGAAGACAACTCCACGCAGAGGGAGGGCAGCACAAGAGTCCAGGGTGTTCAGGGGAGGAAGGTGCCCAGGTCACTGCTGCAGGCTCTAGGAAAGCCCAGAAGATGAGGGCTGGCAGGGCGTCGGGCTTTGGTGATAAGGAAATTTCTGATGTTCAGGAGGACAGTTTCAGTAAATGAGGCCGTGGAAGCCGCGTTATAAGGAATTAAGGACTGAGTGGGTAGTGAGGATGCAAAGGTGGTATATGCAGACCAGATTTCAGTAAGTGTGGTTGTTCGTGGAAGGAGAGGAAAAACAGGGAGAAGGAAACCTCGTTTAACAATGTCCACTGGGAACTCCAGGCCCCCGAGACGGCGGCAGGAGCTGCGGGACCCCTTCTCTTCTCTCCGCCCTGTCACCCACCCCATGTGATAGAAAGGCCTCAACCTTCCCCTCCGCTGCCCTGAAGCGCACTGCGTACCTGGTGCAGATAGGAGCCTGCTCTGAGCTCCCACCCGCTGGGCGAGCATGGGGCTAGACCAACGCTTGTTCTGAGGGGGGATCTCAGATGTACAGATGGATCAGTTTCATCTGTGCTGCTGCTCATTATTCAGCCACTAGTCACTTAAAGGGGAGTAGGAAACCCACAGAAACTGAGACACTGCAAACCCCACCTTCTCCACATCTGAGGAGCCTCCAGGAAGCAGGCCGATAGGAGTCTGGAAGCTGCAAGTATCTGAGAGCATCTTAAAGTCCAAGGACAGCTGACAATGCAGAGGCCTGCTGACCGCTGTCCTGTGTCTCGGGCAGATTCCTGTGGATCCACAGAGCAATGACCCAAGTCAGTCGGACAGACAGGACGTGCTCTGCATGTGCTTCAGCCCCTCCGAGGAGACGCTGATCGCCAGCACCAGCAAGAGCCAGCTCTACAGCATCACCATGTCCCTGACGGAGATCAGCAAGGTGAGTCTCGCCAGCAGCGCTTCCTGCCAGCCTGGGGACGGGTCACCACTGGGCACGTTTTGATCCAATTCCTGAGCATAGGCCCATTCACCCCTTCATAACAAAGCCAAAGAAACTCTAATTTCAAGGTGTCCTTGTCGGAGCACTCCAACACCCGCAGGGGGCCGGGGTGGGGGACACCAGAATCTGATTGTTGTAGCCTCTTTGGATGGCATCACCGACTCGGCAGACATGAGTTTGAGCAAGCTCCAGGAGTTGGTGATGGACAGGGAAGCCTGGCGTGCTGCAGTCCATGGGGTCGCAAAGAGTCAGACATGACTGAATGTCTGAACTGAGCCTCTTTGGAGAACACCTTGGAGGTCTCTCTCAGATTTAAATTGTACCTATCTTTTCCTCAGCAAGCAAGTGTACTTAAGGTATTTAATATACTGCAGTACCTGCTCCTGTGCACAAAGACATTTATGTATAAAGATTTATCATTGCTTTTGTTTTTAAATAATAAAGAAAGTCAGTATGAATACACTGTCGATATTGCAGCAAAAAGGATAAAAAAGAAGCACTTTGTACTGATAAAACGTTCATTTTATCAAACAGACATTACAGTTTTAAATTTGTATGCAGATAATAGCATGTACTCAAAATATAGCCTGCAGACTTTGGCAGGACAACAAGGAAAATAAACCACCTACAATCACAGGAGGTTTTAATACATCTTTCTCAGCAATGATGGTTTTTAAAATAATAACCCTATTGAGTTACTCATACACTATACAATTCACCTACTTAAAGTGTACAATTCAATGGTTTTTAGTATATTCCTAGAGTTATGCAGCCATTACCACCATCAATTTTAGAACATTTCTTCACTCAAAAAAAAAAAATGCTCTTTAGCTATTATGCTCCCATCATCCCATCTGCCTCCCCCCAGCTCTAGCCAGTCACCAATGTCTTGTGTCTCTATAGATTTGCCTTTTCTGAATGTTTCATAGCAATATGTAGATTCTTGTGACTGGCTTCCTTCACTAAGCACAGTGTTTTCAAGTTTCATTCATGTGCGAGCATGTATCAGTACTCCATTCCTTTTCATAACCAAATAATAGTCCATTGCATGGATATACCACTTTTGTTGGTCTAATCATCAGTTAATGAATATTTGGGTTGCTTCCACCTTTTGGATATTACAAATACTGCTGCTATAAACATCTATGTACAAGTTGTTCTGTGGAAATACATTTTTATTCTTCTTGGGTATATATCTAGCAGTGAAATTCCTGAGTCAAGCAGGAACTCCATATTTAACCACTTAAGGAATGGCCAGATAGTTTCCCAAAGTGCTGAACTGTTTTATATTCCTATCAGCTGTGTACGAGTGTTCTAATCTCTCTATTTTTGTCAGCACTTATTCTTATCTGATGTTTAATTTACATTCATAACAGCCGTTGGTCTGTGGTTTTCTCATGATGCCTTTGTCTGCATTTGGTATTGGGGTAATACTGACCTCACAGAATGAGATACAGAGATAAGGTGGAAAAGAGAGAGTTGCTTTTGTTTCAACACAAGGGAGATTTGAGTGTATTTAAAAGCTTGTAGGCTAATATGTAAATTATTCTGTCATATACCCCAGACTAGACATTTTTATCATTTCCACGTGGGGGGACCTCATTCCCAAGGACTCAGAAAGGACTGATTTGATGGCTGGATTTTCAGTCTGTCTGCTTTCTCCATGGAGAGGGGTGAGCTCACTGCATAGAGCTTCTCTCCCTGCTGTTAGGCGTGCCTCTCAGAGGGAAGGTTGCCTGGAAAGGAGAGAACCAGACCAGAGAGCGGGATCTTCCGTAGAGTGGAGTGTTTTCACTCTCACTTCCAGGATGTGTAAGTCTCCTGCCTGCCTCCACATGTACACTCTGCTCTTAGGCCTCCGAATTATACTCTGTTTGGTTGCCAGAGTGATCTTGTCAAAGCCCAGATGTGGTTGTCACAAAATTCACATGTTCCACCACCTCCACCATTGTCACACCCTCAGCCCCTCGGTGACCTTCCGGTGCTCTGAGAAGAACTGGACTAGGAGCACGGGGCTGGGTGATGTCTGGCCTGGGCTGCGCTCTGTAGCCCCATCCCATCACTCCACCTGATAGGACAGGCCCTTTGATCACTGGGACTCTGCATGTTCCTTCTGCCAAAGGCATCAGCGTTCCTGCCTCTGCATGGGGCACTCATACTCTCCTCTTCCCCACATTAATTCTTGTTAGTTCTTGCTCAGCCTTCAAGGGGGAAGAAAGCTACTAGGAATGTGCTAGTAGAGACAGGGAGGTTGAAGATATTAGAGAAAGTACGGGAAGCAGGTGGAGAATGGACATAGTCTGTGCCTACCCCCTGTTGGCTCAGACGGTAAAGAATCTGCCTGCTATGTGGGAGACCTAGGTTCGATCCCTGGGTCGAGAAGATTGCCCTGGAGAAGGAAATGGCTACCCACTCCAGTATTCTTGCCTGGGAAATCCCATGGACAGAGGAGCCTGTCAGGCTACAGTCCATGGGGATCGCAGAGAGTTGGACACAACTGAGTGACTTTCAGTTTCACTTTTCACCCCTTCTTTCTGACAGCGCAGCACCTCTTTCTGATACAGCAGAGGGGGGTAGAATAGATGCAGATAGTTTCTAAGTGGGGAAGGGTCTGAATTTGAGGGAGTTGCCAGTTCAGCCTTTGTCTTGGCTTGTGAGCAAAGTATATACACCTCATTGAGTTTCCCAATCATCACTTCTCATGCAGAAGTCCCAGGTATAATGCTTCTGATAACAAACACCTGAAGTCTACATGTAACATGCCGACTGGTGCAATATGATACATTTTAAAATCATTCACCCAGTTCTCCTAGCTGCAGCTGATGGACTTATACAGTCTCTCTGCATAAGAATAGAATACAGACTGTATTCTATTTCTAGAAATATATCTGTTGTGTGGGGCCCAACCTATTGGTAGTGAAGCCATCAGCTAGGAATGCTGGAGGCACTCACCCATAGCTGCATCTCTCCCAGCAAGCCCCACACACACTTCCCCCACCAGGGCCAGTGCTGGGGCCAAACAGGCCCTTTTGGTTCTTATTACAATTAAAGGATGCACTTGAGCAAAATCCACCAGGGAACTTTGAGGAACAAGATTTCTTACTCACAGGTCCTGGAGGGCACACAGCATGCCCAAGGGCCATATGCAGTGAGGCCATGCGTAAAGAGAGAGGTGGGCCAGGGGCTCTGCTTTTATCAGGGTTTGAGGATGGGGTGTCAGGGTTTCGAGAGTTCACTATTTAATGCTAATTTAGCCACGAGTGTGGGAATTAGGGTACAGGAAGAGTGGGATCATTCAAGAAGTCAGTTATTTAAGTATCCAGGGCTTTCTACAAAAAGGATCTTCAAGGGTGGGAGCAACAATTCTTTAGCTGGTTGTTTTGCTGGTAATTGTGTCATATAACTGCAATATGTTTATTCAAGCTGGAGGTCTTTTGAAATAGATGCCTTGAGACTCAAAAACTTACTGTCAGGCACTTACTCTACAATATCTAAAGAAGTAATCAGAGAGGTACACAGATTTACTTGCAAGAATATTTAGTCCATGTTACCCCCTTGATAGCAAAAATTTGGAGACCACCTAAATGTTCCCACAGTAGAAGAATGGATAAATTAAATCCTGGTATATTTATAGAATAAAATATTTTATGTCCATTAAAATGTTTTAAAATTATAATAGCATGGGAGAATATGCATTATGTTAAAACAACTTGCCCACAGCCTGATTTCTGTGCATCTGGGCTAATTAACATCCATAAGCAGTAATGAGAGCTGGAGTGCCTGGCCAGTCTTTTGCTTCCTCTGCTCGGTCTGATTCTGTGTGATTTCTCCAGGGGGAGCCTGCCCACTTTGAGTATCTGATGTACCCATTACACTCGGCATCCATCACTGGTCTAGATACTTGCATCCGCAAACCCCTCATTGCCACCTGCTCTGTGGATCGGTCCATCCGCATCTGGAATTACGAATCAAAGTAAGAAATGAAAGGCTTTGCTACTGGAGTGTGCAAGATTTCGGTTGTTAAATTTTTCCATGCAAATTATTTTAGAGAGTTTTCAATTTTAATTACTTAGAAGCTTTCAGCTGGAAACCATTTATAAAAAAATCAAGTCCGTCAGACTTCCTTTTTCTCTTTTCACTCTTGCATGAGCTAGAAAATCACTTTGTACTTTATTGTTTACTATGTGCCATACACTATTCTTGGCCCTGGGGACATAAAGAAACCAATATCTCACCTCCTTCCATATCCTCCTGTGTCCTTTGACCTTTCCTGTCCCCTTGCCACTGCCTCCCCACCCCCACTGGACCGGTTCTTTGTTTCCTGGAGCTCTCCAGATCATTGTTTCCTCCTTTCAATCCTGATCACTGCCCCAACAACCCTCAGCTTCCAGCGATTTTATCCTCCAGGCACAGCTTCCCTGAGAACCTCCAGCCTAGATTGGCCCCAGAATATAACTTCTTTGCTTTTACATATAGCTGCTGGGGCTGCTAGGGAAAAAACTGTGCAATACTTCTGGGTTGGAGATCTGAATGGAGCTGTATCTTCAACATCCCGAAACACCCCTTGATCAGTCCCTTCACATGCCGTACTCATTGCTGAACGCTATCCTCAAGTAACCAAAATCTAGAAAAAGAGGCACCAACAATTACAAGTGATACAGTATCTCAAATCCCGTTATAAAAATACGTACCAGATAGAATGGAATGCTCAAGAGACTTAGTGGGCTAGACTTTTATTCAGTAATGTATCTTTTTCACAGTTCTTTGGAACTATTTAAAGAATACCAAGAAGAAGCTTATACAATCAGCCTTCACCCATCTGGACACTACATTGTAGTAGGGTTTGCTGACAAACTACGCATTATGAATCTACTTATTGATGATATACGTTCTTTCAAGGACTACTCCGTCAGAGGGTGCAAAGAGGTAAGAACTTCTGGAGGTAAGTATCTTGGAAAGTCAGAGTTGAAATATCACGAACTAACACAGCTGAAGAGGTAGCCCAAAGAATGTCTTAGAGAATTTTAGTGGCTTAAGAAAAATCCAATTTTTCCACCAAAGTTACTGAGTATATCGGTCCTATCCCTTTTCTTTTTTGCCCACCAGAGTACATCTTTGAACCGAACCGTGTGAGATCCCACCTGCAATCTGTCCTCTCTGTGACTGTGGAGTAATGTTTTTTAAGCATAGAAAAGAAAGTTATCACGTATTCAGAGTCACAGTTGGGAGGACAGGGTTGGCAATTGGGAGGGATCAGGGAAAATGAGCCGCAGTGAAAGACAGTAGCAGCCTATATGATTTTCCCCATCCCCCAAGATGACGTACAGAAACAAGACAGAGCTTTAAAGAATCACTTTCCCACTCTGAAACTTCTTCTACAGGCAAAATGAGTGAGTATTCCACTCTCTGATCCAAACAGCTTCATGATTCATACACATGGTAGTGTCAGCATCTTGGCCAGTATGAGCTATAGGAATAGTGACATCAAATAGGCCAATTCTGAGTCCTGTTTACACCTTCCCCCAATTCCCAGTCCTGCACGTGGTATCAGCATGAACTCTGGGAAAAGAAGCTCTCAACTACAACCTCCAGGTAAACCGCTCTTTCTTTCACTCTTGGGCTCTCCCTGTATTTCTTTGCAGTGTTCCTTTAGCAATGGAGGTCACCTGTTTGCTGCAGTCAATGGGAACGTGATTCACATTTTTTCCACCACAAGCCTAGAGAATATCTCAAACCTGAAAGGACACACAGGGAAGGTAAGTGAGCGAGCAGGGCCCAGGGAAACAAGGGCACAGAGTCAAACACCATGCTGGCCAATGGGATATAAGAGAACAAAAGAGAAGTGATTCTTTTCTTCTCAGAGGTCCCTGTCTAGTTGAGGGAAAAGACAATAAAACAAATGCACATTCAGATTTAAGTACTAACTGTAGAAAACTCAATGAAAGAAAAATATGGGTTGTTAGAAGAAGAAGTGATGGGGAGCTGACATGATGGAGATTGGTATGTTCACAAAGGCATGGTCCTAAGGAGTGAGTCAGAATTAACCAGACAGAGCTAATGGGTCAAATAATTGCTGATAGGGATCCAAAGACCCTGAGATGGAGATTGCTAGGGGTAGAGGAGGAACTATCTATGGTACTGAAACATAGGTATCAGGGATGAAACTTGGCGTGAGCTAAGATTGGTGAGGTTAGCAGGACCTGAGTTCTTGAAATCTTGTTCATAGAATCTTATAGGCACTGGTAGCTCAGCTGGTAAAGAATCCATCTGCAATGCAGGAGACCCCAGTTCCATTCCTGGGTCAGGAAGATCCCCTGGAGAAGGGATAGGCTACCCACCTCCAGTATTCTTGGGCTTCCCTGGTGGCTAAGTCGGTAAAGAATCCACCTGCAATGCAGGATCCCTGGGTTGGGAAGATCCCCTGGAGGAGGGCATGGCAACCCATTCCAGTATTCTTGCCTGGAGAATCCCCATGAACCGAGGAGCTTGGCGGGTTACAATCAGTGGGATCACAAAGAGTAAGACACCACTGAGCGACTAAGCACAGCACATACTTTATCCTCCTTTTTCCTTGAAATCACTGAAGACTCTCAGGCCAAGAAATGATATGACCATATTTGCATTTTACAAGATTACTTTGGCTGCAGAGTAAAGATTGTATTGAAAGGGATGAGGGTAAAGTGGTAAGGAGATTGTTGTGTACATGATGATAGTATTTTGGAGCAGGATGGAGCTGGTACCAATAGGAAGAAATGTATGCATTCAAAAGATATTTAGGAAGTTAAACCAGTAGTACCTGAAGGTAAACTGGACATGGACCATGAAGAAAAGGGAGATGCCAAAGACTGAAAGGGTAAGAAGTCAGCGGATGAATTTAGATAGAAAAAGCAGTGGGAAAAGAAAGGCATTCTAGGCAGCAGGGCGTGTGACAGGTGAAGGGATGGGAGTATGGAACAGGACGGTGGTTTGTGGCTTATGGGCTGGAACGCTGAGCACATCTGAGAAGTGATACAGAGAGGAGCTGGAGCAGTTTGTCGCATCATGGAGTGCGTGTGTGCCATGCCAAGGAATTGGACATTGGTCTGTAGGTGATGAGAAATAACTGGAAGGATTTAAGAAAACAAGAAATGGGATCAGAAAGATAATTTTCCAGACAGTATTGAAAATGGTTTAGAGGGAAGGGAAGCTGGAGTGAAAGAGGTCAGCTAGAAAGTGAGGGTGAGAGAGGAGCTAGGAACTAAACCATGGCTTTCATAGTAGGGACAGAGAGAAGAAAGCTATTAAGCTCCATTTTGGACATGTTACATTTGCTGTGTCCAGGAGTGTGGTATGTGAGAGTAGACGTCAGAAAGAAGTCTGGGCTAAAAATTCCAATTCAGGGAATTAGGTGGTAGTTAGTGGAAGTCAGAGGCATAGATTAGATCACTAAGCGCTCGTGCAGAATCTGAGATCTTGGTCAGGAGACAGGTGAGCAACATGTAAGGGACTAGTAAAGAAGAGAGAGACTGCAAATGAAGGTCCAGAGAGAACCTGGAATCAAGGGATTGTATCAAAGAAGCCAGGGAACTAGTTTCCAGACGGATAAAGAAGTCAGTGATCATTGACTTCAGCAACTAACAGGTCGTAAGTGTAAGCGCTATTAAGCACAAGTGTATTGGGAGCAACTGAGCTTCCTCCGCTCCAACAATGTGAATGCAGCGATGTAGAGGAAAGCACACACCAGGTGAGTGTGATGCTCTTTCTCGAACCAGGCGCATCCCCATAGGAAGCCCTACCTCACCAACCCAGGGGAGCAGCCATTTGTTCCATCACTTTACCAGAATTTATAACACCTGTCTCTAATCAGGGATATATGTTAGGTTTACAGGTGTGCTATTAAAAGAAAATACAAAAACAAACAAAAAATATAGATGGAGCATGCAGCTAAAACCATGCATATAGGGAAATTTTTAACATTAAACATGTATTGGAAAAATGACAAAGATGAAAATCAGTGATACAACCATCCATTGAAAAAGATAAGAAGTAGAACAGTAAATTAATTCAAAGAAAACAAATTATCATAAGGATAAGAGCAAGATGGAACAGAGAACATTTACACAATAGAAGATCATCAAAGCCAAACTTTGTTTTTTGAAAGCCCAAAATGGACAAACCTTTAGCAAAATTGTTTAAGGGGAAAAAGAGAGACGAGAAGATACAAGTAACCAACACGAGTAACAAAAGGGAGTTATCACTACAGGTCTGATAGACATTTTAAAAGATTACAAGAGAGTATTATGAACAACTTTATGTAAATAAATTTGAGTAAATAGATGAACTGACAAATTCCTAGAAAAATTGAATCTGTAATTTAAAACTTGACAAGGAAAACTATCACTGGAGAATTTTAAGGAAAGCATGACAGTAATCTTGGCGGGGGGGGAAAACCTCTTCTAGAGAATTAAAAAAAAAAAGTAAATACTTCCAACGTTGTTCTAGGAGGCCAGCATAGTTGTGATAGCAAAACCTATAAAAGACATCACAAGAAAGGAAAATGGTAAGCCAGTCTTTTCTGTGAACATAAAGATGTCCTAAATAAATTATCATCAAACCAATCCAGCAATATGTTAAAAGGATAATACAACATGACCATATTGATTCATTCTAGGAATACAACATTGTTTTAGATTTTGAAATCATTAGTGTATACCACATTAATATAGTAAGGATTAAAAAGCATATGCTTATCTCTATAAATCCAAATATAATAAATCAATAACATTAACAGTGTATCAATAACATAACAGATTTTAAAAGCACTTAAAATAATGGGGAATGTACTTTATTATAAAAAATCTTATATAAGACATTTATTTTAAAAGCCTACAACAATCAGCACACTTGATTATGGAACTGTGAAATTCAGAGAACAAAACATGATGCCTTCTGTTAGCCTTGTACTGGGTTCTATCCAGTGCAATAAGGGACAAAACGGAAATATGCTTTAGTCCGCAGGCTGTGCTTGGTCGACTGGTCAGTCATGTCCAGCTCTTTGCGACCTCATGGACTGTAGCCCGCCAGGCTCATCTGCCCTTGGAGATTCTCTAGGCAAGAATACTGGAGTGGGTTGCCATGCCCTCCTCCAGAGAATCTTCCCAACCCAGGGATCAAATCCAGGTCTCCCACGTTACAGGCAGATTCTTTACCATCTGAGACTCCAGGGAAGCCCAACATTAGTCCATGGGGCTGCCATAACAAAATAGCCCAGACTGGGTGGCTTATGAAGAGCAGGAGTTTTTCCTCACAGTTTGGAGGGTGAGGAGTCCAAGATCAAAGTGCCAGCACGATCAGAAGAGGGCCCTCTTCCTGGTTTCAGACTTCCTGTAGCCTCACATGGTGGAAGGAGCCTTTCCTAAGAGCACTCACCCCATTCATGAGGGGAGAACTCAGGACCTAATCACTTCCCAAAGGCACCACTTCCTATTTTCACCTTGGGATGTCAGGCTTTCAACATATGAATTGAGGTGGGACTGATGAGAGACAGAAACATTCAGACCATAACAAAATAAGAGGCATGAGGGTTGGAAAGGAAGAAATAAATCTATTACCACGGACAGCAAAACTGAGTTTGTAGAAAATTTAGAGAATTTGCAGATAAACTATTAAACTTCGTGAATCTGGGAATATTGTTGGAAGTGAATTGATTATATTTAAGTCCATTTTTACATAATAGTGACAATCAAAAAATGTAATTTAAAAGGTAGAGGCTAAGGTGGGGTGCATGGCTGAGGCTGCACCCTCTCAGGTATAGTCAGAGAGGGAACCTCAAAACTACTAGTTTCTGGCTAAACATGGAGCAAAAGCATAAACTCCATGAACTGTGACAGGAAAATCACAGTTTTCTGTTTTCTAAACAAAAATCCAACAGTAAAGGTTGAAAATATAACTCAGGCTAAGACATAGCTAAGTATGTGGCTGGCAGGACTGGAGTCATGGGAACACCCCAAAAGGTGTCCAGTTGGTCAGGAGGTTGGCTACTTAGAAGGAGATTGAGAAAATGTGTTGGCGATATTAATGTATTGGAGACTATGGGAGCCAGTCGCTCTATTGGAGAAGGGAGTTACAAATATGGGAAAGGGAAAAAGTTAGAATATTGTTTTTATTTGGCAGTTTTGTTCAGTGACTTGGTAAACTAATTCTGAGAAGTCTTTTTTTCTCCTGCAGTGGGCAGCCTCAGATGTCGCTGCTCGGATGTTTTTCTTTCTTGATCTTTTAGCCTGGTTACCTAGGGCTTGTCCCTGGGTTGACCTAAGCCACTTAATTAGTCATAGATTATGCTTAAGGCCCCTTCCCCAGTTACATTTTTACTGTTGGATTTTTGTTTAGAAAACAGAAAACTGTGATTTTCCTGTCACAGTTCATGGAGTTTATGCTTTTGCTCCAGGTTTAGCCAGAAACTAGTAGTTTCGAGGTTCCCTCTCTGACTATACCTGAGAGGGTGCAGCCTCAGCCATGCACCCCACCTTCCAGGCTGCCAGGCATAAGCATGATGTTATTTCTAAGCCTGACTTCCTGGGAGATGCCCCTGGGTCAGAAGCTTATTATTCAGTTAGCGTTGGTCAGATGTTATGTTTAAACCCTTCGTGCCTGTGAGGCTTCCATCCTGTGTTAGTGGGTTTTTGTGCAGCATAGGAGATGCTTTCAAGTGTCCCCATATCCTACTCTGATTTCTCCTGAGTGTGTGCAGCATAGCACATACATCAGCCTTCCTGATCCCCACAGTTGTCTCTCGTCCCGGAAGGGCTCTCTCGACTGTCTCCTTCCCTTGTTCTTCCTGTTATAATTCTGTTACTGCTCTGCCATTTTGCTTCTATCAGGGTGTTTCCAGCCTTCTCTTAACCGCCCTCCACCTAGATCTCCACCGATTTAGATGATGCCTGTAGGATGAAATTCTCCATGCTCTGCTCCAAATAAGTCAGTCTCCTCCAGCAGAGCTGTGGAGCTCATTGTCTTATGACCAAACGTCCCCCTGGGAAGACGTTCTGCTCCACTGCACCAGAGCGGAGGGTGAGGGGTAGCGACTTTCTTTCCGAAGAGTGACCTCCCTACTCTGTGCATGGCGCTTGCAGGTGGAAAGGGGGTGGGATCCCTCGTCTCTTCAGCTCTCCCCTCATGGTATAGAACCCCCACCCACTGAGTTAACTGGGGCAGGGGCAGGGGCAGCTGGGGTACCAGTATCCTCATGCTTCTGCACTTGGAGTAGAGCTTCCACCAGCAGGTGGGGACCGGCTAGGGGAAGGGAGATGAGGTCCTCCTGGCCACACTCGCCTGGAATAGAACTTCTGGGTGGGGATAAGAAATGCCAGCAGGTTTCCCAGGATGAAACCATAGCCAATGGCTAAGCTCTGGGGGAGAGAGGGAGCCCCACCTTTTGGCTATAGCTGCCCAGAGGACACTGGAATAAAGTGTTTGAGGATGAGGAGGGTAAAGGAGCAGATCAGCACTTATATCCTGCAGTCTCTGTTCCTCCTGAGATTGAGTAGATTTTCTTGAGTGAATGTTTCTGCATTTTCTATATGCCCTTAAGACCATTGCCAGAGACTCTAAATAACTGTTTTTATAAACTTTTTGGCCACACCATGAGGCATGCTGAATCTTAGTTCCCCAACCAAGGATCAAACCTGTACCCCCTGCAGTGAAAGAGTGGATTCTTAGGACTACCAGGGAAGTCCCTAAATAACTGTTTTTATGATTTCTAAGTTACTATTATGTAAGGGATAGGCCAGCTGAGGTTCTTACTCTGCCATTTGGAAGTACCCTCTCTATGCAATTTTTGCAACTCCCTTTGAATATATATATGTATAATTATTTCAAAATAAAAACTTTTGTAAAACATAGCAATGATTGATTGCAGCATTATAGGAATTATTTTGATTCAGTCTTTACATTCATAAAGTGAAACAAATGAGAATATTTAATCTTCAGTATTTTGCAAACATCTGAGGAAATAGAATGCTAACTTTCCTACAAAGCTATGATTTGTGTTTACTGAAGGGTATGTACCAGGAAAGGACACTCTGCCTCAGCATAGTGAATCACGTAAGGGGGTCTCCTCCTCTCCTTGAGAGGGGTGTGTGTGTGTGAGAGAGAGAGAGAGTGTACATGCACACTCCCAACTGGGCACGTCTTCATCCCCTGTAGATTCGTTCAGTTGCGTGGAATACAGATGACAGCAAGCTGATTTCCTGTGGCACAGATGGTGCTGTGTACGAATGGAGTCTGTCCACAGGAAAGAGAGAGACAGAATGCGTGCTCAAGTCCTGCAGCTACAACTGCGTCACCATCTCTCCTGACGGCAAAATCATCTTTGCTGTTGGGTCGGACCAGACTCTCAAGGAGATTGCAGATTCCTCCGTGAGTCTGCTCCTGTCCCTCCTCTGGGCTGCTGCCTTGATCTGCCGAAGACAGCTTCCTGTGTTTACAGCAGAAAGGGGTTCTCTGAGAATAGGGTCCTTCTTCTTGGGAGAACACCTGCCTCCTCACCCCTAGAGGATCAGCTCAGTAACTGTTACTTCTGGAATTTCCTGCCCAGTGCCCACCTGACTCATTTAAGTTGTGGGCCCTTTTCCATTCCTCCTTTGCTTGCTGACTGTAACTTCTCTCTCACCCTCCAGGGAAGGAGGTCAGCAGCATCTCTAAACACTCTAACCCTTGATTTGCACCTACTTCCATGGGCTAAAAACAGAACCGTAGTTATTGCTGTCACCTAAGCTTGCCTCCAGAATTGTTTGGAAATCCCCAAACTCTGAAATTTTAAAATTATGCACCTTGGCTCCCAAGTAGTTAAGGGAGGAAAGAAGAGCTTGGCAAGGTCACTTCCTGGAAAAGGAGCAGTGTCCTCCACGAGCCCAACCGTGAGGAGGGTATCTCTCCAGTATGGCCCCAGGTAGCCCCCAGTGTGGTGGTTTCCACGGCGCTGCACCAGAACACAGCTTCTTAAGGGGAGGGCCACGGTTCCCATCTCTTGTTATCCCTACTAGGTTGCACAATGCATGGCTTACAGAAAACACCCAGTAAATAATTGGTGGCTGGGTGGATGGGTGGGTTGATGGACAGTAGGGTGGATGGATGGATAGGTGGATGGATGGGTGGATTAAAGAGTGAAGGAATGAATTAATTCCCTGAGAGTGTAGTTTTGTTCCTATAAGACCTTAGAGCTCTGTAGCTCAGACAGTAAAGTGTCTGCCTACAATGCGGGAGACCCGGCTTTGATCCCTGGCTCGGGAAGATCCCCTGGAGAAGGAAATGGCAGCCCACTCCAGTATTTCTGCCTGGGAAATCCCACGGACTGAGGAGCCTGGTAGGCTACAGATAGGTGGATGGACGGGTGGATAAGTGAGTTAAAGAGTGAAGGAATGAATTAATTCCCTGACAGTGTAGTTTTGTTCCCATAATGGACATTAATAACTATTTGCTGAATAAATTTATGATCCACATCCCATTATTACTTTGAGATACACGATAGACTAGCAGTTGAGAGCATACTCTCGGGAGCCTGAGTGCAGGTGGGTGAGATGAGGTAACTTACCTAGCATCTCTGTGTCTCTGTGGCTCTGTTTCATCATCTTTAAAATAGGGATGACAGTAACTGCCTGAAAGAGTTTTTGTGAGGGTTAAATGAGTCACAGCTTGTAAAAGCAGTAGAACACTTCTGGGTATCTTATGAAAGTTTCCTTAGCGTTATTCCTAACTCCTAGAACTGTTTACTCATCAGTCAAGCCGCCAAGAAATATTTAGTTTGTGCCCTTTTATGTGCTAGACACTATGCCAGAAGCTAAAAGGGATGGAAAACACACGTTTTCAAATCCAGAAGTTGCCCTAATGATGGTATTAAAAGCAAGGAGGAGAATGGCCTGGGGACACTGGGGACACGGTTCAGCCCCTCGCCCTGAACAGAGCTGGCTGTGTTTCAGGTAATTCGAGAGATGTCAGCATTTGACGTCACCTACACAGCCATCGTCATCTCCCACTCCGGACGCATGATGTTTGTGGGCACCTCGGTGGGAACCATCCGTGCGATGAAGTACCCGCTCCCTCTGCAGAAAGAATTCAATGAGTACCAGGCCCACGCAGGTCCTGTGACCAAGGTGAGGGGGACCATTTCCCTGGGGTTCAGTCCCAGATTCAGCTCTCGAGAGATCCACCTGGTCCTGTCCGCTGCGTAGCTGCTTTATCCCTTCTCCCTCCCAGCATCTTTTCTCTCCCCTTATTTATTAATCCAGCCAAGTTTTCAGTAAACACTTACTGGCTCTTAATACTCTTTGTTTGAACTACCCCCAGGAATTTGTCCTAGGAAGTGGTCAGAGATGCCCCTGAAGATTTGTGTACAAGGTTGTTCATCATCTTATTTTGCATAATAATATGGGCCATTTGAGAGATGCTGTAGGGCCCCCGCTCAGCTGTCCTCTACAGGCCAGCACCCTCATGTCCCAGCTGATAATAGCTCACAGCTGTCCTTCTCCACAGAGTTGTTCTGGACTAAAAGGAGACATATCCTAGGAGATGAGCCCCCATCCCTTCCCAGGAGCAATAACGTGAGCACACATTTGTAAATTGTCCTTCCATCCCCCCTTGTGAAAAAGCAGTGTCCATGTTTACAATGGGATCCTGAAGAACAGGCTCTGGGAAATGTGTCCTCTCTCCTTCCTCCCTCTCTTAACTCCAATTGAACAATACCAGCCCCTGAGGTTTTTCATTAAGTCCCAAACTTTAAATTGACTTGCCTGCAGACACATCCTTATTAGGAAAGGATTTTTTCATTATAAACCAGAACATTCCTGTACTGATCCTGAGTCTTGGTCCAAAGTAAATTACTATCACATATCTCCCCACTTTGCTTTCAGTTCAGTTCAGTTCAGTCACTCAGTCGTGTCCGACTCTTTGCGACCCCATGAATTGCAGCACGCCAGGCCTCCCTGTCCATCACCAACTCCCGGAGTTCACCCAAACTCATGTCCATCGAGTCGGTGATGCCATCCAGCCATCTCATCCTCTGTCGTCCCCTTCTCTTCCTGCCCCCAAGCCCTCCCAGCATCAGAGTCTTTCCCAGTGAGTCAACTCTTCGCATGAGGTGGCTTTGCTTTAGAACCACTAAATTTTGTGGCTGTTTACTTTTCTGATTATAAAAGCAAGACATGTTTATTTTAGGAATAAAAATCCTAATGGCATCATCATTAATATACTGATGCATTTTCTTCTGCATTTTTGTGCATATGCTTTAAATAAATTAAGATCATACTGTATATACTCTTTTATTGGCTGCTTTTTTTAAAATTTGTGCTATTGTAGGCATTTTTTTGTACAATTAAATATTCTTCAAAAGCATGATTTTAGCAGCTATTCAAATATCCTATCACAATGATGGATCATAACTTATTTAACTCATCTCTTACAACTGGGCATTTAAATTATCCCATGAGCTCATGAATATCCTAGTCTGTAGATTCCTATGAGCATCTCTGATTATTTTCTAAGACTAAATGTCTAGACAGAGAGTGAATCCTGAAGGAAAGAGAATGGCCATTTTTTAAGTTCTTGACAAATTTTGGTGATTGTGAGAAGAGAGTTTCCATAGTTGACACTTCAGTTTTCATTTTTTATTTTGAAGTAACTATAGATTCACAAGAAATCTAAAAGATAGCATCAAGGTTCTGGTGCTCCTCACCTAGCTTCCCCCAATAGTTACATCTGATGCACAGCGTCAAGCCAGAAACCTGATGTGGTGCACAAGGTGGGGCCCGTGTCATTGCTCCTCATGCATAGGTGTGCGTGAGCACCACTGCGTGCAAGACACAGGACTATCCCAGCCCCACCAAGAGCCCCCTCCTGCCCCCAGCATAGTCCCACCACCGTAACTAGTCCTCGGCAACCGCTGATTTAGTTTCCATTTCTATAGCTTTGACACCTTGATCATTTTATGTAAACAATCATACAGTATATATATGAAATTATCAAGATGTCAACGTTATAGAAATGGAAAATAATCATACAGTACCTGGAGAAGGGAATGCCGACCCACTCCAGTATTCCTGCCTGGAGAATTCCATGGACAGAGGAGCCTGGCAGGCTACAGTCCAGGGGTCACAAAGGGTCAGACACGACTAAGCGACTAACACACAATCATACAGTATATGACCGTTTGAGAGGAGCTTTTCTCACTCAGCATAAAACCTTTGATCTCCATGGCAGTTATTTCATATATCAATACTTTATTCTGTTTTCTCTGAGTAGAATTCCATGGTAAGGGTGTGCCATGATTTAACTGTCTACCCCTTGTAAGATATTTGATTTTTCCCCATAGGTCTTGGGCTGCTACAAATAAAATTGCTATGAACAATTCCATACGGGCTTTTATGTTAACATAAGTTCATTTCTCTGGGGTAAATGCCCAGGAATACTGTTGCTAAGTCATATATTGCAAGTATGTTTATTTAGTTTTTCAAGAAACTGCCGAGCTGTTTTCTATTCCTTTCAGCAATACACAAAAGATCCAGTTTCTCTGCATCATTGCCAGCATTTAGTATTATCACTTTTTTTTATTTTAGCTGTTCTAATAGGAATATAGTGACATCTCATCATAGTCTTCATTTGCATTTCCTTAAGGACTAATAATGTTGAATATCTTTTCATGTGCTTGTTTGCCATCTATATTACTTCTCCATTGAGATGTCTCTGTATCTTTTGCCCACTTCCTAATTGGATTATTGGTTTGTTTTTTTTCAACTGTTGATTCTTTTGTGTACCTAATAATTGACTCTAAAGATTCCAAATCCACAGAGAACATATACTAGCCTCATCTTTTCATTCATTCCCAGAAGCCCTTGAGGGTTCCTGTCTCACTCTTTTCTGAGATCAAATCTTCCTCCCTGGGAGACTGTGCCCAGGCCTGCGTGGGGTGGGCATCTTGCACAACCACTGACTCAGTCCTGGTCTGCATGGCCTGGGAAAGCCTCCTCACCATGCTCGTTCTCCTCAGATGTCGCTCACCTTTGACGACCAGTTCCTGCTGAGCGTTGCCGAGGATGGCTGCCTGTTCACCTGGAAGGTCTTCGATAAGGATGGTCGGGGAATCAAGAGAGAGAGGGAGGTGGGCTTTGCTGAAGAGGTGCTTGTTACCAAGACAGACATGGAAGAGAAGGTAAGAATTGGATCTGACGAAGAGCAACAGGGGAATTGCCTGTCAGGCTGCGTCCAGTGTCCTGGGACCGGCATAGAGCCCCTCCCCCGCCTGGCGTTACCCCGGGGCCCCCTCCCCCCCCGCCGCCACCACCGCTCCAGCCTGTGTCCTTCCCTCGCGCCTGTGCCCCTGCCGTGTGGCCACTCTGACTTACACTGAGCTGTGCTCTTAGCCTGTGACCTAGCTCTCCTCTCCTACTCTGCAAGCAGGTGCTACTGCTGCTAAGTCACTTCAGTCGTGTCTGACTCTGTGCAACCCCATAGATGGCAGCCCACCAGGCTTCTCTGTCCCTGGGATTCTCCAGGCAAGAACAGTGGAGTGGGTTGCCATTTCCTTCTCCAATGCATGAAAGTGAAAAGTGAAAGTGAAGTCACTCAGTCGTGTCCGACTAGCTACCCCATGGACTGCCCCCGACCAGGCTCCTCGGTGCATGGGAGTTTCCAGGCAAGAGTACTGGAGTGGGGTGCCATTGCCTTCTCCTTGAAAGCAGGGACTGTGACATAATTCACCTTAATGACCAACAGTTTCCAGCACATGCCAAGCATGTGGAAGACAGTCGATAAATACTTACAAAATTCACGTGGCACACTGAATATTCCAGTTGTATCTGTGAAACTTAAATAAGAGCTGCTATCTGGAAACTTTTTTTTTTTAAGGTATTTAGAAAACAGTCCTGAAATCCACTGCTTTCAATAGTAAAACAATAAAAGTAATAATATCCAGTAACCAACCTTTTTTGGGGGAGCTTCCCTGGTGGCTCAGTGGTAAAGAAGCCGCCTACCAATGCAGGAATCACAAGTTCAATCCCTGGATCAGGAAGATCCCCTGGAGGAGGAAATGGCAACCTACTCCAGTATTCTTGCTAGGAGAATCCCATGGACAGAGGAGCCTGGTGGGCTACAGTCCTTGGGGTCACAAAAAAAAAGAGTTGGATACAACTGAGTGACTAAACAACATACCCTTAATTTAGGTTTGCCACAAACCAGACACTGTGCTAATTGCCAACACAGGAGACACAGGTTTGGTCCCTGGGTCAGGAAGATCCCCTGGAAGAGGAAATGGCACCCACTCCAATATTCTTGCCTTGGAGAAATTCAGTGGACAGAGGAGCCTCGTGTGCTACAGTCCCTGGAACTGCAAAGGAGCTGGACACGACTTAACGACTAAACAACAGCAAACCTTTTTTTTAGGTTTGCTACAAATCAAACACTGTGCTAATTACTTTATAAGTATTTTCTCATTTAAATCTCACAACTGGAGAAGGTACTATTGTTTTCCCCTATGTTTCAGGACATACTTTTGGAGAGGTTGAGTGGCATGTCCATGGTGCTACTACACATAGAGCTATTACAGTTAGGAGTAGGCCCAGAGCACCAATCCAGACTTCATCCACAGCCCACTTCCAACATCATGACCTCAGAGCACCTTTCCTCCTGTTGATCCAGCCAATAGTCCAATCACATGTGTTTGGAGCGCTCTGAGCCCTGTGCTCCCCAAGGAAGAAGCCCAGTGAGTGGTATTCTCAGGGCGTATAGAGCGTGCACAGCTGTGCACTCACTGCCGTTCATGCAGAGTTTAATGTGCATTCACTGAGTACCTGATGTTTGCTGGTCACTGGGGTTGCGTGTGTGGAAAGACAGGCCGGGCCCTGTGATCAGGAATCTCACACTCACGCAAGGGACAGCGACAAGTGAAAGCAGCAGGACCGCAATGCCAAAAGGGCCCCATCGTAGGATGATAGTCCCCTGGGGATTCCCGGAGATCACTCTGGGAGCTCCCTGGAACTTTCTGCAGGAAAGGGAAGTGGGAGGAAAGGCTGAGGGAGAGCCTGTGACAGTTGCGGTCTAAGCTCCTGCAGGCAGGCGCGTGTGTCTCCTCCTCCTTCTCCTTCTCCCTTTTCTCTCTTCTTCCCAAGGGGAGAGGAAGACACCAAACAGGACACTCCAGGCTGCACCAAAGCCTGAGGAGTCTGGGCTGCCTCCTGACCCCGCCCCCAGCTAGGCCTGACAGCCTGCCAACCGGATGTGACCAGTGTGTGTTCCCCTCACTTCTTGAAATTCCCTTGTTTCTCGGGCTCCATGGGCCCACACTCATCATTGCCTGTAAACCACTGACTGTTCCTCCCCAGCAACCTTCCCGGCCCTTCCTTCACCTGGCCTTAAGAGTCACATTGCCCAGAATTCCCAACTCTCTCTTTTTCGTTGTCCTCTTTCTGACATTCTATGTAACTGTGATTCACCCAGGCTGAATTAGTCATTAGTCATTTATTTATTCATGCATCCAACTAGTACTTGCCGAGGGATCTGCCATGTGCCAGACACTGTGCTAGATCTAGGATTACAGAAATGAAAGACATAGACGGTCCTGGAGCTCATATCACGGGAGAAGGTGTGGGTAAAATTTTATTCATTTATTTATTTTGGCCCTGCCACATGGCTTGCAGGAACTTAGTTCTCCAGCCAGCAATTGCACCCACACCCTTGGCAGTGAAAGCATGGAGTCCTAGTCATTAGACAGCCAGGGGATTCCCTAGGTAAAATTCTTAAAGGGAATCAGATGTGTAGTGAGTGTTATGAAGGAAACGGTGCTGTGGGAGCACAAAGAAGGGACCCTGACCCAAGCAGACTGGTGTCTGAGGAAGTGAGCCTTGAACAGAGCAGATGGGTGAGGGAGAGTGCTGAGGAGGATGCCGCTAGCTAGTGGGGCTGGAGTGGAGAGGATGCTGCAGAGAAAGGTTGGAGCTGAAGCAGAGAGAGGTGGTGAGGGGGCTTTTATAGCAGGTTTTAGACTTTGGAGATGGTTCCTAAGGCCCCATTGATGATCTGAGTTAGGCAATGACTTGATAGACCTTCATCTGGAGAGACTTCTCTGCAGCAGCCACGTGGAGAAGGACAGAGGCAGGAGGATGAGCAAGTGCTTCCAGTGCAGCCTGTCAGAACCTGTGGTTCCGGCCGATAAACGTGTCCCACTCATCCCCGGAAGACCGCCGGGGCCACATGTTCATCTGATAAGTGTTTATTTGGTGCTGACTCTGTTGCTGGCCCTGTGCTGGGCTCCCAGGATAATGCAGGGAAGCAAGCCAGGCCAGGGCAACCCTCAGGGAATGGTCTGGTCAGGGGAGGTGAACTTCACCCATAGTCCTCTCACTCATCTTCACCACATCAGGTACCATTCCCTAAAACCTCTCCAGAATCTTTCCACTCTGCTCTGCTCTGACCTCTGGCCAGGCCCTTGCCATCGCCCACCAGGACTGGGCAGGGCCCCTCAACGAATGCATCTACCCTCAGTCCTTCTCCAGCCCAGCCTGGGTACACACTGCCTGGCTTTGGGCATTTCTCACAATTGGTAATGACATGTCTACCTGGCTGATTCAGTAAGCGGTAAGTTCCATGGAGGCAGGAACCCTGATTCAACAAATAATTTTTGAATGCCTCCTGTGTGTTCAGCACCATCTAGGTACCTGAAATACATCAGTGTATAAAACCAACAAAGATCTCAGCCTTCTTGGAAATTGAATTCTAGTGGGGGAGGAAGACAAAAGGCAATAAGCAAAATAATACATAACATTTAAAAGTGCCAAGATCTAAGGGGTAATGAAAAGTAGAGCAGGGTAAGGGGTGGGGCGTCAGTGCTGGGAATGGGAATAGCAAGGGGAGGGAAGCAGGATTAAATCAGGTCCATGTGGACCTGGCTGAGCAGCTGACATTTAAGCATATTTGCAGGAGAGATGTGCGTTATTAGCATAATGCCTGTCACTCGGTGGAGCTCCACACTGAATAGGTGTTTTGGAGACAGAGGAAGAAGCTCATATGTCTCCAAGTGTCTGATCTGTGTCTTATGTGGAAAGATGACGCACGCTCTGAGCAGAGCTGCAGGTCCCAGGGAGCTCAAGGCCACGGGTTTAAATAGTCCGATTCAGCCGCACTGTGAATGTTCTTGATTCTGTGTCCTCCTCCCAAAGGCTCAGGTTATGTTGGAGCTGAAGACTCGTGTGGAAGAATTAAAAATGGAGAATGAGTATCAGCTTCGACTAAAGGATATGAACTATTCTGAGAAGATTAAGGAGCTAACAGACAAGTTTCTCCAGGAAATGGAGTCCTTGAAAACAAAAAACCAGGTCTGTTGAATCAACAGCCTCAAATAAGAAATTTCCTATTCACTCAAGACAACTAGCATTCACTCAAACAATAAGACATAGGATAATGTTGATAACATCAGAAATGCTTACAGCAAAGTGCTAAGTGGAAAAAGAGAAAAAAGCAGAATATAAAAACCTCTTTATGGTGAATGCTACTGATGAGGTAAAATAGATACACCTGGAACAATTTTTAAGAAAACAGATAATGATATGACCGTCTCTGGAAGTTGAGATTGTGGATAGTTTGAATTTAGTTCTTTATGTTTTTCTATAATTTCCAAATTCTCCACCAGGAGAATATTCTACCTTTCTGATAAAGAGAGACTTACTTAATAGCAAAATGAAAAGTAACAAGAAAAATAAAGTATGGAAAGAGAAAGCTTACAGAATATTGATCTCCAGATTGTCAGTAAGTTAAGTGAAATTAGTCTAAATGACCTTCTTGTCATTAACATTGATCCAAGATTCTCCTGGAATGATTTCTCTCTTCCGTACAAACCTGCCTGGCCCTTCTTCCAACACTGCCAATTTTTTGCTCAAGTGGTATTTGGTTCTTTTATGTTATCTCTATGGGTCTAAAAACACCCTGGCAGTTAACTTTAGTATTTCATTCATTTAATCAACAAACATCGGTGCCCTCTGTACACAGAGTACAAAGTTAGGTCCCTCCTCTGTCTGCAAGGAGCTTTCCTGCTCCATTAAAGAAAACACTTTCTTAGAAGCTGACACACTGACATAGCCAAGAATTTTCTTTGAGAGCAATGTGCTAACAACAGAGGATTCAAATCAATCCTTACCTTTTCCACCCAAAAATCCATTTGGTGCCTGTCCAAAACTGAACTCATGATTGACAAGATCCATTTCACAGAAGGGATCGGTATAGAGATAATATAGAACTTTCAGAGCAGACTATAATACAAATAAAAATGATAGCTTGGATGTTGTTCATAGAACAAAGTAAGGGCTTGGGAAATGTTTGTGAGTGAAGGAGGCTACTACTTATACAATTGGTGCTTCTCACAGTGGTGCTTTCCACAAACGTGTAGAAATGAGAATATTTGACTCTGTGTCTTAGGTTTTAAAAACCGAAAAAGAAAAGCAGGATGTACTCCATCGTGAACGCATGGACGACCTCCTGGACAAACAGAGCCGGGAACTGCAGGACCTAGGTGAGGCCACCCGTGGAGGGCCCTGGGCAGAGGGCGGTTGGTTGGGGGCAAAGTCCGACAGCCCTCTGGATTCAACCCCAGTCTATAAACAGCCTGCCTTTATCCCCTGGAGCTCACTGTGGTTTTTATTCCTGTGTATTCACTCATTCTTTAAACACAGGTTAAATACCTACTGTATGCCAGTAGGAGATAGAAAAAACTGTGGGTTTGGAACCTAATAGGCTGCACTGGGTCCCAGATTCACCCTGACTTGCTGGGTGCTCTAGGGAGTCACCTAACCTCCCCCAGCCTCAGTTTACTCTTCCAAAAGATGGGGGTACTGGCACCTGTTTTGCATACTCAGGACATTTTTCTTGGCCCTGAACCCCCAAACATCCCTCTGCACTTTCCTGGAAACCTTTCTGCCTAACATCGAAGGGAGGGAATCAGGTTACCTTATAAGACGATAGTGTGTGGACCCTGTAAGGAAGATGGGTGTGCATTTGAATCTGGCCTGTCTAAGCAGAAGCTCTAGCTGGTGCTGGAAGGGAATGGAAAAGCAGCCAAGGCTCCTGAGTGTCCCCGGGGCTGGTGCTACCATCCCTCCTGAAGTAACCTTCCTTGCTCTCCAGAATGTTGCAACAACCAAAAGTTGCTTCTGGAATATGAGAAGTACCAGGAGTTGCAGCTCAAGTCCCAGAGGATGCAGGAGGAGTATGAGAAGCAGCTTCGGGATAACGATGAGACCAAGAGCCAGGCCCTGGAGGAGCTGACTGAGTTTTACGAGGCCAAACTGCAGGAAAAAACCACCCTCCTGGAAGAGGTACTCACAGGAAGCTGAGCTGTGCCTCCTGTTCACAGTGCCATCCTGCAGCCCTTGCCCGGGAACAGCCCTGAGAGCCGTGGGGAGCCTCGCTTGACCTCCTTTTCCTTCCCCACCTTCCTTCCTGAGTGTGCTTCGCGGCCTTGTTTTGTTCTGTTTCTGTTTGTGTCCCTGGCAGCTAGGGGACCTCCTGAGTGGGGAGGTGCTCAGCCTTTCAGACCGCAGTTCCTTGGCTAGACTAAGTTCATCCCCATTGTTCTCTTCTCACTGTATCTTCACCGGGGAGAGCTTTCTAGCAGAAGGCTGTAGAACCTGGAGACGAATAAGGTACCTGAGCCATGGGGAAGGTGGTTGCCTGAAACCCTTTGTAGCTCCTTATGTCTCACAAGATAAAATCATTCCTTCACGGACTCAACAAACAGACCTGTGTTACAGGTTTACCAGCATAAGTGCTGGGTGGTCAAGCAAAGTGAAATGTGGGGCCAGGTTCTCAGTTGGGTGAGAGAGGCGGTCACAGACTAATGTTCATCAAAATGTAGATGGGACAGTCGGGGACGCAGACACAGAGCACCTCCCCCCTCCACCTCCTAACCCTCCACCCAGCCCCCACATCCCGTGCCGCTGGCCTGCAAGGTCAGAAAAGGCTGGTAGGAGCTACTGAGATCCTGGAGGCATGGACTCTGGGATTAACCAGGAGACAGGGAAATGCAGAAGGTTAAGAGAGAGCATCCAGGCAGAGCAAAGTTGTAGAATGTTCCAGCAGATGGGGTTGCCGCAATATCTCATTTCCTAAGATGAAGAGAAAATTGAGAGAGGCCAGATGGTCTCCTTTTTGACACAAAATTCTGGCAGATGGTGTTCTGAGAGTGAGGGGGCAGGAGAGTCATGAAGGTGTGGAGTGATTTGGGGGTTTTTTGGTGTTTTTTTTTGGCTGCTCTGGGTCTTCATTCCGGTGCACGGTCTTAGTTGCCTTATGGCATATGGGATCTTAGTTCCCCAACCAGGGACCGAACCCACTTTGGAAGGCACATTCTTAACCACTGGACCACCAGGGAAGTCCCATATGGAGTGATTTTTGAAGGGAATGACCAAGAAGAGGATGGGCAGGTCTGTAGCTGAAGGCCTAACCTGCCTGGGGCTAATTCTGGCTGCAGTCACCCCCCAGCCTGTGTGCTTTTCCACAGCAGGGCTCTGCGCGTAAACGTGTGAGCAAGGAAGGCACAGGGCAGCCCTGACCCAGAGCCGGGGCTTCACCAAATGGTGAAAATAACGGTCTGCTGGGGAACCAGCCACTGGGTCCAGGCCAGAGTCAGTAAGGAGCCAAGAGACAGTGAATGAATCAAGACTGGGCCAGGGAACGTGGTGAGGTTGAGAGCCAGGGTGGCATACCCGGGATCCAACAGCGAAGTCACCTGTGCTCAGAGAACAGGGCCTGTATTTTAAGACTCAGAGGTGGCACCGTGTCCAGGGGGTAGGCCTGAGAGTGGGTGCAGGAAGATAAGGGTTACAGCACCAGGAGACATCCTAGGGTCCTCTGTAACCACCCTGATGATGGCAGGGAAGCTGCTAAGTCGGCATCCAGAAGTCCTCGGTGAACTGGGACACTGCCTAGGTGGTGGGGGTGGACTCAGTAGGAAGTAGAGGGTGGAGGCCCCACAGACTTGGCAGAGGCTGAGCTCAGATAGCAGAGAGAGAGCCAAGAGAATTCCACCCCCACCCAAGCCCACTTGATTCCAGTTCTACAGTGTGAGGAATGCTCCCTAGCTGCCCTGCCTGCCTGCCCAGCCCCATTTCCGGTTGCCCCATCCAGCTTCCCACATCCAATGATGTGGAGCCTCTGGAATTCTTCTACACCAACCTCTGAGCCCCTGCTCAGGACGATGCTTCTTCACTTGGCTGCTGGTGTGCACCCTCAGGGACTCAGGACAAGAGCCAACTCCTTGACAATTTTCCCCTAACCCCTCACCCTCCTCCTTCCCCTTTTACAGGGCTAGGCATCCCTCTGTGTTCTCAAAGCCCCCAGACCCCTTTTGTCCGTTTGGCTTATACAACAACATCTCAGAATGCTGGGCTCTGCTTTTAGGGTGAATGGATCCTCCCAGAGTAGTGAAAGGCCACCCTTCCTCCCCAGACCTCTCATAGTGATAACAAGGCTTTTTTTCTTTTGAGTCAGCAGGATTTCAACTCAGAACTTTCCTAGAGAGATGCCTCCCAAATGTCATCTTACTGAGCTGACTGGGATTCTTCTACTTTTTAGCAGCATCACTTAGATCGAGAGCAGGGGCTGGTGGGCCCCTCTAGGTTACAGACGAAGTCCACTGGCCAGACTTCCATCCAGCAAGACTCTTGCAAAGAGAAGCCTTTGTCAGGAGGTCATTGAGCTCAGTTTTAAAACCACCTGCCTCTCTCAATCTCCAAAACACTTGGTCAAGGGATGGTATATGCAACCTGGGAGAATGCCAGGGTCAGAATCAGAAGAAAGCCACTGATTCTGCTGAGATCTACAATGTCCACCTCCAGGCTGCAGTGAGCAAGGAGGGGTCCTGCCCCAGTCACTCCCCACGCTCCACCAGGCAGAGCTTGTTCTCCCAGCATCTGAGCTCCAGGCCTTTACTCATTCAGCACCAACTCTATACCGTATACTGTGCTGGGTATTCACTGCGGTGGACAGAGATGTGGCCCCGCCATCGTGGAGCCTCCATGTCAAACAGGCATTTACTATGTGATGGGGGGTATACAGGCTTCACACAGGAAATGATACCTCAACCAAGAGCTGGAGGAAATGTCAGAGGAAGCCACGGGAAGAGGCTAGAACCAGAGGTACAGCGAGTACCAAGGTCCTATAGCTGAGGACCATGCAGAGTGGGGGAACTGCAGTTAGTTCACACTGGCAGGAGCTCAGGGCGGGAGTGATGGCTGAGGCTGGAGAGGTGAGCCAGGCCTGCCTCCTGAGAGTCTGTGGATCAGGTTCAAGAGTCCAGACTCTACCCCGAGGACAAGGATGAGGCAGAGAAGGTTTTCAAGTTAGGGGCGGCATGACCAGGTGTGCGGTTTCGAAAGCTCCCCTCGACTAGAGGATGAGATCAGACTGGAGGGAAGCATGACCAGAGGCAGGCGGCCCGCTTAGGAGGCTGAAAACAGTCCAGGCAAGAGATAATGGGGGCCTGGGCAGTGGCAGAGGCATAGAGAAGTGGATGGACTCAAGAGGCGGAAAGGGTGGTACTGACTGGATTAGGGAAGGGGGAGAAATTAAAGAGCCACTCATTCATTCAATATTTATTGAGTACCTGCTGTGTGCTGGTGTGCATTGTACACTGACAACTCATGGTGGGCATGATAGGCTAGGTTTTTACCCTCAGGGAACTTACATCTAATAGGAGAGACCATCAAGTAATTCCAGAAATAAATATAAAGTTGTAAGTGTCACAAGTTTAGTGAAAGGAAGATAGAGGGGGATGCTGGCGTCAGTGCGAAGAAAGCCAGAGGTGGAATGGCGGGTGTTCTGATGGGACGGTGATCAAAGCGATGGAGCGTGAGGCCTGATCTGGTACGGAGAGAGGGACAGACAGGACAGGAAGAAAGTGGAAGGGCCAGTGGACCCATGGCCTTGTTTTCCATTTCGGTGCTAACACTCGGTCTTTCATCCCCGTGATAGCCTTCGATGTTCACCTTGCCCTGGGCCCTCTGAGCTCCAAGGTGCCGCCTGTCCCCACCTCCCCGGGCTCACACTCTTCTCCTCTCCACGCCAGGCACAGGAGGATGTCAGGCAGCAGCTGCGGGAGTTTGAAGAGACCAAGAAGCAGATTGAAGAAGATGAAGACCGTGAGATCCAAGACATCAAGACCAAATATGAGAAGAAGCTTCGGGATGAAAAGGAATCAAACCTGAGACTCAAAGGAGAAACAGGCATCATGAGGAAGAAGGTACCGGGCTGGTCTCTGAGAGGGGTGGGGGGCGGGCCTGGACCGCACTGCAGAGAAAGCATGGGGTGGGTGGACGGGCATGGAGTCAGCTAACAGTGGCTCTGCCCAGGGTAGGGGCCGGTGGGGTGGCGGGGACTGGCAGAATTCCCACCTGAATGTCCTCAGCTCCAGCAAGTGGGTTTGGAAAGCAGCGCCAGCCAGTGTGAAGCTTCCCCCTGCATAGACAGGCAGACAGATTCTTACCACACCCTCTGATGGGGTAACCGCTGGGGCTTGTCCTCCTCTATCCTGTTTACAGGAGACAGGGAGGTTCACCATGGCACTGAGGAACCCTTTGGGCTTTCCTTTATTGGCAAGTGGGATTTAGAGTTTTCAGAGTTAAACCCTTAAGGTGGAAATGAGGTCTTTGGAGGTGAGATAGATAAAGTCTGCTCCTGGAGGTGTCCTCAGGCTCTCAGTATAGGGAGTCAGGGATGCTCCTGGTCAGACACTGTGGGTGGGAGAAGCATTGGGAGTAGAGGGTACTTAGTTTACAAGGCAGGGGAGATGTTGACGGCCAGGCAAGGAGGCATTCAGTTCACAGATCTTTATAGAATTGCCAGTTCAGTTCAGTTCAGTTCACTTCAGTTGCTCAGTCGTGTCTGACTCTTTGCGACCCCATGAATCACAGCACGCCAGGCCTCCCTGTCCATCACCATCTCTCAGAGTTCATTCAAACTCACCTCCATTGAGTTGGTGATGCCATCCAGCCATCTCATCCTCGGTCGTCCCCTTCTCCTCCTGCCCCCAATCCCTCCCAGCATCAGAGTCTTTTCCAATGAGTCAACTCTTCGCATGAGGTGGCCAAAGTATTGGAGTTTCAGCTTTAGCATCATTCCTTCCAAAGAAATCCCAGGGCTGATCTCCTTCAGAATGGACTGGTTGGATCTCCTTGCAGTCCAAGGGACTCTCAAGAGTCTTCTCCAACACCACACTTCAAAAGCATCAATTCTTTGGCGCTCAACCATCTTCACAGTCCAACTCTCACATCCATACATGACTACTGGAAAAACCATAGCCTTGACTAGATGGACCTTTGTTGGCAAAATAATGTCTCTGCTTTTGAATATGCTATCTAGGTTGGTCATAACTTTCCCTCCAAGGAGTAAGCGTCTTTTAATTTCATGGCTGCAATCACCATCTGCAGTGATTTTGGAGCCCCCAAAAATAAAGTCTGACATTGTTTCCACTGTTTCCCCATCTATTTCCCATGAGGTGATGGGACCAGATGTCATGATCTTCATTTTCTGAATGTTGAGCTTTAAGCCAACTTTTTCACTCTCTTCTTTCACTTTCATGAAGAGGCTTTTTAATTCCTCTTCACTTTCTGCCATAAGGGTGGTGTCATCTGCATATCTGAAGTGATTGATATTTCTCCTGGCCATCTTGATTCCAGCTTGTGTTTCTTCCAGCCCAGCGTTTCTCATGATGTACTCTGCATATAAGTTAAATAAGAGGGGTGACAATATACAGCCTTGACGTACTCCTTTTCCTATTTGGAACCAGTCTGTTATTCCATGTCCAGTTCTAACTGTTGCTTCCTGACCTGCCTATAGGTTTCTCAAGAGGCAGGTAAGGTGGTCTGGTATTCCCATCTCTTTCAGAATTTTCCACAGACTTAAATTGAAGAAAGTAGGGAAAACCACTAGACCATTCAGGTATGACCTAAATCAAATCCTTTATACAGTGGAAGTGAAAAATAAATTTAAGGGACTGGATCTGATAGATAGAGTGCCTGATGAACTATGATCGGAGGTTCGTGACATTGTACAGGAGACAGGGATCAAGACCATCCCCATGGAAAAGAAATGCAAAAAAGCAAAATGGCTGTCTGAGGAGGCCTTACAAATAGCTGTGAAAAGAAGAGAAGCAAAAAGCAAAGGAGAAAAGGAAAGATATAAGCATCTGAATGCAGAGTTTCAAAGAATAGCAAGAAGAGATAAGAAAGACTTCTTCAGTGATCAATGCAAAGAAATAGAGGAAAACAATAGAATGGGAAAGACTAGAGATCTCTTCAAGAAAATTAGAGATACCAAGGGAACATTTCATGTAAGCTGGGCTCGATAAAAGACAGAAATGGTATGGACCTAACAGAAGCAGAAGATATTAAGAGGTGGCAAGAATACACAGAAGAACTGTACAAAAAAGATCTTCATGACCAAGATAATCACGATGGTGTGATCACTCACCTAGAGCCAGACATCCTGGAATGTGAAGTCAAGTGGGCCTTAGAAAGCATCACTACGAACAAAGCTAATGGAGGTGATGGAATTCCAGTTGAGCTATTTCAAATCCTGAAAGATGATGCTGTGAAAGTGCTGCACTCAATATGCCAGCAAGTTTGGAAAACTCAGCAGTGGCCACAGGACTGGAAAAGGTCAGTTTTCATTCCAACCCCAAAGAAAGGCAATGCCAAAGAATGCTCAAACTACCGCACAATTGCACTCATCTCACATGCTAGTAAAGTAATGCTCAAAATTCTCCAAGCCAGGCTTCAGCAATATGTGAACCGTGAGCTTCCAGATGTTCAAGCTGGTTTTAGAAAAGGCAGAGGAACCAGAGATCAAATTGCCAACATCCGCTGGATCATGGAAAAAGCAAGAGAGTTCCAGAAAAACATCTATTTCTGCTTTATTGACTATGCCAAAGCCTTTGACTGTGTGGATCACAATAGAATTGCCAGTTCCCCCCCAAACATTTAGCCTTTGTTGTCGTTCAGTTGCCCAATCATGTCTGACTCTTTTCGACCCCATGGACTGCACCATGCCAGGCTTCCCTGTCCTTCACTATCTCCCAGAGTTTGCTCAAACTCATGTCCATTGAGTTGGTGATGCCATCCAACCATCTCATCCTCTGTCATCCCCTTCTTCAGGGTCTTTTCCAGTGAGTCAGCTCTTTGCATCAGGTGGCCAAAGTATTGGAGCTTCAGCTTCAGCATCAATCCTTCCAATGAATATTCACAGTTGACTTTCTTTAGGATTGACTACTTTGATCTCCTCACAGTCCAAGGGACTCTCAAAAGTCTTCTCCAGTACCACAGTTCAAAAGAAGCCAAATGCAAAGCCAGTTCACATTCTTTCCTATTAGAAATCACACTACTAGTCAATCCAAGGGCAGTCATGCCTTCTCTTCTGGACGTGACTAAGATGGCTCATCACTTAGGTCACTCATCTGTGACCTTGATGGAGCGTGGAGCCCAACCAGTGCAGTCATGGAAAACTCTGGATCCGCCGGGGGAACTGGTCTCTGGAGGCTCTAACGGCAGATATTCCTTCCTTGCATAAGGGATGGGACTGGATCTTCTTGCACAGAAGTCCACATTGCCCATTTGGCCTGGGAAATTCCTGACAGTCCCAAATTCCGATGAGGAGCTTCTAAAAATCTACAGGCAGTGGGGAGGAATGGAGGTGAGTTCACAGGCTCTGGTGTTCTCTGCTGTTGCCGTTTGTTCCCCTAGTTCAGCAGCCTGCAGAAGGAGATTGAAGAGCGAACCAACGACATTGAGCTCCTGAAGGGGGAGCAGCTGAAGCTGCAAGGAGTCATCAAGTCCCTGGAGAAGGACATCGTGGGCCTCAAGCGGGAGATCCAGGAGAGAGACGAGACGATTCAAGATAAGGTAAAGGCGCATCCTCTGTCCCCCCTCAGCTCCAGCCTAGCTGGACCCAGGCCATGAGGACAAAGCTCTAGACAGACTCCTTGCCTTTGGACCTCAATAGGGGATGAGCTGTCAGTGAAGTGCCTACTGTGTGGGTGGCACGGGGCTAAATGCTGTCAATTCATCCCATTCAGTTCCCCTCAAAACGCCAGGGACCATGAGCAACCCAGTTATATAGCTCAGGAAACTGGTTCCCAGGGTTAAGTGTCTCACCCAGGGTCGTAACAGTTTATAGGTGACAGACTTGCGGTAAGAACCTGAGTGCTGACTGCCAGGCCCCGGCTCGCCTCTGTGCCAGGCATCCCAGGGTGACCGTCCCATGGACTGGGGTCAGCTTACCCACCGCATCGCCCGTGTGGTCCCCCTGATCAGAGAGGAACTCCCCTGCGGCGAGCCCTGTAACCACTGGGGACTGCAGAAAGGGAAATCACTTTTCTGGATAGCTTTCTCACGAAACAGGAAGACAGACGCCTCACCTGTTGTGAGGTACACCACCTCCGTACCCAACATCTCATCTCCTCCTCCGGAGCAAATCCAGGCTCCTCACCCTCCTCTCATGCCCTCTGCCCTTGTTGCCTTGTTTGGATGCAACTCCCGGGTGGTTGAGAACCGGGTTTCTGCCTAGTGAGTTAGGTTTCCGGCAGCCTTTTCCACTGGCCACATGGCAACCTCGGGCAACTGATCCCAAGCCTTGTTTTCTCATCTGTGAATGGGGCGCTCAGGGGGTCTGACAAAGACAAAATGAGACAGTGCCTGCATGTCATTTCTGCAAGAGAGCATTTGCGTTTGTATCTGGGCATTTTTTTAGGTAGGAGCCAAAGCTCTCTGCAGATTCTTAAAGTGTTTTTTTATTCATTTTTATTGGTGTATAGTTGATATACAATGTTGTGTTAGTTCCATGTGCGCAGCAAAGTGAATCAGTTATCCATATATGCATATATCCACTCCTTTTTAGATTCTTTTCACATACAGGTCATTACAGAGTATTGAGTAAAGTTCCCTGTGCTGTAAGTAGGTCCTTGCTGCTGCTGCTGCTGCTAAGTCGCTTCAGTCGTGTCCGACTCTGTGCGACCCCATAGTTGGCAGCCCACCAGGCTCCTCCGTCCCTGGGATTCTCCAGGCAAGAATACTGGAGTGGGTTGCCATTTCCTTCTCCAATGCATGAAAGTGAAAAGTGAAAGTGAGGTCGCTCAGTTGTTAGTTAGCTATTTTACATAGATTAGGGTGTCTATATTAACCCCAATCTACTGATTTCCCCCCCCACCTCAACTGAAAGGGGAGTTTGACAGGAAAGAGGTTAAGACCTCTAGAAAATTGTACCAGCCTAATGGGTCTAACAGCCTTCCATCCCACTTCCCATCCAGGCTCCCTGCCTCCACACTCTGTAATCATTTCAGTCTTCCACTTTAAATTCTTTCGCAGCTCTCAAACTGCATGTGGCAAGGGTCAGCAACCTTTTTTTTTTTTTTTTTCTGTGAAGGGCAAGGTAGTAAATATTTTTGACTTTGCTGGCAGTGTGGTCTCTCTGCCACAGTTGCTCAGTTCCACTCCAGTAGCATAAAATCAGTCATAGACAAGACATCAATGAATGGGCTTGGCTATGTTCCAATAAAACTTAATGAAAATAGGCAGAAGGTCAGGTTTGACCTGAGGGCTATAGCTAACCAGCTCCTGGCCTCCTGGATAAATTCTCAGCTATTTAGACCCTTGCCTTCCTCCCCACTTCCCCTCCAGCCCCATTTCTCACTGCCCCCATCTACCACCACCCTAACTCATGCGAGTTCTCGGCACCCTCGGTACACACCATGCCTTCTGTGTGCCAGCCTCTTCTACGACACCTGTCACCATGTGGGTTTACACTTGTTGGCACATCTGCTTTCCCAGCTAGTGCATTCCCTCTTAAGGGTGGGGACTATGGCACGTTTCTATCTGGAATTTGTAACCTTGGCAAAAGATCTCTGTTCAATAAATAACAGATAGAGCCACACTCTAGTTGTCATTGCCTTGCCCCAAGACTCGGTGGTGAAAAACCACTGTTTTATTATGCTTGCAGACTTTGTAGGTCTAGAATCTGGACAGGGTACAATGGGATGGCTTGTCCTTGTCCTCGATGTCTGGGTCCTAGTGGGACCTCAGTTGGGTGAATTCAGCAGCGGTGGGCTTGAAGACCAACAGCCAATGTGGCTTCTTCAGCCGCCTATCCAGCCCCTTGGCCAGCATGGCTGGAATGCTGGCCTTAGCTGGGACTGTTGACAGAGCAGCTCTCCAGCCTACAGGTCTCAGAGTGGTGGGACTTTTGACAATAACGGGTGGTCTCCCCCAGAGCACGTGTTCCAAGAGAACCAGGTGGAAGCCACTTGGTCTTTTCCAGGATAGCCTGGGAAGCCACACTGCATCACTGGAGCTGTGTTCTTTGGGTTACAAGCAGACCACAAATTAGCCAGATGCAGAGGGAAGGGATTAGACCCTGCCTCCTGATGTAGCAGCGTAAGGTCATATTGTAGAAGAACGTCTGGGCTGAGAGGTGCTGTCCAGGTGGGCTTTCTTCCATGCAGTCGGCCACAACCTGTCCGGATGGGTGAGTGAATGACTGAAGTCTGGCACAGAAGCTGGGGAGTCAGCGGTGCCCCTGGTGGGGGAGCCCCCATTTGTGCCCCCTCAGGAGGTCACGGGATTTGTGTGCTGTGCCTAAAGGGATTCCATACCAGGGCCTCCGGATAGCTGTTTCACGCCTCCCTGCTCTCACCCACAGGAGAAGCGAATCTATGATCTGAAAAAGAAAAATCAGGAACTAGAGAAATTCAAGTTTGTGCTCGACTACAAAATAAAGGAGCTGAAGAAGCAAATAGAACCTCGAGAGAATGAGATCAAGGTGATGAAGGAACAGATTCAAGAGGTGAGAGGCCATCTGGACACCCTGGCCTTTGTCCCGACCATTCCTGGCTGGGGTGGGGGTTGCGGGGGTGAAAGCAAGCTCTCCTCACAGCCTCTCTCTGCTCCCAAGGTCCACACCAGCCTCCACTCCGCACAGGAAGTCAAAGGGAAGGCCTGAGGAGGGGTCCAGTGGTGCAGAAGCAAAATGCTTTGAGATTTGGCTTCCCCCCAGCCCCTTGGGTGGGATTTAACCCTGCTTCTCCCCCCGACTCCCGGCTGTACCCACGTTCTCGGCCCTCAAAGGGAAACCGCAGCCGTTGAGGCTTCGGCCACCAGGGGGCGATGTCTACTCAGCCACCAGCTTGTCCACCAGAAAGTACATCCCTGTGGATTCGACATTTTTTTCTTGGACTAAACGTGTTGGTGGGGCCCTACGTGAGGCGGCGGTGTTTGGACTTCATCTGATAAGGAGCAGGAAATCCTCAGAGGCTCTTGAGCAAGAGAATGGCAAAATGAAATGTGTGTTCTGGGAAACAAACAGGATGAAGGCAGAGAAAAGAGAGGGCTTCTGAGAGTCCAGTGGGGTACGAGTGTTCCCCTTCAGCCCCGCTGCCTTTCCTTATTAAGGCGGTGTTTACCTGGAAGCCTGCCCATGCTGGGCAGAGAGCAGCCGACTGGGGCCCATGGTTGATCTGAAACTGAACTCCTAACATCCCCCTGTCCAGTTCCCCCATTTCTCAGTCAGTGGCACCAAGACCCACACCAAGGTGCTTAAGGTAGAACTCTGGGCGCTTCCTAAGGTCTTCCCTTGTTAACCCCCATATCCAAATCACTGATCCCTGTCTGATTGATCTCCAAATGATATTTCAGATCCAACCCTCCTTGCCCTCTGCTGCCACCCACCACTCCAGTCCACACCTCTCTCCTCTCTCTTCCAGACTTGACCCTCGCCTCCAGTCTGGTCCCTGCATCGACACCACAGCAAACTCCCAGTGGTGTCCCAACCCACCTAGAATAAAATTCAGACTCTGCCAAGGCCCCCGAGGCCCCATGTGATCCCTTCTCTACCTGCCCTTCCAGCCGTATCTCTGGGCTCCTTCTCCAGCTCCAGCCTGCAGGCTTTCTGGCAATTCCTCGGACGAGCCCCGCTTTCCCCATCTGAGACCTTTGCAGATCTGTTCCCCCTGCCCGGAAGGCTCTCAAAATGACCATCACCTAACTGGCTGCTTTGAGTTTTTCATATCTCAGCTCCTGTGTCCCCTCTTCAAGGAGGCCTTCCCTGACCATCCTATCCAAAACAGCCTCCTGCTCCCCCTCCATCTTCTCTAACTGTGCTGAGCAAAACTAAACGTAAACGGTATAGGATGTACCAACAGCCCCATTAGAATTGGCTCCACAATAGCTGTTGTGGAGAAAACCAAAGCCTTTTCTCCAGGAGGTCCAGAAAAGAGGCCAGATGGTGCGATCGGTCCAGGGCTGGTGCATCCACACAGGACTTGTCCTTGTGATGATGACTTTCTCCCTGGCCTCTGGGATAAGGAAGAGTGTTCCCAGCTGGCCACAGAGTAGCTTCCTGGTGGCCTCCTGCCATTCTTAAATGACCTCAGGGCCCAAGAATGGCAGCCTGAGCAGATAAGAAAGAGCAGGGACCTTACCTGCCTGGAAGGTCGATGTGCCGCAGGCCCCAGACCATCACTGCCTCCCTTCTCCCCCCACTTCATCTGACATCTGTTGAGTGCATTTCAGGTTGTCGTCTTCCACTGCCACACACCTGAAAGATGATTCAGTTTCCCTTCAGTACCTGGACCAACCATGACTTTGATCCTCAGCAGGGAATATGCCCCCCTCACTTTGGGAATGAGTCAAACAGGACCCCTCCAGCCCCACTGCAGGTGCCAGTCTCAGCCAGGGCTGCTATCTGGGCCCAGTTCCTTCCCCAGGGGCCCATGACCCAGGGGCTTCCATCTGGGGGTCACCTTTGGCCCGCCTGCTGCAGCCCTCCCTGGAAGTTCCTTTCCCTACAAGAAGGAAGCTGCAAGTCATTGGTGCCTTTGTAGAGGTGAGACCTGTGCGTGGAAGGGGAATACTACCCCTCCTCCACCCCAAATGCTTTTCCAGCTTCTCTTTGATGAGTCATGACTATCTCCTTCCTAGGGCAAGAGTTTCCAGAACCTTATTTTCCTTCATACGTTTTTATTTCTTCATCTAGTGCAGGGTTTTTTTTACACTCTGGGGTGGATAAGTCTTTGTTGGGGGGAGGGGGGCTATCCTGTGCCTTGTAAGATATTTAGCAGCTAGATACCAGTAGCAACCCGCCCCCCACCCCCCGCAATGTGACACCAAAAATGTCTCTAGACGTTTTGCCACATGTCCCCTGAGGAGGCAAGCTGCCTCTCCCCAGCGCCCCACCCCACTGAGAATCTCTGAACTGGATGAGTAACACAGGACAAGTAGATGGAAATTCCCCCACCAGGAACAGGACGCTTGCTCCACTATACCGGCTAGTCTCCTGGCTGTCCAGCCAGTGACTCAAATTTAACATATTTCACAATTTTTCTGTGAACTAGATTTTTTTTTTTCTCAGTGTGGTTTGAGGCTTTGCTCATATCACTTCCTTTCTAACCTAATCTGCCATTGCTGACTTTAAGATTGTAGAGAAAGAGGCACAGCCAGCTACAGGCACTCAGAGAGACCTTGGAGAAGCCCCTTTATCTCTCTCTTTTTAAAAAGTATTATCTATTTAGCTATGTCAGGTCTCAGGTGCAGGGTGTAGGCTCAGTAGTTGCGGCATACGGGCTTAGTTGCCCCGAGGCACGTGGGATCTTAGTTCCTTGACTAGGGACTGAACTCACGTCCCTTGCATTGCAGGGCAGATTCTTAACCACTGGCCCACCAGGAAGTGTCCCCTTTCACTCCTGCAGCGGCCATCTCCTTGGTCTGGGGCAGCAGCCTCTCGCCTGGGCCACAGTGGCGGCCTCCTGACTGGCTGCCTGGTTCCAGTCTTGCTCTCACCATCACACCTTCTAAGGTGCACATCAGGTCATGCCACACCTTGGGTGAGACCTGTCAGCGGCTCCCTGAACTCTCAGGATAAAGGCCACACTTCTGACCAGTTTAAACTTCTGGCCAAGATAGAGTCTGAGCTTCTCACCATTCGAGCCTCAGCCCTAGAGTCCTGGATGACCCAGCTCAGCTGACCTGTCCAGCCCCTTCTCCCCCTTCCTCACATGCACCCCCTCCAAGGTCCAAGGGTGGCTGAACCACTCACAGCCTGCAGAGAGGCACCAGACTCCCACACTTCTGGTCCTTTCTGTGCACGGCTGTTCTCCCTGCCTGACATTCTCCTTCCCAACTTGCCCTCTAAACCCTATTCCTCCTACAAAACCCGACTGAGCATCCCTTCCCTGGGGGCCACCCCCAACCCTCCACTGTGCACACACAGGGCTCTTTCTATCCTCACTGCGGACGATGTTTATCCTGCTCCACCTGAACTTCTCATTGACTTCCCGCTAATCCCCCTAGACCCAGGGCTTCTTGAAGACAGAAACTGCCTCTCAATCAGGTCCGTATCCCCTGTGCCTTTGACAGCCGGCCAGTCCTTTCTAACAGATACATTCTTTGGTTAGCTGTGCAAATAACCACACTTGCTGTGTGTCCTCTACGAGGTGGCTCCACGGAGCTCTGCAAACACTGCATGTTTATCTTATCATTCTTCTTCCAGAGGCAGGTGGTTTCAGGCCTCCCTCCCTCCCCTCGCTTTCGCTCCCCCTTGCCCTTCTACATCTGCGATGCATTCATTCATTCACATGAATATTTACCGAGTGCCACCTTTATGCCAGGCATTGGGTCAAAGGGCTCCTCTGTCCATACAAAATGCTTCCAGTAATTAGTCTACATTCTTCTAAACATTGCCCCTCCCTGTCTAGAATGTGGCTCCTTAGGGCTTGCTGGTACTCCAGAACATGACTGGGGAGCTTGAAATCTGACCAAAGGGCCTGGGTTAGAGTAAAGGGGCTTCTCCATCCAGTCATGAAAAGACCCTGTAAATTCCCCCAACCTCCCCCCTCCAAAAATAATAGTCAGCAAACCTCTCTAATAACAGGAATGCTGCTGCTGCTGCTAAGTTGCTTCAGTTGTGTCCAACTCTGTGCAACCCTATGGACAGTAGCCCTCCAGGCTCCTCTGTCCACAGGATTCTCGAGGCAAGAATACTGGAGTGGGTTGCCATTTCCTTCTCCGACAGGAATGCTAGCGTCCACCAGATTTGGCCTGTCAATCAGACTGCACTCCTTTGCTTTTGGCAGGAATTAAATCCGTGAAGCGCTCACCTACAGCTGGTCTCCTCCTAATTAGAAGGTCTGATTGTCACTACCGGTCTTTGCTTAATAGCAACGCAACAGTGAATAGTCTTTCAGATGCACGCGGATAGCTTCTTTTTCTTTCGAAAATAAGACAGTCTTGAGTTTTACTTTTCAAGAACTTTTCAACAGAATGATGAGGCAAAGGTCCCTTCTCAGCCTCCTCTTTCCTGTTTGATGCTTAGGCTCAGACGCCTACATGCTAGTCCCGTCAAAACTTCCTGCTTTACAGTCGGCCCTGCTGACTTGTGGCCCCAAAGAGTCAAGATTCACTCACACAACTTCATATAGTAGACAAGGAACGGGCTTGTCCGCAGAACCTTGCCTCAGGCTCCAGGTTCCAGTAGTCAGGAGTCATCAATCTATAAGGAATTCAAGAAAAGAAGGTTGAAGGAACAGAGAAACAAAGGGGAAAAAATTCAGGGCCTGGCTATAGAAACACGTGATCTGGGCTACCACATCAGCCAAGGGGCTCGGAGGCTTCGAGGATGGCCAGGAATAAAAGGAAAGGTTCATTCCAAAGGGGGAACTAGAAGAGAGGTGCCCCGGCAGTAGGGGAAATACTCCCACCGAAAGACTTCAGTTCTCAAACATTATTTTCATTCTCTTACTTTCCTCGTGGAGGCACCATTGGTTTGTAATGCCAGGTAAGTTTCATGTTACGACGCTATATCTCTACTTGTGTATGCGCTACAGCATGCAGAGTTGGTGTCCACCCATCAGCACACAGTTGCTCCCCTTTATTCATCTTGCCCTCCCCCTGTCCTTCCCCCTCTCGTAACCACGACTCTGCTTTCTGTATCATGTGCTTGGCGTGTCCATTTACTTTGTTTTTTGCTTTTTTTCAATTGAAGTATAGTTAATTTACAATGTTCTATTAGTTTCAAGTGAATACTTAAGCCATTCAGTGATATATATATGTGTGTGTGTGTCTCTATATATATGTGTGTGTATCTATATATACACACACACATATATGGGTTTCCCTGGTAGCTCAGCTGGTAATCTACCTGCAATGCAAGAAACCCTGGTTCAGTTCCTGGGTCAGGAAAATCCTCTGGAGAAGGGATAGGCTACCCACTCCAGTATTCTTGGGCTTCCCTGGTGGCTCAGATGGTAAAGAATCTGCCTGCCATGTGGAAGACCTGGGTTCAATCCCTGAGTTGGGAAGATCCTCTGGAGAAGGGATAGGCTACCCACTCCAGTATTCTTGCCTGGAAGATCCCATGGACAGTGAAGCCTGGTGGGCTACAGTCCATAGCGCCACAAAGAATTGGCCATGACTGAGCACAGCACAGTATAAGATACTGCATATAATTGCCTGTGCCACACAATACATACTTGTTTACCTACTTTATATATAGTGGTGTTTATGTGTTAAGCCCAAACTCCTAATTTATCCCCCCCAACCCTTAATAATCCCCTCTGGCAACCATAAGTTTTTTATGTCTGTGAGTCTATTTCTGTTTTATAAGTGAGTTCACTTGCATCATTTTTTTTTAGATTCCACATATAAGCGACACCATACGGTATTTGTATTGGACTTACTTCACTTAACATAATAATCTCTACGTCCATCCATGTTGCTGCAAATGACATCATTTCATTCTTTTTTATAGCTGATATTCTGTTATATATGTGTACCACATCTTCTTTATCCATTCATCTGTCAATAGACACTTAAGTTGCGTCCATGTCTTTTATATTCCAAGGATGAATGAAATCATACAGTACTTGTCTTCCTCTGTCAGGCTTGTTTCACTTAGCATAATACCCTAAAGGTCCATCCGTGTTATTGCAAATGGCAAATTTTCATTCTTTTTATGGCTGAATAGTCTTCCATTGTGTGTGTATATATATCTGTGTATGTATGTGTATATATATATATAATATATCTATGTCTTCTTTATCCATTCATCTGTTGATTAACACTTAGATTGCTTCCATATCTCGGCTATTATAAATAATGCAACAGTAAACATAGGCGTGCATATCTTTTCTAATTACTGTTTTGGTATTTTTTGGATGAGTACCCAGAAGTGGGATAGCTGGGCCTTCTGTTAATACTTCTATTCCTAATTTTTTGAGGGATCTCCATACTGTGTTGCGTAGAGGCTGCACCAATTTACATTCCAATGAATAGTGCAGAAGAAGCTCCTTTTTCCCACATCTTTGTTAATCCTTATAGTTTCCTGCCTTCTGGATAATAGGCATTCTAACAGGCATGAGATGGTATCTAATTGTGGTTTTGATTTGCGTTTCCCTAACAATTAGCGATCAGTCCTGGGTGTTCTTTGGAAGGAATGATGCTAAAGCTGAAACTCCAATACTTTGGCCACTTCATGCGAAGAGTTGATTCATTGGAAAAGACTCTGATGCTGGGAGGGATTGGGGGCAGGAGGAGAAGGGGACGACAGAGGATGAGACGGCTGGATGGCATCACTGACTCAATGGACAAGAGTTTGGGTGAACTCCGGGAGATGGTGATGGACAGGGAGGCCTGGCATGCTGTGATTCATGGGGTCGCAAAGAGTCGGACACGACTGAGCAACTGAACTGAACAATTAGTGACGTTGAACATCTTTTTGCATGCTCATTGGCCATCTGTATGTCTTCTGTGGCTTACTTTCTTATTCTTGACTCTTTCTCCACTGCTGTCTATAGATGGAAGCTGAACTGGAGCGTTTCCATAAACAGAACACACAACTAGAGCTGCACATCACAGAACTGTGGCAGAAATTAAGAGCCACTGATCAGGAGATGCGCAGAGAGAGACAGAAGGTATGAGGATTTTCAGTCTGGCAGCTCTTGGATGCAAGAGCTGGCACCTGTCTGCAATGGGCAGCTGGCTTCCAAGAGACAGAGCCAGCCCATCGCTAAGATACATTCCCATTTTAACTCACATTCTTTACTTGCTCACAACCCTGGCCTATTTGAGGCTCATGTAAATTTATGTGACTGAATCCATCTGAGACTATAAAATGACTTTGGGTAGAGCAATCAAGGAGGTGGAAGGCAGTGTTATAAGGATGCTTACAACACTGGCTTGTGCATCCTGGGAAGGAGCATGCTCAGAGAGGTCCTCTGTAGTAGGTGGTTAAAGGCTTGACTGCCAAAACAGTGCAAGCTCAAGGGACCTCAGAGATCACCTGTTCTGGTCTCTCTATGTAATAAACAAGGAAAGCAAGGTCAGAGAGATTATGAGATTAGAAACTTCACCCAGAACCCATAGCTATTTAGCACATAGAGGCCAGTGCTGGAAACCCAGTCTTCTGGTCCTGGGCCAGGACTTGGCTGCACCCCCACCCCCTGGTGGCTCAGACAGTAAAGCGTCTGCTTACAATGCGGGACACCTGGGTTCAATCCCTGGGTCGGGAAGATCTCCTGGAGAAGGAAATGGCAACCCACTCCAGTAATCTTGCCTGGAAAATCCCATGGACGGTGGATCCTGGTAGACTACAGTCCATAGGGTCACAAAGAGTCGGCCACGACTGAGCGACTTCACTTTCACTTCACTTTCACCCCCTGGCATAGAGCACCTCATAGTGTTGGTAGAATCAGATTGAACTTTTCCATCTCCCACGTCAAGCCTTGACTCTGGACTAAATAATACTAGAAGCTGCAGAGCTATCAATGTGAACTGACACAGATCCTGCCCTTTCCAAACTGAGGAGGTTAACAGGTGATTTATGATATGTGCATAATAATTAACTGTGCAAGGTAGAAAATTGTGGAGCATGATTAAATGGGCTGTAGGAGCAAAGAGAAGAGGCTCTCTAGGTCAAGGGTGGAGGAGGATGGGTGGGTACCTGAGAGACTGTGGTGGAAGAGCCCAAGTTTACAGATGAACCATTCTGCCCAATTTTGTCATTATCTCCCCTACCCACTCATTCATAGCAACCCTCAGGAAGGAGAAACAATGGATGAGCTCCCAGGGGGGCAGGGACGCCCCGGCCTGGCATCCACAAAAGGGAATCAGTGCTCTCCATCCTGGCTCTGAAAGGAGTAGGTGGCCACTGGTACCTCCTTTAGTCTTTTAGGGCCTATGGTCCTGGAAGAAATCCAGAGCCAATAAAGAAATCCATGTGTGCAGCCTCTTATAGATGCGAAACTATTCAGGCCAGGGGCACGGGGGTTCAGTGCCTCCCCCGCGGGCCTGTGTGCCCCTCCTGATCTCTGGGCCCCAGGTGGCCCCTGGCAGTCAGTGATGAGTCCCAGATGAGGTGTGTCTTGTCCCTTTAAGCAGCCACGAGGCTGCAGCCCCTGTCCCCGGAGAGTCCCTGCAGGGCCAAAAGTAAATGCCTCTGCTCACAGGAGCGGGACTTGGAGGCGCTGGTCAAACGGTTCAAGACGGACCTCCACAACTGCGTGGCCTACATCCAGGAACCGCGGCAGCTAAAGGAGAAGGTCCGCGCTCTCTTTGAGAAGTACGTGCAGCGGGCAGACATGGTGAGCTCTGCCTCCCACTCCCGCTCGCCCCTGTCCTCTGGGCTCTCCCCTCCCTCGTGGCTCACCCCTTCTACCCTGTCAGGTGGAGATTGCAGGGCTGAACTCAGACCTGCAGCAGGAGTACGCCCGTCAGCGGGAACACCTGGAGAGGAATCTGGCCACTCTCAAGAAGAAGGTGGTCAAGGAGAGCGAGCTGCACCGCACAGATTACGTCCGCATCATGCAGGTACCCACACGCACCCTCGGAGACCAAGCCATCAGAGATGAAAAAGTCTGCCAAGGGGCCCTCCAAGCCCACTGTCCTCAGGGCTCCCCCAACGTCCGAGGGAGCCACTAGCTTTCTCCAAACTTCCTTCTTTGACTCGTCTCCTCTGACCTCCCCGAGCTCATCCCGGCGGTGACCATAGCCCAGAGCCCCACCCAAGGAGGCTTTCTCAGCATTTCCATGCCCACTCCTGCACTTCAAGGCCCATTCGTCTCTGCCCCGTCTCTCTTCGCCAGGCACCTGTCTCTTTTCTCCACCCCCTCGTCTCCGTGCAGAGCGCTCCTGCACCTGCCTCAGGCCTCTCCTTGACCCTGTTTCCTCTGGGCCTGCGTCCACGTGACTTTGGCTCTCCGAGTCGCTCCCTTCCATCTCCTCTTTTCTGTTTCCAGCTCTTGCTTCACCTTCCTCTGATTGGCTGTTTTTAGTCTGCTACCCGTATTGTATGGCCCCTGCTGGCCAAGTCCTCCCCCGGAAGCACGGCCAAGTCTTTTGTCCTCTCCTGGGAGCGTGCCTGTCTCCTCCTACCTCCTCTGGCTTTTCTGATGCCTCAGGTCCCAGCTCTTCTCTTGGGTCCGGAGCCAACCACACCAACCCTAAGGGCTGTCCTCCCCCTGATTTAATGAGGCCTTCCAGGACCCTTTCTTGGGCTATTCAGAGAGCCTTACCCCATTACTACCACTTCCACTCAAGTACACTGTCGGGATTGCCAGGCAGGATTCTGCTGCCAATTTCTATCTGGGTATCAGTATCATCTGAGGCAGTTAATGTGAATTAATAGTAAGAGAAAACATCAGAATTACATTTATAAGACACATATCTTTTAACGTGTATTTCTTTAATGCTATAATTTAAATACTGGAATGGGGATAAGCTGCAGTTAGACTAAAACAAATCAGTTCTGAACACAGCTGGGAAGAGCACAGTGCAGTCTAGGCCAGACCCAGGCATGCTGGGCCTCATGCCACCTTCCAACCAGCCCCTGCCCACGGCCCAGCTCCTGAGTCCTGAAAGCAGCCAGAGGCCCAGAGATGGGAGCGGATCCAATGGATGGGACTCTTCGCAGCAGCTGATACACGGAGCCGTTGCTAGGGGTCTTGAGTGTTCCCTAGCATGGAGAGCCCCCGTGGACGCCACAATGCAGCATGCAGGGCAGGGGGACCAGGGTGACTACGGGAGAGGTTGTCAGCTCGTGACACTGCTGAACTCATCTGTGATTTACCACCAGAGCACAGGCCTAAGGGGTCCTCCAGGGGCTAGGTTCCTCTGTCTGTGCCAACCAGGCCCCCAAAGCAAGTATCAGTCCCAGGAGAAGAAGGAAAAGGAAAGAGGGCGGAGACCACAGGATAGATAAGAGTAAGAGCATCAGCAGAAGGCTGCTCAGGGCTGGCAGAAGTCCCCCTTTGGCTCCCCCATTCCCCAGGGACTGCCTGCCCACTCCTGCTGAGCCAGGGTGAGAGTCAGGGGAGCAGAAGCAGAGGGGACCCAGGCAGGGGACTCTGATGGCAGGCAGAAGAAGCCGCCAACAAGGAGCTCCCTGAAGAGTGTTTGCTGCAGCAGCATCGTAAACCTGCGTGCTGCAGAGCCCTGCAGGTGCATAGACGTGCCACAGACAGCCACAGGGGGCAAGAGGGGGGTCAGGATGCAGGGCTCTGGGGCCCCACCATCCCCTCAACCAGGAAGACTCCTTGCTTATTTCAGTGGGCTCTGTGTAGGATTTTGTTTGGAAGACGTAAAAGACACTTTGAAAACCTCTATTCTAGATGATAAAAATTGTTTCCTTCTTTGATCTTAAGGGCCAGGCAAGGTATTGGGGTGGTGAAGCATAGCCTTGTCTCAGTTCAGAGCCAGTTTATCCTCCTGCTGGCCACTCTTGCTGGCAGGTTCGGGGGAGGGGAGACGACTCTTCAAATTCTCCAGGAGCCACCTTTCTATCTGTACAAAGAGGAGAAGATGCCAACCTCAGCCAGTGACTGTGAGGATTGAATGAGCTAACTAATCTAAAGCGTCAGGCACTGGCCCTGTACAAAACGGGGTCTAACAAGGCAATTTTCCTTCACTTCTCCTGAGCAAAAGACATACTCAAAAACCAAGGCAAAATCCAGTAGGAGAGCCTAGAAGTCCGTCACAGCATGGACTGGGGGTACCTGTGAGCTGGAGGCAGCCAATTCCAGACCTCCCAGCTGGTGCCCTGGGGCACCCGCTGCCTTGATACATGTTGGTAAGGAACTCATCTACAGGAACCAAGGCCCTGACACTTAAGTCTCAAAGAGCCGAGGAAGGCTGGGACAGATATGGCATCTGAGAAAAACTTGTTAGAAGACACAGAGAATGAAGTCAGTGTTTCATCTGTATGTTCAGACAGGAGCACTTGTCACTTATTCTCATGCATGCTTGCAGATATGAAAATAGGATTTGCAATAGAATACAAATATCTAGGACACATACTTTATTCATTCAGGACACATATTTTGCAAGCTTCTCACATGCCAAGCTACAAGCTGACCGTGGAGGGTTGCCAGATGAATGTGAAGACTTGCCTACTCTCATGGGGCTCACCTACGGGAGTGGAGGCCGACACAAGCAACCACTCCTCCACACCAGGCATGTAGTCTGGCCAGCGCATTGGAGAGGCGGGCTTCAGCTAGGGGGTGTGGCATTTGAGCTAGGCCTTGAATGGTGAGTAGAGGGGGTCAAGGAGCAACGGAGGAAGAACATTCCAGGCCAAGGATATAAGCTGAGAACAGTCAGAGAAGAGTGAGACCTTTGGGGTGTTTGGGGACCCTGGAATCCTCTGACCTAACTTTATAGCAGAGCATGGGGGCAAGGAGGAAGGGCCTGCTGGAATGGTAGGTAGCTTAGGGTCACATTGAAGGGGCTTTTTGCGTCACACTAAGAAGCATGAAGTTTATCTTATAAGCTGGTGCCACCCAAGTTTTCTTAAGTAGGCAGGGGTGTTATCTGTTCTGGAAATGTTACCGCTATGGGCAGAAGGGAAAGACCGGTAGGGAAAGGCAGGTGGCAGGAAAACCCTTTAGAAGATGATTCTCATGTTAAAGAGAGATGCCAGGCCTTGGGAGGGAAGGTTGTGATGTTAGAAGACATTTCAGAGTAGAGATGATACATAGAAATGTCAGGCTGGATGTGAGAGGAAGGCTGAAAGAGAAACAAAGAAATGGTTCACTTGTGCATTTAGGCAAGTGGCGACCCCACCAGCTGTGGGCTCAGGAAGGACACCACTGGATGCGGGGCTCCCAAGTTTCTGGAATAAATCTGTTGCCTACTTTTTTGCACGCTAACCAGATGCTGCTATATTCTTAAAGATGTCAACCCAAGGTAGGCCAGTAGGGGGTGCTCTAGGCATTTCCTCTCCATGCCCTTCTTCCTGGGAGTCTGGAGTTCAATGTCATTTCCATCTGGAGCTTTCTGGCGTTGTCCTCAACAGAAGGCAGTCCTGGACAGCTTGGCATAGCCTCTTCGTTCAGAAGGCTTTCTATCTAAACAGACCTTGGCATCCCTGAGGGTGTCTCTTTCACATAGCCCAAGTCCTGGTGTTCAGGGGATCAGGGTTAGATTTTCCCTGCAAGAGGAGCTGTGGGCGGTGGGGGAGGGGGGTAGCTCTGAAGGATTAGAAGAGTTTTTGTAGACCATCCTGACCAAGGAGGGATCCGGAACAGAAGGCTCAGGAAATCTGTTGCATTCACACTGTAATTTCACAAAACTACTCAAGGCAGATACAGTTGACCTCAGCATGACCTCTAGACTCCTCAGAACATGGGCCACCCCAGAAAGCCCTCTGGTACTTTTAGCTAAGGCAGTCCCACTTGTACTTTTCCGAGCTTCCTTGGCCATCATCCTGTGTGAAGTGTGGCCGGAGGTGATGTACATCAGTGGTGAGAAAGCAGAGCCTGGTAGGCGCCTGTGGGCAGACACAACCAAATCTGAATCCCAGCTCTGCCCTCCATGCACAGCCTTGGATTCCTCTTCTGAAACTGAATCTCATTACAACTTCCTCGTAAGGTGGTTGTATACATCGAATGATGTCGTGTATGCAAAGTATCTGATATGGTGCAGGAATCTAGTCAGCCGTGAGGTTATTATCTTGTTGTTATCATCATCAAGGGCTTCCCTGATAGCTCAGTTGGCAAAGAATCCACCTGCAATGCAGGAGACCCCAGTCTGATTCCTGGGTCAGGAAGATCCGCTGGAGAAGGGATATGCTACCCACTCCAGTATTCTTGGGCTTCCGTTGTGGCTCAGCTGGTAAAGAATTGGGAGGCTCAGTGCTTGCTCCCTCTTAGCTCTGGGCCTGAAACACTCTTCCCTGCCCTCTGCCTCCACAAGGAGGCTTCCTTACACTGGTGACCCCCCACTCACTTCTCTACACTGGATCCATACTGGACCCCTGCGTCTGGCATAATGAGCACCTAATAGGCTTCCCATTTTTATGAATGAATGAACAGAGCAGAGGAATCAGGTTGCGCTGAGTCCTGGGCCTCAGTGATGCTCTAGTGAGGACCGAGCCATGTTCTGGAGACCCATCTAGGAGGCCAGTCTCATAGAGCTGTCCAGGGATGGCAGTGGGGTCAGAAATGCGTATATCAAAAGGTTGCAGCCAGAGGTCCCAGTCATGGCAACAAGGTTGTCAGGGTGGAGCGAATGGCAGGGGCTCCACGTGGGGCCACCGCAGTGGCAGAGGAGAGATGCTGAGAGCTGGTGATGAATGAACACGAGATTCAGTTCAGACACACAGTCAGCAGGATTGAGTGCATGATGAATAGAGACTGCCTGGGAAGAAGTACCTTAAAATGTTTCTGAAGAGAACTGTGGAAATGGTACAGTTAGTCTCCGATCTTTATTCTGATAACTATTACTTTATTGAATGAGGCAGAGGATGTGAAACTAAGTGACATCAACTAAAAAGTGTGGAGAGAGCCCCTGAGCAGGCTGGTGTCCTCAAGGGTTCCCTGGGGCTCTCTGAAGACTCCTTTCTATCTGGTCTCCCCTGACTTTACCCCTTGATTTGTAATTTCCTCATTAGGAACATTCATCTTATTCAACTTGGCATCTTGCATTAGTTATTCATTTGCTTATCCCTTCCACAAACATTTATTAAGAACCTCTTACGGGTCAGGCAGAGTCCAAGGTCTTAGAATCCAATGAATACATATTTAATTCATTATGTCATGATATAAAGTCAGCAGGGAGGAAACAGAGTATCTGGAAAGAAAATGTGGGCTGTGCATCTCCAAGGTTTGGGCTGTTTAAAGGGGTTAAAAATGAGGAGAAAACATGCTGACTTTATCGAAAAATAGGCACAAAGCTGAGCCTGAGAGAGCAAAGGAGTGGCAATAATTAGGCATTTCATCCAAGACGGAGAACATTTTTTTTTTAATGAGGAATAGTGAAATTAAGTGATATACTATAACTCTGAAGGCAGATCTGACCTGCTTAGATGAAGAGGCGCTGGAGGGAAGGCCTGCCAGGGTGTCTGCAGTTCACATCCTCCCAACAGAGAAGGCTTATCCCACTGGCTCAGGATCACCCTGTCCTCTGGGCTCAGACTCCCCACTCGCCACTTTGAAGATGGAATCCCAAGCTGAAGCACAGCGTGTTTCCGGAACTGGTCCATCCTAGGTCGATTTGGCCAGTGTTTGCTGTGTCAGGTCAGGTCAGGTCACTTCCTAGGAGCCCATCCTGGCCACTCAGGCAGGGCTAAATGCCTTTGCTCGGCGTCCTACTTCTCCATCCCAGCAAGGTGGCCAGACCCCTCACCAGACCCCAAGCTCTTCAAGTAATGAATGGAAACAAGCAAAGTGGAGTACAGCGCTGAAGAGCTCGGAGCTCTGGGGCCAAACTGGGTCAGGATCCTGGCTCTGCCGCACGTTATCGGTATAGTTTGGGTAAGTTATATCACCTCTCTGTGCCTCGGTTTTCTCGGCATTCTGTGGTCGTAACAGAATCTATGCAGAGGGTTATTATGAAACTTCAGTGCATTAAATCCATGAAAAGCATTGTTGTCGCTACTGATGGGAAGAGCCTGGATGGATGGGAATGGTGCATACCGTCTCTATCTTACATTGCCAGAGTCCACCTGAAGGTGAGTCAGCTGATACCTCAAGAGACCAATCCACGAGCCAGAATAAAGACTCATGCCACCAGAGGAACCAGAGATGATGTAATCTAGATCCAGGACCAACCCTGACCTTCTCCCTACACCCTCAGGCCCAGGCCAGGGGAGGTCCTGTGCCCACTGATCACTAATCCATCTATACTCACTCTCTCCTCCTCCTTTTTTATAGGAAAATGTCTCCCTGATCAAGGAGATTAATGAGCTCCGCAGAGAGCTGAAGTTCACCCGCTCCCAAGTCTACGACCTTGAAGCAGCTCTGAAACTGACCAAGAAAATTCGACCAGAGGTTTCAGAGACAGGTAATGTCACCAGTGGCCAAGAAAGATAGGCACTGGGATCCAGGGGACAGAGGCAGCCACAAACAGGTCTCCTCTTGGCTTCCAAAGCTGCCTCTCCCAAGCTTCCTCCTGCCTCAGGTCACACCCACCCCACGGCCTCCTGAGCACCTCTCCATGCCACACGCCTGCTCCCCAAAGGCTTTGTGAGGACCCTACTGCCTTCAAACACTCGCAAATCCAAAATCCTTGGGGTCAGCTAAGGTTTCAGAATTCAGGATATGCTATATATACTATACATTACATAATACTATATACTATACATATATACTATACGTCACATAACATCCCTAGAGGAGTCTGGGGCAGTGCCCTGAAATCAAACATATTAGTCTTTCTGTAGAGAAACATATGAATATTCACACTCAAGTTCATGAGTCTTAAATGCTTTCCATTTTTTAAGTTTTTAGCATTTTACAATTGTGGGTAAGGGATTGTGGACCTGTACAACAAAAATACAGGCAAAAAGAAGGACCAGATACTATTTAAAGGCAGAGTGAGAAGAATGACCCTAGAAATGTTAAATAAGTTAATTATTGCGGTTATAAAGTTCCTCTGAATTTCTGATAGCCAAGACAAAAAGGAGAAAAATGTAATAGTTTATATAGCTCTTGTATGGAGAAAGGACGTCTTTTCTGGAAAAGCAAATCTTTCTCTGGTACTAAATTCTGTGAGAAACCTAAATACATGGAGCCTTATGTATTATATATAATACGTAAGCCTTATATATAATACATAAGCCTTATATATAAAATCGTGTGTGCATGTTAAGTCACTTCAGTCGTGTCTGACTCTTTGTGAGCCTATGGACTGTGTAGCCTGCCAGGCTCCTCTGTCCATGGGATTCTCCAGACAAAAATACTGGAGTGGGTTGCCATGCCCAGCTCTGGGGAATCTTCCCTACCCAGGGATCGACCCTACATCTCCCACAGCTCCTGCATTGCAGGCAGATTCTTTACCACTGAGCCACGAGGGAAGCCCATATGTGTGACCGTGTATATAGACTTGTCTCACGTGCCATTTTTGTTCGAGTTGAAGAGAAGTTAAGAGGGTCAACTCTGTGAGTAGAACCAGAAGAACAGTATCAGCTCTAAAGAACTGACATGAGAGTACCACATGTATCAACATAGCTGAGAACCTGACTTCTTGGAGGTGAACCCATCCTCAGTTAGAAGTGATGCATAGATGCGTCTGTGAACAATTGCAAAACTTCTCTTTTAAAAAATATTTCAAATATGCCCGAGCAGTCTAGCAAATAACCACTTGAGACCTCAGGATGCTGTATGATACAGCCAGGTTCCTTCTTATTGCTGCTGGGTTGGCCAAAAAGGTTTTTTTAGGTTTTTCCATAAGCGCTTCAGAAAACTCTTAACAAAATTTTGGCCAACCCAATACAGTGGAAACTGTCAGACATAGACAGAAATTGAGAGAAAAGTCTAACGAATTTCCACAAATCCATTCCTGAACTCAAACAAATGTCAACTGTTATCACTCTTGCTTCCTTGGTCTCTCTCCAGCCCCAACCCAGTTACTTCCACCCTTTTCCACAGTAGGTTATTCTGAAGCAAATCAAACATCATGTCATTTGTTTCATAGAGCTTTACTCAAGGGAGATTTCATCTCTACTAGTTGAAGACAGGTATTACCAATTGTCTGCCTTGAACTGAAGAAGGCTGGCTTCTGATTTTGAACACGGGGCCACAAAACAAGTTAGCCCCAAATACACATTCCCAAGCTGTTTAAAATTAACCAGTTCATTTATTAATAGTTTTAAACTAGGCAAAGGCAAGTGATGCAGGCCCAAGAAGGTGGATAGGCTGATGGGCCTTTGTGTGCGGTACCTTCCCAGGGTTGCTGCTCTCCCCAGGGCTCCAGGGCTTGACTGAGGAAATGGTTACCAGGAACACTGAGTAAGATAGGGAGGATAAAAGGTCAAGAGTCTAGAAGAAATCAAGAGTCTAGAAAGATCAAAAACCTAGGAGCCACAGCAAAAGAGAAGACAGAAGGAGCAGAGGCAGAAAGAGAGGGAGCCAGACTTCACGTGGAAAGGATGAATGCTGAGTGCTGGCCCCATCCGACCAATTAGAGGCCCAAGGCAAGGCTGCCCACTGGCCATTGCTGACCACTTCCTCTTTGGTCAGCAATCTCTCCCTTCCTTGGCCGTCAGCATCTGTTCTTTTTCCTCCAGGGAAGGGGTCAGCAGTGGATAGGAAAGAGACCCCTCTCCCACTGAGAGAGAGAAGCTTGACTGTGGTACGGGAGCTGGAGACATAGCTTCTCAGTGAAGAAGGTGGCAAAGTCATTCGTTAAGGGCAGAGGAGAGGGTGGATTTGACAATAATTTCTTGGATATGATGCCAAAAGCACAGGCAACAAAAGAAAAAAATATAATAAATGAGACTGTCAAAATTTAAAACTCCTGGGCATCAAAGGACACAGTCAACAGAGTGAATAGGCAACCTATGGCATGAGAGAAAACATTTACAAACCATAAGTCTAATAAGGGGTCAATGTCCAGGATATATAAAGAACTCCTACAACTCAAAAAAAAGAAAACCACCTGACTGAAAAATGGGCAAAGGCCTTAAACACTTTTTTTTCCCAAACAAGATACACAGATGGCCACCAAGCGCATGAAAAATGCTCAGTATCACTAACAATTGGGGAAATGAAACCAAAGCCACGGTGAGATACTGCCTCACACTCATTTGGATGGCTGTTATCAACCAAACCAAACCAAAAAGAAAGAACAAAACAAACAAATGAAAAACCCTGGAAAAGACGAGGTACTGACAAGGGTCTAGAGAAATGGAAACACCGGTGTACTCCTGATCTGAGCGTAAAGCAGTACAGCCACCATGGAAAGTAATACGGTGTTTTCCTCAGAAAATTAAAAATAGAACTACCATATGAAGCAGAAATGGCACTTCTGGGTTTATACCCCAAAGAAGTGAAAGCAGGGTCATGTTCACAGTGGTGTTATTCACTGCCAAAAGGTGGAAGCAGCCCAAATTTCCATCAGTAGATGAATGGATAAATAAAACGTGGTGGGTGCATGCTAAGTCGCTTCAGTCGTGTCCGACTCAGTGTAACCCTTTGGACTGTAGCCCGCCAGGCTCCTCTGTCCATGGGCTTCTCCAGGCAAGAATACTGGAGTGGGTTGCCATGCCCTCCTCCAGGGGATCTTCCCAACCCAGGGATCGAACCCGAGGGTCTCCTATGGCTCGTACACTGCAGGCAGATTCTTTACTGCTAAGCCACTGGGGACGCCCTAAAATGTGGTACGGAATGCAATTAAATATTATTCAGCCTTAAGAAGGAAGGAAATTCTGACATGTAACATAGATAAAGCTGAGGACATTATGCTAAGCCAGACACTCAAGAGCAAGTACCATATGATTCCACGGATCTGAGGTACCTAGGGTCGTCAGATTCAGAAAGACAGAAAGCAGAATGGTGGCTGCTGAGGCTGCAGGCTAGGAAGTTGCAGAGCTATATAATGGGTATGAGGTTTGAGTTTTTCAAGATGAGAAGAATTTTGGAGACTGGTTGCACAACAGTTTGGATGTACTTAATACTACTAAACAGTACACTTAAAAATGGTTAAGAGGGTAAATGTGATGTTGCATAGACTTTATCAAAATTTTCTTTCTAAGTGGGAGAAAGGAGTTGGAGTAGGGATTGAAGTTCCTGAGTGCCACTGTGGGGTATGAGAGTTTGCTGATGTACATAAAGTCTGTCTTCTGGAAACCAAGAATTCGAATCTCACGTGTTACTTTTACTGGTAGTGTGCAGCAGGCCAGGTGTGAAATTGGAGACCCTGCATGGTCGGGTTATCTCGAGGTTGGGCTAGGCAGGGTACCTGGGAGCAGAGCAACAAGGCATCTAGAATACCAAAGTTGCTGTCATGATGACAGAAGAAACTCACCGTGGGTCTAACTGGACAGAAAAGGGAGTGAATCTAAGAGGAGGCCATTTGGTGGGTAAAACATGGAGCTGTCCAAGATGAGCTCTAAATTCAGCTGAAGAAGAGGTGAGTGGAGCACTGGGGTGAAACACCCTGGACGTGATGAGGGAAGGGAAGATGCAGAGCTGGTGGGCAGGCCAAGCACGTTAATGCCGAGAGTTGTACCTTGTGAGGCTGGCAGTGGGATGAGCCGTGGACAGCCGCATTGCTCAGGAGGATGGCAGCACAGAGGCAGGAGGAAGGCTGAGAGTCTCCGGGGACATCCTCAGGGAACATGCGTGAGAGACCACAGCAGGAGGCATCTCCAGGAGCAGGTTTACGTGAGGACAGGCAGCTTCGAAGCCAAGCTGTGTCAACAAGGAGATCGGCACCCTCTCTCTGTGGGGGTGTGGGGGATGCACAGTGCCCATGGAGGGACCTCAGGGCAGGCAGACTGGGGGGATCAGAAGACGGGCCGGGCTGAGGTCAGGCTCCGCATTTGCCGTATCACTCCAAAGCGTGTCTCTTTACTTCTCCACTGCTAGACGGTGAAATGGCTCCTCTCTTTATTCCTAGTGTCTGGGATGGAGTTTCTACCCCATATTAGGTGCTCCATGAACGTGTACAGGGCTGGGGGTCGGGGCTGGTGGGGGAAGGAAGGATAAGCCCCTTCCGAAAACCTTGGCAGCAGCCCAGGAACAGATCTCCCAACCCTAACCCTGCCCTGTCCCCTGCAGTGTCCAGCGAGGACTTGCCCAGTATCCCTCCCACCATGAGGCTGAATGTGCAGGAAGAAACTGGGAGAATCATCGAGATGCAGCGCCTGGAGATCCAGCGCCTAAGAGACCAGATCCAGGAGCAAGAGCAGGTCCCCGGCTTCCACCCCCTGGCTGGGATGCAGCTGCTGTCCCTCAGCGGAGAAGCGGATTTAAAGGCCCAGACCAAGTGACACCCTCTGGTGAGACGTCTCCAGCCTCTCCAGAGGGTGCGCCATGTGCCTGTCCTGGACTGACTCTGGGCTGCAACCCAGACCACACGAGCCTCTCCCCCAGGCCCTGGGGAACCTGGGACACAGGCAGAATAAAGGTGTTGGCCCACAACCACGTCCAGCTCTCCGCTTAGCCACGGAGCCAGGGAGCGGGGAAGGGAAAGAGGGACCCTGAGGCCCAGGGGGCTTCTGCTCACCCATAGCCGCCACTGCCAACCCCCGTCCAGGCACCCGGCTGCCCGCCCCTGCAGAGATCCCATGCCCCTCCCTGCACCAGGCCTCAAGGGCAGGGCTATCTGTTACTTCTGACCTGCTTTTTACTCTGCCAGCTGCATCAGGGTCAGACAAACCTTCCTACGTTTTCTTCTCACTTATGAAACCCAGCGAGGTTTTCTGAGGATTTTCACATCTGTGTGAAAGTGAGAGTAGCTTCAGGAACACGGCGCCGTTGGTAGTATTCCCCAACGTCTTCCATCACCTGCAGACCCCGGTGGTAGGACTATACGCAGAGCTCTGCCCTTCCTTCTCTTACTCCCCATGCCTCTCTACACTTGTCATCCTCAATCTACAGGGCCCTGCCCCGCTCCTCCATTTCTGGGGGGTGCCTTTTCCCCACGACCCTATACTGGCTGGTCCAGCCACACGCACCAGGAAAGGTGGGTTTTTATGCACTAAGAACCCAGATGTCCTGTCTTCTCCCACCTGCAGAGGTCAGACACCCTTCTAATACCCAAATAACAAATATTAAGCCCCCAGTCTCTGCTGCCCCACTGGTTGTCTTAAACCTGGCATCTCCAAGGCATCTCCCCATCTTTCCCAATCTGCTTTACCCCAAATCTGGGCGCTGTTCTTGAGTTAGTTTTCTAAGTAAGAGCTGAGACAGAGCTGTGAAGCTTGCCAAGGCTCTCCCGAAGGTTGAGAACAACAAAAGGAGGTGCAGAGCAGAGGCCCCGAAGCAAAGTCTACATGGATCCCTCTCTCCTGAGTGACTCCCCAGCCCCAGCCCCAGCCCCAGCCCACACCGTTTTGCAGGGGCCAGCTTATTCCCTCCAGACCAGGGTTCACCCAGCAATGTCCCCTGCCCACAGGGAGACCAGGCCCAGAACATTATCATGCCGAGTAGATGGGCTCTTCTGGGAACTCAGACTTCTCCATCCCAAACTAGCTTTACCCTCTTCAGAAGAAACTGACTCAGAATGAGGTTAGGGAGGTCAGCAGGGCCAGATGGTGTGGGATCACGAAGGCACGTTACAGGTAGGGGACCATCCAGAGGCCACCGTTGAGCCACTGAGAGTCAGTCCCCACTGCTTCCCAAGCTTTGCCAAATAGGCCTCCTTTCAGTTCCTGCCAAACTCTTTCTCGCCTCTGGGTCTTTCCACATACTGTTTGCTCTGCTGATACGCTGTTGCCTCCACCCCTCGCTCGGTGAACCTCTCTTCATCTATCAGGTCATAGCTGAAATGTCGCCACCTGCGAAATACCTTCCCTGATCCCTTCCTCCCCTGCTTTGTCGTCCTCCCTGCTAGTGAAAGTGAGCTCAGTCATGTCCTCTTTGTGACCCCTTGGACTGCAGCCCGCCAGGCTCCTCTGTCCATGTGATTCTCCAGGCAAGAATACTGCAGTGCGTTGCCATGCCCTTCTCCAGGGGGTCCTCCTGTCCCAGGGATCCAACTCCAGTCTCCTGCATTGTGGACAGACTCTCGATCATCTGCGCTGCTAGGGAAGCCCCCTGGCCCTCCCCATGACATATCCCTTTGGTGTGATGCTGCCTCTTCCCAGGCTCTCCATTTCATGGGGCAGGGGCTGTCTGTTTTCAGAGTTCACTCCAGAGCAGAGCATTGGCTAAGGGACCCACCTGCGGTGGCAGGGACCATTAGGAGGGCTCCGTGGCTAACCACACACGAGGGGACAGCTGCTGGGACCAAGGTCGTGACCATGGACATTCAGAAAAGAGAGTGCTTTTGACTTGAGGACTAGAGGGAGTTATCCAGGCAAAGCAGGAGGGAGAAGGACCCCGCAGGGGTAACTGGGGCTCTTCTGAAGGCCAGAAGGAAATTCACTGGCTAGGGTGTAGCAACGTTCAGGTGACAGTTTTTCCACCTTAAGGCTCAGGATGAAGATGTCACATTTCACCTACAAGATAGGTCTATGAAGAAACCAAGGATGGCTAAAGTAGCTGGCACGGGGTCAGGATTACAGCCTGGTTTGCCCAGTGGCATCCACATCCTGTGCTCTTAACCCAGGACTGGAGAGGTGCCCAAACAGAACACTGGCCAAGTGGTGGAGGTTACAGAGTTTGAGGCCCACAGCATCTAACGCAGAAGTCGCTAAACTCAACAACTCTGTCACTAAACTCACCTAAGCCCATGGCTGGCTGTGGTCCACTGGAGAAGGACGAGGTGAGGAAATCCCAGGCCAAGGGAGAGCCCCACACACAGGCAGAGCCTGGCACCTCAGCCACCAAGTCAGCAGGGCACTTTCTCAGCTGCACAGGGGTGAGCACGGCTTACTGCTGGCAAATCTGGGACCAAAGGGACAATCTTGTTTATGTCTCCGTGTTGTTCTCTGATCGACGTATAGTTGATTTAAAGTGTTGTGTCAGTTTCCACTGTATAACATAATGATTAAGTTATACATGTGTGTGTGCATGCCAAGTCACTTCAGTCGTGTCCGACTCTTTGCGACCCCATGGAGCATAGCCCGCCAGGCTCCTCTGTCCACAGGATTCTCCAGGCAAGAATACTGGAGTGGGTTGCCATGCCCTCCTCCAGGGGATATTCCCAACCCAGGGGTCAAACCCATGTCTCTTAAGTCTCCTGCATTGGCAGGTATGTTCTTTATCACTAGTACCCCCTGGGAAGCCATATATATATATACATATTCTTTTTATTATTCTTTTCCATTATAGTTTATTACAGGGTATTGAACATAGTTTCCTGTGCTATACAGTAGGACCTCATTGTTTATCTGTTTTATACATAACAGTTCACATCCACCAGTCTCAAACTCCTAATTTATTCCTCCCCCATCCTCTTTCCCCTTTGGTAACCATAAGTTTGTTTTCTATGCCTGTGAGTCTACTTCTGTTTTGTAAATGAGTTCATTTGTGTCCTATTCTATATTCCACCTATAAATGACATCATATGATACTTGTCTTTCTCTGCCTGAAATACTTGCCTTAGTATGATAACTTCTAGCTCCATCCATGTTGCTGCAAACTGCATTATTTCATTCTTTTGTATGATTGAGTAGCATTCTATTGTGTGTATATACATACCACATCTTCTTTATCCTTTCGTCTGTTGGCAGACGTTGTTTCCAGCATCTCCATGTTCTGACCTCCATGTTTCTCTACCAGACTGTTGGGTGGCATTGGTTAGGTTGCATTGCTGAGTGGCTGCTGCTGATGAGACTTCCCTTCACTTTGCCTAAGCTGACTCCATGGAGAGGTTCCCACCCCACTGGTGCCACCTTCTCCTTCACAGGCTCCCTTGAGCCAGTTGACCTCTCACTGATGGAATGGGCCTGGCAGTCACCTCTGCTGGTCACCCAAGTGCCTAGGCATTAGCATATGGACTCTGCCTCTGTTCTTCTGGTTACAGTCTACTGGGGATCCACTCAATGCTGGTGTGACAGCTGTGCCTTTGAGGGCTACCCTCTTCTGGATCCCAGACATCCTTTGGCTCTCTTCCCCTTCATCGGGAGTCTTAGTGTCAGTGGTGGCCAGACAGGGTGAGCTGCTCAGCTGAGACACCATCCTGTTCTCCCAACACTGAAGACACTGCCCTGTAGGAGTGCATACATCAGTGTCTACCTCCCCCTACTGCTTCGTTTGCTTGTTTGTGGGGATGGGGCAAGAGATACACTGCAGCATTCATAGGAACTTCTATATTCATTGAACCTGGTCTTGCAAGAAGACATACAAACATATGACAATTAATAGAAACGCAACCCTAGAGGCATAAAAATATTTCAGCAACATGGAGTTGCTAGAAAAACATATTTGAGAAAAATGGAAAAACCTGAGGGTCACTCTTCCAGAGTCAGAGAGAGGAAGATTACCATTAAGGATGGAGTCATCAAAGAAACTAAATGTTGCTTTAGAACAAAGGGAAAGGATGGGCTTCTCAGAATCCCTGTTGTTATTCTCAAAATTAAAAGACCAATGTGATTAAGGAATAGCTGACCTCCTACATATTTCCCACTCAAGGAATACATTTATTTTTGGTAATTAAAAACCTGTTTTCTAAAAGGTTTTTCTGTAGGAAAATATGAGGATTTGCTGAATTTAACCTCCCACTTTCCCTCAAAGATAATATTTATTATTTTGCCCTTCTATTAAGATTCATCTTAGCAATGCAAATAGTCATAGTTTATTGCTTCAGTTTATTACTTGCCATGTTTAATTTTTAACAGATTTATAAGAATGAGATTTAAATTATTTGTATTTGTCTCTTATAATGTAGGATTAAATATTCTAAAATTATTACTCCCAAAATCATAAAAGTTGCATTATATTATATATTTATAATCATTATTGCCTATCAATTATTAATAAATATCATCAATATTTCATAGCAAGTACTATAAAATATTTGCAGGTGTTTGAGAGTAGTGACTGGTTTTAAGCCAATAGTTTTCTAGTCTAATTTTTTTTTTCCTCTTTTCAACAGTCCCTTCCTTTGCGAGAATGAAATTCCCTCACCTTATTTAGAAAATTCTGGATCATCGATTGTTTTGGTTATTTATTGTTACATCTAAAGCTACACCAAAACTTTGCAGCTTAAAGCAACAGCTTCATTTTGTTTTTCACTTTATGAGTCAGAAGTTCAAGAAGGACTTCCCTTGATATCTTATCTCTGCTCTAAGTGGTATCAGCTAGGGAAGGTGACTAAGGCTGGAAGATGGCTCACTTACATGGCTGACAAGTGTTTCTACAATAAGTCCCCTACATATAAACAAGTTCCATTCTGAGAGCGGGTTCATAAGTCCAATTTGTTTGTAAGTCCTACAAAGTTAGCCTAGGTATCCAACTAACACTATCAACTATCTGGTACTCTACTTTAATAGGTTTATAATAGTTTTCACACAAATAATACAGAAAAAAAAATTAAACATTTTTAATCTACAATAGTGGAGGTGATGGAATTCCAGTTGAACTATTTCAAATCCTAAAAGATGCTGCTGTGAAAGTGCTGCACTCAATATGCCAGCAAATGTGGAAAACTCAGCAGTGGCCACAGGACTGGAAAAGGTCAGTTTTCATTCCAATCCCTAAGAAAGACAATGCCAAAGAATGCACGAACTACCCCATAATTGCAGTCATCTCACACACTAGCAAAGTAATGCTCAAAATTCTCCAAGCAAGGCTTCAACAATACATGAACTGTGAAATTCCAGATGTTCAAGCTGGTTTTAGAAAAGGCAGAGGAACCAGAGACAAATTGCCAACATCCAATGGATCATGGAAAAAGCAGGAGAGTTCCAGAAAAACATCTATTTCTGCTTTATTGACTATGCCAAAGCCTTTGACTGTGTGGATCACAATAAACTATGGACAATTCTGAAAGAGATGGGAATACCAGACCACCTGACCTGCCTCTTGAGAAAGCTGTATGCAAGTCAGGAAGCAGCAGTTAGAACTGGACATGGAACAACAGACTGGTTCCAAATAGGAAAAGGAGTACATTAAGGCTGTATATTGTCACCCTGCTTATTTAACTTATATGCAGAGTACATCATGAGAAACGCTAGGCTGGATGAAGCACAAGCTGGAATCAAGATTGCTGGGAGAAATATCAATAACCTCAGATATGCAGACCACCCTTATGGCAGAAAATGAAGAAGAAAGAGCCTCTTGATGAAAGTGAAAGAGGAGAGTGAAAAGGTTGGCTTAAAGCTCAACACAACATTCAGAAAACGAAGATCATGGCATATGGTCCCATCACTTCATGGCAAATAAATGGGGAAACAGTGGAAACAGTGGCTGACTTCACTTTGGGGGGCTCCAAAATCAGTGCAGATGGTGACTGCAGCCATGAAATTAAAAGACACTTGGTCCTTGGAAGAAAAGCTATGACCTACCTAGACAGCATATTAAAAAGCAGAGACATTACTTGGCCAACAAAGGTCCATCTAGTCAAGGCTGTGGTTTTTCCAGTGGTCATGTATAGATGTGAGAGTTGGACTATAAAGAAAGCTGAGTGCCAAAGAATCAATGCTTTTGAACTGTGGTGTTGGAGAAGACTCTTGAGAGTCCCTTGGACGGCAAGGAGATCCAACCAGTCCATCCTAAAGGAGATCAGTCCTGCATGTTCATTGGAAGGACTGATGTTGAAGCTGAAACTCCAATACTTTGGCCACCTGATGTGAAGAGCTGACTCATTTGAAAAGACCCTGATGCTGGGAAAGATTGGAGGTGGGAGGAGAAGGGGATGCCAGAGGATGAGATGTTTGGATGGCATCACTGACTCAGTGGACATGAGTTTGGGTAAACTCTGGGAGTCGGTGATGGACAGGGAGGCCTGGCGTGCTGCAGTCCATGGGGTTGCGAAGAGTCAGACACGACTGAGTGACTGAAACTGAAAATACAATACCTTGAAAAGTACAGTAGTACAGTATAACAGCTGGCATACAGAAGCCGGCATTGAGTCAGTAGGCAAGAAGAGTTATGACTGGAGGAGGGAGAGGAGGTGGGCAATAGTAAAGCTGAAGGATGGTTAGCAACAGGAGACAGAGGGCAGACTGCACTTTCACTCACATGTGACGTTGATGGCACAGGTTCTGGTTCCTTGCTGAAACCAGATGCACGTTTGCATCTTTGAAAGTTTGCAACTTGATGGTTGGCATGTAGAGGACTTACCATATTGTCTGTCAGCCCAAGCTCATTTGGGAAACTCAAAGACCTCTACGCTGAAATGTGTTGACCTTCTCAGAATGGAGGCTGGTTTCCACACCTAAGAAATGTACATTTTATTTCTTTTTAGTCCTGGGCTTGGAAACTGGCAATATTATAACTTCTTCCATGTTGTTGATCAAAGTGGTCAAAGTGTCCAAAGACCCACTCAGATCCAAAGAGAGGAGGCACAGACTCTCCACTGTTTCTTACAAAGTGTAACAAGCCATTACCAACCAGCAGGTCCCAGCAAGTGTGGAAGAGGGACTGGGGAGCCTGGGAATATCTGCATGTTCAGCTTGGACCCCCAACATTCACTGTTCAGGATCTGGAGGGAGAGGTGAGAGAGGAGGCATGTCAGGGTTGAACATGACTGAACCCCAAGGGTTCTGGGGCTTCTTCTCCCTGAGCTCTGTTGGGGTGAGCTTCCCTAGGCCTTGGAGGTTCTGGGGCCTGCTTATACTCAGGGCATGTCTGAGATGCCATCAGACTGCTCACAGCTGAGCAAAACTGGGGAGCAGGTTCTCAAAGAAGGAAATGTGCTGTGTCCCAGGCAACAGGAAGGGCTAGCATTCTTGATCACCTATGATGACCAGTCACATAAAGGAATCTGTATTCATTGCTCATCTAGTATACATCACATGGTGGGATTTGGCAGGGGCAGCAAGTGTAGACTAGTATTGCTAATGTATTAAAATGTATGCCCTAATGTATTAAACATAGTAAAATTGGGACCATGAGATTGTAGTTCTGAACAGAGAACTTATGGGTGCACTTCTTTGTTCACAAAAAACAGAAACCAACTCTAGCCAGTTTAAGCAAAAAGGAGAGTTTATTGTCTAGCCCTGGGGGTGTGTCATGGAATCCCAGGGCTGAGATACAATCAGGTCTTGAGAAGGATTTGAACTAAGACTTGGGACTTGGCTAAAATCACCCCCTCTCTTATTCTCGGCTCTCTGCAGACCAGTCTCCTATTGCCAGTTCAGCTGGCAGAAGGGAACCCTTAGCATCCCGTGAGTACATGCCATAAGGCTGACATGGAGTCTCTAGTCTTGACCTCAAATTGCCAAAGGAGACTGTTTGGTTTCCCAGGTGGCACTAATGGTGAAGAACCCACCTGCCAGTGCAGGGGACGCAAGAGACTAGCGTTTGATCCCTGGGCCGGGAAGATCCCCTGGAGGAGGACTGGCAACCCACTCCAGTATCCTTGCCTGGAGAATCCCATGGACAGAGGAGCTTGGCAGGATACAGTCCATGGGGTCGCAAATGTCCATAGGGTCACAAAGAATTGGACACAACTGAAGCCTCTTAGCACACACACACAGCTTGAGTCTGGAGTTCACTTCTATCCAATCAACTGTACCCATAGTGCTGGGTCACAGAATGGAATCCTGGTTACTGGGCTTCATTCCCAGAGTGAAGTTGGTCATTGTGAGCAGGGTAGATACTCCAAAAAATGTCTATCTGAGGCAACTGTCAGGCATGGAATCTGGAGTAGGGGCAGAGGGGATGGAGCCATCAAAGGCCTACTGTTCCACCTGTGCTTTAAGCCCTTCATCCCCCCACCACCTTTCAGGGTCACAGGGACGGGACTGCTTTTGCTCACTGCTGGCTCCAGCACCTGCACAATCCCTGATCCAGAGAAGGGAAGCAGCAAATGTTTGTCCGCGTTTTGCACTCTTGCAAATGAAGAGACTGGGACACACGGAGGTTAAGCCGTTTTTCTAAGGTTCCACAACTAGAGCTGGGACTGGGACCTTCAAGGTCAATCTAATTTCGAAACCAGAATTTTCTCTACTGTCAATGTGTTTCCTAAACACCTATTATTTGCCAGGCCTGTTCTAGGGGCCAGGATCTCTCTACACAAATCTCTCTCTCCATGAAACTTGTCTTCTAGTGGGGTAGACAGACAATATTCCAGACAGATAAGAAGAATATATGGCATATTAGACAGCAAAAAGCTAAGGAGAAACATGAGAGAATAAAGGAAATCAGAGAACTAAGGGCAGGGAGATAGGAAGTATGTGAAAGGCTGTGATTTTTTTTTTTAACTTTTTAATTTTGTATTGGAATGTAGCCAGCTAACGATGTTGTGATAGTTCCAAGTTGGACTCAACCAAACGTGTACATGTGTCCATCCTCCTCCAAACTCCCCTCCCATCCTGGCTGCCATCTGACATTGAACAGAGGTCCCTGTGCTATGTAGTAGGTCCTTGTTGACCATCCACTTTAAATGTAACTGTTCATAAGGTTCACACCTCCCTCACTATCCCTTCCCTCCATCTTTTTCCCCTGGCAACCTTAAGTTCCTCCTCTAAGTCTGTGAGTCTGTATCTGTTTTGTAAATAAGTCATTTGTATCACTTCTTTTTAGATTCCCCACTTAAGGGGTGTCATACAATATTTCTCCTTCTCTCTCTTACTTCCCTCAGTACAACAGTCCCCAGGTGGGAAGGCTGTGCTGTTAGACAGGATAGCAGGGGAAAGCTCCCTGAGAAGGGGCATTTGGGCACCTTCCTGAAGAAAGGTGAGGGAGGGAGCCCAAAGGAGGAAAGTGTTCCAGGCAGAGGGAACAGTCAGTGCAAAGGCTCTGAGCAAGCACAAGCAGAAGAGAGACAGCAGGGGTGAAGTCAGAGAAGGCGTTAGAGATGGTGGAAGGACTCTGGCTATTTCTCTGGGTAAGATAGACCATTGGAGGAGTGACATTGGAGGCAGTGACATTATCTGCTCGAACCGTAACAGTATCACTGCAGCTTACTGGGTGGACAATAGTCTGAGGTGGGAACTTGGCCCAAGCAGGGAGGCTGGGCTGCAGGGCCCCTCCCTTCTCCTGGGTCCTCCCACCGGCTAAGGGATCAGTTGGGATCTACACCTTGAGCTCTCTGCCCACTGTCGCCTCCTCCCCCTGTCTGCAGTACCACCCATCTGAGCTGTCCCAGCAGCCTCTGCTTTGGGGACAGAGTTCAACAGCCCTGCGAGGAGCCTGCCTATCGACCTTAACTCCAAGTTATTCGATAGACCCATAATGAGAACAGAGTGTCACCTGATCAATGTTTAAACTGAAGAAGCTTTTAGGCTTTGCTCCCTCCACCCAGAAAAATTCCCTTCAAATCCCCAGAGGAAGCGGGGTGGGGTGGGGGGAGGGGGCGTTGGGCAGGGGGCGAATCTCATGACTTACTCTGTCTAGCTCTATTCAGGACAGCTGGACCATGGGTCTGGCTGGAACTGGCCCCTTCCTGGAACCAGGAAGAAAAGGAATGTCAGAGGAACAAGAGGAATACACAGCCACTGAGCCCGGCCAGGTCCTTGCTCCATGCCTGCCCCAGGGCAGGAAACTCTGTACTGTTTTGCAAAGTAGTAAAACCACACGTTTGTCCCAAGGCCCAGCCTGCCTCTTCCCCTTTTTCCTTGAAGGGAAGCCATCCAGTAAAATATCTGCAAGCCATACCTGGAAAGCTTTAGACAGATGACTAGTCTGAGCTGAGATGCACTATAAGTATAAAATACACAGACAAAATAAAAGAGTAAAATAGCTCAATCACTTGTATAGTAAAATGAAAATATCTGGGGCTTCAATAAAAAATTTTAATGTGTTCATTTCACCTGTTTCTTTTTACTTTTTTCACGTGGTTACTAGATAATTTTAAATTACATATGTGGCTTGTGTTATATTTCTACTGGACAATGCTGCTCTATAGTTATGACCAGGCCCCAGTGATTTCTACAGACAAAGCAATGGACGGGTCCAGCATGATTTTGTGAGCTGATGATGGAAAGAAAATGTTGATTTTGTCTTTCTTGTGTGTTTCATACACACCAGAAGGAAGACAAAGCAGGAGGTATTACAGGGGTTCAATCCAGTCTAGAGCCACTTCCAACCAGCCCCATCACCCATTGTGTGGTGTGTGCTGCCAGATTCGCCCATCAGAAGCAGAGCCCTGCCAAAGTTCTTGTTATACTTCAGAACCCGCCTTGAGTACCTCAAGTAAGTCCAAATGCCTCACCAGGGCATTCAAGGCCCTGTGCCACCTGAGCCAAACTTGTCTTTCCAGCTTCATCTCACAAGTTCCCTGCGTAAAAACCCCACATCTGGCAGTTCGCACATTCATTCATGCAGCAAGTGTTTACTGATTTCTTCCCAGGTGCCAGGCACAGTGCTGGCTGCTGAGGTCACCGTGGTTAGCAAAACAGGCACTAAACCTGTGTGCGCTGGGAACCTCTCGTCTATTGAGGGGTATTGCTGTTGTTCAGTCACTCAGTCCTCTCCGACTCTTTGTGACCCCATGGACTGCAGCACGCCAGGCTTCCCTGCCCTTCACCATTTCTCAGGGCTTGCTCAAACTCATGTCCATTTAGTCAGTGATGCCATCCAACCATCTCGCCCTCTGTCATCCCCTTCTCCTCCTGCCTTCTGTCTTTCCCAGCATCAGGGTCTTTTCTAGTGAGGGGTGACAGATTAGTAAATAGGGCACTCTTAGTACATTTAGTAAGAGCAGTGGTAGGGGAAGCCCCAGGACCATGGGCACCCCAGAGAGGCACCTGAACCAGCCTGGAGGTCAAGGAGAGCTTCCTGGAGGAGGTGACATCTCAGCTGAAGAATTCAAGTTGGTCAGAGTGAGGTTGAGGATGTTGTAAATATCCCAGGGAGAGGGAACTCTGAGTTCAAAAACCAAGCAGAAGGGCAGAGCAATGCAGAGCATGCATAACTGAAAGAAAGGCATTCTGGCTGCAAGGCAGGGGCCAGAGGAAAATGACTGGCCAGTGTTGATGGGCTTTGTGAGCCTGTGAAGGAGAAAGGCATTTATCCCCAAGTGTTTATTCTGCAAGTGTTTTAAGCAAGGGAACCCTTGCTTTCTACCTGAAGAGCCATTACCCACATCTCCCTGTCCACTCAAACCCTGCCTTCTCAGTGGGATCAAGACGTGGGGCAAACCTACCTTGGTCAGGCCCTTGAGGCTTAAAAGGAAAGTGGGCAAGGGTCTTGGGGGGCTCCTGCCTAGGGGAAAGTGACAAGGAAGTGGTGGGGCTGGGTTTATGGGACAGCTGGTTTTGGAATTTGGGGCAGAGGCAGGATTTGAATTTGGAGTTAGAATTGGGGGGCTACATTCAGAAATGGGGCAAGTTTGGGGCTGAGGATGAGGTTGCAGTCCAAGACCTCATTCCAGAATTTGGAGCTGAGGTTTCACGCCAGATTTGGGGTTGGAATCTGGGGCTGGGACTGGAATTGGATTTGGAAATGGGGCTCAGGTTAGGATTGGGACTTGAGATTCAGAGTTGGGGCTGAGATGTGAGGTAGGGGCCTCAGTTAGATCCAGGAGTTCTAGGTAGGGTTTAAAACCGCAGCTGGCTTTTGGGGTTGGGTTGCAGGCTGGAGTTAAAGCTAAACAGAGGGTGGAGCTGGGGGATGGGCTCAGGCCCAGGCTCTGGGGCAGATGGACAGCATTCCTCCTGCTGTCCAGGTCTAGGAATTGTCTTCGAGCCCTAACAGCAGCAAACAGAAGCCCCTCCCTTCCCTGGAATGCCTCAGCCCAGCAGAAGGAGCAGTGCCACGTCAGCCAATCGGCTCAGGCTCTGCCTTGGAAACACCTGTTGATCCTCCTCCCCCTCCCCCTCCTCAGCTCACCTAGGTGCAGGTTAGGCAGGTGAAGCGCCTCCCCGGAAACAGAGCTGGAATGCCCCACCTGCCCGCCCTGACTGCTCGGATCGGATCCAACAACTCCAGGCTTCTTGTGAGTGCCCCATGATCCCCTACCCCTGCCAGCCCACCTTCTCCCACTGGCTCTTCCCTTGAGAACCCCCAACCTCAGGTCCGCAGCCCCAGCACACCTGTGCAAACACTTTCAGACCAGTGAGGTCACAGGCCTGGGGAAGCTGGGACTGATTCCAGGGCCCCGCCTCGGCCCCTCCCCCACCTCCCTTGGGGGCATCTGCAGCTGCCTCTCCTACCTCACGTGCCAGGTAGCCCCTGCAGAGGCAGGGGACAACGGATACCTCAACAGGGGTGTAACCCACGTACAGTCACGAAGTCACGTTCCCGCAATGACCTAGGGCCTGCGTCCTCCATATAAAGCAGGAGTCTTCGTCCTGAATTGGATGAAAGAATGCTGGGTTCTTTTATTCAGAAAGCACACTCTGGGCATCTTTGCAGGCCCTAGAATTCCCACTGAAATTCTGACCTGGAGATTTTTAATGCCCCCTCCCCCCAGATAAAGGTTATTGGCCTCACTTTTCAGATTAGGAGCCTGAGCTCCAAGAGGTGAACTCATGGGGGCTTCTCTGACCTCCTGCAGGCCCCTCTCTGACTAACCCACAGCCCAGCACTCATCACAGCAGCACCCCTGCTGTAAACTGGGGCTCCTTGTGGCAGGGCCTGGAAGGCTGTCCTTTGCCCTGTGGGAGTCACTCTGACTGGCCTCTGGAGGACGTGTTCGATGCGGAACCACCGCAAGATCCCTCGCCCGCACACCCGTGGTGGAGGGACTGCAGTTGGGGGACCAGTCCAGACCCCCCATTCCCTTTGTACCATGTTAGAGAAACTGTGGCGTGGGGGAGGCAGGAAGAGCCGTGAGGGAGTTGTGGAGGGGACAGAAGCTGAAGTGCAGGAGCAGGGGGATGAGGGCAGGGCTGAGATGGAAAAGTTCAGAGGTGGCGTCCCCACGATGTACCCAAGGGAGGAGCACAGAGGAGCAGGTTCAGGGTAAGATGACGAGCTTGGGTTGGGACCTGTTGTGTCAGAGGTGCCTATGGGACATCAAAGTGACTACCACCTTACAGGTCTGGAGCTTGGGAGATCTGGGTTTGGCAGAGAGTGGGATTCGGGAGCCAATAGCTGTGGCTATGAGATTGGATGGGACCTCAAGGGGAAGGAGGAGGTTACCGGGTCAGATTCTAACTCACAGAGGAGCCGCAGCCCCAAGAGAGAAGATGCAGGGTCAGGCTGCTGGTTCCAGAAGGGTTAAATCATAAGCCCCCTCCCTCCCCATAACCCTCCCCCCAGGAGCCAGCGGTGACAGCTGAGGCCATGTGAGTCAGATCCTGAATGAGGCTTTATCTGCCAGTCTTCATCCAGTCCCATCATCCACCGTGACACCAGTTCCATCGGCCAGCCGGAATGGGACAGGCAACTGAGACAGCGAGAGCCAGAGAGGTCAGGGGGTTCCCTAGAGGGCTGTGGGTGCTTTGGGTGGAGGAGCTCTCCTAGGCTCTCTGGAGAGGCATTCCCAAGGGAAAGTGCTAGGGAGGGACTTGGGTGCCCGGGAGGATTGCAGGGGACACGGGAGGATTCCCAGGGGACATGGGAGCATCCCCAAGACTCCCAGGAGAGACCATGAGGGGAAGGCGGGCTGGGGAGATAGCACGTGTGATTCTTCCCTGGCAGGTGATGGTGACCAGACCCTGGACCATGCGAGGAATGAGACTCTGGGCCTCTAGCTGCCACACAGGTGGTGGGGGCTCCAGGCCATGACCTGCACCTCTGCCCCCTGACGCTGCCCTCCGCCCTCACTCGTGCCGGATCAGCCATGCCTGAAGGAGAGGCTCAGGCCCCGCGGGGCCGGGCGCTGCCCCCTGATGTGCTGGCAGAGCAGGTGGAGCTGTGGTGGTCCCAGCAGCCGCGGCGCTCGGCGCTCTGCTTCGCCGTGGCCGTGGGCCTCGTGGCGGGCTGTGGGGCGGGCGGCGTGGCCCTGCTGTCCTCCACCAGCAGCCGCTCGGGGGAGTGGCGCCTGGCAGTGGGCACGGCGCTCTGCCTGCTGGCCCTGCTGGTCCTGGTTAAGCAGCTGATGAGCTCGGCCGTGCAGGACATGAACTGCATCCGCCAGCCTCACCACGTGGCCCTGCTGCGCAGCGGAGGAGGTGCAGATGCCCTGGTGGTGCTGCTCAGCGGCCTGGTGCTGCTGGTCACCGGCCTGACGCTGGCCGGCCTGGCTTCTGGCCCCGCCCCAGCCCGGCCGCTGGCCGCCATGCTGTCCGTGGGCATCACCCTGGCTGCCTCTGGGGCGCTCTTGTTGCTGGGCCTGCTGCTCTATCAGGTGGCTGTGAGTGGACACTGCCCCCCAACCTGCACGGCCGCCCCCGCCACCCGCAGTGACCGCAGCGGCAACGGCAGCGTCTTCAGTGTCTCAGGACAGCTGTCCGCCGGTCAGCGTCATGAGACCACATCCAGCATCGCCAGCCTCATCTGACCGAGCCAGGGCCCTCTGTCCCCCAACCTGCCCTCAGCCTCCACAGAACTGTGCCTGAGCGTGAGTGAGTGTGTGTGCAAGCGTGTGTGCACACGCACACTGAGGGGATAGTGACAGCAGGTGTATCCCCAGGACTGCCCAGCCCACTGAGGCACTGTGTGGCTGACCTGTGACGAGGGGCCGGCATGCACCCACACGTCACATCCTGAGGAGAGGGCTGCTGCTTCTTGGAGCTCATGGAGTTGTCGGGGTCTGCCTGTCGGTGTCCCGAGCCTCTCGGCAGAGAAGGGTCTGAGATCCCTTAAGATTCTTGGCCTCTGTTCCCAACACCTCTGAGAGCCAGCTCTGCCTGTAACACCCATCACCTGTTTGCCCAGGAGAGGCTGCTGCCCACCCCCAGAGACTGCCAAGTGAGCCCTCTTCATCAAGGAGACTGTGCTAGCAACATGGACAGAACATGGGCTCTGGCATGACAGGCCGGGGTGGCAGTGCCCGCTCCACCACTCACCAGCCGAGGGCCTTGGGCAACTGGCTTAACCTCTCTGAGCCCCAGTCTCTTAAGAGAAACAGTCATGGTCATCGATTGTTAGGATCATATGACATGATGTGTGGAAGGGCCAGGCCCATGGCAGGTGTGCAATAAAAGTGGTGGCCGCTATTACTAGTATTATCTTTAAGCATCTCCCTTAGAGACCGTCCCTTCCCCTGGCCCTGCCCTGTCCCGCACAGCCATCCCTCCCAAAAGGAACACTGTGTGCCTCTCTCAGGCTAACAGAGGTACCTTGAAGGTGTCCTCAGCTGGGCCTGTGGCTTCTCCTCATAGGAAGCTGGAGTGGGGACGGGTGAGGGGCTGCTTGCCCTCAGGAAGGTGGTGGGCCTCTGGTCCCAGGGAGAAGGCGGTGTGGGTGGGGAGGCTGATGAGTCCTCATCTGCTTAGGTGCTGGTTCCACATGAAGCCTGAGTATTTAGGTTTTATTGGCTGGTTTCTCCAGAGGCTGCAGCTCCCAACCCCACCTCTGAAACCAGAACATCCTGGTCTGTGTAATCGCAGCACCGGCTGGCCTGCCTCTGGGTTCCCAGGCATGGGAGGAGTGTTGGATGCCCGCTGGGGCATAAGAGTCTCTTCCTGCTTAAGGTCAGCCCTGAAAGGGCTCTCCCTCTGTGGGTGCAGGGACACTCGTGGCGTGAGTTATTGTTTCATCACTTCCTGCTTCACAAGGTGAAGAGCGTGGGATACCCCACTGAGGAAACCAGGAGCGGCGGGGAAGCCGGGCAGACGTGCTGCCTGCTGCTGCTGCTGCTGCTGCTAAGTCACTTCAGCAGCCCACGAGGCTCCCCCATCCCTGGGATTCTCCAGGCAAGAACACTGGAGTGGGTTGCCATTTCCTTCTCCAATACAGGAAAGTGAAAAGCGAGAGTGAAGTCAAGCGCTTAGTCGTGTCCGACTCAGCGACCCCATGGACTGCAGCGTACCAGGCTCCTCCATCCACAGGATTTGCCAGGCAAGACTACTGGAGTGGGTTGCCATTGCCTTTTCCAGATGTGCTGCCTAAGAGGTGTTAAATGTGAAGCTACAGAGGCTCTGACAGGAAAATCGCTTTCAGCTGCCAACATCAAGGCAGTTTCCTGGAGAAAACGCTGAGCTGATGGATGAGGGGAAGGGTGTTGCCAGCCATGGCAGGGAGCAACGTGAGCAGAGAGAACAGGAAAGTTGAGGAGCACCAGGAATTCCATGGGCATCTCAGACTCCACATGTTCAAATGTGAGCCCCTCTCCTCTCTACCTTGAACTAGCTCCCGGTCTCACCCTTCACCCAGCATCCAATTAAAGACCTCAGGTGCCAAGGTCCCCCCTGGTTTTGCAGGCTAACGTGTGGACTCCCCAACAGGACTGGCCTCCCTCTCCTCAACGCACCCATGAGCCAGCCATGGTGCCGCATCAGGGTGACCCCAACATGTTCTCTCCCTTTTCCCAGGCTTCATGCCTCCCTTCCCCTGCTGTGGCACTTTTCAAGACCCTGGGCCCTAAGAAGCCATGTTCTTGGGGAGTCTTTCCTGACCCTCTCCCCCTACACTAGCAAATTACCCCTTTGCTATGGCCAAACCTTCCATTGTAGACACCAGCCTGCAGTTCTTTCTCTATGAATCTATCCCCTTAACCAGACAGTGATCTCCTTCTGGCAGGGTCTGTGTCCTGCTCACCCATGTGTTCCTAGCCCCCGACACTGGCCTGGCACGTAGTAGGGTACGGATGTGTGGACTAAAGACTCAGCTCATTGGGACCCCTCCTAGAACTGTGAAGGGTGGGAGGTTATACCACTGTCTGCTGTTGGCCCTGAATCTTTCCCTCCTGAGGCCCCACACCATCTGCCCCAGTAACTCATTCTTCCAGGGCTCCCAAGAGGGAGCTCTCACTCTCATCCAACTCCTGGCCCATCAGAGAACCACCAAATGCCTCTCCATCCTATAAAACGGGGGTTACATCCTGGGGTTTTTTCAGCTGAGACGAGATTAGATTCTTTCACAAAATTTCTTTCAAGAAACTAAAGGAAAACAGAAACAGAAAATTGGGAGGGGAGAGAGTTACATATGAAAGTGTCTGGATGAGCAGTTCCCATAGGTCAGGCCGTGTCAGACTCTCCTGGGAAGGACACTACAAAAGGAGCATGGTTCCTGCCCACAGAGGGAGGACCTGTTTCAAAGGGCAGTGGAAGTTATCATCTATACACCCAACTATAACACGGGAAGGACGGTAACAGCTGGGCGGAGGCCCAGGCACGGTGAAAATACTGATCCTTACCCATTCACTAAAGCCAACCCCACAACCTCCCACTTCCAGCTTGTGTGCTCAAAGCGTCTCACTAAACCCCATCTTGGTCTCCATCACCACCAGTTATCCACTGACCACCTCTGCTTTCTCCCTCTCTCTTAAAGCAGTCCGTTCTGTCTTCTCATTCCATCTGGTTAAGACTCTGTGACTCATCCTCTCACCCACTCCTTGACAGACTCCTCAACAACTTAGCTGCCCGACCTTCGGTCCCTCCCCCCCAGCAAAGATCCCCTCTGTGGATGGACACTCACCGCAAGTGGCTGCTAGAGACATCGGAAGAGCCACGCAGCCTGCTGTCACCATGATGCCCCATCACTGATCCCAGCCTGGTCTGAATCTCAGTTCACAAATTACTCTGTTTCCCAGGCCAGCTCCTGCTCCCACACGGCCAAGTTCCCGCCACCCCCTTCACCCCAGCATCATTCTGCTCGCAGCCCCCAACACTGCTCTCTGCAGACAACTTGGCCTCCCTCATCATGAGAAAATGAGAGTCTGGGGCAGGAAACCTCCACCTTGCTCCCATGAAACTGCCCCTTCTTAACTCCTGTCTGTCAAATGGGCTTGTCAGCCAAGCTGAGGAATTTGGATTTTGTCCTCAGGACACTGAGAAACCTGGGAAGGTTTTAATTAAGGTGGTACCCTGACCAGAATGGGACTGGGGACTCACCTGGCTGCCCTCTGAAGCCCAGATTGGTCTAAGGATAAAAAGAGTAAGAAAAAATGACTAAACAGCCCCAGAAGTGCCATCTCAGCTGGCTCCTGAGGGATGAGAAGCAGCTGGCCAAGCTAGGGAGGTTGCGAAGAGAATCCTAGAAAGAAGAAAGGGCAGAAGTACCCAGAGATGAGAGAACTGGCCCTTTGAGGAACCACGGAGATTGTGCATGATGGAAACATGGAGCATTAGTGGGCAAGAGGCAAGGGCATACCTGAGGGGAGCCCTGAGCCCCTCCCGGGCTTTAGAGTCTCCTTAGCAGGTAGCACAGTTTCTTGAGGTCAAAAGGAAATCAGTGATGGACTGTAAGGAAAACAATGGCCTGGCTGAAATTGTATTTTAGAATTCATTGGAAGAGGCAAAAATGGAGGCAGGGAAAGTCTCTGCCTCGCTCACAGGGGACTTGTTCCAAAGGGAGTGGAAGTCATCATCTATACACCCAACTATAACATGGCAAGGATGGTATCAGCTGGGTGGAGGCCAAAACTCCAGTGGTAGACTGATGCCATCTCCAGATGATGGGGCTTGGACAAGGAGGTGTCTGCTGGGACAGTCTTATAGGATAGGTTCTATGGATGCTCAGAAGGTAGGACTCACAGGTCTTTTTGACTATCTACCTGGAGGAGCTTCTTTAGGACCAGACAGATGTGATGGGTCCACATTGATAGAGAAGAAGTAGGTCTTTAAGTCCCTGAGCAGGAAGGTGGGGAGAGTGGGTCAGAGCCCACAACGGAGTGACTGGAACCCACAGTGGAGTGATTGGGCTCACGATGCTATTTTGATAGGAGAGAAGGAAGAATGTGGACACAGGTACGTTTGAGAATTTTATAACTGGAAACTGACCAAGACCCATTCTCTCTGTGAGGCAGTCATGATGGTGGTTTAGTTGCTAAGTCATGTCCAACTCTTGTGACCCCATGGACTGTAGCTTGCCACGCTCCTCTGCCCATGGGATTCTCCAGGCAAGAATACTAGAGTGGGTTGCCATTTCCTTCTCCAGGGCATCTTTCCAACCCAGGAATCAAACCCAGGTCTCCTGCATTGCAGGCAGATTGAGGCCATTTTAAAGAACTTTTAGGGAAAATGAACAAGGAAACAGCAAGGTTACCAGAGGCTTTGAGAGCCTGGAGAATGTTGGAGAATGGAGACTTTGAAAGCCTGAGGGGGGCTGGAAAATGGAGGCTTTGAGAGCCCATGGGAAGCTGGAGAACGGGCAGGAACAGAAGCATGGACTGGGTGGTGCAGGTGGCGGTGAGGGGGTGGGAGGGAAGGTTCTTCAGCAGCATGCAGAGGCTAAGATGCAGGCCTCAGGTTGGAGTGTCACCTGGAGTACCCAGTGGCGACATGATGGGGCAGGTATTGGCAAGAGAGAGGTTAACACAAAGGCCCTGTAATCTAAACAGGTGTCAGGGACAAGGGAAGCTGAGAAAGACAGCATAGAGTGTTCAGGACCTCCTAAAAGCTCCCACTGGAAGCAGGCAAGATGAAGAGAGAGAGAGAGGCTTGCCCCATGTTCCTTCTGGGTCTCCTGGATGCCTGGATCCTAGAAGAATATGTTCCAGGAAACTCCAAATCTGTTCTAGTTCAGGTGGTCCTTCCATCATATCCAGTCACACCCCACCAGAGACCTCAGGCTCCCCTTGAGGAGTTTCCTCAAGGGACCAGGGGACCAACACAAGCTCAGTGTTTGCACACTGACCAGTCTGCCTCCTGGGCTGTTGCGCAGGACCTGCCCTGGGCACAGCAGACAACAGCCTGCTCTGGTCCCCTCCCCAGTCAGGGATGGGACACACCATTTCTACCCTCCCAGCCTGCTCTCCCAAACCTGGAACTTCTTGGCCCTGATTCACATGGGCAAGGGGTGCCAACCCAGGAAGGATGGGGGCAAATTCAACTACCAGGAGATTCTTTCTCTGGGTCTGTTTGATCATGACTTAGAGGTGAGATAATAGTGTTATTGCTGAGTGAAGCAGGCAAGTTGTAGTTAACCTGTTTGAGCCTCAGCTTCTCAGTCTACCAAATGGGCTGCCTATCCAGCAGGGCTGTTATAAGGAAGTGCTTACATATCAGTGTTATTATTGTTGCTATCATTATATTCTACAGCATCAGAACTTTCCACCCCCTTTTTTTTCTTTTAATTATGCTGCTGCTGCTGCTGCTAAGTCACCTCAGCGGTGTCCGACTCTGTGCAACCCCATGGATGGCAGCCCACCAGGCTCCTCCAACCATGGGACTTTCCAGGCAAGAGTACTGGAGTGGGTTGCCATTGCCTTCTCCTTTAATTATGACAGTATGATAACACACTTACAGGAAACAGAAAATACAGAACAAAATTACATATAGTTCTACTATATATTAGAATTATTTTTAAGTGGATAAATTAAGATGTTTAGTTGCAGTTTCAATATCAAACTCTCAAAAATTAATAGAATGAATGGACAGAAAAGTAGAAGGATATAGTATACATGAAAAGCACTGTGAACCAATTCAACGCAATTAAAACAGCAGGATACAGATTCTATTCAAGTATCCATAGACTATAAACCAAGAGACACTGGAATATATCCAGGGATGTAAAGCAAGTCACAAATATTTCATGGTCTAAAGGTACTGAAATTGTACTGAGTCTGTTCTCTTTATCACTGTGGAGTTATGTTAGAAATCAATAGCAAAAGGTATTTGAAAACAACCGACGTATTTTTAAGTGCAATGTGACATTTACCAAGAGAGAGCATCAGAACATCTAATTCTAGCCTTTTGCTGCTCTGAACTGGATCTTCTGACCTGAGTCCTGGGAAACACATGTTCAAATCGCAGTCTAGAGTGAATGAGGAGGAAGGAGTCATGGCAATCTCCTTCTTCAGAATTAAGACTGGTGATCTGTTGTGGGGATGGATTGCCCTGGTGGTGCCCCTACAGATACGGCTAATACTTGCAGATGCTTGCTCCGTTCTACTTTACACATGTCACTCATTTAAGCCTTCTAAAACCATGTGAGGCAAGTGCTACTATGATCATTATTTTACTGAGAAGAAATTGGAGCACTGAGGGGGTAAGTAACTTGCCCAAGGTCACACAGCAGGTAAACGGCAGAGCTGGGACTTGAATCCAGGCCTTCCTGGTAGCTCAGATGGCAAAGAACCTGCCTGCGATGTAGGAGACCGGGGTTCAGTCCCTGGGTCAGGAAGATCCCCTGGAGAAGGGAATGGCAATCCACTCCAGTATTCTTGCCTGGAGAACTCCATGGACAGAGAAGCCTGACGGGCTGCAAACCTGGGGTGGCAAAGAGTCCGACACGACTGAGTGACTCACGCACTCTGTACTCTCAACTCAGTTGTTTGCTCTCCCAGCCTTCTTCAACTTCACATCCCTGGCTTGTGTGACCCATGTTTTTGGCCTCCAAACAAGGACAAGGGTTGTGGCCTTGCTCTGGGGACAGAAGGATGAGGCTGCCAAGAAGCTGGGCTATCCTTTGCAGTCAGGTCTGGGTTGGCGCTCACAGGGGAGAGAAGGCAGTGACAGCTACTGAGGGATGAGGACAGGTTGCACACGAAGGGCAGAGGTGGGCTGGGATTGGGGTCTGAAGCCACAGGAGGGCAGACCAGAGAGAAGCCTGGCTGAGTCCCAGGCCTCCCAGCAGTTCCCGCATCCCCGTGCCCTTGAATCTGTGAACTGGAATGGTGTTTCCTCTTCGTGCCTGGGGCCAGGCATGGGAGCCTACTGGGAACCATCCCTCCGGGAAATCCAGCAGGGCCGCTCTCTAGGTCCAGATTTCCCACCACCCACAGCAGGTTCTGGAACTCCCTTGCTTTTTCGATGATCCAACAGATGTTGGCAATTTGATCTCTGGTTCCTCTGCCTTTTCTAAATCCAGCTTGAACATCTGGAAGTTCACGGTTCACGTGCTGTTGAAGCCTGGCTTGGAGACTTTTGAGCATTACTTTACTAGTGTGTGAGATGAGTGCCATTGTGTGATAGTTTATGGTTTTTCCAGTGGTCATGTATGGGTGTGAGAGTTGGACTATAAAGAAAGCTGAGCGCCAAAGAATTAATGCTTTGAACTGTGGTGTTGGAGAAGACTCTTGAGAGTCCCTTGGACTGCAAGGAGATCCAACCAGTCCATACTAAAGGAAATCAGTCCTGGGTGTTCATTGGAAGGACTGATGTTGGAGCTGAAACTCCAATAATTTGGCCACCTGATGCGAAGAGCTGACTCATTGGAAAAGACCCTGATGCTGGGAAAGATTGAAGGCGGGAGGAGAAGGGGACGACAGAGGGTGAGACGGTTGGATGGCATCACCAACTCCATGGACATGAGTTTGAGTAAACTCTGGGAGTTGGCGATGGACAGGGAAGCCTGTTGTGCTGCAGTCCATGGGGTCACAAAAAGTCGGACACGACTGAGCGACTGAGCTGAACTGAACTGAACTGAACTGAACAGCAGGTTCTGAGGGGAAGCCTCCCTTATCAACCCTTCTTGGTGCTGGGCTCAGAAATGTGTGTGTTAGGTCACTTCATCGTGTCCAACTCTTGGTGACCCCATGGACTATAGCAGTCAGGCTCCTCTGTCCATGGCGTTCTCCAGGCAACAGTACTGGGATGGGTTGCCATTTCCTTCTCCAAATTTCTAATCTGGGGTTGGGTGCTCACCTCTGCCCACATTTCTCAGAGGTTCAATCAAGGCCCTGAGAAGCTGAGCTGCTTCCTGGCTCAGAAGTGCAAGCCAGGGTAGCCCCTCCGGTTGGGCCCTGGGGATGTATGAGGGGCAGAGGAGAGACCCACCAGCTCCTCCCCCGGAGGCCAGGACACACTCTGCTACTCAGCATCCTCTCCGGGGTCTCAGGCCAGGGCAGCCGGTGTTTCTGTCTCCCACACAGGGCCTTCCCCGCCTTCGAGGGACTGGGGGCTGAGGAACAATGAATAGGGTGGGCTCCCCTCCTCCCTGGCTCCTCCCCAGTCTCTCCTGTGTCCTCCTCCTCCGCAGACCAACCCTTAGAGGTCAGTGTTTCCCTGCTCTGTCCTCAGGGCCTCCTCTATGCCAGCCCCGCCCTGGTGAACTGATTCACCCCCGAGAGCCTCAGAGATTCTATTGTCAAGGATTCCCAAGGTCACATCTACAGACCAACCGGACTTCACTCCGTGAATGCAGCTGCCCCGGGCATCTACCCACTGGAAATCCCACGTCCAGCATTGAATCCTTGCTCCCTGAAAACCTGCTCTTCCTCAAGTGCCCAGCCAGTCAGTCAGAAACCAGGGCGGCTTCACTGACTCCCTACTCCGCATGTCCAGTGGCCAAAAGTCCCGTCAACCACGTCCCCATCCCCCACCTCACCCCCGTTCTATCACATCCCGGGGATCTCTGTTCCCTGTGCCACACTTTAGTCACATTTGGTCTCTCCCCTTCCGTCCACCCCTGCACAGCATCCCCTCTTCAGCTTCACCCCTGGCATGGGCACCCTCACCCCTACACTGCAGCCATCCTTGACATCTGGCCTTTTCCTCGAGCACCCCACACATTAGTCAGCCCTCACCTTCTTTCTCCCCTGGCTCTTTCCTCAAAGGCTAACCCTGCATGTGGTGGATACATCTGGGCAGCTGCCTGGTTCCCAACTTCCCCCTGCTTGGCTGGGGCTGAACTGGAACAAATGGGTGGGCTTCTCAAATCACAAGAGGACTACAGGAGCCTGCCCCCACTGGCCGGAGCTGATCAGACTCGTAGTAGGTACTTGTCCCAAGCAGGGCCAATCAAATTCTATCAACTGGGTACTTGAAACCCAGAATCAAGAGTCTGGGAGTCCCAGGCATAGAACCTCATGCTGCTGCTGCTGCTGCTGCTGCTAAGTCACTTCAGTTGTATCCGACTCTGTGCGACCCCATAGACGGCAGCCCACCAGGCTCCCCCATCCCTGAGATTCTTTAGGCAAGAACACTGGAGTGGGTTGCCATTTCCTTCTCCAATGCATGAAAGTGAAAAGTGAAAGTGAAGTCGCTCAGTCATGTCCAACTCTTTGAGACCGCATGGACTACAGCCTACCAGGCTCCTCTACCCATGGGGTTTTCCAGGCAAGAGTACTGGAGTGGGGTGCCATGGCCTTCTCCGATAGAACCTCATGCTGCTGCTAAGTCGCTTCAGTCGTGTCCGACTCTGTGCGACCCCATAGACGGCAGCCCACCAGGCTCCTCCATCCCTGGGATTCTCCAAGCAAGAACACTGGAGTGGGGTGCCATCGCCTTCTCCAATAGAACCTCATAAGTGCCCATAAGTGACAGAGCTCTAGAGGTCCCATGCCCGACCTCAGGCAGCTGGGACCACCTGCTTCCTGCCCTTCTGAGTTAGCTATCCCCCTTTAATTCACTCCCCAAACTCCTTTCCATTGCTTGCAACCAAAAGAAGCTTAACTCAAGCCTCTGCTATCTTGAAACTGTCTCCCTTTCCCCAGACTCCCCACTAGCAATCATGACCCTGTCTTTCTCCTCACCATCAAGGTTCCACAGTCAACTCCACTCCGTCATCTCTCATCCACTCACCCCTAGGCTCATGATAATTCAACAAAGTCAATAAATATTTATTGAGCATCTGCTATGTACGAGACTCTGAGTACACAGAACAAGGTGCAGACTATGGCCTCAGAGAATACACAGTCTGGCCCAGTAAGGGTAAGTGCAAACTGTAACAAAGATGAAAATTAAACATGGTAAGAGACCACTAGAGAAACTCACAGGTGTTATGGGAGGTAGCAACTCTCAGGTGTCCAAAGGAGGGGATGTCTGGGCACTGTAATAGCTTTCAGTGACAAGGGACATTTTTATGAACAAGCATCAGTTCAGGAAAATAAAACTGAGAGACTTTATTTTTAATTAAAATGAAAACAGATGTATTAATATCTGTGAAAAACATAATAGAGCTATTTAGATTTCCACTTTATTGATAAGAAAAAAATCTCAGTAAGAAATTTGGCACATTGAATTTCCCCTGCTAAAATGTTATCATCAGGTCACATCTGAAATGCTGGCAGGTAGGCAGGCCACCTGGAGTCTACTGGCCGGTGATTTTCATCACTGTCAGAGAGGACTGGGAGAAGAGAAAGGCATTGAGGCAAAAGAGGAGTGTGAGCAAAGGTCCAGGGAGAAACAGCACAGTAGGAGAGGGAGGAGTAACAGAGAATTAGCTAAGCAGGAAGTAAAGAAGGGACAGTCAAGAAGGGTAACCAAAGGCCAACAGACGCATGATTTCAAAGTCAGACCCTTGGTAAGCTTTATTCTGAGAACAGGAGGGAGCTATTGAGAGTCATTGAGTAAAAGAGGGTCATGATCACTTTTGTGACTAGAGTCGAGTAAGGGAGGATTGCTCCACCCCTGGTCAGCCCTTAAGCCCTAACTACCAAGTCCCTGAGGCTTGTGGTTCCCATGAAATATCTGCTCTCCTTAAGCTGTCAAGCATAGGGATGGGGGGTGGGGTAGTCCAAAGATGAAGACTCAAAGGGAGAAGTGGTCCCTGCTTGCCCCTGTCTCCGGCCCACCAAACCCAGGCTGAATGTAATTGTCCTCAATGAAGCCATCATCATCCTCATCTTCGCCCACCTCGGGGTGAGCTCCCTTCCCTGTTTCAGGCAGTGGGCGGTGCTGGTAGCTGGCACGGTATTTGCGGCAGAGATGGCATTTGGCAGCAAGCGCAATGAGCAGAGAGAGGACCACAGCCCCCAGGACGACCCCTACCAGCACAAGCCATGCCCGGATCCCGCTGCCCAGTCCAGAGGGAGATGTCGTGGGGACCTCGGAGGGCCCCGCGATGGCTGCAGAGAAAGGGACAGTGTTATGGATGGGGCCCAGGATCGGCTCCCAGGGGAGACTGAGAGACATGAGCGCAAGGTCCTCCCCACAATCTAAGGGGAACCCAACCCCCTCCTCAGTCTCCCTCCCACTGTCACTCACTTTGGTTTGCCTCACTCATGGAGGGGCCAGAAGACACTGGTGAGCCTCGGCCTCTGCCAGAAGAGCCCTGGTTCTAAGGAGACCCCCGACGCCAGGCAGCCCTGGGACAGAGTCCTGGAATATACACACGCAGATGGGGGTCAGGGACGGCTCCCTAGGCCCCTAGGGCTTCATGCAGACCCTTCAAGGCTTTGCAATTCAGCACACGGCCCTCAATTCCACCCCCCCATGCTACACACAAACACACACACACACACACACACACACACACACACACGTCCTGCCTTGCACTCTTGTTTCTCAGCCACTCCCTCCTCAGTTTTTCGACTCCCTCATCCCTCAAGGCCAAATCAGACCATACCTGCCTGTGAGGTTGTCCCAAGACCCCCCTCATCACCCCCTTCACTGCCCTGCCCACTCGGCCACCAGTCAGGCACTCGTTCCAGGCCACACTCACAGCCACAGGAGGGCACTGCACAGACTCTGGAGACTGGACAACTGGCCATAACTAGCTATCCATAGGAGCAAAACAAGCTGAGCCATGGACATGGGCTGTTTGTAAGGGAACACCAGGAAGTGGCTGGAAACATAACTCAGTGATGGAATTTACTGAGCACAACTTATGATTCACCCTGTAATGTGAGTATAAACATTATCCCCACTCTACAGGTGAGGACACTGCAGCCCAGAAAGGTGAACTAACTCAGCCAAAACCCCAGGACCTGAACCCAGGTCTCAGATGCCAGGGCCCAGAGCCCAGGCTGCTCCCCTGCTCTAAGCTGAGGGTGGGAGGTGGGGCAGAAGCAGTCTCACCTTCCAGAGGATGGACAACAGCAATTCCTTGAAGCTAATGGGCAAAGCGGAGACCACAATGGAGGATGGTGCTGGTCCCCATCCAGGATAGGAGGCTCCAGATACTGCCAGAACAGCCCTGGCTTCTGCTCTGGAGTCAGGAGCCCTGTGTCCCCACTCAGGCCTCTACCCTCAGCCCTTCAGGCACATTCCTTGTTCTTTCACCTCTGCCCCAGGGGGCGGGGAGCTGTTTTGGGGGAGTAGCCAAATGTGGATCAACTGGATCAGGAAATTACCTGGCTGAGACTCTCTAGGGCTGGGAAAGGTCTAGAGGAGAAAGAGCTTCTGAAGGAAGGGACTATCTGGAGCAAGATCAGCTAGGCTCAGGATACCTGGAGAGAGAGCATCTGGGCCAAAGGAATGTCTGGGGGGCGGGCAGCTAGGGAGGAGCTAGGGGAAGAGCATCTGGGTTAAAAGTACCTGGAGGACGAGGAGCTGGGGCTGGAGGTATCTGAATCAGAAGAGGCCCTGGGAGGAGTGTCCAGGCAGAAAAGAACCTAGGAGAGAAGCACCTGGTTTAGGGAGCACTCAGCCATCGTCTTTAGTATCCATACATTAACGACGCCTTCCCTCCTCAACACCACCGCACTGCCACCAGGCCCCATGATTTCTTCCTCTCAGTAGCCCTAGAATGCTGACACCCCTCCTCTGCCCCAGTTCGAGCCACCTTCATCTTGTTCCTCAACTCGCAATAACCTGAGATCTCTCCTTACCTCTCATCCACATCAGTGATGAGCCTATGGACCAAATCTGACCCCATTACCCTCCACCTTAAAAGTCCTGCTCCCTAGGCCCCTAGGGCTTCGAGTAGATCCTTCAAGCACAGGGCCCTCAATTCCCTCCCCATGCTACACACACACACACACACACACACACACACACACTCACGTCCTGCCTTGCACTCTTGTTTCTCAGCCACTCCCTCCTCAGTTTTTCGAGTCCCTCATCCCTCAAGGCCAAATCAGACCATACCTGCCTGTGAGGTTGTACTGAGACCCGCCTCATTACCCTCTTCACTGCCCTGCCCACTTGGCCACCAGTCAGAATTCGCCGGCAGCTCCCTAGGCAGGGACTAGGCTGGCAAAAGCGCAAATGCGCGCCCTGCCGTAGGCAGAGAGAGCTCAGCAGTCAGAGGTTCAGTGCATGTTTGTGAGATGAGTGGATATAGGGGGTGGAGTGGGGAGGTCATTAGAAAGGAGAAGTAGATCGTTCACTCATCCATTCACCAGCAAAAGTCCACTGCGTGCCTATCTGGGCCCCATACTAAGCCTTGGGTTCTCAAAAAAAAATGTCTTGTTCAGTTGAAATGAGTTGTTCAAGAGGGAGGGAACATATGCACAAATATGGCTAATTCATGTTGATTATGGCAGAAACCAGCACAACACTGTAAAGGAATTAGCCTGCAATTAATAATAAAAAAAAAACTGAAATGAATTAAATTCAACCTGATGTTTCTAAGATTTTACTCCTATTCCTTTCCTTCCTGCCCTGTCCCCAGGGACACACACACACACACACACACACACACACACACACACACACACACACACACACCCTCAGGCTATCACCCCACCCGTTCTGGTCACATTTCTTCCACTGACAAACACACACTCCTGCCCCCAGGAACCTTCAGGGATCTGTGACTTCCCCGCCCAGGCCCCCCAGTGCCTTCCCATTTGCTCCCCACCTGTCGGAACTGTGCCCAGTCCGCAGAGGAGCTTCCGTTTACCAGGCCAGGTGGGTGGGCCCGGGCTGTCGCATGACTCACCTGGGGACGCTGCGGGCAGGCGGGGCCTGAGGCGCGGCTGAGAATGGAGGGCAGCGCCGCCAACAGGGAGGACTAATTCTACATCTTCCCAAGCTTTTGCGGAGAACCTTCAGGCACAGGTCTCACCCCCACCCCCAGTGCTGAGCGGGTCGGGGGTTGGTGCACCTGGGATCCAGAGACGGGACAGTCTTCAGCGGGCGGCGCTCAAGCTGGCGGCCCTGATAAACAAGTGAATTTCCGGTGACAGGTACAAAGTCCAGAGTTGAAGAGGGTGCTGTGCAGGCCTGTGAAAGCGGTGAGCCAGAACCAAAGGGGAGAGGGGTGGGCATGCTCCAGGCAAAGCCAGAGGGACCAAGCACAATCAAAACTGCCTGCAAAAGTAGATGTAAGCGTTTGTGCGTGCGTGTGTGCGTGTGTGCGTGTGTGTGTGTGTGTGTGTGTGTGTGTGTGTGTGTGGAGGCGGATGTGGAAGTCGATGGAGAGTGTGAGTTTAGAGGCCTTTTGGGAATGTGATGTGCCCTGGGGGTTTATCCTGTGTTTGCGAGTTTACCTGGGCAGAGGGTACAAGCCTCTACCTGAATCTCAAGGGTTCTGTGACCCCCCCACAAAGCTAGGCTCCCCAGGCTTAGTGTACCTCCTTGTCCTTTCAGACCCTCAGGGAGTCACCTTCCCCGAGTCCCCAGTCTACCCTAGCAAGCCCCGCCCCACCTTGACAGGCCCCGCCTCCACCAGGAAAGCCCCGCCTCCTCTATGCCCAGAGCTCCGCCTATCAGAGCATTTCCGTCATTATTTGGTAATCCTTTCTTCCTCTGCTCCCTCCCCAACTAGACTAGTTGGGGAGCTCTTGCCAGGTTGGAAACAAGTTTGACAGTCTCTAGGTTCCCAGCACCTGACACCGGGCAGGCTCTCAGTAAATAACTAAGGGAGGAAGGGTTCCATGAGCTAAGTGATGCGGGCATAGCAGTTCACAGGGACCCACAGGGCAGAGAAGGAGCAAGGGCTGCGGCCTGGGTTTGTGAATAGGGCACGATTAGAAATGCGGCTGGAAAGCGGATGGCCAGTTCGTGCAGGACGTTGAAGATCTTGGCATGGAATCTGAACTCCTACTGCCAGTGGCCCATTCCTCGCTCTCCCACCCACACCTCATGCTCTCTGCTGCAGTCGTGCCAAACTATTTTCCATTCCTATAGCTCACCATGTGCTCATCTCCCAGGCTTTGCATGTGCTGTTCCTGGGACCCCTGCTTTCCTCCAACCTTCATCCTCTCCCCCAAAATATCCACCTCGCACCTGGCTGACTGTTCCTCCCAGGCCTCCCATCATGTAGGTCCTAGGTGAGGTCCTCTTGATCTAGATGTACCCTAGCCTAGGTCCCTCCTCCCCACTCTGTGCCCCTAGAGGACACTGACCCTTCTCCCTCATGGCCCTGACCACACAGTATTGTGATTTTCTCTTTACTTGGCAGAGTCCCCTATGAGTCTATAAACTCTGAGGATAGGGTCTGTGTCTGTCTTGTTCCCCTTCAAATCCCTAATATCTAAAATGACAACAATACGTACCCCTGAAATAAACAAATGAGAGGAAAGTGAATATTATCCTGGATGAGGCAGTGAAGATCCAAGAAGGGTTTAGAAGTTTTGGTTGATTTTGAAGCAGGGAAATTTTATAGGATTCAAAAGATATTCATTGAACACCTACCACATGCTGGATACTGCACCAGCATATGGTACATACGGTTTTGATGTTGTTGTTTTTTCATTGAGGTATTCACATAGCATAACTTAGTTCACATAACAACAACAACAAAAATCACTCTATTCATCCATTGCAGCACACAATTCAGCAGCTTTTAGTACACTCAGAATGTTGGGCAACCATCACTCAGTGTAGTTCTAAAACCTTTTCATCGCACCAAGAGAATTCCCCCTGCTTGTTAAATAATCACACTTCGTTTCCCGATCCCTAGCTTCCAGCAACCTCTAATCTTCTCTGTCTCTATGGATCTGCCTATCCTGGATATGTCCTACAAGTGTAATCATATTTGTGCCAGCTTTTTAATGAACTGCTTTATTTAATTCTCCTAACTGTACTATGAAATTGATGTTAATTACCCTCTTAACAGATGAATAAAATGAGGCCATAAGAAGGTAATTTCCATGAAGTCCCACAGAAGAAAACAAGTAAAAGTCTGCCCATCCATCAGTCAGCCATTTATTCAATGAATATTTCCTAAATGGCCAGGACAGAGCCACAGCCAGCCCATAGGCAAGCATTGTAAAATAGCAGAAGGCAACCTGTCAAATGCCCCCACAGCATGGAGAGCAGAGAGCCGGCTGGATATTAGCACCTACCAGCCTCTCAGCCAGAAGCTTTGGTGCAGGAAACAACCTTTACAACCTTCTGAGGCAGCCCTGGCAGCCGTGTGGTCGGCTCTGTGCTAGCTCCTGGGGAGAGTTCCTGCTGCCATACAGCTTTCATTCTGGTAGTGAAGATAGACAATACACAAGTAAAGACATGAATATGATCATTTCAGATAATGGTTAGTGCTATGAAGAAAGTAAAATAGCTTCAAGTGATGGAGCTGTGGAAGGGGCTCCTATTTTATATTAGATGGTCGGAAAAGGGAGGTTGACTGAAGGGGAGGTGTTTGAGCTGAGATCTGTATAAGACAGAGACAGCAGTCATGCCTATATCTGGGGGAAGAACATTCCAGAAAAAGGGAACAGCCAGAACAAAGCAAAAGCAGGACTAGCTTGTTCAAGAAACAGATAGAAGGCGGGCTAATGGAGTCCATTAAGTAAGGGGAGATGGGAGAAGCTTCGATGCTGCGCCAGGTCCTTCCCTCTGTGAGATGGGGAGCCGTTGATGATCAGAGTTGGGGACCCAGAGACTGACCTTCTTCGGCTTCTATGGGAAGAATGGATGAGAGGAGGCCAAGGCAGAGGTAGGTAGGCCAGTTAGAGAGCCGTGGCTATCACCCAGAAGAAGGGAATGTGGCATTAAGGTAGTTAGGTAGAAATGGAGAAAAGTGCTAGATTCTGGATGTATTTTGAGGGTGAAGCCAACACAATTTGCTGATTGGATATGAGAGTTGAAAAAAAGAAAAGGAGCAAGGATAGCTCCAAACTGTTGACCTGAGCAACGGTTGTAGTTGTGGGGAGACTCTGGAGGGGACAGATTTGGGAGGGCAATCTGGACCTCAGTTTTCGAGATGTGACTTGTGAGATGCCCATGATTCATCCAAGTAACATACTAAGTAGGCAGTAAATAAACTAGCCTAAAGGCAGCAGAAGGTAGGGGCTAGAAATATAAATTGGGGAACCAGCAAAAAGCAGACTTTTTAAAAAAAGCTGGTCATGTAGGTAAGATCCCTTAGAGACATGCAGAGAGAAAAGAGGGCTAAGGGCTGAGGGCTGAGCCCTGGAGCCCTCAGGGAGCAGAGGTGAAGGAGCAGAGGTGAAGGAGCAGAGGAGAAGTAGGCAAAGGGACTGGGGAGTGGCCAGCATGATGGGAGAGAGGTGTCCTGGAGGTCAGAGAAGAAAGTGTTTCAAAGGCAAGAAAGAGCTTGACCAGCTACAGCAAATGCTGAGACTAGGTCCACTGAGATGAATGTAAACTGAAAACTGACATTGAATTTGGCCGTGTGGAGGCACTGGTGACCTTGACAAGCACAGTTTCACTGGTAAGTCAGGGACAAATGCCCAGCTGGGTCCATGCCTGGGCATGGGAACAGAGGAGGTAGGGACAACTCCTTCAAGGAATTTTCTATAAAAGGAGCAGAGAAATGGGGCAGACATGGGAGCAGGTGTGGAAGGATTTTTTTCAAGACTTTTTTCACGGCTAGAAGCTTTTAGCCCATGTGCGTATGCTGGTCAGAATAATCCAGGAGAGGGAGGAAAGTGATGATGCAGAAGGAAGAGAGAAGAGACAGGCAGGGGGTGAGGGGACGTCCTTCTAGAATCAAGGGGTGTGGGAGTTGAGTGGCAGGTAAAGGGCTGACCTTGGGCAGGAGCAAAGGAAGGCAGAGTGGCAGGTGAGTGATGGGAGTCAGGGGGTTTTCTTCCCTTGGCTTCTGCTTTTCCAGAGAAATAAGGAGCAGTGTCCTCAGCTGAGAGTTGGGAAGGGGTGCTGAGGTTTGAGGAGAGAAGACGTGAGTTTATCATCCTCGGGCTTTGGAGAGAGAACTACATGTGGCAGGCTTGCCAGGCAGCAGTGAGCAGCATGAATTTATAGTGAGATCAGTAAGGATGGCTGAGTGTTTTGTTTTCTAGCCCCTCCAAGTGCAGGTGGAAAGAAGATGGAGCCTGCAACTTAATCAGGGTTGGGAGATACACCAGGCAAGTCTGATAAAGGGGACTGAGCTGTAGACAAGGCCTGAGATGGGCCCAGGTAAAAAGGGAAGTGTGGACAGAGTTGAGGAGGTGGGAGGGACTCTGAAAAAGCGGCAGAATTGATCGATTTTAGCAGTGATTACTGGCTAGAGTAGTAAGGTGAAAAAATAGAAAGTAGCGGGCAGATGATAGCATATGGAAGTGGAGGTTACCGTTCCTGATACAGACAAGTCCTAGGACATGAACCATGGAGTGGTCCTGAGGTAGGATCTACAGACTGATGGTGGTTTTACTATTGCCTGCATATTAACTCCTGAAAAGTGAAAATGAAGTCACTCAGTCGTGTCCGACTCTTTGCAACCCCATAGACTGTAGCCTACCAGGCTCCTCTGTCCATGGGATTTTCCAGGCAATAGTACTGGAGTGGATTGCCATTCCCTTCTCCAGGGGATCGTCCCAACCCAGGGCTCGAACCCAGGTCTCCCACATTGTAGACAGACGCTTTACCATCTGAGCCACCAGGGAAGTCATTAACTCCTGAATCAGAGGTCAAATGATTATGTGACATTATGAGTAAATGGCAGAGGCATGATTGAACCTAGGTCTTTTGCCTCTAGGTCCAACACGTTTCCAGATACATCCCAACTGCTCCTGTGAGTAACCCTTACGATCAAGGTGTTCAATTTCTCATAGTCACTGGGAGTGACAGTCAGCAACCACTGCTTTTCAAGGATTTACTTATATTTTCCAAAGGTGACTCAAAGTGCTGCTATTAGAAGAACCAGGAACGGATGCTGAGCAGGTGAAAGAACCTGGTGTCCTGGTACCCAGCCCACAACTACTTCCTCCTCCATCTCACCCAGCTCCTCTCTGTGGCAGACCCAGGACTTTTAGCCTGGGGATAGTTGCATCCCCTTTAAGAAACCGATGAAAGCCTAGACTGCTGTCAGCCCGCACACCAACCAGCTCCATCATGGCGACCTGCAGCTCCAGCCTCGTGATTAGTGATGATGAACCAGGTTATGACCTGGATTTATTTTGTATACCCAATCATTATGCAGAGGATCTGGAAAAGGTGTTTATCCCTCATGGACTAATTATGGACAGAACCGAACGGCTTGCTCGAGATGTGATGCAGGTGATGGGAGGCCACCACATCGTGGCTCTCTGTGTGCTGAAGGGGGGCTATAAGTTCTTTGCAGACCTACTGGATTACATCAAAGTACTGAACAGAAATAGTGACAGGTCCATTCCTATGACTGTAGATTTTATCCGAATGAAGAGCTACTGTAATGACCAGTCAACAGGCGACATAAAAGTGATTGGTGGAGATGATCTCTCAACTTTGACTGGAAAGAATGTCTTGATTGTTGAAGATATCATTGACACCGGTAAAACGATGCAAGCCTTGCTTTCCCTGGTCAAGCAGCATAATCCAAAGATGGTCAAGGTTGCCAGCTTGCTTGTGAAAAGGACCCCTCGAAGTGTTGGCTATAGACCGGACTTTGTTGGATTTGAAATTCCAGACAAGTTTGTTGTGGGATATGCCCTTGACTACAATGAACACTTCAGGGATTTGAACCATGTTTGTGTCATTAGTGAAACTGGAAAAGCAAAATACAAAGCCTAAGATGAGAGTTCAAGTTGAATTTGGAAACAGCTAGTGTCCCATTGATATCACCAGTAAAATTATCAAATGTTCTAGTTCTGTGACCAGCTGCTTAGTAGAGTTTATTATTGCATGTATCTTCTAAGAATTTTATCTATTTTGTATTTTAGAAATATTAGTTACTGCATTCCTGAACTCTTTATTTGCACTATGAGCCTGTAAACTATCATTTCCCTTTGGGTAAATTGTTGTTTGACTCATGAATAAAAAGTCTCTTAAACTGTACCACTATTGAATGAAAATATTGAAGTTGTATCTGTAAGAAACATTTAAAGAAAAGAATTTATTAGTTTTTGAATTGGTATTTTAACTTCTACATGTTCGGGAAAGAACAGAAGTGATAGAACATTGTCCATTGTACCACTGTGTGTTTAGAAAAGTAAGAAGCAGTCAGTTTCAGACCAGTGACAGCTCTGAGAGGTATCATTATGTCAGATAAACCATACATCCTGGAATTATTTTAGTAGTACTAACTGCATTTTCCCACTTGTTCAGATTCTTTCCAGTGAATCTTTGTCAACAGTTCCTTTTATTTTTTTTCCAAATTTTAAACTTTTTATTTTGCATTGGAGTATAGCCAATTAATAACCAATAGTTCCTTTTAAATACAAATCAATAAGTTCCAAAAACCTACCACTTTTTGAATTCTTCAATATAAAAATCCTTAAACTAGAAGCTGTCTCTTTAATAAGTAAAAAGATGATGAGGATGATGAAAGCAAGAAAATGCATAGGCACACCCAGTCACAAATATGCTCACAGGCCTGACAGGTAAGAAGTGCTCAATAGAAACAAGTCAAATGACTGAATGGTCAGAATTCGGGGAGCTCACTTGTTCTCTTGGGGTGAAGGGCTGGTATTAATACAGAGTGTGCAGGAACCTCTATTCTGTTATAAACAGGTACCGCCTTTGACTAGGCAGAGGACCTCTTCTTCTTTGTAAGCCTCTGGAGGGTGACTGCCCATTTCCTGCTCCCAGTCACACCCAGCATCCCAGAGCAGGTGGAGGCCCCTCTCTTCACCCTTCCTCCTTCATTCAACCCCCATCTTCCCTGGAGGCTGGTCCCTCCCCATTCCTGCTCAGCCAGGGCTGACTTCCTGGACTTGCCCCAGCATTCAGAGCATCCCTGATATGGTCCCAGCAGGAACTGAGCTCTCTGCCCTGGTCATCAGTGAAGTAAGGTCAAAGGATGTGTCCTCAGTGGTGCATCCCAGCAACACTCCGAGATCACAGCTTCTTGGCTTTCCCCACTTCCTCAAGGCGGACCAGCCTGTCTGGGGCCATGGTGTTCCGCAAAGCCCAGAGCAAGAGCTTACTAAATCTCCTCTATCCCAACCACACCACCATGAAACTCCAGTGTAATTGCCTCAGATGGTTGCCACAGCTAACATCCAGGTTCACAGGACAGCTTCCTCCCAACCCACCAGCTCCACCTTGCCAGGCTGGATTTATAATTAGACATCACAGGTGTCCAGAACACTGAGGCAGGAGTCTGGGGTCCCCTGTGATCAGCTGTCTCTCAAGTAACTGGATTGTGAAGAAGAAAACTCAGCAGACCTGCCAGAGGATGACCTGAGGGATGATACACCCAGGCAAGTGGCCAGAGGGGACAGGACAGCTGGACAGAGTGACCCCACAGGCTGCGCCCCCCAGCCCCACCTCTGTGGGCTCCTTGCAGTAGGAACGGTCATCTCTTCCACATTCTCGCTTTCTCCTGGGGGCTGGAAAGGAGGAGAGTTGGTCCTATCCGAGCCCCCGGGATTGTTGGGGCATTCCCAAGTGCAAATCCTCTGGTGGTCAACAGCACTCATGCCTGGGGAAAGGCAATGCTTCCCACGATGGCATGAAGCCCACTCCTGCCTACTGTTGCACTCACAGCAGAACAAGCGTCCCTTCCTCAGGGTGGGGGCAAGGATGGAGCACCAACATATCTTCAGGGGGAAAGGGTTTAAAAAAGCAGGGGATGTCCCTGTGACATGGTGAATGAATGGGGTGTGTCGTCACTACTCCTTATTCTCAAATAACATTTGAAGTGAGATTGAACAGCCAGGAAGCTATCCAAATGCTTCATCCAGGCTGTGGATCTTGCAGGAAAGTGTGACTGTGGCCGGTGGTGGCAGCTTTCTCCCATGAGATGTGCTTTGTATTCTAAGTAGCCTTGCTGTTGTTTGAGGCCAAGGACAATGAGTCATTTGTGTCCCGAGCCAGTGGTTCTAGGATTTCAGAGTGGAGATGAAGTAAGGACCTGGTGTACCTTAAAGGCAAGATGCCCTGAAAATTCATGCCTGACCAGCTCTGCCTGTCACGCTTGCCTTTTAAAGGGCCCCTACTCAATCGTGACACAGCACAGAGAAGACAAATTATTTTTCTGGAGTAAAACCTCTAATGCTTTCTGAGTACATGAGGGTGTGAGTGCCAAGTCGTTTCAATTGTGTCCGACCCTTTGCGACCCTATGGACTATAGCCTGCCAGGCTCCTCTGTTCATGGGATTCTCCAGGCAAGAATACTGGAGTGGGTTGCCATGCCTCCCTCCAGAGGATCTTCCTGACCGAGGATCGAACCTGCATCTCTTGTGTCTCCTGCGGTGCAGTCAAGTTCTTTACCGCTAGCGCCACCTACGAGGCCCTTCTGAGTGCATAAGGGTTGACTTTTAAGATCATTTTTAAGACTTTGGAGATGATGCATGCAGATGGTAGCCATCTCCCTGTAAATGCTGGCAGAGACTTACTTTTACCCTGCTTGCCATCTGGATGGGACCATTTAGCAGACCTGATCCAGAATTAAGCTCTCTGGTTCTAGATCAAATTGTCTGGGGTCAGAGCTGAGCTCCACCACATGACACTCTTAGGAAGCCTCAGTTTCTTCATCTGTTAAATGGGGGTAATTATAATTAAACCTGATTCAAGAGGTAAGGGGAGAAGGCAATGGCACCCCACTCCAGTACTCTTGCCTGGAAAATCCCATGGACGGAGGATCCTGGTAGGCTGCAGTCCATGGGGTCGCTGAGGGTCGGATACGACTGAGCGACCTCATTTTCACTTTTCACTTTCATGCACGGGAGAAGGAAATGGCAACCCACTCCAGTGTTCTTGCCTGGAGAATCCCAGGGACGGGGGAGCCTGGTGGGCTGCCGTCTATGGGTTGCACAGAGTCGGACATGACTGAAGTGACTTAGCAGCAGCAGCAGCAGCAAGAGGTAAGGAGCTAATGGGGAGGTGTCAGTGTATTTTCCTGGCACTTGTAAATGTTCAATAACCATTTGTCACTCTAATGGAGGTTTGTTGCTGTTCTACATAAGACCTCTGCTTGCAGTACTAGATAAATTTTGTTCTAACCAAGGTCAGATATGCTTTAAGAAGGTCCTGAGCTTTGAACTATTTGAACCCTGTATGGGGTGTTGATTCCAGCTTGGGTTCTCCCAGGGTTCCTCAGGGCCAAATGGCCTTTGTCAAGCAGTTTGTATAAAAGGGACTTTATTCAAGCCTTGTTGGATTAACTGGGGCTTCCTTTAAATAAGGGCTTGTTTTCAGAAGGTTTCTTTTTTCCTACAAGGAAAAGAATACAATGGATTCCAAGTAATCTACAGTCCTCAGCACAGCTTGTCACAAACACCTGGCACGTCTTTTCAGCCCAGAGTGCAAACACACACGCTCCCTCACTTGCTAACTTCAGGAACCTAGCCCCAGCCTGTCCTAAAATCATTTGCTGACAAACTTCCGCTCACTAAAGTTATTTCCTGGAAGAATAGCAAAAACTGGTTTTGAATTAACAGTATGGCTTTAGTTGCTGCCGAAGCTAAGTGAAATTACTATTGTTACCAATTATTTACCTAAAAAAAAACCACTTACAATAATTACTTTCTTTTTTTTCTTTACTTATCAACAAGAAGAATGATTTACTGGTAAGTCATTTTCAAGCAAAGACAGGACTTAGGAATAGGATTAATACGTTATTTCATATTTCTTATTTCAAAAAAAGGAAATTTCATAATGTTGGTTGGGCACCAGTTTACTTGCTGCTTCAAAAAGCAATTGTGATGAATAGAAGAGAGAGTTAAAGCATTTATGGAATAGATAGACACCAGCATTTGGAGTTGCACACAACAAAGAAATATCTGAAATATTTTTCAAAATGTTCTAGAAGCCAAGACACAAGGGCATGCTTTAAGAGAACATAGGAATGTGGGGGGGGGGCGCATATTGGAACTACCCGTTTCCTTTCAAATCAATGAGGAAAACAAAGCAGCATTCAGCCTCGCATACTGACTTGACACAGTTTATATATAATAGTTTGGCTTTAATCCAAGAAGCAAAGATGGAGCGCTCTGTTTATTTTGAAAAATAATTGCAGGGACACTCAGGTTATCCTCCCTTGTCTGACAGGTTTCCTTGGGAGAAGTCTGTCTCTGTTACTCAGAAAAAAGTACCAATTTAGTACCCTTATTTAGATGACCTTGGTATCAATTTTGACAAGGGTTTCTCTGGTAGCTTAGATGGCAAAGAATCAATTTTGAGAGGCAAACTGAAGAGATTCATTTTCTTCCCTCTCTGTTGATCCATCCCTAAATTTCTCAAGCAATTGTGTGTGTGTGTGTGTACATAATTTACATAACAGTTTCACCCAGATGGGTCTCAACTCTGCCACCATTTCTGCAAGAAGACAGTGGAACTTGTCTACATAAAACATTAAATCAAATCCATGGGCATTTTCAAAAGAGCCTGTCAAGTGTTTCCACAAACATTTACCTGCAAGCTGAGATCATGGAAGACCATGGAAAGGGTACAACTCAGTTCACTGTCTGAGCCGCTTGTCAAGGAAGACTGATGCAGCTTGGACAGTCTAGTTTTTCTGTTCCTCTTAGATGTGAGGATCACTTGGATAAAGGTGAACCCAGACCCAGTAGGGTGACCACAGACAATGGGACTTTACTTTCGTAAAACAAAAGAATAATCAAGAAAACGGTGTTTTGGCTGATTTGCAGCTGAGTACTCCCTCCAAAGCGGTACTTAATACCACGACCAGATATTCATGCTCCCGAGTTCTCTCACGGAGGTGTGTATGCTGTCGTGTCTGACTCTTGGTGACCGCAGGGACTGTAGCCCGCCTGGCTCCTCCGTCCATGGAATTCTCCAGTCAGGAGTACCGGGATGGGTTGCCATTTCTTACTCCAGGGGATCTTCCTGACTCAGGGATTGAACCCAAGTCTCGTGTATCCCCTGCGTTGCCAGGTGAATTCTTTACCACTGAGCCACCTGGGATGCCCTCTCTCAGGGCTAGTAGGATGCTCTTTGCCTTTTTTTCTTTTTGGCTGTGCTGGGGCTTTGCCGCAGTGCAGGGGCGGGTGGAAGTCGGGGGGTGTTTCTCTTGTTGCAGTATTGCTCAGGCTCAGTATTGCCACGCGTGGCCTTACCTCCCACTGGCACGTGGGATCTTAGATCCCCAACCAGGGGACAAACCTGCGTCCCCTGCATTGGAAGGCAGATTCTTAACCACTGGGAAATCCTTTGCCTTAAAAAAAAAAAATTGTTTTTATTTTTGGCTGCACTGGCTCTTCCTTGCTTTGTGAGGGCTTTCTCTAGTTGTGGCAAGTGGGGCCCTACGCTTCATTGCAGTGCCCAGGCCTCTCTTGTTGCGGAGTACAGGCTCCAGGCAAATGGGCTCTGTAGTTGCAGCACATGGGCCCTGGAGGGCTGGCTCAGTAGTTCTGGCCCACGGCCTTAGCTGCTCCATGGCTTGTGGAATCTTCCTGGACCAGGGACTGAACCCATGTCCCCTGCACTGGCAGGTGGATTCTTATCCACTGGGCCACCAGGGAAGTCTTCACTTGCCTTTTTTAAACCAAAGAAATAAATATGAGGAGCTGAATTACCGTTATTTCAAACTTATTTTATTTTCTTCTCAAAGAGATAGTATGAGTCAGAGAACAGAAAAAAGATATACAGTGAAAGTTCTCACTCTCAGTGCCCCATTCCTTTCTACCTTATTCTTCTCACCCCAAGTAATAACATACTTGTATGAATTCCTGTTGTATCTTTTTAGTTTCTTTATACAAATACAAGTGTTATCAATATATATTCTTACTTTCTCTTTTCTTAAGCAAAAGCCAACGTACTGTTCTGCATCATGTTTCTTTCACTTATTAATTAGTGTGTCTTAAAGAGCTTTTTAAAATCAATATATAGACTTAGAGATTTTCTCCAATCATTTTTACAGCTGCTCAGTATTCCCTTATGTGGTTACATCAAAATTTAGGTAACCAGTCCTGTGTTGATTGATACTTGGGTTATTTCCAATCTTCTACCATAAGATACAGCGCTGCAATGAAACATTTTATGCTGTGCAGGTATATCTACAGGATAAATTCCCAAGAATGGGAGTCAAAGAATAAATGTATTTGTGAATTTGAAAATATTCCCAAATTGCCTTTCATGGGAGTTAGACTAACATGCATTATATGTGAGCATACCTGTTTCTCCACAATTCCGTCAAGAATGTGTGTTGTAAAATTTGTGGATTTTTTTGCCAAATAATGGGTGAAAATAGTAGTTCAGTTCAGTTCAGTCACTCAGTCATGACCAACTCTTTGTAACCCCATGGACTGTGGCACACCAGGCCTCCCTGTCCGTCACCAACTCCCAGAGTTTACCCAAACTCATGTCCATTGAGTCAGTGATGCCATCCAACCATCTCATCCTCTGTCATCCCCTTCTCCTCCTGCCTTCAATCTTTCCCAGCATCAGGGTCTTTTCCAATGAGTCAGCTCTTCGCATCACGTGGCCAAAGTATTGGAGTTTCAGCTTCAACATCAGTCCTTCCAATGAACACTTGGGACTGATCTCCTTTAGGATGGACTGGTTGGATCTCCTTGCAGTCCAGGGGACTCTCAAGAGTCTTCTCCAACACCACAGTTCAAAAGCATCATGAAGTCCTTATTGCCAAATTCAGACTTAAATTGAAGAAAGTAGGGAAAACCACTAGACCATTCAGGTATGACCTAAATCAAATCCCTATGATTATATAGTGGAAGTGACAAATAGATTCAAAGGATTAGATCTGATAGACTGCCTGATGAATTATGGACATTGTACAGGAAACAGGGATCAAGATCATCCTCAAGAAAAAGAAATGCAAAAAAGCAAAATGGCTGTCTGAGGAGGCCTTACAAATAGCTGAGAAAAGAAGAGAAGCAAAAAGCAAAGGAGAAAAGGAAAGGTATACCCATCTGAATGAAGAGTTCCAAAGAATAGCAAAGAGAGATAAGAAAGCCTTCCTCAGTGATCAGTGCAAAGAAATAGAGGAAAACAATAGAATGGGAAAGACTAGAGATCTCTTCAAGAAAATTAGAGACACCAAAGGAACATTTCATGCAAAAATAAAGAGCTCAATAAAGGACAGAAATGGTAGGGACCTAACAGAAGCAGAAGATATTAAGAAGAGGTGACAGGAATACACAGAAGAACTGTACAAAAAAGATCTTCATGACCCAGATAATTACGATGGTGTGATCACTCACCTAGAGCCAGACATCCTGGAATGTGAAGTCAAGTGGACCTTAGGAAGCATCACCACAAACAAAGCTAGTGGAGGTGATGGCATTCCAGTTGAGCTATTTCAAATCCTGAAAGATGATGCTGTGAAAGTGCTGCACTCAATATGCCAGCAAATTTGGAAAACTCAGCAGTGGCCAGAGGACTGGAAAACGTCAGTTTTCAGTCCAATCCCAAAGAAAGGCTATGCCAAAGAATGCTCAAACTACCATACAATTGTATTCATCTCACACTAACAAAGTAATGCTCAAAATTCTCCAAGCCAGGCTTCAACAATACGTGAACCCTGAACTTCCAGATGTTCAAGCTGGTTTTAGAAAAGGCAGAGGAACCAGAGATCAAATTGCCAACATCCGCTGGATCATGGAAAAAGCAAGAGAGTTCCAGAAAAACATCTATTTCTGCTTTATTGACTATGCCAAAGCCTTTGACTGTGTGGATCACAATAAACTGTGGAAAATTCTGAAAGAGATGGGAATAGCAGACCACCTGACCTGCCTCTTAAGAAACCTGTATGCAGGTCAGGAAGCAATAGTTAGAACTGGATGTAGAACAACAGACTGGTTCCAAATCGGGAAAGGAGTATGTCAAGGGTGTATATCGTCAACCTGCTTATTTAACTTATATGCAGAGTACATCATGAGAATCGCTGAGATGGATGAAGCACAAGCTGGAATCAAGATTGCCAGGATATCAATAACCTCAGATATGCTGATGACACCACTCTCATGGCAGAAAGCGAAGAGGAACTAAAGAGCCTCTTGATGAAAGTGAAAGAGGAGAGTGAAAAAGTTGGCTTAAAGCTCAACATTCAGAAAATGAAGATCATGGCATCCAGTCCCATCACTTCATGGCAAATAGATGGGGGAAACAGTGGCTGACTTTATTTGGGGGGGAGGCTCCAAAATCACTGCAGATGGTGACTGCAGCCATGAAATTAAAAGATGCTTACTCCTTGGAAGAAAAGTTATGACCAACCTAGATAGCATATTCAAAAGAAGAGACATTACTTTGCCAACAAAGGTCTGTCTAGTCAAGGCCATGGTTTTTCCTGTGGTTATGTATGGATGTGAGAGTTGGACTGTGAAAAAGGCTGAGTGCCGAAGAATTGATGCTTTTGAACTGTGGTGTTGGAGAAGACTCTTGAGAGTCCCTTGGACTGCAAGGAGATCCAACCAGTCCATTCTGAAGGAGATCAACCCTGGGATTTCTTTGGAAGGAATGATGCTAAAGCTGAAGCTCCAGTACTTTGGCCACCTCATGTGAAGAGTTGACTCATTGGAAAAGACTCTGATGCTGGGAGGGATTGGGGGCAGGAGGAGAAGGGGACGACAGAGGATGAGATGGCTGGATGGCATCACTGACTCGATGGACGTGAGTCTGAGTGAACTCTGGGAGTTGGTGATGGACAGGGAGGCCTGGGGTGCTGCGATTCATGGAGTCGCAAAGAGCTGAACACAACTGAGTGACTGAACTGAACTGAACTGATAAAGGTTACCCAATCCAAAGTTATAAGAGAATTTACCCATGTTTTCTTTTAGTTATTTTGTGGGCTTGGTTTTTTGTTTAAATCTTAGGCCCATTTGGAGTTTATTTTGATATATGATATTAATTATAAATCCAACTTTATTTTTCTGGACAGTTTATCTGTTATTGCAACATCGTTTATTAAAAAGAAACAAGTTTTCCCACTGATTCGAAATTCTGCTTCTTAAAATTTATCTATTTTGGCTGCACTGCTCAGCATGGGGGAATCTTAGTTCCCTGACCAGGGATCGAACCTGTGCCCCCTCCAGTGGGTACACAGGGTCCTAAACTCTAGGCCAGCAGAGAATTCCCCATAATAGCACTTCTTTCTGAAATGCCACTTTTTATGCATACTAATTTCCTGTTTGTATTTGGGTCATTTCTGGATTTTCTCTTCTTTTGGTCTATTTGTGTGCTGACAACACATTGTTTTAATTACTGAGACTTATGTATACAACAAAGGTTTGTTTAGTCAAAGCTATGATTTTTCCACTAGTCATGTATGGATGTGAGACCACAAAGACCACTGGACTGTGAAGACAGCTGAGCGCCGAAGAACTGATGCTTTTGAACTGTGGTTTTGGAGAAGACTCTTGAGGGTCCTTTGAACTGCAAGGAGATCAAACCAGTCAATCCCAAAGGAAATCAATCCTGAATATTCATTGAAAGGACTGATACTGAAGCTAAAACTCCAATACTTTGGCCACCTGAGGCGAAGAGCCGACTCATTGGAAAAGACCCTGATGCTGGGAAAGATAGAAAGCAGGAGGAGAAGGGGATGACAGAGGGCAAGATGGTTTGATGGCAACACCGACGTGATGGACATGAATTTGAGCAAGCTCCGGGAGTTGGTGAAGGACAGGGAAGCCTGGTGTGCTGTAGTCCATGCAGTCGCAAAGAATCAGACATGACTGAGCAACTGAATGGACCACACAATATATTATATATGAATAGAAAATATTAGAAAATAGTGATGTGAAACAAATCATCCCTAAACTTAGTCATTTAAAACAATTGTTTTATTATATCTCACAGTCTTTAAGTTAAAAATTTGGGTAAGTGTTGACTGGGTGGTTCTGGCTCATTCAGTTATCAGAAAGTAGCCAGAACTGGAAGTGTTGGTGGGGAGGAGCTGGAGCAACTGGGACTTGGTCAGCCATCCTTTTCTCATGTAGCTTCAAGCTTTCTCTTTTATTTAATAAAAAATTAATATATTTATTTTTAATGGGAGGATAATTGCTTTACAATATTGCATTGGTTTCTGCCATACCTCAACATGAATCAGTTATAGGTATACATGTCCCCTCCCTCTTGAACCTGCCTCCCACATCCCACCCCTTCCCACTGCTCTAGGCTGTTACAGAGCCCCAGTTTCAGTTCCCTGAGTCAAACAGCAAATTTCCATTGGTTGTCTGTTTTACACATGGTAGTGTATATGCTCCCATGCTATTCTCTCTATTTATCCCATTGTCTCCTTCCTACCCCCGCCCATGTCCACAAGTTTGTTCTCTATGTCTGTGTCTCCATTGCTGCCCTGCAAATAGGTTTATCAGTGCTGCTGCTGCTGCTGCTGTTGCGTCCCATCAGTCGTGTCCGACTCTGTGTGATCCCATAGACGGCAGCCCAACAGGCTCCTCTGTCCCTGGGATTCTCCAGGCAAGAATACTGGAGTGGGTTGCCATTTCCTTCTCCAATGCATGAAAGTGAAAAGTGAAAGTGAAGTCGCTCAGTCACATCCAACTTTTAGCAACCCCATGAACTATAGCCTACCAGGCTCCTCCGTCCATGGGATTCTCCAGGCAAGAGTACTGGAGTGGGGTGCCATTGCCTTCTCCGTTATCAGTACTATCTTTCGTTAATATATGATATTTGTTTTTCTCTTTCTGACTTACTTCATTCACTTTGTACAACAGGCTCTAGGTTCATCCACCTCATTAGAACTGACTCAATGCATTCGTATTTATAGCTCAGTAATAGTCCATGTATATATGTATCACTGCTTCTTTACCCATTCAACCTAGACAGCATATTAAAAAGCAGAGACGTTACTTTGCCAACAAAGGTCTGTCTAGTCAAGGCTATGGTTTTTCCAGTGGTCATGTATGGATGTGAGAGTTGGACTATAAAGAAAGCTGAGCACAGAAGAATTGATGCTTTTGAACTGTGGTGTTGGAGAAGACTCTTGAGAGTCCCTTGGACTGCAAGGAGATCCAACCAGTCCATCCTAAAGGAGATCAGTCCTGGGTGTTCATTGGAAGGACTGATGTTGAAGCTGAAACTCCAATACTTTGGCCACCTGATGCAAAGAGCTGATTCATTGGAAAAGACCCTGATGCTGGGAAAGAATGAGGGCAGGAGGAGAAGGGGACGACAGAGGATGAGATGGTTGGATGGCATCACTGACTCAATGGACATGGGTTTGGGTGGACTCCAGGAGCTGGTAATGGACAGGGAGGCCTGGCCTGCTGCGGTTCATGGGGTTGCAAAGAGTCAGACACGACTGAGTGACTGAACTGAACTGAACTTACCCATTCATTCAAATTTTCTGTTTTTTGTTTTTTTTTTTTCATTCAAGCTTTCTTTATGTGGTCTCTCTGTGAGAGGTAGTTCAATCTTCCTCACAGGATGGTGGCTTCAGAGAAGAGAAGACAGGCTGTTAACATGGCAACTAGAATTATAGTGAAGTGCTTCCAAGAACAAACTAGAAGCTGCCTCATCTTTCTGACCCAGGCAGCATCATATTCTCTGCAATCCTTTTATTACAAGTGGGTCAATCTCATCCAAATCCAAAGAGAGGTGAAATGACCCCATCTCTCAGTGGGACAAATGTCAAGGTCACACTGTAAGAAAAACAGATGGAGTGGGAGAAAATACTGTGGTCAACTGGGTAAAATACAATCTACCCCATTTTACTTTCTGATAGGACTGGAATACCCTTCATTAATCTTCTATTTCAGAGTTTTTCTGGATATTCTTACCAGGCTGTGCCACCATGCCGCTTGTGGGATCCTAGTTCTCGACCAGGGATCAAACCCTGGCCCTCTGCAATGGAAGTATGGGAATCGTAACCACTGGACCACCAGGGACGTCCCTAAGGAGCGTTTTTAGAAATCTGATACTTGAGGTGACTACACTGATAATCATGTCTTAACGTTTTATCATTTTCATAATATACATTTAGTTCTAACTATAAATAAGTTCTCTGAAAATAGGCTATTAAAAATTAAATAATAGAGGTGAATATTGTGTTTGGTCAGAGACAGGGTGGGTCTCAAATAAAAAGCACGCTCTTGACTCACGTAATAATGGAGAATTGGAGACACCCTTATGAACTGATGCTTCAGTTCAGTCCAGTTGCTCAGTCGTGTCCGACTCTTTGCGACCCCATGGACTGCAGCACGCCAGGCCTCCCTGTCCATCACCAACTCCAAGAGTTTACCCAAATTCATGTCCATCGAGTCGGTGATGCCATCCAACCATCTCATCGTCTGGCGTCCCCTTCTCCTCCTGCCCTCAATTTCCGAGCATCAGGGTCTTTTCCAATGAGTCAGCTCTTCACATCAGGTGGCCAAAGCATTGGAGTTTCAGCTTCAACATCAGTCCTTCCAATGAGCATTTGGGACTGATCTCCTTTAGGATGGACTGGTTGGATCTCCTTGCAGTCCAAGGGGCTCTCAAGAGTCTTCTCCTGATGCTTAGTTTAATATAAATATGAATTGCTACATATAGAAATATTTGTAGATATGTATATGTGCATTTACTGGTATAAACACATATATTTCCTTGCTCTGCCAGCTGAGAGGGCCTCGAAGCAATGATATACCAGTAGCGATAAGCACACCTGGCACTCAGATTTTGTTTTCTAATGTCATTCTCAAATAAAATATTTAAAAAATTAAAAAGACCCAAGGCTCCTCAGAGAGGTGACTCATTCTAGAACTGGAGCAGGAAATATATGAGATGAGCCTGAAGCATCTTATTAGAGCCAGGAAGTAAGGAAGTAGAAAAGAACAAACAAATAACAACCAAAAACATACAAAGCCTTACATTGGCGGGAATATATCAAAGGGACATAGGAGCCAACTGAAGCACTGCCAACAGTCAAAGCTGGAACAACTGAGCAACAAAATAAATAAAGTCGAATTGGATTATAATAACCCAAAATATGAAATAAATACCCATGAGGGCATGTTGTCGTAAACAAATAATCGACTAGATAGAGACGCGCGGAAGAGAAAAGGGACACATCTCCATTTCAGAAGAATTCTAATTAATTTATGTAAATAAAGTCTCCCAGAGGGGAAGAGTCCTCCTTAAGTGTGAGCTATATATAGTGACTTCAAAGAGCAGTGTCTGGAAAGGGAGGGAAAAAGTAGTAACTTTGGGGACTTCCCTGACAGTCCAGAGGTTAACACATCATGCTTCCACTTCAGGGGACACAGGTTCAATCTCTGGTCAAGGAACTAAGATCTCACATGCCACGCAGTGTGGCTATAAAACAGGGGGGAAAATTAGTGACTTTACAGTGGGAAAATGTGACAAATACCACCTCAGGTAGGTGATCAGGTTCAATATCGACAGTGATGGAACATATTGGTGGTATGTATCCTTGTTAAGACCTCTTTGGTCTTCCTCCCTAGCACCTCAGTCTCATAGTAAGAAAACATCAAACAAATTCCAACAGAGGGGCATCCCACAAAATACTTGACCAGTAGACTCCTCAAAATTGTCAAGGTCACCGAAAAGAAGAAAAGTCTGAGATATTATCATACCAAGAAGAGCCTAAGGTGACACAAAACTAAATGTAATATGGCATCATGGATGGGATGCTGGAGCAGAAAAGTAAAAACTGAAGATTTTTAAATAAATGATAGCCTTTAGTTAATACTAATGTACTAAGTAAGGTTCATTAATTATGGCTAATATACCCTATTAATGTAAGATGTTAATAAGAGGGGAAACTGGCTATGAGGCATATGGGAACTCTGAGCACTATCATCTCATTTTCCTATAAATCTAAAACTGTTCTAAGAAATAAAATCACAAAAAATAAAACAAACAAAAAACCCAAAGTGAAAATCAAAAGCAAAAAACACCGCCCCGCTCCAGCTCAGGAGAAAAGATTCACAGGCCCCCATGAGCTGGGACTATAAGCAGTACCAGCTATTGCCCACTCCCTCCCCCTCCCCCACCAATGCCCGGGGACTGAGGAAACCCAGCCAGGCACCTCCAGCCCCATTCCGGACTTTTCTATAGACTCAAAGTGAAAAATCAGGCAGTCTCTAAGATGACAGAAAGGGACGTTTCCCCCAAGACCACCTCCATCCAAAGCACAAACTAAACGGGGCCTTGGCAAGTCAGAGCTCATCCCTAAGAGTAAGTCCCCGCCTAGCCTCAAGCCCTCTACCCGACATGGTCCACTGCTCCTGAGTCCCCCAGTTCTTCCCCTTCCTGAGCCTCCACTCATGGAAGAGAACGACAGGATAGACAGAGACGGGGGAATAGTTCAACATGGAGAAAAGCAGTCCCCGGACCCAAATAAGCAATACAGCAGGTCTTCCACGGTCTGGGCTCCTCGGAACACCCTGGGATCAAGTAGGACACCCATGGGTCAGAGGAGGCCAGCACACCACCCTAATTCTGTGGTTTAGTCGATAAGTCGTGTCCAACTCTTGCGACCCCGTGGACAGAGGAGCCTAGCAGGCTACAGTCCATGGGATTCTCCAGGCAAGAATACCGGAGTGGGTTGCCATTTCCTTCTCCAACCCTAATTCTGTCCCATAATTTTATTCTTCAACTTGTTGATATGGTGTATCACATTGATTGATTTGTGGATGTTGAAAAATCCTTGCTTCCCTGGGATGAATCCCATTTGGTCACAGTGTATGACCTTTTTAATGTATTGTTGGATATGAATTGCTAGTATTTTGTTGAGGATTTTTGCATTTATGTTCATCAGTTGATATTGTATTTTTCTTTTTTTGTGCTATCTTTGTCTGCTTTGGTTATCAGGGTGATGGTTGCCTCATAAAGCGAAGTTGGAAGTTTTCCTTCCTCTGTGATATTTTGGAACAGTTTCAGGATAGGTGTTAACTTCTCTAAATATTTGATAAAATTAGCCTGTGAAGCCATCGGGTCCTGGACTTTTCTTTGTTTGCAACCCCATGGACTATAGCCTGCCAGGTTCCTCTATCCATGGAATTTTTTAGACAAGAATACTGGAGTGGGTTGCCATTCCCTTCTCTAGGGTATCTTCCCAACCCAAGGGTCAAACCTGGTGCCTCTCACATTGCAGGCAGATTCTTTACTGTCTGAGCCACCAGGGAAGCCTCATAAAATGAGTCTGGAAGTGTTCTTTCCTCTGCAATGTTTTGGAAACAGTTTCAGGACAGGTGTTAACTCTTCTCTAAATGTTTGATAAAATTCGCCTGTGAAGCTGTCAGATCCTGAACTTTTGCTTGTTCGGGGGTTTTTAACCATGGTTTCAATTTCAGAGTTTGTGATTGGTCTGTCCTGTCCCATTATTTTAGAGGAGATCTGTCCTTCCCATCACCACCAACAAAGAGTTTAGAACCACTTGTAGGAAAAACAGAATTGATGCATTATAAACAATGTGCAGAAGGTACACAAATCAAGAAGGCCTGTTCTGGAAATGTTCAGTGCAGGGTTTTTACATGCCTGCATCTATGTAAAAATACAGTGTGTTCTGAAAGACAAGGGTGAAAAGGAGCATATCCTTACAGATGACCTTTCCAAACCCCGCTTGGACTTCTTCGTCTCCTGTGGCCATCACTTCCTTTCCACTCCTACAGTGCCACAGACTCCACCACAAACCAGAAATGCTCTATAGGTCTCCCCACCATCAGAGAGTTCCCATGAAACCTTTAAGCTGAGATGGCATAAAGCAAAGAAGCAATTACCTTAGGACACATCTCGTTAACTAACGGTTGCACAAAATAAATCAAGATTAAGCACAGGTGCTCACAGACACAGTTCAAAGCTCTGGGAGCTTGATGCTGAGATGTTGAGTATAGTTTTCTGGAGAAGGAGCTTGGCAGTCTACCTCTCTAGCAGCTCAGGGTACAAGCTGCCTCTGTAACAACTCCCTGCAAAACAAACAATGAATGCTATTTTCACTTTTCACCTTTTTTCATAAAATTGATAATGCTCCTCAGATCTCTTTTGGTCAGCAAAAACAGGTACTAAGGCAAGTATCTCATAAAAGAGAAAAAGTGGGGGATCCCTGTAACTCTCAAATTCAGACATTTATGACTTGAGCCATCTATCCCTTGATCCTCATTGTCTGTTACCCATTAGACTAATGCTACTCAAAATGTGGCCAGTGCCCCAGAGTCTGCCAACTGTTACAGAGACAAGGGATAAAACCTTAGTCTCATTAATCTGCTCCTAGCAAAGGATGAAAGTATGGTCTGAATGTTTGTCCCCCTCCAAAATCCATACATTTAAATCTTAATGCCCAATGTGACGGTTTTAGGAGGTGGAGGCCTTTGGGTGATTAGATCATGACGGTGAAATATGGGCATTCTTCATTTTATGGTGCTTTGCTTTATCATGCTTTGCAGACGATACTTTTTTTTACAGATTGAAGGTTTGTGGCAATTTTGCATCGAGCAAAGCTATCATCAGTGCCATTCTTCCAACAGCATTTGCTCACTTCCTGCCTCTGTGTTGCATTTTGGTAATTCTCATATTTCAAACATTTTTATTATTATTACATTTGTTATGATGGTCTGTGATCAGTGATCTTTGATGTTTCTGTACTTGTTTGGGGGCAGGTGTCCATATAAGAGAGTGAAATTAAACGATAAATGTGTGTTCTGACTGCTCCACCCCATTGGTCAGTCCCCTGTCACTCCCCATCTCCTTGGGTTTCCCTGAGACACAACAATATTGAAATTAGATCAGTTAATAACCCTACAATGCCCTCTAAGTGTTCAAAGGAAAGAAAGAGTTAACTGATACAGACTTAACTGTTGTCTTACTTTAAGAAACTGCCACAGCCACCCCCTCCTGTAGCAACCACCACCATCAAGGCAAGACCCTCCACCAGCAAAAAATTACAACTTGCCGAAGGTTCGGATAACGGTTAGCATTTTTTAGCAATAAAATATTTTTAATATTTACATTTATTTATTTATTTACTTGGCTGCCTCAGGTCTTAATTGCATGCAGGATCTAGTTCCCTGATCAGGGATTGAACCTGGGCCCCCTGCCCTGGGAGTGAAGAATCTTAGTCACTGGACCATCAGGGAAGTCCCATGTATTTTTTAACTAAAGTACATATATTTTTTAGACATGATGGTATTGTACACTTAATAGATATAGTACGGTAAGCCTAACTTTTATATACACTGGGAAACCCAAAAATATGTGACTTGCTTTATTGTGTTCTTTGCTTTATTGGAGACGTTAGAATAGAGCCCACACTATCTCCTAGGGATGCCTGTAATACATGTATAAAAGAGAACTGAGAGAGCTCCTTTGCCTTTTCACTCTGTGAGGACCTGTGACCTGGAAGAGGATCCTCACTGGACCATGCTGGCATCCTGATCTTGGACTTCTAGTCTCTGGAACTGTGAGAAATAAATGTTTACTGTTTAGTAGCTAGCCAGTCTATGGTATTTTGTTATGGCATCCCAAAGGGACCACAACAGACTACTTCTCCAAAAGTAGCAGCCCCAAAGCTCAGATTAGCTATGAAAAAATACATGACCATTTTCAGCAGCATTCAGCTGATACCAACAGTTGACACAATTGTGCAAACACAGAACTCTTTAGCTCCACGGCCCCACAGTGGAACATGAGGCTGCCCCATGGGCTTTGGACAGTCCCACCGTTTCACATCCTTCTTCAGTTCTTATGGGCAAAGGATAACTACTTTCATTACCTTTTCAGGTCCAACTGCAGGCTTCTTACTAGCAACATTCTAACTGAAAATATGACTTGGGAAAGTAAATTGCCATGGATTGTTTACTAAAAATCTCTCCTTCAGAGTTCCACAGGAGGCCTGGTTGCTCTTAACCCCTGGTGACCTGGCAAAACCCCTATATGTGACCATGTGACAAGAGCTGGCATTCCCACTATTTGCAGGAAGGTGGCTTTTGTAGCAGTGAATCATCAGCCTTGTGTGGAGTTGGTCATGCTGCTATTCTTGCTTTTTTAAAAAATAACTTATCTTTAGCTCTATTATTATCAGCTTTGTTCTGGATTGGAAAGTTGACCTCACAATGTGTAGACCTGCATATCTGCATTAACGTTATTCTTGGTCTGTAACTTTCCAGTGACTTTCCAGTGACTGAGACTTTAAAGCATGCATTATGGTTTAAGTATTACTATTGCAAGAGCAGATGTACACACAACCTACTCAAAATTTGTTGGTGCACAGATAGTTCATTAGTGACATTATGTTTGTAAACAGATGGTATTTAAGTTGCTTGCAATGTAATCTCAACACATGTAAAAATACACTTTTATAGGACACTGTTTTATAATACAAATTCTTGTATACAAACTCTGCAAGACGTGCATTGTGTTCATCTACAGATCATTACTACTGAGTTCCGTTTCCCAGTTGAAAGTGGGGTGGCCAGATGGACCTGTAGTCTTTGCCATGTTAGAGTCACAGAGCCTTAAACTTCATTCAGAGCAAACACCTGTGCCAGTAGCTGTCATTTTCCACAACAGATGCTGCCCAAGTGCTCTCTGTATACATACAAAATGACATCAGGCCTTCCCAGAAACAAGGGGAAAGTTCTGCCTGCAACCCTGCCAGACAAACTGCCCCAGCATTTCCCAGCTCCTTTCTTATGCCAGAGTCAAAGGTCTTGGTACCAAGATAAGTGAAGACTAAAGCATTAGCCACCCCCATTCCCACCAGAGTCTTATCCACAAAAAGCTCTTCCCAGCCTCATACCTAGGAATGAGGAATCTGGGGGCCAACATGGTCGGGGTGGGGTGAGGAGGGGTCTTCCCTGATCCATTTTCCAAACTACACCAGGAGTCAATGTCTCTCCTGGGAGTTTTCAGGGATTTTCTGAAGAGTCCCATGCCTAAACCAGCTCAGCTAGACTGCAGAGGCCCAGCTTCCCTCAGACAGTGAATTAGAGCCTAGTGGGTCCAAAAGAGAGTCTAGCTTTCACCTGGCAACAGATTCTGGAAGATGTCCCAGCCCCAAAGGGAAGGTTGATGTCCCAGCCCCAGAGGGAGGGTGTGGACTTCCAAACCAGTCCCCTAACCTAGCACCAGGTCTCACCCCACCCCAACCACTCCATTCGAGGCCAGAGGAGTCAGATTTCACAAGTATGCCCAGCCATTCAGAATGGCTCCAACACGCTTCCCTCTGTTCCCTGCAAGGAGAGACCCCACCCCCAGCCTGGCGGGCAGTCTATGCCCATGGATGATGTTCTCCTCTGGCAACTGCCAGTGGAGAGGTAGCACCACGGGAGGGAGAGATGAGGGGCACAGCAGACCCATGGGACTTCAGAGCCTTTGTCAAGGGCTAGGACTGCCTCCAGGCTGCTGTCAGCCCTCAAGAGTGCAGGCACTTTCTGGGCGGGGCTTCTGCTGCCCCACTGTCCAAGGATAATGACCTCAGGCAGACAGGGTGCTGAAGCCTCTGTCAGTGGCTTAAGCCAAGGATTGCAAATGCAGGAGATTCACCCACTGTGCACTCTGTAGGTTGGCTTAGCATGAGCCCTGAGGAACGGCTAAGCCAGAAGCTCAAGTCCCAGCCTCGCCACGACCTCAGAGAGCCCTCAGGCCCTGCAGGCTCAGGCCTCACTTTTCCTACCTGTAAACTGAGAGAATAACACAAGATTGAATCAAAGGGCTTTTGCCCTGAGTGTGTTGTTTTGTTCCTTTGTGTACATTCTGGATCCTTGTGTTACATACATGAACTGCTCTCTAGGACACCCATGTAACTGTGTCCTCGGGTGCAAACATAAGGAATCGTGTGTTTGTGCTGGGGGAGGAGAGACCCCAGAACAATATCCTCCCCATCCCTTCTCAATAGGAGGAAGCCACCGACTTCCTCCCTTTCCTGTCTCCTGCCTCCTGCCCACTGGCAGGACTGAGGACCACGGGGAGAGGAGGGGAAGGGAAACGGCCCAACAGTCCCCAGGTCTGTCCTTACGACAACCCTCCCCCCACCCTAAGTGACCCCATTCCAGGACCTTCCAGGCCACACCCATCCCCAGACTAGGGGGGCCTAGAGGCCCAGAAGCAGGATAAGTCCTCCCCACCCGTCTCCCCTGCCACCCCTCCCACCCAAGCTAACTCATTTCCTCTTCCTCCCAAACACCAACACACACTGACTGCACAGGCTGAGCAACCAGACCCAGCGACTGACCCTGGGCCCCACTTGTGCTGGCTGGCACAGTCAGCCTCCGGAGTATGGTCTGGCTGGAGCCCCCTTTGCTACTCCCCATCTTCTTCCTGGCTTCTCATGTTGGTAAGTCTCCCCTGAACCTCCTTGCCCAGGGTCTTGACTACCCCCACCCCCGAAAACCCTATCATTATTGCAATCTCTTTCCTCCACACCCTGATTCACTAAAAAGTGGGATCGGGGCCTGGAAAACCCTGGCAGAAGCTAGGGATAGGGGGAGGGAAGCAGCCTCAGACTGTGTTGGATTTGAACATCAGTGGGGAGCAGCAGAGCCTCTGGGCCCCCTGAAGTTTTCAGGCGTGCTCATACGGTCAGTGTGTGGGACTCAACTCAGTTATTCATTCGACAAACATTTATCGAGTACCAACAATATTCCAAGAGCTATAAGAAGCAGAGAACTTCTAGAGCTGTACAACAGATTGAATGATGCTGACCTCCTATGGCTGTAACTGGGTTTCAGTGAGGTAATTTACAAAGAGCACTTGCTAAGAGCTTCTGAATACGTGGTAGCCCATTCCTTCAGTGTGCTGCCCAAAGAGGATTAGAACACAAAGGCCACCTTGAGAGGCTTGCGGTCTAGTGGGAGACCCGGGACACTGGGTGAGCACGGAACAGACACAGAGGAGCACTGAAGAGTCAGCCTACTCTCCTTCAGGGTAGGAGATGGAAAGGGATCAGGACAGACTTCACTCAGAGGAGTGGTCTTCATTCCAGGGCAATCAGAACAATAGACACAAGTCTCAGAGGCGCAGAAGTACAGGGAAGCGAGGGATTCTGGAGGGAACACACAGCAGGAGGGGCAGTGGGAACTGCAAGGGAGCTCTACAGCAAGCTCTGCATCCTGAAGGGGAATAGGGAGCCACGGAAGGTTGTAGGCCAGAGAGTCACAAGGTCTCGAACCGGTCAGTTTGGAGGACAAGCTGAGGGAAGAGTGTGGCTATCAGGATGGTCCATGGAAGCAAGGATGAGAGTTAACAAGGGCAGACTTGAGGGTGGGGACGAAGTCTATAGAGGTTCTGAGGAAACAGAATTATTTTGTGACTGATTGGGGCAGTCAGAACAGTGCTTCAAAGTGTGGACTTTAGAGTCAGAAACCAGGCTCTGCCAGTTACTAATTGTATGCCCTTGGGTAAGTTATTTCTCTGAGCCCTAATTTTCCAGCTATAAACCTGGGGTAATAATACCCACCTCCCAGGAGAGCTGGGATGATAAAACAAGAGAACATAAGTAAAGACGAGGCATATAACTGATCTCCGATGGACTCATTATGATAGCAGCAGTATGAAATGTCTCGAAGTTTGTATCTCAGATGGGTTTTCCAGTCTGCTGAGGCAGGAAGTCCAGAGAAGAGCAAGTTTGGGGAGAGCCGAGAGACCTGCCCAGGGTTACTGACTCAGAAGTGATGGTGAAAGCCTGGAGAGGGGATGAGCTTGCTAGAGGAAGACTGGAGAATAATTTTTATGACCCTCCTCTGTGGATGGAAAGACACCAACTTCTGCAGAGTGTGAGGATCCAAAGGAAAACAGGTGCTTGGCACAGGACAGGCAGCCAGCTTCGTTTACTTGTGGCAGGCTTTCAAAGAATATCCATTGACATGCAAAGTAGCATCTAAACCAACTAACCACTTGGCAGTGAACAGGCAAGGACAGAGTAGGAGGGGCTTGGGAAGGCATGGGGTCCCAGGGCTGAGGAGGCTCAGCTGAGCCTAGACTTCAGCTCTGTGAGGTCCCTCCTGGCTCTGGCTTCACACCCTATGCCCCAGCCACTTTGAACTTGGACAGCCCCCTGTCCACACCATGGTATTTTTCATTCCTCACGTTTACTCAGGTTCTGGGACTTCCCAGGTGGCACTAGTGATAAAGAACCCACCTGCCAATGCTGGAGACATAAGATACGCCTCGGGTTAGATCCATGGGTCGGGAGAAGGAACTGGCAACCCACTCCAGTGTTTTTGCTGGAGAATCCCCAAGGACAGAGGAGCCTGGTGGGCTACAGTCCATGAGGTCGCAAAGAGTCAGACACAACTGAAGCAACTTAGCATGCACCAAGGCATGTCCTCTGCCTAGAAGGTCCTCCCCACCAATGACCTCTCCCTGTCCTCATCCTCAATCCCCACCCTGTATCCTGCTCAGCTTTAAGACCCTCCAGCTGTATCTTCCAGGAGGCACCTCTTCAGCCCCTCTCTCCCACAGTTTCGTGCATTTGATAGGTATGTCCAGAGGAAGCTCTGTAGAAGGCAAAGGCCAAGGCCCACCTGGTGTCCATGCATGTTTCAGCCCCAAGTGGGCCATAGGGCCTGCCCCCCCTGCTTCTGGCCTTTTGCTGGGAACAGAGCTCTCTTCCCTTCTCCCCATAACCACCTGGCTGCAGAATGCAGCCTCTCCCGCCTTCAATCCCAGCACAGCAAACCGGTCCAGATTCCGGAGCGACCTGGGGACCAGAGCAACGGGAGGGGTCCCTCCAAGACACTTCTGATCTTTAGCGCTCTCCTAGCCGGCAATCTGGTGTTGGGGGGGCAGAGTGGAGGTGGGAGGGAGAGCGGCTCCCCTTTGCGGAGCAGCTGTAGAGACAGGTCAGGAAAGGGCACTGCCAGGAATAGAGTGAGGAAACGGTGATGGGGCGCAGAGATCATTCTTTCTTTCCGAAGGCTGGGCTGTAAAGGGAAGCCATCTGGCTGGAGAAAGGAGGGGATGGGGAGGCTAGGGAAGGGGCTTTGTTTTTGTTTTTGTTCTGTTAGGATGAAGAGACTCGAGGGAAAGGGGCCAGTGCACCGGGAAGGGGATAGAGACAGGAAGGGAGGCGGATGGACGTGCCTGATGAAGTGCAGCGCCTCGCGGGGAGGGGAGGAGAGGGGAGAGGCTTCGAGGAGAGGGGCGAGAGGTGGAGGGCGGGGCAGGGGGAGGGCCGGGACCCTGCCAGATCGGAGCCCGGTGTCCCGGCCCAGGGGCGGCGGTGGACCTGACGCTGCTGGCCGACCTGCGTCTGACCGAGCCCCAGCGCTTCTTCCTGACCTGCGTGTCCGGGGAGGCGGGGGCGGGCAGGGGCTCGGACGCCTGGGGGCCCCCGCTGCTGCTGGAGAAGGACGACCGCATCGTGCGCACGCCGCGGCCCTGGCAGCCCCCGCACATCGCCCGCAACGGCTCGAGCCGAGTGACGGTGCGCGGCTTCTCGCAGCCCTCCGACCTGGTGGGCGTCTTCTCCTGCGTGGGCGGCGCGGGGGCGCGGCGCACGCGCGTCCTCTATGTGCACAACAGCCCCGGGGGTGAGTCCGGCCGCCAGTGATGGGGGGGTGGGGGAGGGGAGGAGGGGCTGCCCTTGACCCCTGACCCTGCCCTCCATCCGCCTCGCAGCCCACCTGCTCCCGGACAAGGTCACACACACAGTGAACAAGGGCGACACGGCGGTACTTTCCGCGCGGGTGCGCAAGGAGAAACAGACAGATGTGATCTGGAAGAGCAACGGTAAGGGGGGAGGTGTCTGAACTGGGTGGGCTGGTAAACCCTTAGTTCTGCCAGCCCGGTACCTCCATGGCCCTGGAAGCTCCTAGTGTTGGCCCCTGACGCAGCCGTTACTCCATACACCTGTTACCCGCTCTGGCCAGCCTCCCGGGGGGCATCCTTTCTCCTGCACCAGATCCATGGGAAGCTCCTGCATCCAACTCATCTCTGGCTGTGAGATGTCCTCCTACTGTGCTTGGAGGACCAGCGGCCTCATGGTCAGCTGCCTCCTTCCCTGTCACCCCCCAGTTAGCTGTGTTAACCCCTCCCAGTTGGGCTCTCCCAGAAGTTAGCAAGTACTATCACAGCATGTCTGACAGGGAGCAGAAACTCCCCCTGCTGAAGAAGAGAAGGGGTAACAAAGCCCCAGCACAGGCAAGGGACATTTGGCCTCTTCCAGAGATCTGTCCAGATGGGAGCAGGGACCAGGGCAGGCCTGACCCCACCTGGCCCTGTCAGCTCCTCTGGCCACCGCGGAGGAGAAAGCCAGTTTTCTGTGTGGTCCCAAAGATTCCTGCCTCAGCTCTCATACCCGCAGCCCTTTGGCTGCCTCTTGAGTCCCTGGACTCTTGAGCCAAAGGTTTTGCCTCCTGAGCTCAAGGGCCCCTGAACTAATAAGAGACATGGAGTCAGGTAGACCTGTGTTCTCTAGAATCTCTCTTCCATCCTGAGCAAAGAGGAAGGGGGGAGGGGTGCAGGGACGAGAACCCTAATATTAGGGTCCACAGATCCTGGAGGGAGAGGCTGCTGGGAATTAACTGCACAAAGAAGAGGGGAGAAGCATTCCAGGAGGAGGATTGATAAGAGCAAAGGCAGGAAGCTGTGAGATACCATATTGTTTCTGGAAGAGATAAAGCAGTTCAGGAATGCTAGAAGTCAAGATGTGGAGAGGTGTGGGGCTAAAGGGCTGCACGGCAGCCAAACTGGTGAAAATGATGTGTTGAGGAGTCCGATGCTGTCCCTTGGGCAATGAAGAAATGTTGAAGAGCTTAAGCAGGGCAGCTATGGTGGAGCCTATTGGAGGAAAATCTCACTGGTCACCCTGAGTGGAGGATGGACAGGAAGCAGGGAGACTGGAGGCAGAGAGACAGCTTGGAAGGCTGTGGGAGGCTGGGAGCAGGGTAGTGGCAGTGAGCGTGGAGAAAAGCGGGCAGCTTTAGGAGACAAGGAGGATGTGGACTGAAGAGAGTTAGTGATTTACTGAGTGGTTGGTGGAGCATGGAAAAGGCGCTGCCTCCCACATTCCTGGCTCAGGTCCAGACACTCGGTGCCTTCCCCCGGTCTGTTCACTCTGCCTGACCCATACTAATGGGACTCGGGATAAGGTGGGCAGAGGGAGGGGACCCCAGCTCTTGTGTGATGCTGAGGCCCCTATCCCGTTTATGCCCCCAGGATCCTATTTCTACACCCTGGACTGGCACGAGGCCCAGGACGGGCAGTTTTCGCTGCAGCTCCCAAACGTGCAGCCATCATCGAGCGGCATCTACAGTGCCACATACCTGGAAGCCAGCCCACTGGGCAGCGCCTTCTTTCGACTCATCGTGCGGGGTCAGGAGCAGAGGGCAGAGGTGGTGGGTGATATGGGAGGTTGGGACCCCTGTGCATACTTCCTGTGGATTCCCCTGAGCCCCCAGGGGTGCCCCAGTCCTCAGAAGCAGTGGTTCAGTGGGTGAGGGTCAGCTGCTGAAAGTACATTCCTGCAGGCTGTGAGGCGGGGCGCTGGGGACAAGACTGTACCAAGGAATGCCCAGGCTGCCTGCATGGAGGTGTCTGCCATGACCAGGATGGCGAGTGTGTGTGCCCCCCTGGATTCACTGGGACCCGCTGTGAGCAGGGTAAGGAGGAGGGGGCACCAGGACCTGGGCAGGAGAGGATGCCTGGCTGGGAGAAGACTCTCAAACCACGAGGATGGACTTGGAGGGTGAGCATGTTCCAGGAGGTCTTGAACGCTGAGACCCAACAGAGGCTTCTATACCCACATGCCCTCTTTCTAGCCTGCAGAGAAGGCCGTTTTGGGCAGAGCTGCCAGGAGCAGTGCCCAGGCACATCAGGCTGCCGGGGCCTCACCTTCTGCCTCCCAGACCCCTACGGCTGTTCTTGTGGATCTGGATGGAGAGGAAGCCAGTGCCAGGAAGGTACAGACTAACCCACCCTCTGGAGCCTCTGAGCAGACAGCCAGCTGCAAGCCTGGCCCCAACTCTTCCTTCTGGCCCTGCCTCACACACCAAGCCCTCCACCGTCCCCTGCTCTCTTGACCAGTGCCCTCTCCACCCAGCCTGGCATTCCCCAGGCCCCAGCTGTGCCCTTGTTGCGCCCCGACCTGTGCCCCTCTGACTACACCCACTCTGTGCCCAGCCTGCGCCCCAGGTCGTTTTGGAGCTGACTGCCACCTCCAGTGCCAGTGTCAGAATGGGGGTACTTGTGACCGCTTCAGCGGCTGCGTCTGCCCCTCCGGGTGGCACGGGAGGCACTGTGAGAAGTCAGGTACGAGCACGGGGGTGGCTCTGAGGAACAGGTCAGCTTCACCAGATGCATCCCCTTGGCTCAAAGCTCCTCCTCCCCTTGGGGATAGGCAGCAGCCCAGGGTGGGTGGGAGCCCCGAGGGGGCCCTGACCAACCCAAGAGAGTCAGGGAGGGCCTCTGGAAAGAGGCGTGACCTCAGGTGGGGTATGGAGGACGGGAGAAAGATGGCTAGGTGGAGAGCAGGGCAAAGGCTGGGGGACTCAAGCTTTAATATCGGGACAGTGGCATGAGGAGAGGCTCTGGACGTGATCAGAAGAGGTCAGCTCTCGGGGTGTTTGAATGACAGGCTGCAGGGTTCGCACTGAATATGATAGCCCCGCAGGGAGGGCTGACGAGGTCGGAGCGCTGTCAGATGTGGGTTGAGAGAGGACCGCAGCTGCTGGCGAGGGAGCGGGAGAGCCCAGAGGATCTGTCACAGGGCCCAGAAATGAGAGAGGCCTGAACCAGGGTTCTGGCAGTGAGGCTGGCGAGGGGTCTGGTGTTGGTGTGGGAGGGTCTGAGGAGGCGGAGGGCACAAGAGGCAGATTCGGGGGCCAGTAGAGGTGGGCGTGAGAGCCTGGAGGTGTTGCCCAGACTTCGCTGGCTTGCAAGCCTGCGTGACTGGGATGCTGGTGGTGCCTCCTCTAAGATGAAAGACTCAGGGGGCAGGGGTGGGGGGCTCTGTGGCAGTCGTGTGTCTGCCCTTACAGGGCCTCTGGGATGAGTGTCCCCTCTCTCCCCAGACCGGATCCCCCAGATCTTGGACATGGTCTCCGAACTGGAGTTCAACTTAGACACAATGCCCCGGATCAACTGTGCCGCAGCGGGGAACCCCTTCCCAGTCCGGGGCAGCATGGAGCTCCGCAAGCCGGATGGCACGGTGCTCCTGGTGAGCCCCATGACCCCAGGGCCTCTGGGGGTCCAGGGCCTCTGCCCACCCCCAGGTTCCTTCACCCCTTGGGGTTTTCTGCAGGCTCTGCCCACTGGCCTGACCTCAACTCAAATTGGGTCAGGCTGATTGTTGAGGGACCACCTCCCAGTCTCTGTCCCCTCGTCAGCCTGGACAAACACACAAACCTCTGCCACATGGCACACTTTCTCTGAGGGCTGCCCCTTTCCCCTGCCTCTCTCAGTCCACCAAGGCCATTGTGGAGCCAGATAGAACCACAGCCGAGTTTGAGGTGCCCCGCTTGGCTCTTGGGGACAGTGGACTCTGGGAATGCCGCGTGTCCACATCTGGTGGCCAGGATAGTCGACGCTTCAGGATCAATGTCAAAGGTCAGTGATGTCCTGGGTCCATAGAGGATAGATGGCAGATAGAGTGGGTGCTAGCCGAGGCTGCTCAGATAGGAGCAGGAAGGGCAAGAGCATGTAAGGTCACAGCCCAGCACCAGGCAGAGAAGAGGGCTTGTGGTCAGCCTGAGGCCTGGACCGGGCACTCTCCAGGCTGGAGCATAGCTCAGTCCCACCTGGAAAGGGAACCCATGCCCCAGAAATGGGGCACTCTCCAGCCTTGCCCCGGGCAATGCTTCCTTTCTATCTCCCCCACCCCGCAGATACACAGTGCCTTTCTCTCCGCTTCTGCGAGGCTGTGTTCCCTCCAACCCCAAGTCACACCACCGGGCACCCAGTGCTACAACAGGGGAGTGCCTGGGGCTGTGGACCTGTTTCATTTCCCAGAAGTGCTTCCTGGTGAATAAGGAGGCAGCTGCCAGTGCCCAAGACTGCTGAGAGCCAAGCACCCCCACCCCAGTCTAGGTGTCCCCCACCTTCTGCAGCACCTTAAGCATCAGACGTTCACACCCCTTCCCGCCCCCCGGTCCTCTCTCCCTGTGCTCCTGACCCTGCCACCGCCTCCCCCGACACGAGCCCAGACCTCTGTCCCTCTCCCTCTTCTCACTGTCCGACTCTGCTCCCATCCTCCCTCTACTCCTCTGTCGCCCCCTCCACCACCCCAGGGACCCACCTCCAGCCTTCCTCTTCTCACTCTGCCCAGGCCACTTGGCTTTGAATCTTCACTACCTATTCTAGCTCCGTCATCCAAGCGAGTTACCTTGCCCCTCATAGCTTGTTTCTCTCTCTGTAAAATGAGGATATCAGCACTCCCTTGGTAGGATTGCCGTGAAGATTAAATTAGATGATGCGTTTAAGCATTTGGCACAGTGCCTGATGCAGGGTATGTGGTCAATGTATGTTGACATTTATTGCTATTAGTAGTTATAATGTCACCTAGTCCTAAGATTTCAACCCTTCCCTGGCAACTCTCAAATAACGATCTGCAGCCTGGACCCCTCTCCTGGGCTCCAGACCTCTGTGTAATGGGGGTCTGGTTCTGAAGTCAGTGGGTGCACGCCTCAGGGGCCCTACTCCAGGTCACCTAATCCTCTGCATGAGCCGCAGGCCCAGGGCTCCATAGGATCCAAACTGGACCATCCTCTCCCTCCAGGCCAGCACTTCTTCCTTACATGTGTGTTCCTGCCCGACAACATTGTTCCTTCCCACCCCTTCTACCACACCCCTGCATCCTCCTTGACCCTCCTCCCTCCCCCCATCCCTCCATTTATCCATGCATGCACTCATCCATACATATATCCATTTTACTTAGAAAATCCGTCTGGTAAATGTTTGGACGAGGCAAGGGAACCAGTTGAGACGTTAATGCAGTAATCTGGACAGAAGAGCTAAGGCAGGAAAGACAGTGACCGTGGGGTGAGGAAGCTAAGCAGGAGCACAGAAGCTGTTTGGGATCAGATGGGCTGATTTTAGATGGCCTGGTCAGACAGACTTTGTTTAAACCCTGGCTGCATGTCCTTAAGCAAGTCGTTCCATGTCTCTGAGCCTCAGTTTCTTCATTCTTAAGGTAGGGATGCTGAGCCCTGCCTAAAGGCAGTTGTCGGAATTAGAGGCCATGCACGTGAAGCATCTGGGTCGAGCAGGTGCTTCATCACCTGCTACTTTTTTTTAATTAGGAGAGTGATGAATGATGGGGAGGGGCAGAGAGCTGGGTGACACTGCCTTGGACTCTAGCCTTCTTTGTCCTCCCCGACATTGCATGGCAGAGTGCCCTCCCCCAAACCCCTGCCTGGCCGCGTCGCTTCCTCACTTAACATCTTCTGGGACACCCTCATCTCCTTGTTTCCGAGTCCCTACGCCCCGAGTTGTCCTCCCCAGGCCCTGGCTACTTTGATCATCTGTTGCACCTGGTCTCTCCCCAGCCCAGGGGGGTCCCCAGGTCCAAACTGAGACCCAGAGTTACCTTTGATGCCCAGAGCGCAGAGTCTGCCTCTGTCTCCGAGGGCTGGGTGGGCTGTGTGGGCCACGCCTTACCCTGAGTCTCCTGGCAGTGCCGCCAGTGCCCCTGACCGCCCCGAGGCTTCTGGCCAAGCAGAGCCGCCAGCTTGTGGTCTCCCCGCTGGTCTCCTTCTCTGGGGATGGACCCGTCGCCTCCGTTCGCCTGCACTACAGGCCCCAGGACAGCACCATGGCCTGGTCGACCATCGTGGGTGAGGGGGCAAGAGCTAGGGGCAGGATGGGGTGCCAGACAGTAATGAGGGGGTCGGAGGGATGGAAGGGAGCGGGGAGTGTGTGGAGAAGAGAGAGGCTGAAGGGAGAGCAGAGGCTTCTGGACAGAGTTGGGACTGAATGCTGTGCGCCCTGCCCCCAGTGGACCCCAGTGAGAACGTGACGTTAATGAACCTGAGGCCAAAGACAGGATACAGTGTCCGTGTGCAGCTGAGCCGGCCGGGGGAAGGGGGCGAGGGGGCCTGGGGGCCTCCCACCCTCATGACCACAGACTGTCCTGGTGAGAGGCCCAGAGTCACCCCTTTCTGCTCCCCAGGGGTCACTGTCCCATGCACTCCGGCGTTGTCTTGGCCTGTCGGCCCCGGGGTCCCTGCCTTTCCCACTGGAGGTTGTCCCTGGGGGTTCACCATTCCCGTCCAGCCCCCAGGACCTACTAGACAGTTCTGACCTCTACCTCTGGCCCCAGAGCCCTTGTTGAAGCCGTGGCTGGAGGGCTGGCATGTGGAGGGCCCCGACCGGCTGCGAGTGAGCTGGTCCTTACCCCCGGTGCCGGGGCCGCTGGTGGGCGATGGTTTCCTGCTGCGCCTGTGGGACGGGGCCCGGGGACAGGAGCGGCGGGAGAACGTCTCGTCCCCCCAGGCCCGCACCGCCCTCCTGACCGGACTCACGCCTGGCACCCACTACCAGCTGGACGTGCGGCTCTACCACTGCACCCTCCTGGGCCCGGCCTCGCCCGCCGCGCGCGTGCTTCTGCCCCCCAGCGGTATGCTCGGGAGGGGGTGTCAGGCTCGTGATGAGGGAGGGCAGGGCACGCAGGGAACACACAGGGCCGGAAAGGACGGGGGAGGTTACAGGAGCTTGGATGGACAGGCAGAAAACACAGGACGTGGAAACGGACGCAGGGAGGATCTGGATGTCAGGCAGACAGGAGGACAGGACACAGGAGGACATAGGATGCCAGGAGGGTGTGGGCCTCCAGGAGTGACTGGGACAGAGGCGAGCCCAAGGAGGTCACGGGAGGGGGTGGGGCGTGAGGAGGACGTGGGGCCTGGGGGCATGGGGACACTACAAGGGAGACTTGGGAGGTCAGGGGAGGCAGAAGCCCGTTGGTGAAGGAGGCCACAGGGAGAGGAATACACAGCCCAGGAGGACACAGGGAAGTCGGCAGCGGATCTCCCATGCTGGGGTCGGTAGAGCTGGGGACACAGCTAGAACGGCTCTGTCTGACCCCTCAGTCACACAGCCTGGTCCCATCTGAGCCGCACCTTCCCACCCCAATCTCCCCAGGGCCCCCAGCCCCCCGACACCTCCATGCCCAGGCCCTGTCAGATTCTGAGATCCAGTTGATGTGGCAGCGCCCCGAGGCTCCAGCCGGGCCTATATCCAAGTACATCGTGGAGGTGCAGGTGGCGGGGGGCTCCGGAGACCCGCTGTGGATGGACGTGGACAGGCCCGAGGAGACGAGCACCATCGTCCGCGGCCTTAACGCCAGCACGCGCTACCTCTTCCGCGTGCGGGCCAGTGTCCAGGGCCCCGGCGACTGGAGCAACGTGGTCGAACAGTCCACCTTGGGCAACGGTGAGATGGGGGGCTGCCCGGGCCACGGGGTTGGTCTCAGGTGCTCTCCCTGGCACGTGGTCTCCTGCCTTGGATCTAGGGCCTCCTGGGCCCCTCCCAACGAGTGATATGGCACCAGGCAGTGGGGGCCCTGACCCTTCCCTTCTTTCATTTTTTCCATTTTTCTTTGATGTGGCTCTTCTTTTTTCTTTATATTTTGGCTGCACTGGGTTGTCTTTGCTGTGTGCAGGCTTCCTCTAGTTGTGGTGAGGGGGACGACTCTCTAGTTGCCGTGCTCAGGCTCCTTATGCAACGGCTGCTCTCTTGTTGCGGAGCACAGGCTTTAGTAGTTGTGGTCCGAGGGCTCTGATGTGCAGGCTCAGTAGTTGTAGCACACAGGCTTAGTTGCCCCGAGGTGTGTGGAATCTTCCAGAACCAGGGATCGAACCCCTGTCCCCTGCATTGGCAGGCGGATTCTTAACCACTGGATCACCAGGGGAGTCCAACCCTTCCCTTTTATGACCCATTGTCCGAGTGCTGGGAAAATCATGACATTCCAGCAACTCGCTGGACCTAGGCCTGACATCCCCGCTCCCTCCCTGGTACTGGGATCTCTGACCTCCACCTCTGTGTGACCCCGTGGTGGCCTCCAGGTTCCCTGACCCAGGCATCTCTGTGATCTGCCCCTCTTCTGGTGTCCAGGGCTGCAGATTGAGGGCCCAGTCCAAGAGATCCATGCAGCTGAAGAGGGCCTGGATCAACAGCTGGTCCTGGCTGTGGTGGGCTCTGTGTCTGCCACCTGCCTCACCATCCTGGCTGCCCTCCTCACCTTGGCATGCATCCGCAAAAGCTGCCTGCATCGCAGACGCACCTTCACCTACCAGTCAGGATCGGTCAGTCACCTGTACCCGCCGCTGGGCACATGTGTGCAGACCCTACGTATATATGTGTCTACCTGTATACACACAAGTATTTGTACACTGTGAGTGTGTATGTGTGCACGCATGGATGTTTGGGTGTAAGACTATACTCAACAGCATACAAGGGTGCAATCTGTAATTTTCTCCATTTCTATAGCATTGAACTCAGCTCCTGAGCCCAGGTATATTAGTCGTGAAATATTTAGTATTCCCAGTTCAGAATCATTCAGTTATGTCCATGTTGCACCAGGGTCAATTTGGGGTTCTCCTCCTTCCCATGAGGGGTGATGGATGCTTGGGAAGCCTGATGAGAACATGGAGAATGCCTGGGCTTCATGAGGGCCTCTCTCTGGCCAGGCCCTCCTGCATGCATCTGTGACTCATGTCCTCAGCCCTTCTGTGACCTCCTTTGGGCCAGAAGGGCACTTGCACTTTGAGTTCCTCATCCCAATCTCCATCTTTGCAAATCCCAGGGCCTCCTTGGACTTAAGAACTCCAAGGGCCTTCCCTGACCCTGCATAGAGCAGCATATTCTGCAACCCTCAGACCCATTGCTGCAGCTCCTCCTACAACTGTTTCTACCGCTCTCGAGTTGAGCTGAGCCTGCAGCCTCACCTGTCACTCCTTGCGAGAAGCACAGGCGTCCCTACTCTTCTTGTCTTCCCTGTAAACCTGAGCACCAGGCCCCCACTGAGGGGGTAAGGACTGGGGGAGGGTGCTAACTCCCCTTCAGGAACCCCAGCATCACCCCATCTGTCAACCCTCTGCCTCTCTCTCCTCTGGGATCTTCCCCACTGTTGTCACTTATGATCCAAACTCTGCCCTGGGTCCTCCGTGCCTGGACTCGGTATTTACAGAGAAGTTTTGGCATTTCAAAAAAAAAAAAACAACCCTCTTTTCTCTCAAGGGCTGATCCTTGTGATAGAAAGCCTAGTGTCCAAGGCTGTTGTCTCTACCATGCCTCTAAAATACTCCCTTCAGAGATTCAATCGGCTTCTTTGTTCCAGGCTTCGTTGGCCTCCCTCTGAGGTCAGTGTGTGCAAAAAGCGGCCTGGCTGTGGTGGGGGAGGGTCAGGGGTATGAATGTGAAGGGAAGGAGCAGGGAAGTAGCCTTAAACGGATGTAGCATCCTAACATATATCAAGACATACCCCTGCCCCAGGCACCTATGTGTGGGTATCTGTGTGCATGAATGCGTGTGCTGGGCATGAGTGTGCCCATCTGTGAATGCCCCCATCTGTATGCACCTGTATCCTTGACCTGTGTGTTCCTCCACTTGTTCTCCTGTACAAGCACATGTCCACGTGCACCTCTCATGGATGCCCTGCCTACTGGCCTCCTCTAGAACACGTGTGTGTGCATGCAAGTGTGTGCTCTCAGTTGTCTATGTTTCATGTGAATCCATGTGACCTGTGTCCTCAGACCTCTCCCATCAAGCTGGGCTGCAGCTCATATAGGGACCCACACCCCAACAGGTCTATCTTAACCATTCTTTCTATTCTCATATTGGCACTGCCCATGGTCCCGTTCAGCTATTTCCTTTCCCTGGTCTCAGCCCTGCCCAGGTGGCCCAGGTCCTACTTGGCTAGGGCAAATGGATGGTCTTCTCTGTTATGTTCTTTCTGTCTTCAGGTCCTGAGTGGTTTGAGAGCTATGGGAGCTGCCAAGTGGGTGGACAGGGGTCATCTCTGCTTCTCTGCTATGGAGAAGAAAACCACTCCACTGGCTGCCTGCTGCTCTAGGCTTAGCATGGAGTAGGTACTCACTAAACATACCCCGATCCACTGCCCAAGGCCAGAATCCACTCCAGAGCATCCCTGGTGACAACACAGCCTGGCTGGGGGATTGGCAGAATAAGGGGAAGCTCATTGCTCCCATCACAGCTCACTCCAGTGCCTCTTGGTTTTAGTGTTAGGAGTATCAACCTTCCGTTGACTCATGCCGTGGCTTCGAGCAGTTTTACCTACTCCGTGTTCCTTCAGAGCCCACACACTAGATCTCCAGCCTGCAGTCTCTGCATTTCTCTCTGGACATCTGTCTACCCACTGGCCTGCCTGTGGCTCCATCCCATAAGATTCTGTCTCAGTATGCGTCCTTTGTCTGTCCATGCCTGGCTGGCCACCAGGGTGCCCTCTGTCTGGGTCTCTGTTTGTTTGTCTGATCACTGTTTTGTCTGCCTGTCTCTGCATCTTGCTGCCCCTGTCTTTTGTGTGGACTGTCTGCCTACTTGTCCCATCCTGTGAAGGGCGAGGAGACCATCCTGCAGTTCAGCTCAGGCACCTTGACACTGACCCGGCGGCCAAAACCTCAGCCCGAGCCCCTAAATTACCCGGTGCTGGAGTGGGAGGACATCACCTTTGAGGATCTCATTGGAGAGGGTAACTTTGGCCAGGTCATCCGGGCCATGATCAAGAAGGATGGACTCAAGATGAACGCCGCCATCAAGATGCTGAAAGGTCCGCTGAGAGCAACCCCTGCCCCAACCCTGACCCTCTCCTTTCTCCCTCAACCCTAGGCCCCACCTAGCTTCCACCAGCAACTGGCCCCAGCCCTCAACAGCCCATACCCTTTCTCCAGGATTATTTCCGGCAAAAGTGATATTGGATTCTTTACACAGAGTATGCCTCTGAAAACGATCATCGTGACTTTGCGGGAGAACTGGAAGTTCTGTGCAAATTGGGGCATCATCCGAACATCATCAACCTCTTGGGGGCCTGTGAGAACCGAGGTGAGCCCCAAACTCATCACCTATCCCATCTTCCAAACCCACATCATCAGCCAATACCTCTAGTAGCTTATAGGAAGCTTCAGAACACCAAAACATCACTATTGGTTCTCCTTCATGCATCAGGCTCTCTCTCTAGTACCATAAGGTGCCTGCTGCCATCCCAGGTGCCTGAGTATAAATCACCACCCTGTATTCCCCACCTCCCAGGTTACTTGTATATCGCCATTGAATATGCCCCCTATGGGAATCTGCTGGATTTTCTGCGCAAAAGCCGGGTCCTGGAAACTGACCCAGCTTTTGCCCGGGAACATGGAACAGCCTCCACCCTCAGCTCCCGGCAGCTGCTGCGTTTTGCCAGTGATGCTGCCAATGGCATGCAGTACCTGAGTGAGAAGCAGGTATGTGTGTGTGTGTCTTTGGGGAAGGTGTGCTAGAGGGATGAGGGGAGACCATCAAGTGAACTTCAGGAGATCAAATCAGCAGGCTCTAATTGGATATGGGATTGAGGATAGAGAGGATGTGACCCCAAGCTGCTGGCCTGGGTGAGTGGGTGAGACCACCCGCAAAGCAGGTCTGTGTTTGGGGGTGTGGCTTAGCATTTTGCAACTGTCAGCCTAGAACCAAGAAGGGAGGCCTGGACTAGGGACAACAGTCTGGAAGCTGTCACTTCAGAGATAGGGGTGCTGGTGGCTGGGGAGTGGATGAGACTCACCAGGAGAAGGGTGGAGCAGACGGGAAGCCTGAACCCAAGTCCAAGAACACCCCGCTTGAATGAAAGGGGGGAGGGGACAGTTGGAGGAGGGGATGTGAGACTGAAGGGAGGCATTTTGAAGTTAATGTATTGAGTATCTTTGTGACCCCGTGGACTGTAGCCCACCAGGCTCCTCCGTCCATGGGATTCTCCAGGCAAGAGTGCTGGAGTGGGTTGCCATTTCCTTCTCCAGGGGATCTTCCCAACCCAGGGATCGAACCCAGGTCTCCCGCATCGTATGCAGATGCTTTAACCTCTGAGCCACCAGGGAAGCCCGGAAGTAGAGGGCAGGGGTCCCAGGCAGAGGGAGGGGTGATAGAGCAAGGTCTCTGAGGAAGGTGGAGGGCCCAATGGGGAGGATCTGGAACTCAAGGGAGAGATCACTTTGGGCAAGAGAAGGGCCTTTCCACTCTCTTCAGTGGAGCAGGGGTCGGGGAGAGGTCAGGGAGAGACGGGGTCAGGGAGCATTCAAAGAGGAGAAGGTGCAGTGTGGTCACTGGGGAAAAGTCAACCGTTGTCCCAGGAGAAGGATACAGCCTGAACTTGGCCATGCCCCAGATCACAAGTAGGAAGGGGTGACAGCCCCCACTGTGGTTTTTCCCAGGCACGAGTCTCTGATCCAGGTTGAGGCCTGGGGTAGGTGGGCAGAAGAGTAAAGGGCTACTAAAGGCACAGAGGGGCCCAGGAAGCCAGCCGTGAGGCGGACCCCCTCCCTGGCCCTGGAGTCCCAGGCTCCATCATCCTCCGTCGTCCCTGACTTCTAACTGTGCCTGCAGTTCATCCACAGGGACTTGGCTGCCCGAAACGTGCTGGTCGGAGAAAACCTGGCCTCCAAGATTGCAGACTTTGGCCTTTCTCGGGGGGAGGAGGTTTATGTAAAGAAGACTATGGTAAGTCTCCTTCAGTCCTCCCCCTCGGGGCCCATGCCTCGCCCTGCCTCCCAGAACCTGCTGAACAGCCCTTTCTCCTTACCCAACCCCTCAAACCCACTCCCTCCCAGGGGCGTCTCCCGGTGCGCTGGATGGCCATTGAGTCTCTGAACTACAGCGTCTACACCACCAAGAGTGATGTGTGAGTGTGGGAGTGCAGACAGGCAGGAGGGTTTGGTCCCCTAAGGATGCGTGTAGGTGTGACCTGGACACATCTCAGAGATGTCGCAGGTTGAACAAGGCATGACTTGGCTGCCCCTAGGGTGTATTCCAGGTATGACACAGATGTGACACGGATGTGTCTTAAGCATGCCTTGTCCATGCCCAGCATCTTAATGGGAAGGTGGGGTTGGGCGGGGCAGGGGAAAGGAAGCTTCATCTTGGAAGGTGTTTCAGCAGTAGCATTGGAGTAGGAGAGGTTTAGGGCTGTGTTTGACTAAGAGACTGGAGGATGCCTTGGAGAGGTATGGGGCTGCGGGCAGATAACGCCTGGGCAAATGGAGAGACCACTCAAAAGAATGCTCTGACCTTCCTCTCTGAAGGGCAGGTCATCCCCACCGGAGAACCTAACCAGAGCATGACCCGTAAGAAGCCGCTTCTGCGCTCCCTCCTCTAGACAGCCACCCTGGCCCCTCTCTCCAACCTGGCCTGCCCAGCACTCCAGCCCTGGTCCTGGCCTTTCCCCAAGCTCTTTGGCCTGGCCTGCCCAGCTCATTGTCTACCACACCAGCACCCCTCTAACCACCACTCCCCTACTTCCTACTTCTGCCCCCTGGTCCCCTGAAATGTCTCCCCCAACTAGAACTCCCACCCTGGCCTCAGCCACCTCTCATCTTCCCAGCTGCTGTTATAATATGAGGCAGCTAAGAGCAAGGGCTTTGGAGCCAGACTGCCAGAGTTTGAATCCCAGCTCTGCCACTTGCTAACTGTGTGACCTTGGTGAGCTAGCTAACCTCTCCGTGCCTCAGTGTCCCTGTCTGTAAAATGGGGATAATAATAGTGCCTATATCATAGGGTTGGTGTGAGGGGTAGATGAATTAACATACATATTAAATGATGAGTGCCTGGCCCATAGCAAGTGCACAGTAAAAATGTTAGCTGTGATTATGTTGAGCCTGGGAGGCTGTGAAGGAATTTCAATAGCAGAGACCACACCTGGCCAAGGCTGGGGTAGGTAGACATTAAGCTGCTGGGCCCTAGGGCCTAGAAGATAACTCAGTGCATCCTCCTCATTTCAGTTGGTCTTTTGGGGTCCTCCTCTGGGAGATCGTGAGCCTTGGTGAGTCCCTGAGCCCTGTTCCCCAGAAGGCCCCCACCTTTCCCTGACCCCCATCCCCCTCCTCCTGGACCCTGGGCTAAGAGGGCATCACCCTCCCACAGGGGGCACCCCATACTGCGGCATGACGTGTGCCGAGCTATATGAGAAGCTGCCACAGGGCTACCGCATGGAGCAGCCTCGAAACTGTGACGATGAAGTGTGAGTCCCTCAGCCTCGAGCCCCGGGCCCCCTGTCAGTCACGCCAGCAGGCCCTGACCCTCATCTCATCGATTGCCCACCCACAGGTACGAGCTGATGCGGCAGTGCTGGCGGGACCGTCCATACGAGCGACCCCCCTTTGCCCAGATCGCGCTACAGCTGGGCCGAATGCTGGAAGCCAGGAAGGTGAGGAGAGCACCAGGGTGTGGGGAGAGCTGGGCTCACTGAGCTCACAGGAGTGCCCTCACAGTGCCCACAGGAGCGAGAAGGCAGCAGTCTCCACGGCCCTGTCCCCACCAACAGCTGCACCACAGCCAAACCAGGCCCTGGGGTGTAGCACCCTGTCTAGCTTTCACTGAGTTGGACACTCGGCCTTTCTAGAGCCTTCCAAGGCCACTGATTAGCTTCAGTAGCAAGTCCCTGTCCCAGATCCCATGTCCAGGACTCCCTGCTTTCCTCTGCTGGGGTCATCAGTCCTTTCTTATCATGGACACCTCTTCTCACCTGGCACAGAGCCAGGGTGGAATGCATGAATGGTCAGCTCACCAAATGGATGGATGGATGAGCAACACAGTAACTGAATGAATGGATGTATAGAACCAGTGGATGAATGATATAATAATCATACAAATAAATTAATTAAGGGAATTCCTTAATTGCTTGGTGGTCCAGTGGTTAGGACGCCACGATTCCACTACAGGAGGCACAGGTTTGATCCCTTGTCTGGGGACTAAGAATCCTGTAAGCTACATGACAAAAAACCATGTGATTAAATAACTGAATCTAATGTAATAATATTATAAGTAAATGATAATAATATAAGTAAATGAATTATCAAATAAATCTAAGTGAAGAAGTACGTGAAAATGAGTAATGTGAAAACAGTTCTTAAATATGAATTAATGACTGAATAGTTTTAGGAATTATTAAACTATCTTAAGAATGAAGGAATAATCAAATAACCATGAAAGCGAAAGTTGCTCAGTCGTGTCTGACTCTTTGCAATCCCAAGGACTATACATTCCATGGAATTCTCCAGGCTAGAATACTGGAGTGAGTAGCCATTTCCTTCACCAGGGGGTCTTCCCAACCCAGGCATCGGACCAAGTCTCCCACATTGCAGGCGGATTCTTTACCAGCTGAGCCACCAGGGAAGCCCAAGAATACTGGAGTGGGTGGCCTATCCCTTCTCCAGGGGATCTTCCTGACCCAGGAATTGAACTGGGGTCTCCTGCATTGCAGGCAGATTCTTTACCAACTGAGCTAAGTAGTTATCGGAATTATTCAACTATCTTAAGAATGAAGGAATAGTCAAGCAACCATAAAAATGGGTAAATCAGCAGAAATAGCTTTCTGAATACAAGAATAAGGAAATGAATGGATGAATACATTAGCCATCAATTCAGTAGATAAGGGCATGAAAAAACACCTATCTAACATTGTGTCAGGGGTCTCTCATGTTAGCTTCCCAGCTGTGGTCTGATATTCTTGCTGCTCTGGGCTGGTGAGGACCACCCTTGGCCATGGGGTCATCTTGAGTCTCCAGTACGGATCAGTGTCTCTTCCAGTACCCCAACCATATGGAAGTCAAGGACCTCCAGGGTAGGCATACCCCAGTCCCTGGCCCCCCACTAAAGCTTGCTCTGCTCCCCAGGCCTATGTGAACATGTCGCTGTTTGAGAACTTCACATACGCAGGCATTGACGCTACAGCTGAGGAGGCCTGAGCGACTGTCCGACCAGATCCTGGCTCTGCTGGCCAGAGCACACTCGGCTCTCCAACCTGTGACTACTGATCCTTGTCACCTGAGCTGCCTCAAGGAATTGGTTTTTAACTTAAGGAAGAAAAATGGAGATCCAGGGATGGGGTGGGCTCAGGGGGGCTGGGTCCTCATCCCTTGCAGTTGCTCCCAGTGCCTCCTGCATCACTGATGGCTACCCTCCCATCCTTCCTTCTGGCTCAGCTGCTCCAGAGCTGTTGGCGCTCTTCTGCTCCCTCCACTCAAACCCCCGCTTCAACCCCTCCATTCAAGCTAGCACTCACACCACTAACGTGCAGTTTTCAGCTGCGCCCTACTCCCAGCCTCGTAATCAGGAAAAATAAATGCTCTGAGAAGCTCCATCCAATGTCTACGTTTTACTGCTGGTCAACCCCAGGGAAAAGTTAAACCAAAGAGGGAGAAACTGGACTTTCCAAGAAAAGAAATGCTCTCCCTTGTGACACTGTCATTATTTCAAGCCCTCAATGATGGGAGATGTCCTGAAAGACCCATTTTACACATACACTGCCCCCACATCAGGCTTCCCTGATAGCTTAGTTGGTAAAGAATCTGCCTGCAATGCAGGAGACCCTGGTTCAATCCCTGGATTGGGAAGATCCTCTGGAGAGGGGCAAGGCTACCCACTCCAGTGCTCTGAATCCCATGGACTGTATAGTCCATGGGGTCGCAAAGAGTCAGACTGAGTGACTTTCGCTTCATAATCACTCCCTCACATCTCTATCATAATGAGAAGCCCAGTTTTCCCCTAGTCTCTTCCCTGTTCTCCAGCCTCTACTACCAATATGTCTCCCTAAACAGCTGCCAGTCTAGGATTCTTTGCTCTGTCCAAACAGTCCCTCCCAGCATTGGCTCTAGCCCAGCTTCAGTTCAGACAGCACCAGACAAGAGTCTGGCCTGTCTGGAGTGCCCATTTTCCTTTTGTCTCTAGGCAACCTTCCCTGGCTTGGTACTGCCCAGCTTGTGGGCCCCAAAGGAAGAAGGCAGAAGTCATTTTCAGCTTCAGTCAGTCCCAGCAGGATGCTTGTGCCTTCTTCAGAGTCTCTCGGTGTTTGGGGAGGCTCTCCCTGTCCTGAAAGCTAGGCCCGCATCACTAACCCTGCTGTGTGGGCTTCAGGCTTGCCCATCCTTTTGCTGTCCCTGCTGACCTCAGGTTTCTCTCCCACTGCTCCTTAAAAAACAAGATGTCTTGCTTCTCACATTTTTTCAGAGAATCAGATAAAATCAAAGAAGCCATAACATAACATGACATTATGGTTCAGTTCAGTTCAGTCACTCAGTCCTGTCCAACTCTTTGCAACCCCATGAATCGCAGCATGCCAGGCCTCCCTGTCCATCACCATCTCCCGGAGTTCACTCAAACTCATATCCATCGAGTCAGTGATGCCATCCAGCCATCTCATCCTCTGTCATCCCCTTTTCCTCCTGCCCCCAATCCCTCCCATCATCAGGGTCTTTTCCAAAGAGTCAACTCTTCACATGAGGTGGCCAAAGTACTGGAGTTTCAGCTTTAGCATCATTCCTTCCAATGAACACCCAGGGCTGATCTCCTTTATAATGGACTGGTTGGATCTCTTTGCAGTCCAAGGGACTCTCAGGAGTCTTCTCCAACACCACAGTTCAAAAGCATCAATTCTTCGGCGCTCAGCTTTCTTCACAGTCCAACTCTCACATCCATACATGACCACTGGAAAAACCATAGTCTTGGCCAGACGGACCTTTGTTGGCAAAGTAATATCTCTGCTTTTGAATATACTATCTAGGTTGGTCATAACTTTTCTTCCAAGGAGTAAGCGTCTTTTAATTTCATGGCTGCAATCACCATCTGCAGTGATATGGTTAACAGCATGGTTTGTGGAATCACATAGACCATGTCCAAGCCCTGGCTTTATTGCTTACTATCTGTGTGACCTTAGTCAACTCACTAAACCTCTCTGAGCTTCAGCTCTCTCCTCTGAAAAATGGAGTTAGTAATAGGTACCTCCCTGTTGTTAGCACTGAATATGATCACAGGACTGAACCTTGGAAGTAGTATTCAGTAAGTGTCAGCTGATAACACTTTATACAAATACAGGAGGTTAGGGGAGGGGTGTACTCCAAAAAGACTTCAGTGCTAAGAGAGTGCTAAGAGACTTTAAGAAGAAGAAATTAACGGGAGTAAATGGGAGGCTATGCATGTTAGGGGAGATGGCATTTGCTCAGATGAAATTCCATTTCTGATCTATTGCAGGGCTATTTCCAGGTCCAGGATGGAAGGATTAAAACGGGACCAACATATAAACAAAGGTGCCCTTGTGGGATAACAGATCTGTAAACAAACTAAAATACAGTGGTGTATGCTATAGGAGCAGGACGGGGATCTGGGGGATACGTAGAAAGAAGATGCAGTCAGGAAAGCTTTTCCAGGAAAAGTGACATTTTAATATGGGCCGTGAAGAAGAAGCAGGAACTTGATAGAAGAAAACCTCTGGCAGAGGAAACAACACCTGTAATATTTGGTATGTTCAAGAGCTGCAAAGAGTTCCCTGTGGCTGGAACAAAGTGAGAACATAGCTCTGTGAGGGTAATGACCCCAGAGAGGTGACACGGGCCAGCCTGTGCTGAAGCTTATAGGCACTATTAAGGATATGGGTCTTTATCCTTAGGGCAAAGGTCAGCCATAAAAGAACTGGATGTAGGGGTGTGTCATGATCAGTTTTGCATTTTTGAAAAGATCACTAGCAAATATGTAGAGAATGGATTATAGAGGAACAAGGTGAAGACATGCCTATAAATTAGAAACCTTCAATAAAATAGACAATTATCTAGAGCTTTGCTTGTGGCCCAATGGTTCAGATTCCAGATTTCTACTGTAGGGGACACGGGTTCAATCCCTGGTCCGGGAAGATCCCACTTGTTGTGGGGCAACTAAGCCTGAGAGCCACGCCTACTGAAACCTGCTCACCTAGAGCCTGTGCTTCACAGCAAGAGAAGCCGCCGCAGTGAGAAGTCCACACCGCAACTAGAGGGTAGCCCCCACTCACCACAACTAAAGACAGCCCATGTGCACAGCATCAAGAACCATAACCATAACCATAAACAATTAAATCATTTTTTTTAATGGACAAACTCCTAGAAAGACAGGAACTACCAAAATTGACTCAAGAAAAAATAGGCATTTTGAATAGACTTAGGACAAGTAAAGAGATTAAATTAGTAATAAGAAAGCAACCTACAAAGAAAAGCTCATGCCCAGATGACTTCGCTGGTAAATTCTACCAAATGCTTTAAAAATAAATACAAACTATTCACAAACTCTTCAAAAATAGAAGAAAGAGTAGCTCCCATTTCATTCTGTAAGACCAGTATTACCCTGATACCCAAAGCAGACAAAAATATCACAAGAAAACAGTGAGCCAATATAGCTTATGAATATGGACACAAAAATTCTCAAGAAAATAGTAGCAAAGAGAATCCAACAACATATAAAAAGGATTATACAACATAACCAAGTGGGCTTTATCCCAGGTCTACAAGGTTGGTTTAGCATCCAAAAATTAGTATAACATGAATGCATGACCATCTTAATAGGCACAGAAAGAGCATTTGACAAAATCCAACACACTTTCATGTTTAAAAAAAGAAACTAAAACTAAGAGTAAACGGAAACCTCATCAACCTTATACAGGGTATTTACAAAAATCCACGTCATACTTAATGAATGCTTTCCCCCTAAGAAAAGGAAGAAACAAGACAAAGATATCTGTTTTCCTACTTCTATTCAACACTGTACTGGAGGTTCTAGCCAGAGCAGATGTGCAAGAAAAATAAACAGCATCCAAATTATAAAGGATGAAGTAAACCTGTCCCTATCTGAGAATAACATGATCATGTATCCAGGAAATCCTAAGGAATCCAATAAAAAAAACTATTAAAACTAATAAATGAGTTCAGTGAGGTTGCAGAACACGAGATTTATATACAAAAAGCAGTTTTCTTTTATACACTTGCAATGAACAAACTGAAAATGAAAATAAGAAAACAATTCTACCTATAATAGCACTAAAAAGAATAAAATATTTAGGAATAAATTTGGCATGCAAAACATACCCTGAAAACTATAAAACATCACTGAAAGAAATTAAGCCACATCTAAATAAATGGAAAAGCATCTCATGTTCATGAATTAGAAGACTTAGTATTGTTAAGATAATAATACTGCCCAAATTGATCTACAGATTCAATGCAATCCCTATCAGAATATAACTGGCTTCTTAGTAGAAATTGACAAGCTGATTCTAAAATTCATATGAGAACTGCAAGGGACACAGATTAGCAAAAACAGTGCTGAAAAAGAACAAATTTGGAGGAATGATTCTGCCTAATTTCTAAAACTTACTACAAAGCAATAAAAATTAATGGTACTGATGTAAAGATAGACAGATCAACAAAATAGAATTGAGAGTCCAGAAAGTAACTCAGGTGTATATGATCAACTAGTTTTTGTTTTTGTTTTTGTTTTTTCTCAGCTAGTTTTTAACAAAGGTGCTGAAACCATTCAATGGGGAAAGAAAAATCTTCAACAAATGCCACTGGGACAACTGAATAGCCACATGCAAAAGAATGAATTGGACCTATACCCAAACACCATAAACAAACTTAAACTGGATCAAATACCTAAATGGAAGAGCTGAAACTATAAAATCCTTAAAAGAAAACATAGGGGTAAATCGGAGAAGGCAATGGCACCCCACTCCAGTACTCTTGCCTGGAAAATCCTATGGATGGAGGAGCCTGGTAGGCTGCAGTCCATGGGGTCGCTAACAGTTGGACATGACTGAGCGACTTCACTTTCACTTTTTACTTTCATGCATTGGAGAAGGAAATGGCAACCCACTCCAGTGTTCTTGCCTGGAGAATCCCAGGGATGGGGGAGCCTGGTGGGCTGCCGTCTATGGGGTCGCACAGAGTCGGACACGACTGAAGCGACTTAGTAGTAGTAGTAGTAGTAGTAGGGGTAAATGTTCATAACCTCAAAAAGTACAAGTAACAAAGTTAAAAATAAATAGATTAGACTTTATCAAAGTTGAAAACCTTGGTGTATCAAAGGACGTTATCAAGAAGACAACACACACAATGGTAAAAAATACTTGCAAAGCACAAAACTGATAAAGACTTTGTATCTAAAATACATTGGCTTGGTCAAAAAGTTCACTCAGATTTTTTCCATAAGATCTTATAGAAAAATCCAAATGAACTTTTTGGCCAACCCAATATAAGGAAGTGTGGAATGCTCAGTCGCTCAGTCATGTCTGACTGTTTGTGACCCCATGGACTGTAGCCCGCCAGGCTCCTCTCTCCATAGAATTTTCCAGGCAAGAATACTGGAGTGGGTTGCTGTTTCCTACTCCAGGGTATCTTCCTGACTCGCGGAGTGAACCCATGTCTTTTGCGTCTTGTGCATTGGCAGGCAGTTTCTTTACCACTGCCACCTGAGAAGCCCCATAAAGAAGTATTACAACTCAACAATAAAGACAAATATTTCAATTTCGTAAGTGAGCAAAGGCTCTGAATGGACATTTGCACATGAAAATACATTCAACATTATTAGTCATCAGGAAAATTCAAATGAAAACTATAAGGAGAGTTGGTTGGGGCGGGGGGAGAGAACGATTAGGAGTTTGGCATTAGCAGATGTAAACTATTATAAACATACAGGATAGATAAACAACAAAATCTTCTGTATAGCACAAGGAACTATATTCAATATCCTGTGAAAACCATAATGGAAAAATTTGAAAACAGATATGTGTAACTGAGTCACTTTACGGCAGAAATTAACACAACATCATAGATCAACCACACGACAATAAACCCTTTTTAAAAAGCTATAAGGAGATACCACTTCATCTCTACTATGATGGCTATAATCAAAAGTCAAAGAATAACAAGTTGGCAAGAAGAAATCAGAACCCTCGTACATTGCTGGTGGAAATGTAAAATGGTGCAGCCTCTTTGGAAAATAGTAGTTCCTCAAATAATTAAGCATAAAATTCCCATAGCACCTCACACTTCCATTTCTAGGTATATACCCAAAAGAAATGAAACATAGGCCTACATGAAACTGTACATGAATGTTTGTAGAAGCATTATTCATATAGCCCCAAAGTAGAAACAACCCAAATGTCTATCAGCTGATGAATGGGTAAACAAAACATGGCATATCCATACAGTTGAATATTATTCAGCCATTAAAAGGGAATGAAGTACTGATGTACTCTATAACATGCATGAACCTTGAAAAGAGCACACTAAGAGAAACCAGTCACAAAAAGACTAATATTGTATTTGTTTGTATTCCGTTTATTTGAAGAATCCAGAACAGACAAGTCTTTAGAGACAGTCAGTAAATTGCAAGTTGCTTAGGACTGGGAGAAAGATGGAAGGATATAAAGGCAAGAGCTAAAAGATACAGAATTTCTTTTTGAGGAGATAAAAATGATCCAAAATTGACTATAATTTCATATAAACACTAAAGTATGCTAAAAGCCATTGAATTACACACTTAATTAGGCAAATTTTATGGTATGTGAATTATATCCCAATAAAGCTATTAAAGAAAAGAGAGAGAGTGAAGATGTGATGGTGTGGTGATGAGCTGGAAGAAATACTTGGGTGAAAGACTGGGCAGGGGGTAAATAAGGGTGAGGAAGGAAAGGGAAGGAGTCTAGGATGGTTGCCACACTTCTGTTTAGATGACTGGGTTACTGGAAGTGCCAGTCACTAAAAGAACAAAAAACAGCTTTAAACTCAACATCAAAAAATAACTAAGATCATGGCATCCAGTCCTTCACTTTATGGCAAATAGAAGAGGGGAAAGTAAAAGCAGCAACAGATTTTATTTTCTTGGGCTCCAAAATCACTGTGGATGATGACTGCAGCCATGAAATTAAGACACTTGCTGCTTAGAAAGAAAGCTAGAACAAACCTAGACAGCGTATTAAAAAGCAGAGGTACACCCAATCAAAAAGTGGGGGAAAGACCTAAACAGACTTTTTTCCAAAGTAGGCATACAGATGGCTAACAAACACATGAAAAGATGCTCAACATCACTAACTATTAGAGAAATGCAAATCAAAACTACAATGAGATATCCCCTCACACCCAATCAGAATGGCCATCTCCTAAAAGTCTACAATGAATGCTGGAGAAGGTGTGGAGAAAAGGGAACTCTCTTGCACTGTTGGTGGCAATGTAAACTGATATAGCTACTATGGAAGACAGTATGGAGATTCCTTACAAAACCAGGAATAAAACCACCATATGACCCAGCAATCCCCCTACTAGGCATATACCCTGCTACTGCTGCTGCTAAGTCACTTCAGTCGTGTCCGACAGTGTGACCCCATAGACGGCAGCCCACCAGGCTCCCCCGTCCCTGGGATTCTCCAGGCGAGAACACTGGAGTGGGTTGCCATTTCCTTCTCCCGTGCATGAAAGTGAAAAGTGAAAAGGAAGTCGCTCAGTTGTATCCGACTCTTAGCAACCCCATGGACTGCAGCCTACCAGGCTCCTCCATCCATAGGATTTTCCAGGCAAGAGTACTGGAGTGGGGTGCCATTGAAAAAGACACATGTACCCCAGTGTACACTGCAGCACTATTTACAATAGCTAGAACATGGAAGCAACCCAAATGTCCATCAACAGATGAATGGATAAAGAAGCTGTGGTGTATATATATATGATGGAATTATTACTCAGCCATAAAAAGAAACACATTTGAGTCAGTTCTAATGACGTGGATCTTATTATATGATTAAAGTAAGTCAGAAAGAGAAAAACAAATATTGTATACTAACACATATATATGGAATCTAGAAAGATGGTACTGATGAAATTATTTGCAGGGCAGCAATGGAATCAAGATCACTGGGAGAAATAGCAATACCCTCAGATATGCAGATGACACCACCCTTATGGCAGAAAGCGAAAAGGAACTAAAAAGCCTCTTGATGAAAGTGAAAGAGGAGAGTGAAAAAGTTGGCTTAAAGCTCAACATTCAGAAAACTAAGATCATGGCATCCAGTCCCATCACTTCATGGCAAATAGATGGGAAAACAGTGGAAACAGTGTCAGACTATTTTGGGGGGCTCCCAAATCACTGCAGATGGTGATTGCAGCCATGAAATTAAAAGATGCTTACTCCTTGGAAGGAAAGTTATGAACAACCTAGATAGCATCTTCAAAAGCAGAGATATTACTTTGCCAACAAAGGTCCGTCTGGCCAAGACTATGGTTTTTCCTGTGGTCATGTATGGATGTGAGAGTTGGACTGTGAAGAAAGCTGAGCGCCAAAGAATTGATGCTTTTAAACTGTGGTGTTGGAGGAGACACTTGAGAGTCCCTTGGACTGCAAGGAGATCCAACCAGTCCATTCTAAAGGAGATCAGCCCTGGGTGTTCATTGGAAGGAATGATGCTAAAGCTGAAACTCCAGTACTTTGGCCACCTCATGCGAAGAGTTGACTCTTTGGAAAAGACCCTGATGATGGGAGGGATTGGGGGCAGGAGGAAAAGGGGACGACAGAGGATAAGATGGCTGGATGGCATCACTGACTCGATGGACATGAGTTTGAGTGAACTCTGGGAGTTGGTGATGGACAGGGAGGCCTGGCATGCTGCGATTCATAGGGTTGCAAAGAGTTGGACACGACTGAGCAACTGAACTGAACTGAACTGAACTGAGTGGAGACATAGACATAGAGAACAGACTTATGGACACACAGAGGAGCAAGGAAGGAAACTTATATTACCATATGTAAAATAGATAGCCAATGGAAATTTGCTATATGACTCAAGGAACTGAAACCAGAGCTCTGTAACAACCTAGAGGGGTGTGATGGTAAGGAAGATGGGATGAAGTTTCAGGAGGGAGGGGACATATGTATACTTATATTGATGTTTGGCAGAAACCAACACAATTCTGTAAAGCAATTATCCTTCAATTAAAAAATAAATTAGTTAATTTTTTTAAAAGAAAGAAATTAAAAAAAAAAAAAGCAGAGATATGACTTTGCCAGCAAAGGTCCGTATAGTCAAAACTATGTTTTTTCTGGTAGTCATGTACGGATGTGAGAGTTGAAACATAAAGAAGGCTGAGTGTCAAAGAATCGATGCTTTTGAATTGTGGTGTTGGAGAAGACTCTTGAGAATCCCTTGGACAGCAAGGAGATCAAACCAGTCAATCCTAAAGGAAATCAACTCTGAATATTCACTGGAAGGACTGATGCTGAAGCTGAAGCTCCCATACTTTGACTGTTTGATGCGAAAGGCCAACTCATTGGAAAAGACCCTGATATTGGGAAAGATAGAAAGCAGAAGGAGAAGGGGCTGGCAGAGGATGAGATGGTTAGATAACATCACTGACTCAAGGGACATGAATTTGAGCAAATTCTGGGAGACAGTGGAGAACAGAGGAGCCCAGCATGCTGCAGTCCATGGGGTCACAAAGAGTCAAACACAACTTATTGACTGAACAACAACTTACATGATACTTAGTTGCCAGGCACTGTCCCAAGAACTTGTCATATATTAATTCCTTTAATCTTCAACAACCCTATTAGGTTGGTACTATTATTATCATTCCCATTTAACAGAAAAGACAACAAGTCTGAGAGGTTAAGTAACTTAACCAGAGTCTGGCAGTTAGTAAATGGCAGAGTTAGGATTCAAACTGAGAATTTTGGATCCAGAATCTTTCTGTTAGCCACAGTGCTACGGTGCTTCTCTGGCACAGGAGAAAGGGCCCAGCTGAGGTGTGATTGTTGTTGTTTAGTCGCTGAGTCATCTCCAACTCTTTGCCATCCCATGGACTGCATGCAGCCTGCCAGCCTGCCCTATCCCCCAGTACAAGCTTGCCAATCCAACACCAATACTTTGATCCCATACGGGCTAAGGGCGGGCCCCAAGGGTACCCTCCCCAACAGAAGAGCTCACGTGTCCACTTGGCACCAAGGACTCAGGATGCCACTGCAAATAAGAACTTCAAGCCAAAGCACCTGGCTTCTCAGCCCCACCTGCCCCAGTCCTGTCTAGCTGTGGTCCTCACCGCCTCTCTCAGCGGTTGCATTCCCACAGGGCCTGGCCTGGGTTGGATAAGCGTTGGAGCAAGAGGCCAGACCAGGAGCACAAACTTGTTTCCAGGGAAATGATGGAAAGCGGAAGACGGAAGGCCAAGGCATGCCTCTTAAAGCCTCATTAGGCTGGTGGCTATGGGGAAGGCAAACCCCAAGAGGATTTGCTGCAGCCTGCCTGGGCTGCAAAAACGGAACTCCCATCCGTCAGCCCTGAGTCATTCCCCTCTCAGCCCCAAGGAAAGGGTGATTTCCTGCCTGGCCCTCTGGGCAGCTCAGGCTCCTCTCATGGGTTGTGCATCTCTTATCTCACCCCAGGCCCTCTGCCTGAGTCTGGCTGGAGTGGTCTGGTCTTCATGTTTCCTGAGCAGGAAACATGGATTCAGAAAGAGCCCAGCAGCTCAGGAGAACAGAGGCCTAAGCAAACTGGGTCTCTGGAAGCTCTCTCGCTTGGAGTCACTGGTGGATACCTAGGGATCCTTTGCCCCTTTACTTGAATTAAGTCTCTCCTGATGCCTATTTTCAACCCAGCCTCATCCTGTGGGAGATTCTGGCCTAGTGTGGCCCTGTGCCAGGCACAAAACATTACATACTGTAAGTCCCCTGCATCTGAACAAATTCCTTTCCGAGAACATATTCAGAAGTCCAATTTGTTTATAAGTCCAACAGAGTTAGCCAAGGTGCCCAGCTAAAGCAATCAGCTATAGAGCACTGTACTAGAATAGGTTTATAATACTTTTCACACAAATAATACAAAAAATAAACATGTTTAATCTTCCAACACAGTTCCTTGAAAAGCACAGTAGTTCAGTACAACAGCTAACATACAGTGATTGGCATCGAGTGAGCAGGCAAGAAGAGTGACTGACTGGAGGAGAGGGGAGGTGGGAGATAGCAGAGCTGAAGGATGGTCAGCAATGGGAGACAGAGGGCAAGCTGCACTTCCACTCACGTCTGACGTTGGTGACCCAGGTTCTGGTCCCTTGCTGGAACCAGATGCACGTGTGCGTCGTTGAAAGTCCTCCAGTTGAAGTTTCATATGTAGAGGACTTACTGTAAGTCAATGAAGCGAAGGAAGTGGTAGTCCTCGTCAGAGGTGTCCATGTAGAAGTTATAAGAACAGGCTTTGGAGTCAGACAGGCCTGAATTCAAATCTCAGCTCTACGCTTGAATTGTGACTTTGGACAACCCAGTTAATCCATTAATCCATTTCAGGCTTGGTTTTCTCTTCTGCCAGGTAAGAAAGCATGAAAGTGAAAATCGCTCAGTCATGTCTGACTCTTTGTGACCCCATGGACTATACAGTCCATGGAATTATTCAGGCCAGAATATTGAAGTGGGTAACATTTCCCTTCTCCAGGGGATCTTCCCAAACTAAGGATCAAACCCAGGTCTCCCATATTGTAGGCGGATTCTTTTTTTTTTACTTTACAATTCTGTATTGGTTTTGGCATAGATTGACATGAATCCACCACAGGTGTACATGCATTCCCAAACATGAACCCCCCTCCCACCCCCCTCCCCACAACATCTCTCTGGGTCATCCCCGCGCTGAGCCACCAGGGAATCCCAAGAATACTGGAGTGGGTAGCCTATCCCATCTCCAGCAGATCTTCCCAACCCATGAATTGAACTGGGATCTCCTGCATTGGAGGTGGATTCTTTACCAGCTATCAGGGAAGTCCCAGAAGAAGGGCATATAATCAATTCCTCATGTGATGTAATGAGACAATGCGTTAGCACAGAGCTGGCAAACAGCAAACACTCTTTAGTGGTAGCTAGTGAGACAGGGAATTAGAGAGGAAGAGGCTGGCCCACCCCATCCAGCTTTTACCCCAGGAAGCATGAGTATAAAATGATGGTACCCTCTAAGCAGGGTTGACATCTTGTGTAGCAAAGGCAAAGGTATGCATGGCTGTTTATATATAAAACAGCCCAATAGAGGCGCAAAATTCTGGGGGGACTCAGAGGAAGGGAGGAATGTGTGTGTAACCCAAATATCCTTAAGGCTTTCAACCCTTTGAGGTCACCTTTTCCCTTTACATCCTATCAGAACAGCCCTGTCCCTACTCCACATCCTCTGGAAAGTCCGTACCCGTCTCTATTTTGACTAGGACTTTAGTACACCCTCACGATCGCCTCTCAGTCTGAATTCCTGCTCTTGCTAAATTTTTCACCGCTTTCTTGCTCATTTTCTGTGGCTGCCATTGTCTCTTGATTCCTCAGATACTGTCACCTTTTCCCTTTGTTTCTAAAACACCATGTAAGTTTTCGTGGATAGAATGCCTGTACCAATAGTATGCTTTAGGGAAGCTAAGCTTTCACAGAAGAGAGAGTATAAACTTAAAACTGAGTATTAGGCATCATTGTTCTAAAATTTTCCTCCAACGGCCGTTCTACTGAAATTTCTCCCTGGTGAAGACGTCTTTTCCTCGGGCTGCTATCTTCCATTTATTAGCCCTCCTTCTTCTTCTCTGGAGTTACCACTATACACTTCAAAATTCTCACGAATTTCGTGTTTGGCAAATTCTCTCTCTAAATCCTTCCCAGGCCCAAAGGCTCACACAGTTGTTTTTGATCACAGAAGAGTTACCAGGCCTCTGAAAGGAATGTGACAATGGGTTTTTCTTTTACAGTTAGACTCCCCTGAGCTCCCCGCCCCCCCACTGCCCATTACATTTAGTTGGGAGAGAAGAGTCCCAAAAAGTAATGACTCAGGACAAATCTTGAGTCACAAGGACCGTTCCAATAGGTTGAGAGGTTCTGGAGGGTTTTGTGCTCAGGGAAGCAAGGGCTTGTGGCAGGAAAAGGGATCGCATTTGGGAAAGAGCAAGGCGGGCATCATGAGGGAGAGAGTCAGGAATGGGATGAAGAGAAGCAAAGGGCTTCTGCTCCAGCATCAAGAGGTGAGCCTTGGTCCACAGGATCATGAAAGGGTTTTAAGCAAGGAAAGAATAAAAGCAGATTTGAGCTTCAGAAGAAGTTCTGAGTAAGGAGATACCATTTGTTAACAATGGCAATGGCAAACATAATATTGAAGAGGATATGGGGAAACACAGTGCCCCGACACGCTGCCCCAGGTGCCAGCACAACAAGGATTCTAGAGAGAAGCTTGGCAAAGCTGGGAAAGAGGCAGGGAGATGGAGAAACCAAGGGCCCAAAGCTGCCTCTCCCAGGCTTTCTGACTGGATTAAAACGACAATGTTGGGAAATCTGGGAGGGACAGGGCAGGAGCACATCACATGAGTAGATTGAAACTGGCTGTTTTGCAGGTCTTGGGTTTTTGTTTGTTTGTTTGTTTTTTAACCACGTGGCACATGGGACCTTATTTCCCCGACCAGGGATCGAACTTGCACTCTCTGCATTAGAAGTAACCACTGGACTGCCAGGGAAATCCCTGGAGTATTTATCCCATGTGCATGCGTGCTGAGTCGCTTCAGTCTCCTCCAGCTCTTTGTGACCCACTGGACCACAGCCCACCAGGCTCCTCTGCCCGTGGGATTCTTCAGGCAAGAATACTGGAGCGGATTGCTGTAGATCCACTGCTAGGCCCTCCAGGGGATCTTCCTAACCCAGGGGTTAAACCGAAATCTCTTACGTCTCCTGCATTGGCAGGCGGGTTTTTTACCACTAGCTCCACCTGGGAAGCCCACTTACACCGCAAAGGTCAGCAAATGCTACACAACAGGACTTCCATGCCCCCCACTCCCCTCCACCACCACCCACCAAAGAGCAGATCAACAGCACATACCTGCCTGAGCCAGCCCTCACACAGCAACCCTTTGAGTTCCCTCAGCAACGGCTGCACAGAGAATAAATACAGACTTTTGTAGGCCAGGGCTTTGGCTTGATATACCAACAGCAAAGTCTAGGCCTGCTGACCTGGGCTGGACCCCCTGGGCTCTGACCAGAGAGTAGCAAACCTAAAGGAACCTTCCCTGAGGGTTATCCCAGTCCTTGTTTGATATTCTACAAAAGCAAAGGGCCCAGGAAGGCATCTCCCTCCAGCTGTGTGGAAGTAGAAAAAAACAGGAAAATGAAAGGGACAGATAATCGGACCTCCTTCCATGCAGGAGCAAACAGGCCCCAACTCAACTCTGCAATGGTCATAAAGAAGCCCCTTGTCTTGTGGGCTCTGCACCCCTAACTCTGTAGAATTCACAGGACTTGGTAAGACTTGCATGCAGGAGTGGAGGCAGAATGAAAATTTAAACATTTCAGGTTCCAAGCTTACATACCCAGGTTGCCTATGGGGAGATGCAAACCTAGGAAGGGAAAAGATAGGAGGGAGGTAGGAATAGTTCTGTTTGGGAGCCCGTGAGCTTGAAGCATCCATGGGACAACAACTCAAGATGTCTAGTAAGTAACTGAAAACTTGAGGTTCAAGAGTGTTAAGATTTGGGGAGTTACTGGTAGATTTTATAAATGGAATTGAAGCCATGAGGCTACTCAGAAACTAGTAACAAAAAGGGGGAAGCAAGGAGATCTTTAGAACAGTAACATTTAAGAGGAGCAAAGAAAGAAAGAAACTGGTAGGGAACATGACAGGAGTGGGAAGAAATCAGGTGAATGTGACATATTGCAGAACCCAAGGAAGGGAGTACCAAGCGTTGCAGAAAAGTGGAGCATGATGAGAATTAAAATGAGAGACACAATGAGGTTACTGTGACTGATACAGAGAGAAGGGGACAGTGGTAGGAGATAGGACCTAAGTAGGCCGAGGTCAGATCAGACAGGACCTTGTCTTTAAGAGGTATTCTAAGTGCAATAGGAAACATCAGGGGTTTTAAGCAAGGGAGCGAAGAAATGTGATTTGCATTTTGAACATCTCACTCCATTCTATGGAAGATTTGCAGGAGGGATTAAGAATGGAGGCAGTTAGGAAGCTTATCAGTGACTCAAACAGGGGCTAGGATGGTAGGAGTGCAAGCGGTAAAAAGCACTCAGGTGCAGGGTACATTTTGAAAGACTTTCTGGCAAGAGTTGCTAATGATTTGAATGTAGGGTAAGAGGAAGATAGGAATCAAGGAGTACTGAGATTTGGTGCTTAATCAACTGAGTAGATGGTGACACCACTTACTGAGTAGGTAAGACTAGAGGAAACACAAAAGGTGTAGGGAGGAAGCCAGACTCAAGAGTTTTATTTTGGCCATCATAAGTATAAGATGCCCATTAGACATGGAAGTAGAGATTTGAAGTAGGCACTTGGTGATCCAAATCTGGAGCCCAGGAGGGGGAGTCACAGCTAGAGACATTAATTTTGAAATCATCAACACATCCACAGCATCAAAGCCATGGGACTCCATGAACATTAGAGTTATTTCCCCTCTCACTTGACCCAACAAATCTGGTGCCTCTTGCTTGGGGGCTGGGAGAGACATCCGATGTCATCTCCATTGGGCAGAGGAAGCTGGTCCCATGGAACCTGAGAGGTGGACAGGAATCAGGGCAAATCTGGCCTCAGGGACTTCTTGCAGAGAAGTGATGCAAGAGAAGCTAAGACCTCACAGACGAGGCTGAAGGTTTCACATCCTACAATCCTCCTACCCCTCCCTACAGCGCTCTGTTAATATCATTAACTCAGGAGGAAGAAAGAAGGATACTCAGTCTGTAAAGCCAGTGAGGGGAGCCCCAGGTGAGGTCGGCGGGGCTAAATGTGGGAAGTTACCATGGCCTGCACTGGCCCCACGCCCTGCCAGAGTCAAAGCTCCTGAGAGTCGGCGCAAAAGCCACCACAGCTACAACAGTCGCAGGAGGGGACTTGGGCTTCAGAGAAGGGATTGCACCAACTCTTCCACCACTAATGTGAAGATGAGCCAGAGCTGGAGAGCTGAGACCAATCATCCCTTGATTCTGAGCCAACCAGATAAGAGCACTGAAGCCCAGAGCTTCTCAAACTTTAATATGTATTCACATCATCTGGGGATTTGGGGCCAGTGCAGATTCTGCTTTAGAAGGTCTGGGGCGGGGCCCAAGAGTCTGCATTTTAATAAACTGCCAGGTAGTGCTTTTGCTGATGGTCCATGGACCACACTCTGAGTAGCAAAAGGATGAAAGGTAGCTGTGGAGGCTCCCCACAGTGGAGGGGGCTGTCCAGTTCCAAGGAGAACGTGTTTATTTGTGCACAAAGTGACAGAACCTATTAAAGTGGAAATAGCCACCATCTTGTCACCACTGCAAGGCAGACAGTCATTTCTTGGTGGATTTCAGGTTCCAGAGGCACTGGCATGGTTGTTAAACACTTAGGTTCTAAGCTTGATGTCCTGAGTTTTACCTCTTAGGAGGTGCGTCATCTTAGGCAAATCTTCAATTTGTCTGCATCTCCAGTTTCCCCATCACTATGATGGAAATAATAAGACTATTACGAGGATTGGCTGAGTCAGGGGATAAAAAGTACCTCACACATGGCAGCAGTGAACAGCCCTCAGTAAGTGTTGCTCACAATACGCCTTCTCCAGCAGTGAACGTGGACCAACACAGAGGCTTACCCTGCTTCTGGTACGTGGTCAAAAAAAAAAAAAAAAAAAAAACGCAACCCCCCATCTCTCTCTTAATGAAAGGCTTGTATCCTCCCTTTCAAATTCCTCCTTCCCTCCTGCCCACTCCCACGCCCCCTCCCCTGGCCCCCAGCCCCAGTGTGGTCCGGATGGGCCCCACAGGGGCAGGGGCAGGGACAGGGACAGGACGTGGGGCTGTATCTGACAGGAACCTGAGGGGCTGGCCCGGGAGGGGACTGGGGCCCAGCTTCCTGAAGGGCGGATGGGCTGAGGCAGGCACACAGTGCAGGAGAAGATGCCCTCCTGGGCCCTCTTGGCGGTCATCTCCTACCTCCTCCCGGTCCCCCAATACCTGGCACAAGTCACCAGCCAAGGTGAGGTGTGTGGAGGGTAGCAAACACCCATACCCAGGAAGATGGAGCTCTGGGCGGGCGGCGGGGGGAGGGAAGTGTGAAGTGGGAGGCCCTCACTGGTCCCCTACTCTTGCCCACAAACATGCTGGGGAGGACCGGGAGCCCAACTCACCAGCTGTTCCTCAGATGCCTCCTTGCTGGCCTCGGACTCAGAGTCCCTGAACTGTTTCTCCCGAACCTTTGAGGACCTCACTTGCTTCTGGGATGAGGAAGAGGGAGCGCCCAGTGAAATGTATCAGCTGCTGTATGCCTATCCGGGGTATGTGTTGTATTATATATGTATAGCGTGTGTATGCCACTCCCCTGTCTCTGTTCTGTGCATACCGCAGCTGAGCCCTGTTCCAGCAGCTTCCTTGCCTTTGGCCCTGTCAGAGGACTAGCCCGAGATGAAGTAGCCACTTAATGAACAGAGGTGCTTTGGATACAGCCAGCGCCAGCCCCTACATACCCCCTAATCCCACCCATCCCAGGCACCGAGAAGAGAAATGGCAGTAATGGAAACAGAAGTCAGGCTTGGGCCCAGACCTGGGTCCTCAGGGCTGGACAGGTGAGCGTGTAGGTAGCCCAGACTTCTCCTGTGCCCACAGGGAGCAGCCCCGCACCTGCCCCCTGAGTTCCCAGCATGTGATGCCCTTTAGAACCCGATACGTGTGCCAGTTTCCAGCCCAGGCTGAAGTTCGCCTCTTCTCTCAACTGCACCTCTGGGTGAAGAACGTGTTTCTGAACCAGAATCTGACCCAGCGGGTGCTCTCTGTGGATGCCGTGGGTAAGCAGCATCCTCCTGTCAACCTGGCCCCTCTGTTTGCCACCCTTGGGCCAGCTCTTAGAATCAGACCGAGCTGTGCTCTTTCAAGATGACGTGAGTGCCCCCCGACTACCAGACTCCCAGAGGCACCTCGAGACCCCTTTCTCATTCCTCTTAGCCTCAGCGTCCAGAGCTAGACTTCGTTTCACATCAGAGACACCCCGACCTTCCCATCATTAACCTATTCATTGACTCACTCATTCATCAGTAACCGAATACCTACCCTGTGCTAGGCACTGGGCATCATGACAAGCTCGCACAGATGAGGAGGGGTCCCTCTCTTGAGGAGCACTGAGCCTACCCATCGGTGGTGAGGCCACTACCCATCCGAGGACAGAACAGGATAAGGAGCCTGCCTGCCCCTGCCCCAGGGGCTGCCCTCACGCCAGCCTTCAGCACCCCTCTCCACAGTCCACAGGCTGAGCTGTAGGCTGCAGCACCCAAAGAGTTCTGATGTGCCCTGTCTCGCCCTTAGGCCTGCCAACTCCCCCCAGTCTCATCAAGGCCATGGGTGGGAGCCAGCCAGGGGAACTTCAGATCAGCTGGGAGGCCCCAGCCCCCGAAATCAATGAATTTCTGAGGCATGAACTCCGCTATGGCCCCAAGGACCCCAAGAACCCCACTGGCCCCACAGTCACACAGCTGCTGTCTGCAGAAACCTGCTGCCCCGCTCAGCGGAGACCAAACCTAGCCGCAGCCCTGGACCAGTCTCCATGTGCACAGCCCATGATGCCTCAACAGACCGGACCAGAGCAGACCTCCCCACCTAGAGAAGTACCCTGGCCTTCTTCTGCTCCACCTCCTATCTCTTACCCTCAATTTTGCCCCAAGAAAGGACAGGCCATGCTTTGGGGATTCCAGACTGGGTTGGTCCTTGGAGAGTTAGCATAGGCTCTGATTAGTTCTCAGAAGCCATGTTTATTTAGGAATCTCCCACTTTAGATCATTCAGACCAACACAACTGAGCACTCCACGGCCCCAAGTTAGTGGGGGTTTCCCAAAAAAACCCTGAAAGTGAAAGTATCAGTCACTCAGTCGTATCTGACTCTTTGCAACCCTGTGGGCTATAGCCCACCAGGCTCCACTGTCTGTGGAATCCTCCAGGCAAGAATACTGGAGTGGATTGCCATTTCCTTCTCCAGAGGATCTTCCCCGACCCAGGGATCAAACTTGAGTCTCCCACCTTGCAGGCAGATTCTTTACTGTCTGAGCCACCAGGGAAACCTAAAAAACCCTGAACTCCACCTGAAACCCACCAACCTGGCCCCCGGTCTGTGCACATATTTATCCAGTGAAGAACTGAGTGTCTCTCCACAGGCATGTTGTGGGGCTTCAAATATAAGAGATGGAGGCTCTCTTGGCTGAGAGGCAGACCTAGATTGTGAGGCTGGGATTCTTCTCCCAAGGCTCCATCTCTGACAACGAAGGGTGGCAGCTGCCTCATCTCAGGACTCCAGCCTGGTAACTCCTACTGGCTCCAGCTACGCAGCCAACCTGACGGGGTCTCTCTCCGTGGTTCCTGGGGATCTTGGTCCCTCCCTGTGACTGTGGACCTGCCTGGCGATGCAGGTGAGTCAACAGAGGAGTGGAGGAGGAGATAGAAAAGATCTCTAGAGATACCTGGGCTAGATATAGAAGCTCAGAGAACTATGGTCCTTCCTGATGATCTCAAACTTGCTACTGCACAGGATGAACTATATTCAGGGAGAGAAGAAAGGATAGGAGCAAATGTTCAAGTTATGTGTGCAAAGATGATCTGGATACCCTATGGAGTAGGAGCACGTGGGCTCTGATAGGGCTTCTTTCTCCACATCCATGCTCAGTCTTTGTGATCCTATGGACTGTAGCCCACCCGGCGCCTCTGTCCATGGGATTCTCCAGCAAGAATACTGGAGTGGGTTGCCATACCCTCCTCCAGGGGATCTCTCCTTCTCCGATCCCAGGGGAAATTGGACTACAATGCTTTACCTTGGACCTGACGAATGTTACCTGTCAGTGGCAACAACAGGACCATGCCAGCTCCCAAGGCTTCTTCTACCACAGCAGGGCATGGTGCTGCCCCAAAGACAGGTGAGAAGTGAACCGCTGATTGAGTTTGATGTCATAGGAGAGCAGCACAACTCTGCAAAAAGAAGGGAGAGATTGTTCTTGATCCACTTCAGTCCCCTTCCTTATTCCCCAAACCAAAGGCCCTCCATGCTCTCATCTGCCAATGGGTATTGTATCCTTTCAACCTCTCTTCATACTCCCTGGGAATGCGTTGGTTTAATTCAGTGTAATCAAATCACCTAGACCATTACAACAACCTTCATTCTCTATCACTTCCAATTTACCTGCCCCTGCATGCTGTTGACAAACTGACCTTTCTTAAACTTTGCATGGCCTTCTCCTACTCAACTATGTGCTGCTGCTGCTAAGTCACTTCAGTCGTGTCCGACTCTGTGCAACTCCATAGATGGCAGCCCACCAGGCTCCCCTGTCTCTGGGATTCTCCAGGTTGCCTGGAGTGGGTTGCCATTTCCTTCTCCAAATATGTACTGCAACTTTTCACTATCTATTGGATCCAATCAAAACTTCACCTGGTCTTCAAGCATTTCCACAAACACCTCATTGATATGTCACCTCCTTCATATCTAATATATAGCCAAGTCTTGTTGATTTTACCTATTAAACATCTCTAGGATCTGTCCATGTTTGTTCATCATAGCTATCACCCTAGTACAAGCCATCTTCATCTCTGAGTTAGGTTACTGAGAAGACTTACTAACTGATCACTTCTTGGATCCTCCAAAACATTCTCCACACAGGAGCTGAAGTGAGTTTTTAAAAGCAGAAAAATAAATGCAACATTCTCTGCTTAAAACTCTTCCAAGATCCATAGCTTTCACTGATCTTAGGACAAAGAAAAGAATTCTACTGTGACTGTATAAAGTTCCAAAAGACTCAGCCTATATCTGTGCCTTCAACTTTATCTTATTCTATGCTGCCTTCTGTGCGCTCTGCCCCAATACTGGCCTACTTTCATTCCCTCTTACCTGCCACAATCCCTCCTGCCTTTGCACATGCTGTTTACCCAGCTTGTTTATCTTTACTTAACCTCCACTTATCCTTCAGATCTCAACTCAGATGTCACCTCCCCTGACTTTCCTTCTTAGGTCCAGTGGCACTATTATATATCCTTGTTGTACCACGCACCTCTCCTTAAATACTTAACATAGTTATAATTTTACATTTATACCTTACATGGTTATTTGATTGATAACAAAATTCTCTCTCAGAGCTCTGTTGAGAAAGGCTGATCTTAACTAAACATGATCCCTGAGGGCAAAATCAGTGTCTGCTTTTACTCACCAATGTATTCTCAGTTACCATGGGGCCTATAACAGAGTAAGGGCTCAGTAAAAAGAAAAAATTATGGAATGATGAAAAAAAAATTAACAGTTTTAGTGTATTCTTCCAGTTTTCTGTGCATTTACATATACCTAAACATAATATTTAATTTTCAATATAAATTGGATCACATTGTATGTATGATTCATTTTAACTTCTTTTTAACTTACTTTTTTACTTAAAAATATGTCTTGGACATCTGTAACGATGTAACTCATTCTTTCTAATAGCTGTATAGATTTCCATACTATGAAGAGGGCCATGAATGAAAGGGTGGCAAAACTGATTTCACATACTCTCTGTCAAAACCTGCTCCTTCTCTTCTTGTCCATCTTGCCATCAACTCACTTTTCCACCCTGAACTTCTGCATTTTCTACACCCTCGACATCCAATCAGAAACACTGGTCATTTTTACCTTTTCAGTACCCCTTTTGAATCCATCTGTTTCTCTCTACCCCCACTGCCACAATCCTGCTTTCAGATCCTCATCCCTTTGCATGTAAAATTCCATGACATTGTCCTAATAAATTTCTCAGCTTCTAGTCCACCCTCACAGATCCTTTCTCACAAACTGCAGTTAGAGACTTTCCTAAAGTACAAAGCTAGTGATGACAATTCTCTGCTTAAAATCCCTGAATGTCTCCATCATTGCTGCAAGATTAAGTTCAAGCTCCTTAGAAAGGCAATAAGGCCACCTGTGACCTTGATCTGCCCACACTTACCACTCTCCATCAAGCCCTCTGTGCTAAAAACTTTCTGCACCACTTAGAGTTTCCCAAAGTACCATATCTCTTATCTGTGCGCAAGCATGTGCCTGGGATGCCTGTTTGTACCCTTTGTTTGTCCTATTTATAGTTGAAGACTCATTCTAAGCACTGCCTTATACAAGAACTATTTTCTGACCCTCCCTATTTGGGTTAGATGATCTTCCTTGCTACTCCCCAGCCAGCCTGTGCACATCACAGAAAAATACCAGCTGTTTGTTTTTCTCCCTTTCCCCGTGAAATGACAGCTCCTTGAAAATTTTTCCTCTGTGTATTCATAGGGTCTACCATAGTACCTAGCACATAGTATAAATTATATGTTGAATAACCTAGTAAAAATAAAAATACATAAAATGGTAAATGATTTTAGTAATAGCTAGCTATTTAGGGGTTATAACCAGGAAGGAGACAGGATTTATTTGTTCAGGAAACAACTCTTGAAGGTAACTATGTACCAGGCCCCAGGGATAGAGTGACAAAACAGAGAAGCTTCCAGCATTGTAGGGCTTACATTTTAGTGGGGGAGGGGAATGGGGGGAGACCAACAAGAAAGAAAGGAGCAAGGTTAAATGATAAAGACTAAGTGGAAGGGTGGGGATGGGTGCTAATTTCATGAGTGGGTGGAGAAAGCCTTGTCAAGGAGGTGACAGATGAGCTGAGACCCAAGTGGCGAGAAGAAATGAGTCACGTGAGATCTAGAGGCAGGGCAATCCAGGGCACGGGAGCTGCAAAGACAGTAGATCTGGTATGTCTGCAGCACAGAGAGAAGGCCCACGTGGATGAAGGGTCATCACTTTGCGTGAGACTTGTAGGAGATGAGAATGGCAAGGCAGGGAGGAACTCAACCATATGAAGTCCTATAGGCTCTGGGGTGGAGTTTGGGTTTTATTTGGGATGGGGAGGCATGGAAAGATTTAAGCAAGAGTGATATGATATGAGCTTCCCAGGTGGCTCAGTAGGTTCTGAAGAATCCAGCTGCAATGCAGGAGATGTGGATTTAATCCCTGGATCAAGAAGATATCCTGGAGAAGGAAATGGCAACCCACTCCAGTATTCTTGCCTGGAAAACCCTTTGGACAGAGGAGCCGGGCGGGCTGCAGTCCATGGGGTCAGAAAAGAGTCGGACACCACAGCGACTAAACAACAATGTGACCCCATATGATTTACATTTTTTTCACTTTAAACTTTTTATTTTGTATTGAGGTACAGCCAATTAGCAGTGCTGTGATAGTTTCAGGCGAACAGCAAAGGGACACAGCCGTACGTATATCCAAGTATCCATTCTCCCCCAAACCCTGCTCCCATCCAGGCTGCCCCATAACACTGAGCAGAGTTCCATGTGCTATACTACAGTTCCTTGTTGGTTATCCATTTTAAATATAGCAGTGTACACATGACCATCCCAAATTTCCTAACAATCCCTTGCCCCTAGCAACTATAAATTCGTTTTAAAAAACATGAAATGCTTCATGAATTTGCATGTCATCCTTGCCCAGAAGCCATGCCAATCTTCTCTGTATCATTCCCATTTTAGCATATGTGCTGCTGAAGCGTTTACATTTTTAAAAGATGTTTCTCTGTGCAATTAAAAAGAAGTAAGAGTGGAAGCAGGATCACCATTTAGAAATATGCCTTAATCCAGGCAACAATAATGGTTTCATCTAATGTGGCAAGAATAAAGGTCAAAATAAAGGGATAGCTTTGACATATATTCTGGACATTATCAGATCAACATTTTGGGCCTAAATTCTGATTGCTGTGTGGAGAACAAATTGAAGGGAGTGACAGAAACAGAGGCAGAAAAGCTAGTTAGGAGACTGTCGCAATAATCTGTTAGTAAAATAACATTTAGAGGTGACTAAGAAGGCTGCCTAATGAGAACAGATTAAGAACATAAATATGTTTTGCTCTACTCTTTGAAACAATCTCATTCATAGTAGGTATTACTGGCTCATTTCACAAATGAGGAAACTGAGGCAGAGATGAAAATTAAGTAATTTGCCTGGAGTTTTATGCCAATAAGCCAAGACCTGAACTCTATAGGCCATTTAATTTCCCTATCTCACCTAGCTCTTGCTCTTTTTTTTTTTTTGGCTGCACTGGGTCTCTGTTGTAGCACTTGGGATTTTTCTCTAGTTGCTCTTCACAGGCTTAGTTGCCCGGTGGCATGTGGGATCTTAGTTCCCCATCCAGGGATCGACGCCCCCATCCCCTGCATTGGAAAGCAGATTCTTCACTGGGCCAGCAGGGAAGTCCCTACCTCTTTATTAAGAAGAAGAGGCTGAACCCCAAAGCAAACCTCAGAAAAAAATACATAGCATGAGAAAGCCCTGGAGGCCTGTCCAAGGAACAAATTAGATTATAATCAAATTCCCTGTGAGACTGGATTAGTCTCTGAGGCAGGCATTGAATCAGATGACTCTATTTGCCTGATTTGTAGGGACCCTGTCTGGGAGAAGTGTGAAGAGGAGAAAAACTCAGGATCACAGACCTCCCAGTTCTCCCGCTGTCACTTCAAGTCACAAAATGACAGTGCTATTCACATCCTTGTGGAGGTGACCACAGCCCAGGGTGCTGTTCACAGCTACCTGGGCTCCCCTTTCTGGATCCACCAGGCTGGTAAGGACTTTCTTCCCTTCTCCTCCCACACAGTTCCCACCCCTACCTTGTCTGACCCCATGCCCAGGATCACCTACTCTGATACTTCTGACCCATGGCCCTGGTGACATGATGTCCCATGCACAGAAGGGCTTAGGCCAGTCCCTGGTGACATCCCTGTAGTGCTCATCCCCACTCCAAACTTGCTCTGGAGGGAGGTCTCCAGCGGGCAGCTGGAACTGGAATGGCAGCATCCATCAGCCTGGGCAGCCCAAGAAACCTGCTACCAGCTCCGATACACAGGAGAAGGCCATCAGGACTGGAAGGTACAGTCAAGGGACAGATGACCCCAGACCTCGCACTTGGGGTATTTCTGAGTTTCAGGATGTCTGTTACCAGGAGTGATAACCAAGATATCACTATATACTCATGTGTATCTGTGTCTGGGCTTGTTTATCTCTGTTCTATCTGATTCAACTGGTATCTTAATCTCTCTTTGACATGTGACACTGCTGACTGTGCCTATTTACAATGTTCTCTTCCCTTTGCTTTTGGGAGATCATTCTCTCCTGATTCTCTACCACTTCTCTGACTGAACCTCCTCACTCTTTCCCAGGCTCTTCCTTTCCACACTTCCTTAATAGGTTATGCTTCCTGCAGTCCCATCCTAGACTCTTTTCTTCTCTGAAAGTGTTAGTCGCTCAGTCGTATCCAACTCTTTGCAACCCCAAGCACGGTAGCCCGACAGGCTCTTCTGTCCACGGAGTTCTCCAGGCAATAATACTGGAGTGGGTAGCCGTTCCCTTCTCCAGCGGATCTTCCTGACCCAGGAATAGAACCCAGGTCTCCTGCATTGAAGGCAGATTCTTTACCGACATCTAGATGTCCTCCCTAGGTGCGTGCTTAGATTCCACGTTTTCAATGACTATACATTAACCTTCCCAAACTTATTCCAACACCTATGTGGAAAATAACTTCTATACCATAGGTGAATTACCTAAACTTCTGAAGAGTTTCAGTTTCCTCACTGGTGAAATGGGGATAAAGCTACGTACTTTCCAGAGTTATAGTAAAAATTAAATATATAGATATTTAGCATACTGTCTGGTAGATAGAAGGCACTCAATAGACATTAAATATTAGTTTCTTTCTCTTTTATTCTCATTTACCACGTGTATATATGACTTCTTACCAGACTGCTGCTGCTGCTGCTGCTAAGTCGCTTCAGTCATGTCCGACTCTGTGCGACCCCATAGACGGCAGCCCACCAGGCTCCCCCATCCCTGGGATTCTCCAGGCAAGAACACTGGAGTGGGTTGCCATTCCCTTCTCCAGTGCATGAAAGTGAAAAGTGAAAGTGAAGTCGCTCAGTCGTGTCTGACTCTTAGCGACCCCATGGACTGCAGCCTACCAGGCTCCTCCATCCATGGGATTTTCCAGGCAAGAGTACTGGAGTGGGGTACCATTGCCTTCTCCGTCTTACGAGACAGTTATACTTAAAAGCCCCCTAGGACATTTCAGACTCAGTATATCCAAAACTGAACTCATTTTCTTCCCCAGACTTTTTTACTTTTTTATTGAGGTATACATTACATAAAGTAATATAAATCTTAAATATAATATTGGTTAATTTGTACATGTGTATACATCCATGTAACCATTACCCAGATAAAGATAAAGGTTGTTTCTGGTACCCCAGAAGTGTCTTATGCCCTCTGGTCACACATACACACCCTCCGAGGTAACTACAATTCTGACATTACTATTCATAAGTTCCGGCTATTGTTGAACTTAATAAAATAGAAAAATACAGCATTTCTTCCTGAGACTTAGTTCTCCTGTTCCTTGTCTGTTACAATGGCACCAACACTTCACCCAGTTACTTCAGCATGGAACTATCCTTGACTCTTCTCTCCTTCTCCCTTGCCCCTTCCCTCCATCAACAACTTAGTTGAGTTTATTGTACTAATAGGCCTTACATCTCTACTACCACTGTTTTAGTCTTATCTTTGACCCTCTAGTCCACCCTTGCATGCTCTTGGTACACAGAACACTCTGTAACCCACAATCAAGCAACTCAGTCAGCGTAACACTCTTTTGAGGGCTCTGTGGTACCTTACTTATATTGTTATTACTGCACTCATTACTTCTTGTAACTATTTACTTGTTTGGATATCTTCTTCATAAGACATGTGAGACCTTGTTTTTCTTTTTCCCCAATGTCTACTCCAAGGCTTGGCTTGTCACAAGCAATTCATAAATGTTTACTACTGATCAAGTTAATAATGTGTCCCTGCTGGTATACACGATGTTTGTTCCCTCTTCTTGGACTCTCCTCGTACCCCCAGCGCCTGGCACAGTGCTGGCATCCTCTACTGAGAGGATGTTATTTGTGGCCTGGTTTACATGGCTATGGGCCTCCCTGGTAGCTCAGGCGTTAAAGCATCTGCCTGCAACTGTGGGAGACCTGGGTTCGATCTCTAGGTCGGGAAGATCCCCTGGAGAAGGAAATGGCAACCCACCCCAGTACTCTTGCCTGGAAAATCCCATGGACCGAGGAGCCTGGTAGGCTACAGTCCATGGGGTCGCAAAGACTTGGACACGACTGAGCAACTTCATTTACACGGCTATGAGTATCTGAGTGTGTCCGGGGTTTCCATCGCCCAACCTGGTCAGTGTGTGTGTACCGGATCTCTGCCGATGTATCATACGTATGCGTGTCAGGATAAGTAGTTCTGTGTGTAGATGAGTCAGTGTGTCAGGGGTGTATCACGCCAGGCAGGGCGAGGCTCTCTGTCCGAGTGTTCTCTCCAGCCAGTTTCCGCCGGGGATGCCAGTTTTCTGCCAGTGAGGCGCTTTGGAGGAATCCCCGCGAATTCAAGGCGGTAGGATCGGGGTCAAACAGAGGCCGAGTTCTCGGGGGCCCAACGCCGTCCCACGGGGACCTGACCACCGCTTGCCCCTTTGCGTAGGTGCTGGAGCCACCTCTTGGGGCCCAGGGAGAGACCCTGGAGCTGCGCCCGCGCTCCCGCTACCGCGTACAGCTGCGCGCCAGGCTCCACGGCCCCACCTTCCAAGGTCCCTGGAGCTCTTGGTCCGACCCAGTGAAGGTGGAGACGGCCTCGGAGACGGGTGAGGGCCGGCCAGGGGCAAAAGCTCTCTGCGGCTGCGCGAGTGGAGGGGCGGGGCTCCGACCTCACCAGGCTGCGGTTGCGCAGACATACCCGGCGCCCGGGGACAGCGAGTGGGATGGGGCTGGTGGACCTGCGGGCAGGGCTCTGGCCAGGCGCCTCCCCCTGAGGGCTGACTGCTTTTTGTCCCTTAGTCTGGATCTTCCTGGTGACTGCTCTGCTCCTGGTCCTGGGCGTCAGCGCCCTTCTGGGCCTGCTGCTGCTGAGGTGGCAATTTCCTGAGCACTACAGGTACCGCTCCGGCCAGGTGGGAGAGGGGGGCTGTGATCCGGGCAAGGCCGGCGGCCCCTAAAGAAGCATCCTCGGGTCACTCTATGACGCCCGCTCTCCAGACAATCTCACATCCAGACCTGTGGCATCTGCCGCTCCCCGCACGTCTTCCCTGGGACTCCCACCGCCTCCTTACACTCGAACATGTCCACTATGCGGGACACCTCAAACAGCCCCACCTTCTGGCTCCTCATATCAGTAACAAGTCCACCTGTTACCCAAGCCAGACCACTTGGGCGCTCCCTCCCCATTATCCAGTCTGGTCCTGTCATTCCACCTCCTAAACCTCACTCAAAAACAGCACCCTTTCTCTAGCCCTACAGGAACTACCTGACTCACCAGAAGGGAGCCTCTTCTCCCTCCAATCTAGCCTCACACAGCCACCAGAATAATCTTTCTAAAACGGCCCACGTGAACTTGTCACTCTGCTTCCTTAAGTTTCACTATTAGCTCCCCAGGATAAAGTCCAGGCTTTAGGAAAACAAGCAAGGCTGTGCCCCTGCCAGAGTTTCCACCTCCCACCCTGTGCATCAGCCTTGCCACACTGTCGGTGATTCCCTCCACAAGTCCAGTGGTTTTACTTCTCTGTGCCTTTGAACATAATGTCCCCTCTGCCAGGAATATCCTGCCTGGATGACTAATACCCATTTATCTTTAAATAACTTTCTTCACCAACTCCTAGGAAACCTTTCCTGACCCTTCCCTATTGGCTACTCTCTTTGTGCCCCAATACAGACTTCTTTCAAGAGCAGGAAGCATTTTACTGCATTCATTTCTTTATATGTCTTCCCTGTGCCTTACGTGGTCATCCTTAAATCTTCAGCACAGTGCCTGCCAAATAGCACACCCTTAAATAAATGCTGTTAATGAATAAGTTGTTTATGTGGGGAGACTAAGGCTGAGGATAAATGTCACTGGAAGTTATAAACATAAAAGATAGATTCCATACCACCTCAGTCCTTCGGTAACATCTCTTTATTCTTGAGGACTCAGCTCAGAAGGTGACTTCTCCAGGTGGCCTCTTTTGATGGCCCTAGGCTGGATTAGATGCCCCTCTTTTGGGCTCACATCTCTCCTTGAACATGTCTTTGAGCTTTTAATCCTCTCTAATGTATGAGCAGACTGGGATGTAGCCTGTATCCAGATCCACCTAAAAGGCTGAGGGAGAAGAGGGAGGCTGCGCTGCTGACCCAAGTGTACCCAGTTCCTTTCCCCCAGTTTACCAGATACCACTCCTCCTCCCCTGGAGAGATAAAAGTGTGGTCACAGAAGAGGCTCAACTAAAAAAAAAAAAAAACAAAGAAGAGGCCCGAAGGTCATTCAGCTAAAGTCCTTCCTTGCGGAAATATGAGCCTAAGGAACTGGAGGTTCCCCTGACATATCTTAACCCACATTCTTCACAGGGAGACCATCTTCCCCAGTAACTTAATAAAAGCCCCACAAGTTCTCTTCATTAAACTAATTTCTTGAGAATCTATTATGGGTCAGATACTGTTCTATACCCTGTAGATCCGAGAGTGAGCAAATAGACAAACTCTTTGCTCTCGTGGATTTATATTATATATATATATATAAAATAAGATTCTAATAAATATACAATAAGTCAAGTACTATAAAGAATAAAAAGCAGAGCAGGAAACAAAGAGTGATGGGGAAGGGAGGTGGTTTTATTTTAGACAGGGTAGTCAGGGAAGGGCCTCTCTGTCGGGATGACATCTGAGCAGAAACCTAAGTAAAATGAGGAAATGAGTCGATGTTCCAGGCAGAGAGAACAGAAAGTGCAAAGACCCTGAGGCAAGAATGTGGGAGGACACTCAAACTGCTTTTTTGAGCCTCCACACCACTGACTTCCCCCTACCTCCTGAGGGCTCCCCTACCTTCCTCTCACCTCTTCAAGCTTACTCCCCCACCTCACTGCCTCCCCCACACACCTCAGTGGTCTCTCCCCCTTCCTAATTCACTCCCACAGCCCAGTGTCCTCCTCTTCCTTCTCCTCAAGGAGCCTGAGGCATGCCCTGTGGCCCTCACTTCCAGACCTGCACCGGGTCCTTGGCCAGTACCTTAGGGATACTGCAGCCCTGAGTCCGGTGAGTGCACCTCCTCCCCCCACCACCCACCACCAGCCCTGCTTAGAGCTCCTTGCCCCGTCACACAACTTCTCCAAGGCCCTTGCCCCACAAGTATACCATCCCTGGGCCCTACCTCCAGCCCAACCCTCCTTCCTGCACAGTCCAGGTCCTGCTCCCACAGGACCTGCTCTAACCCAGACCCCTTTCCCCACATCTCTCCCAGCCCAAGGCTGCAGTCTCAGATGTCTATGAGGAAGTGGAACCCAGCCTCCTTGAAATTCTACCTAGATCCTCAGAGAAGGCTCCCTTGCCCCTGTGTCCCTCCCAGGCCCAGTTGGACTACCGAGGATTGCAGCCTTCTTGCCTGGGGACCATGCCCCTGTCTGTGTGCCCACCAATGGCTGAGCCAGGGTCCTACTGTACTACTCACATCGCCAACCATTCCTACTTACCACTCAGCTGCTGGCAGGTCCCTCGCTCCCAGTACCCTGGACAGATCCAAACTCTCTAGTCCTCCCTCCTGAACTTCCTAACCCATCCCGTCCCAACAACCACCATCTCAGATCTCACGTCCTTCCCTGTTGTCTACCCTTCTGGCTGGACTTCATAGCACTGATCTTTCACCATGCTGCTGGCATCAACCTGGGACTCTTCCTCCTCAGGCAAGGCTCACTTGACTAAGCCCCTCTAACTTTCACCTCCTTTCTCTCTGCTCTTTAATGCCAAAGTCCTTGAAAAGGAGTCTCCACTTCCCAACTCCATTTGCTCCTCAGACTGCTTCAATTTATTCCCCTGCTGCCACTCTCCTAATGAAACTACTCAGGCAAAGCTCACCTCAAGCTTTCCCATCACAAGATCCGATCAGATCTTATTAGTCCTCAACCTGTTTAATCTCTCTGTTGGCATTTGTCATGGTGACTACTTATTTCTCCTTTAAATTCTCTCCTCCGTGGCTTGCATGCATCACCATCTCTCCTGGCTCTGCTTGGGCTTCTCTGACTATACTGATAGTTGACAGCATAAACTTTGTGGCCTCAGAGCTAGGTTCAATTCCTATCTTTCCTATTCTTGCTAGCTGTGTGACCTTGAAGAAATAACTCAAAGTCTTTGAGCCTTAATTTTCTCATCTATAAAATAGGGATAATACAGAATGCTATAGAGTTGTAAAGAGTATTTAGTGAAATAGTCTAAATAAAGCACAGTGAAAGAGGATCCCGGATTAATGTCAGCAGCAGTACCAACACAGTGCCGACTAAGACATAGTGTTTGAGATATCTAGACTAGACTATAGTAATTATTCCTTCCTAATCTCTTATCTTGGCATATCTTCCACTCCTTAATTATTGCAGTCACTTAAGAGTCAATTCTTAACAGTCTCCAACCCATCTGCTCTCATAGCCTTTCTTACATGCTGACGATTCTAAAGCTCTTATCTCCAGCCGAGACTTTTACTATAGCACCTGTAATGCTTTATGCAAATAACTGTTTACATGTCTGTCTTCCGTTACTAGATTGTGAGCTCCTTGGGGGCAAGGGCTGTGATTCATTTGCTTTCCCCCTCCTCCACCCCCTAGTACCTAGAGTAGTGCTTGATTCATGATAGCAGGCCTCCAATAAATGTTTTCTAAATGAAGGAAATCTTTCTGGACAATGCCACCTCATCCCATGCCAACCTCTCTCATCCTCTATGCCATTCATATGCAGTGGTAAATATGCTTAGGCCATTCTGATTATGGATTCCCTGACCCATTCAAATTCTCAAACAAATGGTATTTTTTGCTGACTCCAAACATACCCACTGTATCAGTCAGAGTCTTGGCAGAAATAGATGACACACACACACTCAACCTGGGTATCTGGATGAGAGTTTAATATAGGGAGTATTTACAAAGATGGGGCAGGATTCAGGAAAAACATCAAGGAGGAGTGCAGTGTCCTGGGGCTAACAACAACTGGGAGGTGGGGCCCACCCCTCCTCACCCTGTGTATCAAGGGGTCACGGGAGAGAGTGGTTACAGAGAAGGCTGCCTGGCAGGAGCTGTGGCAGAGAGCTGCAGCCAGCCTGTGGGGATGTAACAGTAATGGAGGCAGGGGAACACACAGCTCCTGCCTGTTCTCCCCCTCCCTCCAACACCACCCCTTGACCCCCTCTGTATTAGTTTGCAAGCACTGCCCTAACAAAATACCACAAACAACAGACATTTATTGTCTCATAGTTTTGCAGGTTAGAAACTCAAGGTTTTAGCAGAGTTGGTTGCCTCTGAGAGCTGTAAGGAAGAATCTGTTCCATTCCTCCCGCCTAGCTTCTGGGGCTTTCCTGGTGTTCCTAGACTTGTTTCTAGGCCTCTCCTACATCTCTGCCTTCATCTTCATATGGCGTTCTCCCTTTACTTGTGTGTATGTCCAAACTTCTCCATTTTATAAGGACGCAAGTCATGTTGGATTAGGACTCACCCAAATGACCTCATTTTAACTGATTATATCCTGGAGTGACTATTTCTAAATAAGGTCACACTCTGAAGTACTGGGACTTAAGTATCCAACATATAAATTTGGGGGTGAGGGACACAATTTAACCCATAATATCCTCCCATTGGTGAAATACAAACAGAAACCAGAGTTCAAGGGAGTCCACTGACGCAGGCCATATGAGTCAGCCTCACAGGGCACAGAGCAGAGCAGAGAAGGATGAAATGTGGCCCTGGATGGGACAAATGGATGACACCTAGTATACTCACTTTCCATACTTGTCCAAGCCACGTTCAAGGCTCCAAATCGACTCCTAGGGACTCAAAACTAGGACTGAGAACCAAACCACTGAAACTCTCACCTCTACACCAATTCAGCCACCATGTCCTTAACCCCTTTTACTTACCAAATTCTGTGTCCTCTTCTCCATCTTCACTGAGTTATTATTACAGCCTCTACCAACTACCTCTGCCTCCAGTCTCTCTCCCTAAATCCAACCTGTGTGTTGCCTCCAGATTTATCTTCCCATTCATCTCACTCCTTGCTCACTCCTTACCTCTAAATCTTTAGTTTGGCTCTTCAGAACTGATCTCATTCTCTTGTACTACTTTGCTATGTGAGAATTAAAAGTGCTAATACAAGGCCAAGCACATAGTAAATACTCAGTATTTACAGAGGTATCTTTATTATTATCCCAACTAGACTGTTCCACCCCCTGAATATTACCTATATTTTATTCCCTCCATACCCTCTCCTTCAGGTCCTTCAGGTCCTTCAGGTGAGAGTTCCCTTATCGAAGCAGCTCATCGGGTATCCAGATACCTTGCTCTACCAATAGGCCATTGCCTGTCCTCTTCTATCTCCTCTGGCTCTTTTGCCTTCACCTTCAAAGATTCATAGGTAGGACTTCCCTGGAAGTCCAGTGAATAAGAACCCACCTGCCAATGCAGTTGACACTGATTCGATTCCTGGTCCAGGAAGATCCCACATGCCTCGAGGCAACTAAGCCTGTGCACCACAACTGCTGAGTCCAAGCACCCTAGAGACCCTGCTCTTTAGCAAGACTGCTCTTCAGCAAGAGAAGCCACCGCAATGAGAAGCTCAGGCGACCCAGCAAAGTGTAGCCTTCTCCACAACTAGAGAAAGCCCTCAGGCAACAGCAAAGACCCAGCATAGCCAAAAATAAAAATTTAAAATAAAAGATGCATAGGATCTTAGTGTTGGCATTCCCTCCAGCTCCCATGAACTGCCCTCTTTCTCACTGTCAAATTCCTTATACAAGTAGCCCATGCTTGCTGCCTCCATATTCTCCCCACCCTCCTTTCTGCAACCCCTTCCAAAGGAAACCCGAACACCCCCTCCCCTGATTCCTTTCTCTCCAAGGTCACCCATGATTTATTTCTCCATAGCCAACTCTGACCTGTTCTGTCATCACCCGACTATTTGGGATATTAGAATTCCTCCCACTTCCAGGTCCATGTCAGTACAATCTCCACTGGTTTCTGCCATTCCTCTTATTTTTTTATTTTTTAAATTAAAGGTCTTTTTTTAATGGTCTTTAAACAAATAATTTTATTTATTTAATTTTGGGGCTGTGGTGGGTCTTTGTTGCTGTGGGGCTTTTCTGTAGTTGCACAGAGAGGCTACTCTCTAGCTGCCATGCACAGGCTGCTCATTGTGGTACAGGCTCTAGGACACTGAGGCTTCAGTGCTGTGGCATGTGGGCTCAGTAGTTGCAGCTCCTGGCTTCTGGAGCACAGGGTCAGTAGTTGTGGTGCACAGGCTTGGTTGTTCCATGGTATGCGAGGTCTTCCTGCATCAGGGATCAAACCAGTGTCTCCTGCACTAGCAGGCTGATTCTTTACCACTGAGCCACCAAAGAAGCCCCGTCATTCCTTTACTTTTCAAGGTTCAAATTCCCTGAAGTTGTACCCTTATTTACCCTGTTGTTCTTTTCCTCTATGGTGACCCTTACTCCAGAAACTGCAAATTGCTGGCCATGCCTTGTCCTCAGAAATGTTTTGTTTGGCCCTCCCCTGAATAGAGACTCTCACTGACTCCACAATGCCTAGCAGATAAAAGTCCAAACTCCTTAGCTTAACATTTATGGCCCGGACCAGCTTGACTCCTTTTATGTCCTCTAGAATTCAGGGACTCCCCATTTCCAACCCTAGGACACATAAATCCTTGTTTTCCAAGGTAATTGGAAAGAGATAACATGAATGCTTCAAAATTAAATAACAATATTATTTGGGTGAAAACTCCAAAATTTTCTCTTGTCATCATCAGAATTGATTTTAGGCTAACGACTGATTTTTTTTTTCCCCCTAGTCTCTCTCTGGGACAGTGTAGAATATGGTTAAATTCTGAGGTTAGTTAGTTTGGCTCCACTAATTATTATTGGCTGTGTGCCTTTGGGCAAGGTTCTAACCTTTCCCTGACCTGGTTTCTTTCTTTCTTTCATTCTTTTTTGTTAAAAAAAAGGGAATAAAGTTTTTGCCTTATGGGATTAAGGATTACCTGCAGTAATGTACATAAACTCTTTAAACATCATAGTTAGCAGATGGTCAGTAAATGGTGCCCATTATCATTTTTATGATTGCTGCTGCTGCTAAGTCGCTTCAGTCGTGTCCGACTCTGTGGGACCCCATAGACGGCAGCCCACCAGGCTCCCCCGTCCCTGGGATTCTCCAGGCAAGAACACTGGAGTGGGGTGCCATTTCCTTCTCCAATGCATGAAAGTGAAAAGTGAAAGTGAAGTCGCTCAGTCGTGTCTGACTCTTAGCAACCCCATGGACTGCAGCCTACCAGGCTCCTCCGTCTATGGGACTTTCCAGGCAAGAGTACTGGAGTGGGTCGCCAGTGCCTTCTCCGTTATGATTGCTTCTTCACCTCTAAGTATATCATACAATTCACTGAAGTCACTGTTAGAGCACTCTATTGAACAGGAGTCAGATCTGGACTCCCACCAGCATGTGACCTCGCACAAATCCCTTCTGGGCTGCGGTCTCTTCATCTGTAAAATACGGGTGTGTTGCTGGGATGGGGAGATGCGCCATGCGCAGATTAGACTCGTGCATCTCTAAAAATCCTGACATCTCTTGAGCTCCATGGGGGTCAGCCCCAGTTTCCCTCACAGGGCTATCCAATCTTATCTCCCGGATAGGCAGGTCTGAATCCTTTTTTCTTGACCATAAGGAATTCACCCCTCTTTCAGCGTCATTTTCCTCGTTTCTAAAACAACAGCAAACAAAACAGTTATTGAAAACAAACACAGGCACTTCTACCTTCCTAGCAGTGTTCCCGCAAGCACTAAGCTAACAACAGACGCTCCGGCCTTCTCTCGTCTAAGTTTCTCAACTCCTGCAGCACCCCCACTCCCAACCCGCCTGCCTGCCTTCGGACCGGCTGGTCGGCCACTGCCTTACACTGCCTTCTCTAAACAGGCTTAAGTGCTTTAGTGCATTCCACCGAGTTCTGCACTTCGTATCATAAAAACGATCCTCAAGCATGAAGCGTGAAGGACGGGTGCGGGGAGACTGAAGAATGAATGAAACCAATAGGGGAAGGCAGCCAGCGCAGGCCCCGCCCCCAGACGCGCCCCCACCCCGCCCCGTTTCCCGGCACCTGGTGGCCTTTGCCTTTCTCCCATCCTTCAAATCCCGCACGCCTGCTGGACTCCCGTGAGATCAGGAGCTTCCCCCGGAAGACCCGCCCCTGTGCCGTGGAGGCCAATGGGCTAGGGCGACGGTTGCGACGGTTGGATTTTGAAGGAGCCAATGAGTGCTTGGAGCGGAGAGTTTAAGTCGTCCAAGTCCTCACTGCTAAAGCCGGTCTGGGATTGGAACCTGCTCTAAACTGACGGTGAGAGACGGCTGGACTGAGCGAACCGGTCTGGGCCCGCTGCCGAGGGTGCTGCGCCGGGAAGGGTGCGGCCAGGGTGGTCCTGACTGTAGTCGGCCGCCCCAGAACACGGTCGCCTCTCTTACTCTGGGGCTCAGCAGGCAGCCACTGCAAGGAACCTTCTCCCTCCAGACGTTCCCATGGCCCAGTTCGTGTTCGAGAGTGACTTGCACTCGCTGCTGCAGCTGGATACTCCCATCCCCAATGCACCGCCTGCGCGCTGGCAGCGCAAAGCGAAGGAAGCCGCGGGGCCGGCCCCCTCGCCTATGCGGGCAGCCAACCGATCTCACAGCGCCGGCAGGACCCCAGGCCGAACTCCCGGTCAGTAGGGTGCGGCGGGTCGCGGGGAGGGGAGGGCAAGGGCTTGAAGCAGCCTTCACGCCTCCTCCCCCTGAGCCGGGTCTGACAGTCTGGCTTCCCTCTCCCTGTCCCAGGCAAATCCAGCTCCAAGCTTCAGACCACTCCCAGCAAACCTGGCGGTGACCGCTATATCCCCCATCGCAATGCTTCCCAGATGGAGGTGGCTAGCTTCCTCCTGAGCAAGGAGAACCAGCCCGACAACAGTGAGACGCCCACCAAGAAGGTATGTGTCTCAGGGGACTTCTGGCAGGAAACTGGTCTGTGAAATCTAGATAATACCGCCACCTCATCCCCACCCTTATGTGCCAGGAACATCAGAAAGCATGGGCTTTGAATCTGAACGGTTTTGACATGGAGGAAGCCAAGATCCTTCGGCTCAGTGGAAAACCACAAAATGCCCCAGAGGGTAAGATGTCATTCTATCCCCAGGGCTCAGGGTGGATGAGATGGCTGTCTGCCTTTTCCACCTAGGATGGAGGGGAAGGAAGTGCTTATCTGGCCTTCCGGCTGAAGGCATGCAGAAGTGTCAATCCTCCCAGTGCCTAGACCCACTCTGTTGCCATAGGTTACCAGAACAGACTAAAAGTACTCTATAGCCAGAAGGCCACGCCGGGCTCCAGCAGGAAGACCTGTCGTTACATTCCTTCCCTGCCAGACCGCATCCTGGATGCCCCTGAAATCCGGAATGACTACTGTAAGTGCAGTCTTCTCCTTGTCCAGCGGATGGAGAAAGAGGGAGAGAGAGAGAGACAAGGCAAACAAGACAGCTCATGTCTTCCCTTCCCCCTCTGGCAGACCTGAACCTTGTGGACTGGAGCTCTGGGAATGTACTGGCTGTGGCTTTGGACAACAGTGTATACTTGTGGAGCGCTAGCACTGGTGACATTTTGCAGCTGCTGCAAATGGAGCAGCCTGGGGACTATATATCTTCTGTGGCCTGGATCAAAGAGGGCAACTACCTGGCTGTGGGCACCAGCAGTGCTGAGGTGCAGGTGAGATTTGTCCCAGTGCTGCAGCTCTGTTGTCCCCAGACCCAGGGGGCTTGCCCCGCAGGACGATGTTAATGCCAAGTCTCGATCCTCATGGTCTTCTCTCTCTGTAGCTATGGGATGTGCAACAGCAGAAACGGCTTCGAAACATGACCAGTCATTCTGCCCGAGTGGGCTCCCTCTGTTGGAATAGCTATATCCTGTCCAGGTCAGTGGCTTTGCTAATCTGTTACAAAATCAGATTTGGGCCCCCTCTCCCTGGACTGTGCACCTCTGAGCAGAAGCGGCTCTGGCCTGCCGCCTGTCCGGCATCGCTGCAGGGCCCGGGTCCCTTCTCTCCCGCAGTGGCTCCCGCTCCGGCCACATCCACCACCACGACGTTCGGGTAGCAGAACACCATGTGGCCACGCTGAGTGGCCACAGCCAGGAAGTGTGTGGGTTGCGCTGGGCCCCGGATGGACGGCATTTAGCCAGCGGCGGCAACGACAACCTGGTCAACGTGTGGCCTAGTGCTCCTGGAGAGGGCGGCTGGGTTCCTCTGCAGACCTTCACCCAGCATCAAGGGGCTGTCAAGGTGAGGGTGGGGCTGGGCCGGGCCTCTGCACTCTTACCCAGAAGAACCTGGGGACTGTTAAGAGGACATGGGATGGTGGAATTGGACTGAGTTAATTTGTGTGCCCAATAACTCCTTGTCTTGCTCTAGTACCTGCTGACTTCACCTTTATCCCACCTAGGCTGTAGCTTGGTGTCCCTGGCAGTCCAATGTCCTGGCAACTGGCGGGGGCACAAGTGATCGACACATTCGTATCTGGAACGTCTGCTCTGGGGCCTGTCTGAGTGCCGTGGATGCCCATTCCCAGGTAGTCTTCCTTATTCCAGCCTCACTCCCAGATGTGTTCTTATTCTGCATAGCTTTCCTGGGCAACCTCCTCCCCTCCAGTGGCTTCACTGATGCAATACTGGCATGATCTCCAAGCTCAGATGTCACCCTTGAATTCCAGACACACATTTTCAACAGTCCACAGCCAGCCTGTCGCTAACCCCACGTTCTATAAGGTGGCACCACACTAGTATGTCCCAAATTAAACTCATCGCTTCCCCTTGCCTCCCTGAAATGTGTGTTCCTCCTCTGCTATTTGAAGGGGATACTAAGAAATCAGAACAAGTAAGACTCTTTCATCTTTCTCACCTAGTCACCAAGATATATCAGTTTTCCCTCAGAGTATCATTCACATGTGTCCTCTCCCCTCGGCCTCATCCTTCTTCCTGTGGAGACTCACAGCACTGGTCTTTTATTGCCTCCAGCCTGTCCTCTGTACTGGTCTCGGTAGTCTGTTTCTGTCCTCAAAGCCCTGCAAGGGCTCCCAATTACCTACAGTGTATAATCCAAATGTTTTAGAATGATATTTGAGGCCCTAGCTCAAAGGTGGGTCTCCCTGCAAGCCCTGCAGCTTCCTCTCCTGACACCCCCCTGCCCAGTACATGCAGACTTTGCTTTATTCGAGCCTCAGGCTCTGGAGCCAGAGTTCAACTTAATTTGTATGTGAGCTTAGACAACTTACTGAACGTCCTTCCAGCTGATTCCTCATCTGTAAAATGGTTAATAGTTCTAACTCTCAGAAGGGTTTTGTAAGGACTAGTCATTCAAGTCTGAGTCTGGAGCCTCTGGCGGAGCGCCTACCACCACGGTGGACGCGGTTCCGATTTGAGTAGTGCCGGCTCTGTGTGTGTCATGCCCATGCCATCTCCTCTCCGCAGGTGTGCTCTATCCTCTGGTCTCCCCACTACAAGGAGCTCATCTCAGGCCATGGCTTTGCCCAGAACCAGCTGGTTATTTGGAAGTACCCAACCATGGCCAAGGTGGCTGAGCTGAAAGGTGAGTGCTAAGTGACACAAAAGGGCACATATTGTATGACTATTTGTATGAAATGTCCGGCAGAAGCAAATGCAGAGAGACAGGAAACGGATTAATGGTTGCCAGAGGCTGGGGGGAGAGAGTACTGAGGAGTAACTGTCTTTATGGAGTGATGAATTATCATTGTGATGGTTGCACAACTTTATGAATATACTAGAAACCAATGAATTGTATGCTTTAAAAGGATGAATTTTATAGTATGTGAATTATTAATTATCTCAATTAACTGTTACAAAAACTCTTAGAATTGGAGGGCTATAGGTACCTACCATCCTCTGTATTGCTCTCACTTTTTCCTCCTCACATCCCAGGTCACACAGCCCGGGTGCTCAGTCTGACCATGAGCCCAGATGGGGCTACAGTGGCATCTGCAGCAGCAGATGAGACCCTGCGTCTGTGGCGCTGCTTTGAGCTGGACCCTGCCCGGCGGCGGGAACGGGAGAAGGCCAGTGCGGCCAAGAGCAGCCTCATCCACCAAGGCATCCGCTGAGGACCAACTCCTCACAGTGTTCTGTGGGGTTTGTTTTTTGTTTTGTTTTTTACTTTTCTAATAAAGTCACGTCTCCCTCTCTTCTGGCATGACCTTTGTCCCAGCCAGCAGCCTTCCCAGAGGCTCCTCTCTACTGTGATCAGAGAGCTAGAAACATCCATTCTGTGGGCACCTTGACCATCCCTCCTGTTTGCAGACAGGCTGGCAGGCTTTGTACCCACCTCTTCCATTGACACATGTACACACACAGCCACCGTGTTTTCCTCTGTCACTTTTAATAAAGACATAAAGGAGTGAGCAGCCTCCACAGGCTGTATTCCCAGGCCCCCCCCAACCCTGACCTTTGGCCAAGAAGCTCCTACTTCAGTGTGGGGTGGAGAAGGGAGGAGCCTGGGTCCACAGTGACAGATTATTGCTGACCTCTTACAGTGTGAGGAAAAAGGCCACAAGACCCTGGTGGGGGCCAGCCCTGAGTGCTCCTCTCCCAAGTGTAAGGCAGGGAGGGGGAAGTAAGTGTCCAGCCCTTTCAGCCCCCGGCTCTGGAGTGGCCGAGGGCAATGAGGCCACATCCCTGGGGCTGGCCAGAAGTCAGGGAGGAACGGAAGCGGTGGTCTCTGTGTACCAGCTGTGGGGTGCAGAGAGCTGTCTGCTGTTCAGTCCTGACCACATAAACCCTGGTCACAGGTGTAGCTGGGGAGGACAATGACAGCTGCTGCCTAAGGTGCAGTCCTGAGGCACTTAGGTGGGCACCTAGCTAGCCCATGTTTCTCAGTTGGCCTTGACTTTGGTGGTACCTGGAACTCCGTTTTGCTGAAGCACACGGGGCAGCCGCTTGCCTTTAGTGTAAGACTGATACCAGAAGTTGGAGAAGAGCACAAAGAAGATGGTGCCGTACATCCAGATGAGGTGGATGATGACGGGGTACTGGTAGTTACAACTGGGCAGGAAGTAGTACTGGGAGATGTGCAGCGAGACCAGGACAAACTGGATCTGGGACCAAAAGGCATGGGTCAGAGGGCACAGGGAGAGAGGCCTGGAGGGCCAGGGGACAGGACAGTGAGTGGGGAGGGCTGGAGGCAAAGGGGAGGTAGACTGGATAAAGGTAGGGTCCAAACCAGAATGTCGGGGGGATGACTGGGGGTCAGGCTCGGGCCCCTCACCAGCTGGATGGCTGTCATGTGCTTTTTCCACCAAAGGTAGGGCTGAGCCACAGGCCCAAGGGCAGACAATCCATAGTACAGGTACATGATGACATGCACTGAGGAGTTTATCATGGCGTGGAAAGAGGCCATTCCTCCTGTGAGTGGACAACAGGGTCAGGAGAGTCAAGCCTCTGGGCCCCAGGACCTGTCCCTCTCCCAGTGGCCATCCCCACTCACCTGGGGCTATTTTCACCCCCCACCACCAGCTCCAGGGAAGCACTGAGTGGTGGAAGACATGTAGGAAGGTCACCTGCCCATCTTTCTTCCGGAGAACAAAGATCACCTGAGAGAAGTGTGGGGGGAAGGGGTTTCAAAGCCAAGGCCTCTCACATCTTTCTCCCCACACGTTCTCAAATCTCACGTAATTACTCACTGTGTCCATCAGCTCAATGAACTTGGAGAAGAGGAAGAGCCAGGCCACTCGAACCATCTGTAAGAAGTCAGGACATCCTTAGGACTGCCAAGAGCCTCTCTAAACGGGCCTATAAGACAGGGCACATCCAAAGTGCTCTTACCAGTGGTTGTTTGGGGCCTGGCCTCCACCACCACTTACCCTCAGTGCCTCCGGGTTGTTGGAAAAGTCCACTGGGTCACAGCGCCAGGTGTAGGAACTTAGCCAGCCAGACATCAGGAACTATGAAGAAGTGTGGATTAGAGAGCCAGACATCCCTCCCTCCCGCAAATCTCTTTTGTTCTCTAGACCAGCAGTCCCCAGTCATGACCTGGAGGTTGGGCACCCCTGCTGTAGATGGAGAAACAGAGCTGAGCCTCTCTGGAAAGAAGATGCCTGCTCTAGCCTGAGGGCCCACCCATTATCTTGGAGGAATAAAGCTGAGGCATCCCAGGGGCCTACCTCATAGACAATGTAGAGAGAAAGTGCCACCAGTGAGAAGTTGTAGACAACCATGAAGCCACGGAGCTGGAAGGGCTTCCGGTTGGCCATGATGCGAGGCCCCAGTGAGAGAACGAAGTATACATAGGTCAGGAGGATGGAGGTCATTAGCAGGGGGGACCCCATCAGAGGGTAGCCCTGGAGCCGGGGATCTATGAATAAGGGTAAAAAAAAGTAAGGAAGGGTCACAGAGTCTAAATGGTCCCCAACAGACATGAGGTCAGGTCACAAAGGGTCAAAGGGTCTGTAAGGAGGAAGGGCTAGTAGACAGCATCTCACCTGCATGCTTCATCATCTCCTGGTACAGGTTCACAACAGCCTCCATCCTGGCTAAGGGCTCTGGCGAGGTCAGGAGGAGAGGTGTCAGAGAGGGAGACTGTTCCCCCAACTGCCCGCCCCCCAATTTCACCCTTGACCCACAGACAGGACACAGACCAGACAGGACAGTTCCAGACACCTTGCCACAGAAAGGACAGAGCAGTGAGAGGAAGGAGTTGCTGGGGACCAGAGAGAGGAGGTGGCCATGGTGGGTGGGGGATCTGTTTCCCACACAGCCTGCATGCCTGGGGAGGGCTGTTCTGCCCTTCCTCTCCACACCTTCCTCCCTCTCCTAACACTCTGCTCCTCTCCAGGGATTTCTACTTTCTGACTTCCCCTCCCTTCTTCTTCCACAAGAGGACTCTCAATTTCTGGTTTCCTTCCAGAGAGGCTTACCTCCTACCACCAGGGAATTCATCTCCGGAACGAACCTCCTCTCCCTTCCTCACCAGTCTCTCACCTCTCCAGAGGTCCTCCCCTTCAATTTCTCTTGCCCCATTTCAGGATGCACAGCTCCCGGCATGGTCCCTCCTGTCCTCTCAGGAACTGTCCCTCCCTACTCTCCCCTGCCGAGACACTCCCTCAGGCTCTCCTCTGCCCTCCTGGGCTCTCACCTGCAGCCTCTCCTCTGTCTCAGATGCTCTCCTCTCACCCTTCCTTTCCAGAAGCCTGTCTCTTTGAGACTCCTGCCCTGGCGGCTCCACCTGTCTGACTAGATCTGGCAGCAGCCCCGCCCTCTGCCCACCTCCACAGCACAGCGTCCGAGGTGGAGGGTGGGTCCAGGTCACAGGTCAGTGCCTGGAGGACCCACCAGGATTGAGAAAGCCAAGTAAAGCGCAGGACTCACCACCCACCCAGCCACCCCGGACCAGTCACATGAACTCTAGGTTTTGAGACAAAAACCTGGACTCCAGCCCCAGGCCTAGCCTCAGCCCAAAGAGAATTGCTGAAAACCCATACCTGGGCATCCTCTTCTAAATGAGCCATAAATTCTCAGGCTGTCCTACTTCAGAATGGGTACCATCACCCCTCTCTCCCAGGGAGGGGCCGGGAGCCAGTGGCATGTGAGGAGGTGGGGAGTGGGAGAGGTCTCAGGAATCTTCCCCTCCCTCAAGGAGGGGTCATAATTGACTAGGCCCTCTCCCTCTCCGAGCCTGAAGGAATGTCGGGGGAGGGCTCGAAGGGACACAAAAGCCTTGGCCAGGAGGAGAGCCTGGGACTCCAGACAGATAGCCCTCAAGGGGCAAGGAACTCCGCAAACAGCCAGCACAGCAGGTGCTCTGTGAGCTGCCTTCACTTGGGTTGGCCAGGTTCCCTCCACCCAGAGAAGCAACCCTGCAGGTACTAAGTAAAGAACACAACTTCTGACAGTCACGGGGGCTGCACATACGTCTCACAGACGCTCCCCCAACCTCTACGCCCACCCACAACTGCGCCACCTCGGTCAAGCCCCCAGCCCTCCCATACACACAGCCCCTGCCACAGCTCTCCCTTCGCCCCTGCGACAACCGGCCAGTGGCAAGCACACGCACGCAGAGCCCACCTGCCTCCTGCCGGCTGCAACTGCCCTTGTCTGACACACCACCCGGACAAGTCTTCGTGGACTTTGACATGCACGGTCTCTAATACTCGGGCCTGCTCCTAGCTACGCGCACACTGGCAAACACACCTAAACACACATGCTCCTTCACAGGAGCCGCATTACCATGTGCAAGTGCTTGTGCTCACATGCAGGTTTCCTCTGGCGTCTGTGAGTCTCAGATGAGCGCGGTCACATACATAAACTCACACAGCCCACCTGCAGGTGAATGAAGCCAACATCACCCACACCGTGTGCTGACATAGACTTGCCCTGGGTCATGCACTCCCACAACTCTCTTCACCGATGGCAATCATCATTCATTCATTCACAGAGTTTTGCTGGCTGCTTATTCCAGGGTAGGGCCTGCCCAGAAGCATGTGCTCTAACACACAGCCCCTCCTCGACCCATGGGAGCTTGCCAGCTTGTTATCTCCCGGTCTCTCTCTGCCACCATCCCCAAGTTCACCTCCCCCACCTCACACACGCCGGCACCCTGGAGGCCAGGGGTGGCTCCAGGCTTCTGGAAGGCCCTCTCCCCAAGTTTCAGGAGAGTCTGGGTGTGTCCCCAGTAGGGAAACTCGGTCTGGTCCTTCCTTGCTTTAAGATGGATGGAAGGGAAAAGGAGACAGGCAAAGGGAGCAGCGGGGGGTGCAAAAGGGCGCCAAGGGGAGGGAGGAGTAAGAGACGGAGAGGGGCCAGAGTCAGAGGTGGTGGAGGAAGGCCCAGGTTCAAGCAAATGGGGGCCAGGCGCGATGGAGGCTGCTGGGGAGGCCCAGCCCCGGAGAGCTGGGACCTCCCACCCACTCTCCACAGGCACAGCCTCGCCCACAGCCTGGGCAGGGCAGGGCCGCGCTGGGCTGAGTGGCCCAGCGGGCAGGGGCCTGGGCACGTGGGAGCCCGCCCTGGGAGGTCCCGACTCACCAGTGGGGGGCCAGGCGGGCAGTCGTGGAGGGCTGGGATGGAGCAGGGCTGGAGAGGAGTCCCCAGGGCCAGCCTGCCTGCCACTTCCTCATCTGCTGGGCCGACTTTCTGTCACCAGAGGGGGAGAGGGCGGGCCGGGTAGGGGGCGCCCGCTGATTGGGCCTCTGGTCGAGGCAGGAGGGGCCGGCCAGCCCCGGCTCTGCTGGGCCCGCAGGGCGGAGGCAGGGGCGGGCCACTGGGCCCCTGGCAGGAAGCGCGCCTAGCCCCGGCTCCCCACCCCTTCCCGCCGCATCGCCTCCCGCCTCGGTCAGCTCGCGCGGCCTGGCCCTGGGCCCTTGCCCGCCCAGGCTGTACCCTGCGCCTTCCTAATGTTTAGCCCCGGCGTGGCCTCCTTCTGGACCCTCTGGGATTCGTCCACCAACACGACCAACACAGCTTCTGTTCGTAACCGATCCACCCCACCTGGGACCTTGGAGCAAGTTCCAGGGTCAGCCGTCCCCTCAGAGAGAGTGGGACCCGAGGGGTGGGCTGCAGGCAGCCTCTCTGTGGCCCAAGAGTGGACTCGGTCGGCGGGAAGGTCTCAGCCCAGGGAGCCGCTGTGTGGGGAGACCTTCCTTACCAGCCCATAAACTTGGGTGAGCCCAGCATTAGGAGTTGTTGAGACGATTGTGTGGACCGGAGGTGGGAGAATACAAGTAGCCCGGGGCAAGGGAAATTAATGAATCACTGGCTACGCTGGCCTCTTCAAGGTTGTGAAAGGAAAAGGGGGAAGTGAAGCCAGCTGTGGCTGAATGTTGAAGGCCAAATGGAGCAGTTTGGTTTATTCTGGAAGCAGAGGAGAAACCAAAGAGTTTTGAGGAGGCTACAATCAGACCTGTGTTAGTAAATATCCACGTTACTGACCACCTACCACGTGCAAGACGGGGTTAATTGCTGGTGGCACATCAATGAACAAGGCATATGCTGTCCCCACGTGGGGTTCACTGTCTAGCCAAATCACTTCACACTGGCAGCCAGTGAGAGAGGGTACCTGGTAGGCGGGCAGGTGAGAGAGCACCCTCACCCAAGAAGGTCTGGAAACTGACAGGGTTGGAAAAACAGACACTGGAGGTTTCCCTGAGACAGCTAGGCTCACTCTGCACACTTAGTTGTCTCTCTGGCTCCCTGCACCCTCCTCATGCCATACACTCACCAACTCTACAGAACCACTGGGGTTGAAGACTAGGTTTCAGCAAAATGAAATCTGTATCTCCAGCAGCTCCTGTAACAGTGCTTATAATGCGCCCAGTGACCCAGAGACTGCACAGGACTGTATGATGTTCATGTGGAATTCAGAGGAGGTGGCGGTTTGGGAGAAACAATGTGTTCATCAGTAGTGGAATGTATCTTTGTGGAGGGGCTTCCCTGGTGCTGCAGCAGTAAAGAACCTGCCTGCCAATGCAGGAGATTTGGATTCAATCCTTGGTCAGGAAAGATCTCCTGGAGAAGGAAATGGCAACCCACTCCAGTATTCCTGCCTGGGAAATCCCATGCACAGAGAAGCCTGGTGGGCTACAGTCCATGGGGTCGCAAGAGTCAGACATTTAGCCACTAAACAACAAGCTATGTGGAAGTTTAGTCTTAGAGTTAAGAGGTCAGAGCCAAAGTATAGTTCTGATCCAGCTCACAGAGTACCTACCCTTGAAAGGAAATGGCAAAAGAGTTCAGCTATTCAAAAGGCTCAGGCTACTTAGCATTGTACCTGAAGGGCTCTCTGATCTGGTCCTCAGCCTCCCCTCATTCTCCTGAGCCACATCCTATGGTTTAACTGTTCCCCAAGGAGATCAGCATCTTTCATATACCCCCACACCTCCAAGCCCTGTCTCCTAACTCAAGATAAAAGCAGCTTTTCCAGGCAATAAAGCAGTCCCTCCCTTTGCTTTCACAATCTTACTGCAATGCAATTATCTGCATACCCCCTCACTGTAGGTTTTTCTCAGCAAGGACCAATATTTTAGTCGTCTCTGTACCTCTAGTATCTGACCAGTGTTGGACTCATCTGCCTCTCCACAGTGTTTGCAGAGTATTAGAGTGAATGAGAAATGTGAGAAGGGGAAGAGAGATCGAGGGACCCAGAGTCAAGTGGGGAAGACAGTAAGAATTCAAAAGCTTTTCTACTTGCCTTGGGATGACAGTATCAGTTGAGTCAATAAATATTTATTGTGTTAGGTATACTTCAGTAGGCCTGGGGGTCACACCTAACTCCAAAGACCTGATTTTAAATCTCCAGTTAGTATTTATATGACTTAATGTTAAGTGCCTGAACCTCCAACAGCACCTGTCTCATTGGATTGTGAAGATTAAAGGAGATGACCCAGGTAAAGGACTCAGCACTGTTTCTACCTCGACATTTCATAGCCAAGGGGTGAAGCAAGAAGGTATATTCTTGTATGTCGATTAATGAGCATTCATTCAACAAATACTTCCTGAATAAACTGTGCAAAGCACTGTTTGGAGAGCACTATTGAGAGGTTTGAACTAAGTGTCCATCTAGAGACAAACAAAGCAGACTTATAAATGATGAAACAGTTCCTGAGGTTAAATATGGTAGAGATGTGTGTGTGGGTGCTGTGCTCAATTCTGTCCAACTCCTTCTGACCCCATGGACTGTCACTCGCCAGGCTCCTCTGTCCATGGAACTTTCCAGACAAAAAACTGGAGTGGGCTGCCCTTTCCTACTCCAGGAAATCTTCCCAACCCAGGCAATCTTCCCATCCCAGGAGTCAAACCCACATCTCTCGCATCTCTTGCCTTGGCAGGAGGATTCTTTCCCACTGTGCCACCTGGTAGAGAGAGAGATCTTCAACTATCCATTAGTCACCTGGACCACACCGGTATTAATGAATGACCACAGCGAGCCCTCAGTAAATGCCCAGTGACTACATGAACATGCCCATGTCCTTCAGTTCCTAGTCCTAGGAGAAAGCACCTTCAAATATCTGATATAGACCACCAACCCAGGTCCTACCAAATGGCATCTCCAAGGCACTGGGGTTCCTGGAAAATATTTACAGTCTAGAAAAGAAGACAGATAGATAAATTAACAGTTACAATAGCAAGTGGTGAGTTAAACCGAGAGGATTAAGAGAGCAGTGGAGGGGGGGGCACCTTACCCCAAGGAGGGGGTTAGTTCTTGAAGGCTTCACAGAAATGACACCAAAGCTGAGTGTTAAAGAAGACAGGGAAACATTTTCAGGCAGACGGAAGCGTGTGTGAAGGTATGGAAGCAGAAGATATGGCCAGCGTGGGGAGTTCTGGGGAGTCTCCAGTCCAGAGGGCGTATAGGAGTCAGTCATGAAGAGCTCTGTATGGCCTGGTATGAAGTCTGGATTTAGCTGTTTATCTTTTTTAGCCCTGGCTGCACACCAGAATCATCTGGAGAGTTTTAAAAATATCAGTGCCTGACTCTCACCTGATTCTAAAGGTTATGATTTTGTTTTTTCACATATATGCCTTTACTGTGAGCAGCAGGTAGGACACTTCTAGCAATAGTAGAAACAAAATCCAAAAATTAATTTACCAAAGGAAGGACTCAGTGAAGACCCTTGGTTGGAACCCTTGGGAGCTCAGACATAAGACACTGACCCAGAGCAGCAGGCAGAGGACTCCAAAGCCCATGAAGAGTGAGGCCACCAAAGAGATGAGGAGCTCTTTATAGATATCCCAAGTGTACTTGGTGGAGGTGACCTTATAAACAAAGAACCAAGAGGCGAAGAACATGTCAACGGCCAACAGCACCACAGTCATATGGGGAAAGATAGCTGGGTTCACTGGACTGGTATATCCACTCATGGCCTCAAGCTCCATTTTGCTGGGCTCAGGGTAATCTGCTGCTCCCCTAAAGGTTGTTTTTAATGGGAAGAGGCTGAAGCATGTTTATGTGCTGTGTAGAAGACAATGAGATACAGCACACATGGGGTTTAGACTTTGGCTCAGGAAAACACCTTATAGACTGAAATATACAGAAAAGAAGGGTAAGTCTGTCAATGGACTGCTAGGAAATGGGACCACTTAGAACCTGCAGGGAAGCTGGATGGAAGATCTTGGAGGTAAGAGAGTCCATGGAACCCTACCTACACTGGGGGCAGGCTGATAAACTGAAGAAGCTGAAAGAGTCCAGGAAGTCATTCTTGATAAGGATAAAGGCCAGATGTGTGTGTGGGTAGGGAAGAATACCAAGTCCAACAGCTGAAACTCCCCCTGAAATTCATGGAGTCTTCCTGACTAAAGGGAAGTGAGGTGACAACTTCCCCTGGGCTCCACCCTCTCTGACTCACAGGTCACTCACATGGGCCTTTCTCTATCCTCTCTCCCCAGAAGATAAACTACTGATTTACCTTCTCCAAGGGTTCAGTCTGAAAACCACCATCTGTATGAACTGAACTCTAACAACTCTATTTCCATGATTATGTGGTTTTATGTGTTTCTGGGAAAAAAAAAATCTAAAGGGAAATCAGATCAAAGCAGCAGGAAAAAGAAAAATGGTAAAAGGTATTATCTGTATGTGCCTGCAAGGGAGCCGGTGGAGCAGTGGAGGGAACAGGGTATGGGGGCGGCAGGAGAACTGGCTGAGAACAACAGGTACTGAGGGTCAGAGGCTGAGAGGCCACAGGAGTGGCAGGTAGGGATGGAAGCAGCCTTCCGGGGCCTGTATTGAGCTTCTCCCTTCCCCACCTGTAAAGGACAAAGGGCACTTTCTAACTGTATCCGCACAGAGGAGCTGAGGGGAGGGCTGTGTCCCTGAGGACAGAGGAATGAAGATGAGGGGAAGGGCTTGTCGGTTAATGATTCTGCATGTCCATGGGCCTCAGTCAGCTCGCTCGTGTCCTCTGCCTAAGGTTGGGACCTTGGCTGAAGGAAAGACATCCAGCCAGCAGAAGAGAGAGACTGCATGTGAACACTCATCATACCATCTGAGCTGGGGGGCTGCCTGAACCCTTGAGAGGTCAGGGGGACAAGGCCTGATCTGTTGTAGGTAGCCAATGCCAACACCCTATGAGTATTGTTCAGTGTTCACTGAACTGAGGTTAAAAAAAAAAAAAAAATTCAGTTTCGGGGGAAAGGGCTGTGATAAAATGTGCTGGAAGAGTTCTGGAGAGAGAAAAGGGAAGGCTTTTGGTGAGGGGACAAACCAGAGGAGGTTATCAAGACGGAAGAGAGTTAGCAAGATCTGGAAGATGTGGGAGAAAGGCCAAAAAGGGGAGAGAGAAAATGCAACACTTTCTCTGGCAAGCACAGGGCCAGCTGCTTCCCATATGCTCTTATGGTTCAGTCCTGTAAGGTAAGTACTGTGATCACTGCCGAACAGATGGGGAAAGAACGGAATCAGAAAGGGCGAAGGGTTTCTTCTCAAGGTGACACAGCAAGTGAGGTGGAAGTAACGGAGATGATTCAAGCTGAGGAAAAAGCATGGACAAAGGGATGGATGGAGGGAAGAACAGGTCAGGAGCAGGGAACTGGAAGCGATTCTATTTGGCGAAAGGATCCAGTGAATCAAAGGTCTTCATATCATGAAGTATTTTGAATGAAAGAAACAGGAGTTTTGTTTGTACTGAGATGTCCCTGGAGATTTTTAAGGGGTTGGTATGATTCCCATTGTTATTTACAAAGAAAAACCTGGTGACAGTGAGATTATCAAGAGGAAGACAGAGAGGAAGGGAGGCCAGGTGGGAGACCAGCTCAGGGGCGCAGGTGTGACACGGTGAGGGTCTAACCTAGAGCAACGGAGCAAGAAGGAAGAAGAGGGGATGGGACCAGAACTGACAGCCAGGCTGGCAAGCTGGGTAACACCGTGGAGCAGGATGGAGGAAGTGAATGCAGTTTGGGATATCCTGAGTTTGAGGAAAGATGGCCCCTTCCACAGGCAATCTGAAACACAGTACTGTTAGTTTAGGAGAAAGGATGGGGTTTGGTCATGGTGGGGGGCGGGGCGTGGGGGACAATACCTGCGAATTGTCTGCAGACATAAAACCACACACAGTGGACTGTTGTAGCTTTAAGTCCGGACCCATTCAGATACTTTCCCATCCCCCTGCTTTCATTTCCTTTATGGAATTTCTGCCCAGCCCCACTGCTGCTTTAGTCATGGCGTTCTCTCCATTTCCCTCAGTGCTCCTAATGGCACAGAATCCAAGCAACAAGAGAGTTCTTCCAGGAAGTGAGCGATATGTAGTAGAGTGGAGAAATGCAGAGACAGAGCCAAGACAACACCAAGCCCCTGACCTGCCTGGAGCCAGTCACCCTTCAACTCCCCATCTGTATAACCCAAATCCATTGGGTCTCTTTTTTTTTCAGTTCAGTCAGTTCAGTTCAGTCGCTCAGTCATGTCTGACTCTTTGCTGCATGAATCGCAGCACGCCAGGCCTCCCTGTCCATCACCAACTCCCAGAGTTCACTCAGATTCACGTCCATCGAGTCAGTGATGCCATCCAGCCATCTCATCCTCTGTCGTCCCCTTCTCCTCCTGCCCCCAATCCCTCCCAGCATCAGAGTCTTTTCCAACGAGTCAACTCTGCGCATGAGGTGGCCAAAGTACTGGAGCTTCAGCATTAGCATTCATTCCTTCCAAAGAAATCCCAGGGCTGCTCTCCTTCAGAATGGACTGGTTGGATCTCCTTGCAGTCAAGGGACTCTCAAGAGTCTTCTCCAACACCACAGTTCAAAAGCATCAATTCTTCGGCGCTCAGCTATCTTCACAGTCCAACTCTCACATCCATACACGACTCCTGGAAAAACCACAGCCTTGACTAGACGGACCTTAGTTGGCAAAGTAATGTCTCTGCTTCTCAATATGCTATCTAGGTTGGTCACAGCTTTCCTTCCAAGGAGTAAGCATCTTTCAATTTCATGGCTGCAGTCACCATCTGCAGTGATTTTGGAGCCCCCCAAAATAAAGTCTGACACTATTTCCACTGTTTCCCCATCTATTTCCCATGAAGTGATGGTACCGGATGCCATGATCTTCGTTTTCTGAATGTTGAGCTTTAAGCCAACTTTTTCACTCTCTTCTTTCACTTTCATCAAGAGGCTTTTGAGTTCCTCTTCACTTTCTGCCATAAGGGTGGTATCATCTGCATATCTGAGGTTACTGATATTTCTCCCGGCAATCCTGATTCCAGCTTGTGTTTCTTCCAGTCCAGCGATTCTCATGATGTACTCTGCACAGAAGTTAAATAAGCAGGGTGACAATATACAGCCTTGACGTACTCCTTTTCCTCTTTGGAACCAGTCTGTTGTTCCATGTCCAGTTCTAACTGTTGCTTCCTGACCTGCATACAGATTTCTCAAGAGGCAGGTTAGGTGGTCTGGGATTCCCATCTCTCTCAGAATTTTCCACAGTTTATTGTGATCCACACAGTCAAAGGCCTTGGCATAGTCAATAAGCAGAAATAGATGTTTTTCTGGAACTCTCTTGCTTTTTCCATGATCCAGTGGATGTTGACAATTTGATCTCTGGTTCCTCTGCCTTTTCTAAATCCAGCTTGAACATCAGGAAGTTCATAGTTCACGTATTGCTGAAGCCTGGCTTGGAGAATTTTGAGCATTACTTTACTAGCGTGTGAGATGAGTGCAATTGTGTGGTAGTTTGAGCATTCTTTGGCATAGCCTTTCTTCGGGATTGGAATGAAAACTGACCTTTTCCAGTCCTGTGGCCACTGCTGAGTTTTCCAAATTTGCTGGCATAATGAGTGCAGCACTTTGACAGCATCATCTTTCAGGATTTGAAATAGCTCAACTGGAATGCTATCACCTCCACTAGTTTGGTTCATAGTGATGCTTTCTAAGGCTCACTTGACTTCACATTCCAGGATGTCTGGCTCTAGGTGAGTGATCACACCATCGTGATTATCCAGGTCGTGAAGATCTTTTTTGTACAGTTCTTCTGTGTATTCTTGCCACCTCTTCTTAATATCTTCTGCTTCTGTTAGGTCCATACCACGTCTGTCACTAGTTTAACTGTAATAAGTTGTAATCAAAATAGTCTAGTATGCTATGTGATAAAGACAAGATTTCTCAGGAGAGCGTAAGGAATTGCTCAGGGGAAGAACAGTATTGGCATTTCAGTGCTGACTATATGCCTGGCAGGCCTTGTATGCCCTTCTAAGAAGCTTGGACTTTATTCTATAGTAAAGTAAGAGCTACTTAAGTTGAATTTTAAATATGCTAAGTGGAAGGTACCTTTCTCTGAGCATATTACGGGATTATAGCACCAATTTAGTAGGTGGAAATCACGGGTCTTGGAACTAAAGTAATTTGCCTAAGGTCACATAACGGATAAGTGTCCAGTTCAGTTCAGTCGCTCAGTCATGTCCAACTCTTGTGACCCCATGGACCACAGCACGCCAGGCCTCCCTGTCCATCACCAACTCCTGGAGTCCACCCAAACTCATGTCCATTGAATTGGTGATGTGCTCCAACCATTTCATCCTGTCACTGCTTTCTACTCCTGCCTTTCCCGGCATCAGGGTCTTTTCAAATGAGTCAGCTCTTCACATCAGGTGGCCAAAGTATTGGAGTTTCAGCTTCAACATCAGTTCTTCCAATGAACACCCAGGACTGATCTCCTTTAGGATGGACTGGTTGGATCTCCTTGCAGTCCAAGGGAGTCTTGAGTCTTCTCCAATATCACAGGTCAAAAGCATCAATTCTTCAGCACTCAGCTTTCTTTACAGTCCAACTCTCACATCCATACACAACTACTCGAAAAACCATAGCCTTGACTAGACAGACATTTGTTGATTAAGTAATGTCTCTGCTTTTTAATATGCTGTCTAGGTTGGTCATAACTTTCCTTCCAAGGAGTAAGTGTCTTTCATTTCATGGCTGCAGTCACCATCTCCAGGTCGGGTATAATTTAAAAACAGTCAACCGTAAAAGGGAGGAAGTGATAAAGACTTCACAGGAGTAGGTGCATTTGGGAGGACAAATTGTTCACTAGGTGAACAGGAGGTTGGAGCAAGAAAAAGAGAGGGCAGACACACCAAGAAGAGGACAAAGCATGTTTAAGGCATGGAAGTGTGAGACAGCACCTAGTCCACAGGTACTGGCTACAGCTTAGAGTATAGTGACAAGAACCATGGAGCTGCTATGGCAAAACAAGGCCTAAAGGACTGGTGGTGACTGTGAAGGGGAGAGAGCAAGCATGGAGCTCTGGTGTGCGATAACCAGTGGATCACACAGCCACTGGTGAAGACCTAAGCCTGGACGAGTGAGCAGGGACAGAGAAGAACACATCCCAGCTGCACAGGGAGACCCCTGAGTGGTGAACGCCCCTCTTTAGATGAGATGTGGGCAGACTGGAACTGGGTCTTCAAATGGTGTGGACAGAGAACAGATAGAGCTTAGAACGAAGCCAGTGAGGAAGCCTGTCATATGGTCTCAACTCAAAATCACAGTTCAGGAGACCAAACTGGGCTTTAATACAAGTCTGTAGGTGACAACTAAGAGGGAGAAAGGAAGTTCACACAACTAGATCTGGAAATGACTCGTTGCATCAGGCAAGCCAGTGCAGAAGTGTTCCAGTGTCTGCTCTGCACACAGGGGGGGATTAAATGTGCATGGAGAGTCTCTCCTAGTGTGAATGTAGCTGTGAGCACAGATGAGCTACAGAGGGAGGAAGAGTTACCTCCGCACAGAGGGACTGGTCAATGATTGATTGAAGCAACAATTGCTGACAGCAGACTTTCAGACACTACCCTGAGGATAGTTAATATTCACTGGGCTTCTACTATTGTCAGGCACACTATCCTAAGCACTTTGTATGTATTAATATATTTAAACCTCACAGAAGCCTTGTGAAATAGCCACTAGTACTATCATCCCTAAAAATAAGGAATCTGAGGCAGAGAGAGGTAAAGTAACTCGCTGAAGGCCACACAGCTAGTAGGTGGCACAGCTAGAATTTGAACCTAAAGGAAATCAGTCCTGAATATTCATTGGAAGGACTGATGCTGAAGCTGAAGCTCCAACACTGGCCAGCTGATGTGAAGAGCTGATTCACTGGAAAAGACCCTGATTCTGGGAAAGACTGAGAGTAGGAAGAGAAGGGAGCGGTAGAAGATGACATGGTTAGACAGCATCACTAACTCAATGGACATGAATTTGAGCAAACTCCGGGAGATACTGAAGGACAGGGAAGCCTGGCGTGCTGCAGTCCATGGGGTTTCAAAGAGTCAGATGCAACTGAGCAACTGAACAACCACCTGGCACTAGAAAATGCTCTTTTAACCAAAATGCTAGATTATACTCTCTCTCCAAGGTCAACCAGATAACAACAGTAATAGCAGCAGCTACCACTTACAGTGTTTATAGTGGGCCAGATGCCATGTATGCTAGGCATGCACATTTCTTGCAGAAGAAAATATAGCTGTCAGATAGAAGAACTGGATTTAAACGTTGACAGTGCAGGGTGCTTGAACTTGGGGGGCAATAAAGAGCAGCAGGAGCTAGAATAAGTTTGTACAAGGTACAAACATAGAGCATAAAAGAGCAGGTCATTGACCACACCAAGTGGGAATGGCACTGGGCTGTGGACAGACAGGTTTCTTGGAAAGCTTCAGAGTGTGACCTGTGAGCTGAATTTTGAAAGAAGATTGGATATTCATCACAGAACGATGGGACAAAATGTTCTGTGCAGAGGGAACAGTGGGAATAAAGAAATGGGGGGCCAAAGAGAGTTACATTCAGGAAACGTCAAGCAATTTGTACAACGTGGGAATAGAGTGGGTGGCAAGACAGTACAGAAATTAAGTCAGGAGAAGTCAGGGAGCTAGATCACAAAAAACTCAACTTGTTTTTCCAGGAAATTTAAGGTGTTTTTCAAATTTGTCCACTGCAATAAATGTTAGAAAAAGAAAAAGAATAAATATCCCTAGACAATTTAGCGGCTTAGTATGAAATCCTTCGGACTAGTAGGAACTCCCCAAAGTCTGCTTACTCTTTACTGCATGCCTGATAATTCTGCATTTTGTTTAAGTTACTTACCCTTGAGTAAAATGGGCAGTCTAGGATGAGCTCTACTCTATAACTTTCAGTATGCCTGGCATACTACCAATCTGCCCAGTATGTGGACCCTAGTTTGAGAACCATAGGAAGGAAACTATCAAAAGGACTTTAATCAAGGGAGTAATGTGATCAAATCTACAGAAATCTATCTGGCAGCCACATGGAAGATGAGTTGGAGTGGGCAAGCCTGGATGCAGGGCGTCCAAACGTTACTTTTAAGGCGAGGCTCCAGGCCCAAACTGCAGGGCAAGATGGATGGATCCTCGGGAGGCAGAATTGACAGGATTTATATCTGACTGAGTTAGGGGGCAGTGCTGGGACACAGAGTGGGGAAGTGTTTACGACAGTTTCCATAGACCTGGCTTAGGTCACACCTAGGATACTAGAAAAGAAACAGGTTGGTAGGGAAAGATGATTGGATTAGCACATTCAGAACCTGAGGTACTTGTGGATCAGTTCAGTTCAGTTCAGTCGCTCAGTCATGTCCGACTCTTTCCGACCCCATGAACTGCAGCACGCCAGGCCTCCCTGTCCATCACCAACTCCTGGAGTTCACTCAAACTCATGTCCATCGAGTCGGTGATGCTATTCAGCCATCTCATCCTCTGTGGATCATAGGGGCAGAAATACCCAATAGGCATCTGCACGTCGGCAAAGAGGTCTGGGCTGTCTGATAAAACTTGCTTGAGTTATGTACATAAAGGTGGTGGTCGCAGAGACAGCAGGTAGAAAAAGAACAGCAGGTTAACGACAGAGTCCTAGAGAATAACAACATTCAAGAAGCAGGCAGAGGGACAGAAGGCCAGAAGCTGCAGAGAAGGGATGGTCAGAGAAGCGGGAGTCAGTGAAGGGGAAAAGGTGGAAAAGAAACGGCCAGCACTGTTTAAAACCATGGAGATAAGTAAGAAACAGAAGGACTGAAGAAAGTCTGGATTCAGCTCTCAGGTCAACAGTGATCTGAGACAGGCTAGTGCCTGAGGAAGAGTGGAAGCGGGATTAAAGAGCGAGTATGGGGCGTGAAGGAAGATGGTGATGGCAGACCCCGTACTTCAAGAGCATGGCAGAGAGTCAAGTGAGTGGTGACATGGGCTCAAGGGTTAACACAGAAGGATACTAACCAGGGCCTAGAGGAATGAGTATAAAAGAACAAGGACAGTCTACACATGGGCTGTGGGCCAGGGAAGATTAATTATCAAAATGACCATGAAGGAGGGAAATTCAGGTGACAGCAGGGAAGGGAGTGAAATGGCAGAGGAAACACAGGAAGGGGAGCAGCCCGTGGTGCCTTGGATTCAATTCCATGGGGAAGGTTATCATCACGTGGAAAAGTGTAATTTGCTGCCTTTAAGAGGGGGAGTCTCTGGTACATATATCTTGCCCAGAGGAAAGAAAGAGATGCCTAAGTGGGAAGGTGACTTCTGGCATTCAATGCATTTATCTCTGTTGTGAGTGAGTGAAGTCACTCAGTCGTGTCCGACTCTTTGTGATCCCATGGATGGTAGCCTACCAGGCTCCTCTGTCCATAGGATTTTCCAGGCAAGAGGACTGGAGTGGGTTGCCATTTCCTTCTCCAGGAGATCTTCCCAACCCAGGGATCGAACCCAGGTCTCCCACATTGTAGGCAGACGCTTTACCATCTGAGCCACCATCTCTGTTGTAACTTTTACTAAAGAACTAGTGAAAGTTAGTAAATAATTTTAGGGAAGTGGTCTAGAGGGAGGTCTGTATTCTAAACTGCAGGTGACAGGGAACTTTAGGAACAGTTTGGAGAGGTTCAAGGGATTGGCAGGCCAGTCTAAGAAAAATTTTGCCTATCATAACATAGTCATGTGATGAGGAAAATGAAAAGTGCCTGGGGATATACAGGCTTCAGAATCATTGCCAAAGACTTGAAAGCTAGGAAGTATCACTGGGAGCACCCAGGTGAAAAAACTAAAGCCCAGGGAAGTCAGGGGCCTTGTCCATTGTGTACTTGGGGGAACCGCCATGTCCATATGGTAGGTGATATCTTGAGAGCACGTGAACTGATCAAGAGACGACAACAGAGAGCCAGAACCTGCCTCAATAGAAAGTAAGAGACAGAAGTTAAAGGGAAGAAGAGAGAAAATTTGTCCCATAGGACAAAATACATCTTTAAGCAATGACTGGAGTTTCAGTTAGCAAGCCCCACCTGCAGGTGGCAAACTCTTTCCAAATGTTAGCCCCTGTGTGTTCAAGGCTGTCACGCCAGAGCCACATTGAGCCTCCACAGGTTGGTACAGTGAACCCTCCAGACTGAATCACAAAGGGACCACAGCCCCCAGCCCTACTCCTGGCCCACTGCTAAACTTCAATAGGTTAGCCCCCACCACTTGGTAAAGATGGAAGAAAATGTACATCCCTTGGCGGTTTCTCTAGACAGTAATCAGGAGCTAATCTAGCATGGGCCTTTGGAAGGATTCCGCCCCCGTCCTGCCTGGTGCTGGGATCAGCTCACACGGCTCCTGTGTCCACAAGGCACAGAGAATACATTGTCCATAAGGAGGATTATTCTGTACAAGAAGTTCAGACAAAGGGAGAGGTTGTTCCCAGCTGCCTGGGGGAGGTGAGAAGGGGGTTGGAAAGGGACTGGCCTTGCACTAGGGCATTCCTGCAGAGATCAGCTTCTTCCCTTCAACAGCAGGACAGGAGGTGGGCACTATACCGGCTCCAGTTCAGTCCAAACACCAAGACTGACTAGGGAGTTTGAAGGAGCACTTAGCTAAAACCTATTTACCTTGACTGTTTCCCAAGACAGTGCAAGGCCAAGTAAATGACCTAACTAGGTAGGGCAGCAATAGACATCAGCAGAGGAAAAACAGGGTGACTGGGGCAATGTGCAAAAGAGAGGTTCAGCAATGACAAGAGTCCCAGCCTCAGGGCAGAGCTGGAGAGGGGGCGGTCCTAGCAACGGGTGTCATGCAAATACTGATGCAGTAAGCTTCCGCCTTCAACAGGATGACCTCTGCGCTGCAGTTAAGTTTAACAGCTGCTGCTTCTTTCGCCATCCCAGACACACACTTGGGAGACAATGGCCTAATCTCATTTTCCCCAGGTCCCCAAGAGTAGAAGCAAACACAGGCCCCAGGCAAAACAGAAACATTAGAAACTGGACAACACTACCAGAGAGAAGCAAAAGTGCCATCTTTTTCATCTTAAATCTGAGCAAGGGAGCAGCAGGTCAATGTGCTCTTCTCGAAACTCTGTAATATTCTATTTCCTCCTTTGGGGATGAGTGAGTTAGGGATAGGAGATACTCTCCACCGAGACACTTGCTGGGCTGTATGAGCCCCAAAGGTGGTGATGCTGCTAGGTTTGTACACTCCAGAGGATCTGGGGTTGGGAGGTTGGGAACGAGAGCATGTCCACTCAGAGTGAATACAGACATAAGGATGGTTTGCTTAAGGGCACGAGATGGAGGTGGGGTCCCCGAGTATGCTCCTCTTGGGACAGGAGGGCACTTCCACTCTGGGAGGACAAGGAATCCATTTCAAATAGTACTTTGGGAATGATGTTGCTATTAGTCTGAGGCAACAAAGACACTTGGGGTTGGTTTCAATAGGTTTGAAAAGTTTTCAAGAAACTTTCAACAGGAAGGAAATCTTTGGGTGGAATAAAGGAGGGTGGTCACCAAGATACTCCAGGGGTTTTGGAGACGCACACCTTGAATTCTATCCAATGTGACAGTGGGCTCGGATATTTCCAGTGCAAAGGGAAGAGAAGAGAAGGAACAAGCGAGTGGCCTGACAGACCGGTAAGGCAGCCCTGTTGTAGTGGGGAAAGCGCCTGCCACTGCCTCAGAGCTGACGGCAGGGCTCTTCGTCCTCTGGGTACTATGAGCAGTGAGCTGTGTGGATACATTTCCGGTCGTGATGGAACTGGAATGGATGTGACATCTGTGACTACTTTTCCAGTCCTTTGCTGCCACAGCCTGGCAGAGTCCTGCCTGGCACTGAACAAATACCAAAGTGCTAATATGTGACAGAAGAGAACAGAGAAAAGGCAGCTGGGAGGAATCAGCAGACCCTCTTATTACCTCTCAGGACTTTTAGATCAAACCACCAGATAAGAGGGGGAAAAAAAAAAAACCTAAGAAAACTTTTTATTGGAGAAGAAAAAAGGATTGCCTTGGGAGTTGGTGGTCCAGTGGTTAAGACTTTGGGCTCCCATTTTAAGGGGCCTGGGTTTGATCCCTGGTTGGGGAACTAGATCCGATATGCTGCAATTAAGAGTTCACCTGCTGCAACCAAAAATCCCTCATGCTGCAACTAAGACCCAGCACAGCCAAATAAATAAGTAAAAGTTTTTAAAATATTGCCTTGCAACCTTGAAAGTCTCTGACGTGTAGTCTCCAATCCCCACATAGCTCTCTCAATTTACCTGCTGTCAGATAACCCTGACACAGTGGTCATCAACTTAAATAACTTTATTCAGAGCAATCCTTTGGTCCACTTCTGCTGACTCAACTCCTGCCCTTGCTTGCAAAGGAGAGCCAAGAAAGGCAGCTTAAGCTGGTGACCCAAGCCCACTCTCCTCTCCAGCTTTATAGAAGCAGGCAAAAGTGCTGGCGGCTGCCACCTCCCACCATCCACTTGACCCTTATTGGAACTACTGGCTCAGTGGACTGGAGAAAAGCCATGCTAACTGAGCCCAGGAACCAGGCATACTTTGAGGATGCCTCAACCATGATGAGAGATGATGTGAGGTGCAAGTCCCCTTTCCCTCCAAAATATGAAAGAAAAAAAAAAAAGGTCTGGAGAACAAGGGACATTTTCACTTGCTCACAAAACCCTTTCTCATGTAGTCCTGCCTGGCAGAGCCACTTCCTGAGGAAGCCCCCACCTACTGGGACTTCAACATCTTCCCTCACATGCCCAGGGTGGGGTAAAGGATAGGGGACTCTGACTGTTTCCCAGATGAGAGCTGAACTGGCTTCTGAGAGGATGGAGAGTAGAGCAATCCCAAGCTTCTCCAGAGTTGTAAGTGGATGGTCTGTCTTGGCCCGGAGGCCTCGTCACCTGCAGCCTGGAGAGATGGCCAGGCTGGAATGTGGGAAGCAAGGCCTGTGGAGGCAGCGGGCCTCTAAGGACACAGAAGCTGTCACCATCTCTGGCAGCACAAAATAAACACAGGCTTTCAAACAAAGCTGAGCAGTCCACGATCTTGTGTCCATCAGCTCACCACAGACATGAAGCAGTCTCAGATCAGGGCAAGTTCTGGATCGAGGACCGAGGAGGGGGCAGTGGGGAGAAGTGGCTGTAGAAACTCTCATTTATTGAATACTCCTTATTTCATAGATTGTGCTAAGTGTTTTACATCGTTTTCCCATTTTAATCCTCACAACAACCCTATGAGGTAGGTATTATCATCATTTATAAACCAGAAAACAGGCTCAGGAAAAGTAGGTCACTTGCCCAAAGTCACACAGCTAGTTGGCAGTGGAGATGGGATCTGTCTGTGGCCGAAAGCCTGTGTTCTTTTCATTGTACCCATCCAGGTCAGCTTTGGGCAAAAGGCAGTTTCACTGCCCAACTCTGAAAAGAACACCTGGGAGTGGAGGTTGCCACTCACACTCACCGCTGGTAGGGATGCATGGAAGCCGACTTGATGTTGGTTTTTATCCCACTTGGCATTTTCCCTAAAAAGAACATGAAGAAAGACGCCTGAAGCATAGTCAGATGCTCGTCATAAATCGGAAGTATTGCCTCCCAGGTTCCCTTCTGTCACATCCTCCATCAGCTCAGAATCTGTGGCATCTGACCTTGGGTGACAAGGCTCAGAGGTGCGGCTCCCTGCCCAGCCCTCTACCTGAAGATGGTCAGGAAGAGGAATAGCGGGAAGGGCTGGAACACAAACCTGCAGGCTCCTGTTCCTCCCCTAATGGAAAAAGAGAGCTTGTCCCTTTGCCTAGACAGCTTGGAAGAAAATATTTCTTTTAGCTGCTTATATCCAAATTCCTCCAGACTGTTCTGATAATTACTAAGTGAGCAGAAGAGACAAGATACAGAGCAAGGAATACGCGTAGCACTGGAAAACCTGCCTACTTGTCAATTCCCAACACATCTAGCCAATGATCCTAATACCTAGGGTGAGACACTGACAACACACCTACCCAAAGTTAAAGGGCACAGAAGGGTAGCTAAAGGCAATTTTAGTCAAAGTTCTTTCTCATTGTCTGGTGTCTATTAACAGAGTCTCAAATGAGACTTTCACTCTCAAGAGTTTTTTTCTGGGTCACAGTCCAAGGGAGAAAAGGAAAATGTCTCCAGCCCTGGGGATGGGGTGAGGGGGAAGTGTGGCAGATAACCCAGTTGATTCTCACATCCCTGCTCAAGGTCTGTCACCAAGCCAATCCTTGTCACCTTACCTGGCTGGCCTGCTTGGGCCATCTGCACCCCACTGAGCATTGGCTGCTGCTGATTTGGAGCTCCTGCCATCTGCACCTGCTGTAATCCTGAGGCTCCTGCGAGGACTGTTCCAGCTCCCGGCTGGCCTGGCTGGCTAGGACCACTGCTGCCTGAAGGCCTCCAGTTAGACAGCCCCTTTCCAAAGGCAACAGCTGCCACTAAGGCGTTGGTATCTGCTGGGTTAAAGGTCTGCTTGTTCGGCCGGAGACCTGAAGGGCAAAGTAAGTGGAGACCCTGAGGTACGCCTCTGGCCCTGGACTTCTTCTAGCACCAGGAAGACCAGTATGAGTGTCTGGTCTTGGAGTTCTGACTTCGGTAGCATCCAGACTTCCTGGCAACCCAGAAGAAGAGCCAGAGGACCCCCATGACTATCTCAGAATTCGCCTTTCTTCCTTTGCTCCTTTCTCCACCTGCCCCAGTGCTGGCCTGAAATATAGAAGGCCAATAGAATAGATGCATACCCTTGGCTAAAGAGCACATCCCTGCATCCTCATTTCACCACTACCAACACCACCCTTCCTATTCCAGTGATCTTATCCCTCATTCCCCCACCACTTTGCCACCAATCCCTCCATACCTCCACTCTCTGATTCTCGTTCCTCTTTGCTGATTTTCTCCAGAAGGTTTGAGCACATTTTGTTCAAGCTCTGGATCTGTTTCTGTAACACATGTAAGTTTGTGCAGAATTTAGGGCAAGCAAGAAATGATTACAGGAAAGGTTCTTCCTTAAGCTATTCCAAGGGCAATGGAGGCATAACCAACTGCCATACCCTACAATAGAGGAGTGGGAATACTCAGCCTCTCATGGTAAAACAGGAGGGTGTAGGGCAGCAGGGCAGGGACTCGGTCCAACCTGTGCTGCATCAGCACCAATGCGAGCAGCATCCGTGGTGAGCTGCTTCTCTTGCTCTTCAACCTCAGGGTCAGGCTTGGTTCTCAGATGGTCAGGGACCACCTCGTGGCTGAAAACAGGTACCCGTCCTTCAGTCTGCCTCTGTAACACACAGATTTTATGATCCTACTGGGCACTCCAAGAAGATTCAATTCTGGCCTGATATACACATAGTTCCTTCCACAGGCAAACAGTGCACTTTCAGGGAAAACATAACCTGAGACTAATAATATCTGGCTTCCTAAGACACCATTCCCCTCATTCCATCCTTCAACTCTATCTACTCACACCCCATCTCTACCAGATCTAAGGATAAACCCCTCTCTGCCACATTTTAATCAAAGATTGAAATAGGACAGAAGGACAAAAAGCAAGGCCTCCAAAATGTAGCCCCCACTTACTGCCACACACTACTGCATATTCCAGATTTCTAGATAGAAACCAACCACTGTGCCATCAGTTCTCATTTAAGAGCTTCCTTTCCGAAGCTGCATCCCTCTCCTCCTCTTACCATGAGATCTTCATCTCGGTCTGGGGACAACACCAGAGGGATGATGACTTGGTTGCGGAACAGTGGTGTCTTTTCATGCTTCAAGACCTTGTTCAGAGTGTTCAGCTGTCCAGAAAGCAAGGCAAAGCTGTCCAGGACAGATGGCCTGGTGGTGGTAAGAAGATGTCAGCATGTTCCTGGTAAAGGAGCCTCAAAGGGGTCTCTCGGACTAGGAATAACCAGACTCACCCCCAAAACACTCACAGCCCTATGCTGGCCTAGGCAGGAACTAGACTGGCTCACAGGGATTATGGGGTTAAGAAAGAGGGATACACTTTGAGTTTCTGACACAGATGGAGAAAAAAGACAGGTCATTATAGCAATCCCCACTTATCCTAAGTTTCACTTTCTGAGGTTTCATCTACCCGTGGTCAACCACAGTCCAAAAATATTAAATGATAAATCCAGGAAATAAACAATCCATGTTTTTAAATTGGGAGGTGTTCTGAGGAGTGTGATGAAATCTTGCTTCATCCCACTCTGTCCTACCCAGGATGTTGATCATCCCTTTGTCTAGCATATCCATACTGTATACAGTACCCACACAAGTAGTATAGGGAAAAAAAAAAAAAACCCACAGTATATACAGAATAGGAATCAGTACTATCATAGTTTCGGGAATCCACAGTGGGTCTTAGAACTTATCCCTGATAGATTACGAGGAGCTACATTTGAATGGGGTGAGGACAATGGCAAAATAGGAACGATGGCTACACTATTATCACTAGAACTTCAGAAACCGGGTGAAAGATCCCTTTCCAGATCCAAACTTTACTAGATTGGAGTTAAAAGCCTTGGCAAAACCCATGCAAGAAATCCCGTATGAAAAAAAAAAAAGAAATCCCGTATGAATACTGTGGTGGGAGGACTCACTGCAGGAGGACCTCATCCTGGAGAAGTCAAACAGGGAGAATCAAAAGCTAGAAAGAACCCGGGTTGAGAAATTGGGCATTTCTCTACTACCCTTACAATTGGGGTCCAAGGCCAACTTCAGTGTTAAATGTTGGGAAAGCCAGCTCTTTCTAAATCAAAAGATGTTCACAAAGTGATAAATGCTGGAGATACCCTATGCAGCAGGTGGCCTAGCCCCCACCCATAGAGCCCTCCCCAGCTTGCCCTGGCAACTCTTACCAGGTCAGCCGGTCATACTCGTTCTCCAGCTTGTAAATGAAACTCCCCAGTGAGTTCTTCAGATCAGCCACTTGACTCAGCAGTGCATCTAGTGATGCCTCAAGCTGTTTTTCCTCCCTCTGAGCCAATAGGAATAGGTTGGTTACTCAGCTGAGTGTAAGGATGACACATACAGAGGAAGGCTGAAAAGCCAGGGTGACAGTGTGCAACACCAGGACAGTGACACAGAATCCCACTGGCACAGGGAGAGTCAGGCTGTTTACTCTATTTGTTGTTAGGATCACAGACAGCATCAACCCTTAGACCTTTAAACCCATTCATCTGACCTCAATTCCTCTTACCTACTGATTCCTTCCTTGCAGTGCTTTTAATCCAGGTGTGACTGTTTCTCTATATTAGGCTTGGTTTTTATCTGTTCTCCCTCACTGGACAATTTTCACCAGACGTAATGCCTGGGATTTATTCTGTTTGGGACACATCAGCAGCAGACGTACTCTGATGTCCTCTGTTCTAGAACCTGCCTTGTGAACCTGGCTGTTCTTGGCAATGACATAATCTCTGAAAACCTACCTACACAGGAAGGCTCCTCTGAATACTGCCACCGTCACCTTCCTCTTCCCTCAGCATTTGCTGTTTCAACCTCTTCCTTGCTAAATTAATCTGCACTCACTTTATTGCTGTGCCAATATTCCTGTGCTCCTTTCGCAAGCTTAGTCAACCTATAAAAATGTACTGACAACTACCCTTCTGCAACAAACAGTGACAAATGAAAAACAAAACAAAACAACAACAACCAAACCGCACATGCCCCTAAGCATTAGGCAAACTATATTAAAAGCTGAAGGGTCTCCATGGCATTTCCTTTACGTCTGCGATCTCCAGTTTTATCTCATTTCACCCTTTAACTACTAGGGGGTACATACTAGGAAGAATGAAACAAAACTGCAAAACCCCGAACGTGGAGGACACGAGCCGGGTTCCACCCACGGCCTCAGATTATTTAGTCTGGCTTCTGGCCACCACGGTCCCACAATTCCTTCCAACCTCGGGCTTCTCTCCAATTACAGATTCTCTGTTCTGTCGGCATCCGACGTCTAGGCCGGGGCCTGAGCCCGAGCCCAATCCACCTCTTTCTTCAGCCGTCTTCCTTGGACTGCACCTTCCCAAATTTCACACCCTAGCAACAACCTGATCCTTTTCCACACCCTAGCAAGACAGTGCTGCCTTCTCCGTGCCAACCTAACCGCAGTTTCTGTCTCCTGTCAGCCGGGCTCCACCCCCATCCCTCTCCAGAGGTCCTCGTCCCCATCGCGCACCCCTTTATCTCACAGTCGCGGTCTCGACCCCCTCCTCTCACCCCTAACTCCTCACTCTCTCCTCGGCCAGCCCACTTTCTGTCTCGTTACCCCAAGCTAGCTAGCCGTCGCTAGCGCCAAACCGGTCCTCACCTGCATTGCGGCGGCGGGGGGCGTTGTCAATCACTTCCTCTTCCGGTTCCCAAGCAGGCCAATTAGAAAGCGCAGAACTCGACCCTCCCACTCACTTCCGGCCCCGCCAGTCGCGAGACCTCCGGGTCAGGGGTCAGGAGCGGAGCATCGTCTCTGGCCCGGGCCGGCGCGGGAGGGTTGTGTGATGGCCTCGGAGCGCCCGGAGCCGGAGGTGAGGGGCGGGCGGGCGCAGAGCTGGGCCTGTAGATCCGAGGGGGAGGGTCCGGCGGCCAGGCGCGGCCGTGGCCTCCTCCGGGTCTGGGGGCCGCCTGGCCCTCCTGAAGGCCCCAAATTAGCATCTCCTCACCCCTACTTTCCTTGGGGAGGGCTAGAGGAGGAATTCGTGGCTCAGTTTTGTTTGCCGAAATTTAATCCACGACTCTCAACTCTAGGGCTCTTGGGTTCTTTGACCTCGTAATGGCATTCAGAAAATCTGTATTTTGATCTTCTGTTGCAGTTTCAGTGGGCAGGTTTGCTGGTTGCTGCCTCATTCAAATATTATTGGAATGCCATAAACAGCATAAATTAATTAGGTTCTAGCGCTCATGCTATTGGAGAGCAGCTTCGATTTCATGAAAAAACGTTGGATTCAGAGTGCAACCTCGTTCTAGTATTGGCGCTGCCCTGTAGCTATCTGTGCAACTTTGGGCAAATCTTGACTTCCCGGATCCTGTTTCCTTCTTTGTAAAATATCTATCTTCTGGTCTATTGTGAGGATCACACGTTTTAAATCGGAAAATGCAAATGAAGCATCCATTAAGTACGAAGGACCATGCAAGGAACTTTTGTATACATTGTGTGGTTCAGACTTGTGCAACGAAGGTGACAATACCCATTTTCATTTACAGACAAACTAAAAATCGAGGGAAGTGAGTACCCAAGTGCTACTCTCAGCTGGGGAGTGGCAGAGTTTTGGAATTAGAAGTCTAAAATGTCAGATTTGGAAAGAAAACATCACTAGGAGAGTTGCCCAGTGTTACAGGAAAACATGTGAGTGGATGGGAAGGGTGAGAGGTGTATAATCATTTATTGAATCCTTACCTATCGAATGCTTACTGTGTGCCAGAGACCATCTTAGCGCTTTACCAATGTCAAAGATTACTCTCAACCCTAAGAAGTAGACACTTATCCCCATTTTTCAGTTGAGGAGTCTGAGGCACAGAGATTTTAAGAGTAACAAAGTTGCACAGCTAGTAAGTGGCAGAGCCAGGACTCCAAAACAGGTGGTCCCTTGTAGATCTTGTGTTGTTAGCCATAATGTTTACAGTGCAAAAAGAAAGTAGCCACAGGATGGTAAATCTCCAGTGCTAGGATTTGATGTAATGAGATCCAAGATTAAATACAACTGTAGGAAACTACCCTATTAAAAAGGATCATATGTGCTCACAGGGCTGGTGGAGTAGCCTAGGCATCAGAAATACTATACTGAGGAATACTCAAAGAATTTGGAGCATGTTTTGTGGATTAAAATGAGAAGACATGGAGGGATGTTGTGAAATACAACAAACCTTTCATGCAGATAGTCTAAAACAGCATTATCCAATAGAAACCCAATGCAGGCCATATATGCCAGTTTTCTAGTAGCCGCTTAAAGAGGTTAAAAAAAATAGGTAAAATTAATTTATAATAATATATTTTCTTTAACCCCATATTTCCAAAATAGTGCCATTTCAACATGTAATGAATATTAAAAATTATGAGATATTTAATGTTCTTCTTTTGTACCAAGTCTTTAAAATCCAGAGTGTATTTTACACTTAAGCATATGTCACTTTGGGCTAGCAATATCTCAAGTGCTCAGTAGCCACAGATAGTAATGGCTACCATACTGAGCAATGCAAATCTAAAATAACTTGAATCAACACACGTTCCTGGCAGTCTCACTCAGCCACAAGTTCATTTGTTAAATTCTTGATTTGCATTTCTGCAAATCTTGCCCCAGAAGGCAAAGGGAGTGAAGAGAAAGTGACTGACTGTTAGAGGTTATTATAATCCCGAGAGAGAAAGTTTGGGCCTAGTCAGATTTAAGAAGTCATCATTCCTCAGATACTTAAATGATGTGTGCTGTTATGGACTTGGAATTGTGCTAAGTATCAGGGTGGATAGGGAGCAGAGTCCCTATTTTAATGGGGTGAACAAACATTGGATTATAATAAGTGCCTCAAAGGAAAAGTACAGAGCGAGTGAGTGTTTAACAAGGGTTCTTAACCTAATTGTTAAGTGAAGTGGGTGGATCCTAAAGCCTTCTCAGAGGAATGACATTTAAGCATGGAGGAGTGGAGGGTGGCAGTGAGGAGAGGCAGAATACATTGCAGGCAAAGGGAAATTGACAATCTGAGAGGAAGGAGGAGGAGAAGGCAATGGCACCCCACTCCAGTACTCTTGCCTGGAGAATCCCATGGACGGAGGAGCCTGGTAGGCTGCAGTCCATGGGGTTGCTAAGAGTCAGACACGACTGAGTGACTTCACTTTGATTTTTCACTTTCATGCATCATTGGAGAAGAAAATGGCACCCCACTCCAGGGTTCTTGCCTGGAGAATCCCAGGGACGGAGGAGCCTGGTGGGCTGCTGTCTACGGGGCCGCATAGAGTCGGACACGACTAAAGCGACTTAGCGGCAGCAGAGAAGAAGGAGGTGTGAGCCTTCAGAGAACTTAGAGGAAGCAGCTGCTCATGTGGGCTCAATGACACAGAATAGCTAACACAAGTGCTTCCTGAGTCATCATCTACTACTTGGGAAATCCCTGTGAAATCGGCACAGTTATTATCCCTCTTTCACAGGTGAGGAAGCTCAGGCACAGAGAGTTTAAGTAACTTCACCAAGGCCTTATTCTAATGAGCAGTGGAACCAGTGTGTGATCTCAGACTCAGGGGGAGGTGGGTGAGAGAGAAGACTGGTGAAGAAAATTCAGGTTGAAGCCATGCTTGAGGTTCAGGACTTTGGCATATGTACAGTGGTTCAAGGGCAGGTGAAAACTCTTGTGGAACGCTGTTAACAGAAAACGGCACAGGGTTGGAAAAGGCTTCAAGAATAATTTGTACCTTAACCACCAAGGGACAGGGGCAACAAACAAAAAACAAATCAATGAGATGGACATTGCTTCCTTCATCCTGGCGTGCATAGTGTGCAGCACATGCCTTGTGTCTTATTCAGCTTGCTATGGATGGTATGTAGGCCTCAGTGAATGTTCCAGAGAATGATAGGCTTTCTCTATCATTGTCTGATTCTCCGGGTTAATTGCCACAACATCCTTCTGAAGTAAACATTCTTATTCACATGTTACAGATGAAACTGAGGCCTGGAAAAACTGACTTGTCCAAGCTTATTAAGTAGTAGAACATATTTGAATCCAGGTCTCTGCCTTCAAAACCCTGCTTTCTCTTTGCCAGACAACGCCAATGTACTTCAAACTCAGGAGGATTCAGTATCAGGGATTAAATCTCCACGTGTCAGTGCTGTGAGAACACAGCTAACTGAGGAATTCTCAACCAGTGCAGTGGAAGAGTGACTTGGGGGAGCTCATGAAGTGTAGACTCCTGAGCCCTCTCAACTCTTAATTCATTTGGTCTCAGGTGGTGCCCAGGTTTCTGCAGTTTAACAAGCACCTCAGGTGGTTCTGATGCCAGTGGGTCCTTGGATCACACTTGGAAAAATACCACTCTAGCTGCCTGAATTAATTCTTGAGTCTTTTGGTTTCGATAAATTGCATCTTGAAAGTGAAGAAAACTTAGAGCTGATGTTTGTGAAACTGTAGTTGTTGACTTTGAAGGATGCATACAAGGGGGAATGTTGCGAGAAGGCTCGAGTTAGGAAATGTTCCTGGTTTCAAGAGTGTGGATTCTGTAAGAACTGATTGATGAGCTAGACTTCAGTTTGGCCTTGAAGAGTTAGTCCGTCATTCAAAATAACCTTTGAGACAAGGTGGAGAAACAGAAGCTACACAGTAGTGGAATTAAGCAGCCTACTAACAAATAGTCTGAAGAAAGTCTTCTAAAGGGACAGTGCTTGTCTGTACCCTCCATCTGCTGAATCCCCCTTTCCCTCCTCACTTAGTCAACTCTGCTCAGCCTTCAGAGCCACTTTCTCTTAAGACCCACCTCTGAGTCAGGTTACTTTGTTACATGCTCTCATAAAACCACATTCTTATCCTTAGGCACACCTAGTTTGTATTAATATAATAATTAGAGTGGTTATCTGATTGGTTTGTTTTTTTTCATTGTAGGGTAAATTCTGTGAGAGCAGAGAATGCCAATTTTTGCTTTCCATCATATCCTTAGGACCTAGCCCTGTGTTGGCACATAGCAGACTGTCCGTAAATTTGTTGAGTGACAAATGGATGCATACTCACCTTACCTTTGTCCTCTTTGGACTTGGATAAGAACTTGATGGCATCGTGATTGAATCAGCAGGGAAATTCAGCTGTAAAGAGATTTACTAGAAGACAAAACAGCAGCCTAAGCTTCACAATAGAATAATAGGCTGGGTTTATCCAATGTAATAGGACGAATTGAATAATTGTGTGTGTCCTAAAAAAGCCAGCTGCATTAGGACAGAATGGGGGCTGTGTCTAAGCTGCAGAAGCAAGAAAGTCATAGAGATTTCTCGGGTCAACAGCATGGTAAAGCTTTCCCCAAAGTAAACAGAATGATACTCTGAATCTGTGCCCTCACCTGGGTCTTATACTCCATTTTGGCGTCCACATTTTAAATTGAAAAGTAGACCAGCCAGAGTTCGTTCATGGGCTTGTGATCTAAGATATAAAATAGGGAACTCAAACCATACTGTTAGAGATACACTTAAGGAACCTGGAGATGTTTATTGTGGAGCAGCAAAGACTCAGAACCATCATCAGATAGCTGATAGATTCTCCTTTGGCAGGGGGTCAGATTTTCCCTCTGTGGCCTCAGGAGGTAAAACCCAAGATGAGTTACATATTTTCAAGAGCAGGTCAACGTAATATCAAGAAGACAGATTCTGGCTCGGTGTGAAGAAATTTCTAATTCTGCCAACCAAGAGAGGGTGAGCACAAAAAGCTGAAGTGGATGGCTGTGCAGGACTTCCTCCAGACTCAAAGCAGCAGCACCTTGTTAGTATTGATACATGCATTTATGTGGCACTTTTAACTTTACAATGTGCTTTCACCCATCATTGGGATAGGTGATGATATTTTATAGAGGAGGAAACTAAAGGTCAAGGCCAGAGTCTCAGCTGTCACATCACATTTTCTTTCTGTAATACTGTCATTCTATCTAAAACAAATCTATTAAGAGTCTACACCAGAACCACCACCCCCCCATTCCAGAATTGTAGAGAAGAAGATAATATTACTAAAGAACATACTAGTAGGGGGAAAAAAACTTGGTAAAAACAACTTTCATGGAGGCAAAGGAAAAATCCAAACTAGTTTTTCCACAAAGCAGATGAGGCAGGATAGGAGTTTTTCAGTATTAACTCTGGTGGGTGATATGAAGAAATTCAGGCCACTTTGTGAATGCCTAACAAGATACTAAACAGTATAGGGAATCATGGAAACAAAGGTTCATTTATTAAGCCCCGAGTGGCCAAGATTTTAGTCCTAGAAGATGAAGTGACCAGGTGTCCCCAACTCTCCTTATGGTGCTGACATGTAGACCTGTGCTCTCCCTCCTTTAACCCTGGCCCAGTATGGGCCAAAAAAACTCCTTTCCTGGCTATTTCCTTGCACAACTGAAACAAACTGGCATTTAAAAAAAAATATCTTTACTCACCACCAAAGAAGAACAGGAAAATAGAATAGAGACTAGTGTTATGATGACCTCACCTTGAGAAGAGTTGTTCTGCCTATGATTGGTTTTAATCGTTGCATTTGCTTTGCTTAGAACATAGAGTGAACTCACTTATTCAGCAAAATTGTTTAGAGCATCCTATTGCCAGGCAGTGCACCAGACTCCAGGGATAGAGTGATAAACAGAAAGGGCTGCTGAACTGGGATATCCTTCTTATTCTGATAATACTGAACCCACCCCAGCCGTTTTCAAGATAAGAACCGTGGCACCGTCAACATGTAGACAAGGGAGGTCACTAAGACCACACAGCCAATCCAGAGGGAGAGGTTGCCTAGTTGATAAAAGTAACTCATTCTGAGAAAGAGGTCATGTAATTGCTGCTATTTCCTTTCAAGCCAATTAGACCCCTTTTGTCTTTTTAAGAATTTGGCAATAAGAGCATTCAATTTGATGGGACCTTCTGAGGGGAATGATGGTTAGAAATGATAAGAAATAACTATACCTGATTTCTCTAGCTACCAGAAATCATCCTGCAACCTACTGGTTTTTGGTGTTACCTTAAGCATCCTTGACACCTTTTTTGTTGTTGTTACTTTGGACTTCCCTGGTGGCTGAGACGGTAAGAGTCTGCCCACAATGTGGGAGACCTGAGTTCGATTCCTAGATTGGGAAGATCTCCTAGAGAAGGAAATGGCAACCCACTGCAATACTCTTGCCTAGAAAATCCCATGGATGGAGGAGCCTGGCAGGCTACAGTCCATGGGGTCGCAAAGAGTCAGAGACATTGAGCGACTTCACTTCTCTTCCCTACTTTGATTAATCATCAGTTCTTGGCCATCTTATTATAAAGATTCCTTAAAGTGCAACTGAGCTCACTTGTCTTAAAGGTTAGTTCAACTGACTTTTCCCAAGACCGTCAGTGAAAGGCAGTGGTAGTTTTACATTCTAGTACAGCGCCTCGTCTCAGCAGGGAACAGGCTCAAACAGCTCACAGAATGGCTACTTTGAGTAGCTGTGCTGTAGGCCATTGTCATCTCCCCTGGTTGTTAGGGGAGCTTTCTAAATCCTGTGGTAGCCGGGGCGGGGGGCGGGGGGATTTTTTTAAATGCAGATACAATAATACTGCCCTGCTGAAAAAAAGATTTAAGTAGCTTGACCTAATTCTTGGATAAAATCCAGAATCCTAGCCAGGACCTACCTCAGGCCCATGCAGGATAACAGTAGTATTTCCCAAAGTGTGATTTTAGACAGTATAGCGACAACACAGAGTAATAATTGCATCACATTGATGTTTAAATTGTCTTTTTGAATTGTGTCACAGCATCCTTTATAAACCTCCATCATGGTCCTTCTTGTAACCATTTTAAAACTTTTCTGCTTAATCCATATGTTAAGCTCAGTAGATGGGCTTTCAGCTCATCAGGCGTGGACTTGACTTCTGACCCTGTGCCTACAAATTCTAGACCACTAGACCATTCAGGTATGACCTAAATCAAATCACTTACGATTATACAGTGGAAGTGACAAATAGATACAAGGGATTAGATCTGATAGAGTGCCTGAAGGACTATGGATGGAAATTCGTGACATTGTACAGGAGGCAATGATCAAGACCATCCCCAAGAAAAAGAAATGCAAAAAGGCAAAATGGTTGTCTGAAGAGGCCTCACAAATAGCTGAGAAAAGAAGAGAAGCTAAAGGCAAAGAACAGGAAAGACACACCCAATACCCATTTGAATGCAGAGTTCCAAAGAATAGCAAGGAGAGATAAGAAAGCCTTGCTCAGTGATCAGTGCAAAGAAGTAGAGGAAAACAATAAAATGGGAAAGACTAGAGATCTCTTCAAGAAAATTAGATACCAAAGGAACATTTCATGCAAAGATGAGGACAGAAATGGTATGGACCTAACAGAACCAGAAGATATGAAGAGAGGTGGCAAGAATACACAGAAGAACTGTACAAAAAAAATTTTCATGACCCAGATAACCATGATGGTGTAATCACTCACCTAGAGCCAGACATTATGGAACGTGAAATCAAGTGGGCCTTAGGAAGCATCACTATGAGCAAAGCTAGTGGAGGTGATGGAATTCCAGCTGAGCTATTTCAAATCCTAGAAGATGATGCTGTGAAAGTGCTGCACTCAATATGCCAGCAAATTTGGAAAACTCAGCAGTGGCCACAGGACTGGAAAAGATCAGTTTTCATTCCAATTCCAAAGAAAGGCAATGCCAAAGAATGTTCGAACTACTGCACAATTGCGCTCATCTTACACGCTAGCAAAGTAATGCTCAAAATTCTCCAAGCCAGGCTTCAACAGTACGTGAACCATGAAATTCCAGATGTTCAGGCTGGGTTTAGGAAAGGCAGAGGAACCAGAGATCAAATTGCCAACATCCATTGGATCATTGAAAAAGCAAGAGAGTTCTAGAAAAACATCTGCATTATTGACTATGCCAAAGCCTTTGACTGTGTGGATCACAACAAACTGTGGAAAATTCTTCAAGAGATGGGAATAGCAGACCACCTGACCTGCCCCCTGAGAAATCTGTATGCAGGTGAAGAAGCAACAGTTAGAACTGGACATAGAACAGCAGACTGGTTCCAAATAAGGAAAGTATGTCAAGGCTGTATGTTGTCACCCTGCTTATTTAACTTATATGCAGAGTACATCGTGCAAAATGCTGGGCTGGGTAAAGCACAAGCTGGAGTCAAGATTGCTGGGAGAAATGTCAATAACCTCATACAGAGATGACACCACCCTTATGGCAGAAAGCAAAGAAGATCTAAAGAGCCTCTTAATGAAAGTGAAAAAGCTAGCTTGAAGCTCAACATTCAAAAAACTAAGATCATGGCATCCAGTCCCATCACTTCATGGCAAATAGATGGGGAAACAATTGAAACAGTGAGAGAGTACTTTTTTGGGATTCCAAAATCAGTGCAGATGGTGACCACAGCGATGAAATTAAAAGATGCTTGCTCCTTGGAAGAAAAGCTATGACCAACCTAGACAGCATATTAAGCAGAGACATTACTTTGCTGACAAAGGTCTGTCTAGTCAAAGCTAGGGTTTTTCCAGTAGTCATGTATGGATGTGAGAGTTGGACTATAAAAAAAGCTGAGCACCAAAGAATTGATGCTTTTGAACTGTGGTGTTGGAGAAGACTCTTGAGAGTCCCTTGGACTGCAAGGAGATCAAACCAGTCAACCCTAAAGAAAATTCTGAATATTCATTGGAAGACTGATGCTGAAACTCCAATACTTTGGCCACCTGATGCAAAGAACTGACTCATTGGAAGAGACCCTGATGCTGGGAAAGATTGAAGGCAAGAGGAGAAGGGGACGACAGAGGATGAGATGGTTGGATGGCTTCACTGATTTGATGGACATGAGTTTGAGCAAGCTCCAGGAGTTGGTGATGGACAGGGAAGCTTGGCATGCTGCAGCCCATGGGGTCGCAAAGAGGTGGACATGACTGAGCGACTGAACTGAACTACAAATTATGCTAAGCCGCCTAACTTTTTTGGATCTCCACTTACTTCTTTTAAATGTTTTGTGTGAAGACTGAATGTGGTTACCTAGGTAAAGGGCCTAGTGTTGAGCCTGGTCATAACTTGTAATAGTTGACTTCTGTTGTGTTCTAACTAAGTGCCACGCACTGTGCTGAGGACTTGATATGTGTAGTTTGCCTTCATCCACAGAACAGCGCAATTCAATTGGTATTAGGATTGGTGCTGGTAAATCTGATACCAGTACTATCTTCATTTTGCAAATGAGGACACTAAAACTTATATAGGTTAAGTACCTTTCCCACAATCTCACTGCTAATAGGAGGCTGAATTGGAATTCAAACCCAGGCTGTCTGAATCTGAAGTTCTTATACTTAACCTCTACAGTGTTCTGTTGAATGTATTTTAGGTTCTCAATAAATATGTGTTTCTTCCTTCTGCTCTCATCCCTGCCGTTTTCCAATGTCTCTTTCTGTATCTCTTTCCCTAAACTTTAAGCTTTTTATTTTGTATTGGGACTTAGCTGATTAAAAATGTTGTGGTAGTTTCAGGTGAACAGTGAAAGTACTCAGCCATATACATATACTTGTATCTGTTGTTTCTATATCTCTTTATTCTTGCCTTCTGTCTTGGAGAGAAAGGTCTTTCTTCATCATTAGTCATTGCATCTCTACTCTCCAAACTCTTCTCTAGCATCAGATATCCATCATTATTGCTTTTTCAGGACTTTTTCCATCTCTTCTCCATGGGTATTTCCCCATTATTGGAGAAAAAAAAAAATCTTCATTTCAACATCCCATTTCTCAACCGGATATCACTGACTTTTGCTCACTTCCTCGTAGCCTGGCATTTCCCCCCTCATTAGGAACATGGGAAGAGAAATTTGCAGTTTGTCTAAGTAGGAGGAGAGTAATCTTTTCATCTGAGGCAAGAGTAAGGGAGTAAAGGATGTTACTGATAAGGGTTAATCTTGAGGACACATTGACGAGTTCAGGCCAGCTGACCCTTATTTCTCTGCAAAACAATAGGCAGGTTTATCTAGTGGGACCATGGGAGTTGACAGATTGGAAAACCTGAGGGGACTAAGGAAAGGTTGTTGACCGGGGAAAGGTGAAATGATTGGTAACGTTCACTAGAAGTGGCACCACTGACAAGGTGGAAAGTTTCTTTCCATCAGAGTATACAGCTGGTGCAGTGTATGTGTGGATAAGGAAGAAAGTTAAATTCATCCTGAGCCAAGAGTTGCTGCTGCTGCTGCTGCTGCTGCTAAGTCACTTCAGTTGTGTCCGACTCTGTGCGACCCCATAGACAGCAGCCCACCAGGCTTCCCTGTCCCTGGGATTCTCCAGGCAAGAACACTGGAGTGGGTTGCCGTTTCCTTCTCCAGTGCAGGAAAGTGAAAAGTGAAAGTGAAGTCGCTCAGTCGTGTCTGACTCTAGTGACCCCATGGACTGCAGCCAACCAGGCTCCTCCGTCCATGGGATTTTCCAGGCAAAAGTACTGGAGTGGGGTGCCATTGCCTTCTCCGGAGTCAAGAGTTGGCCCAGGCTTTTGTCGTGACAGGTGAGGACACAGGCAAGGGAACAGATGGTCGTTAGGACACAGTTGAACCGACTACCTGTGAGGCAACAGTAGGAAGGAACTGGAGCGTTGACAGCTGAGAAGGGTGGGGAGGGAGACTGTGACCCACAGAAGCTGGGCTTTGAGGTCTTCAGTAGGCTTGCCATCCACCCAGTGAAGAGGTCTCACTACCTGCTGTTGTCAAGACTTAATAGGAGGAACTGCCAGGCATTATTGAGTGTCTGTTCTGTTTTAAGTGATTTGCTAAGCACAGGGACACAAAAATAGAGCAAGATGCAATCCCTGCCCTCAAAGAACTTAGAGTTTATAGCAGAAACTCACATATCCATTGAAATGTACAAAGGTCACTTGATCTGCATAGATGTCTTTAGAGGAGAAATGGGAACCAAGAGATGAGAATTGAATCCTTGGGAAGCCCGTTGCACTGAAGCGGGGGTAACCATTTCACCTCTGTTGCCTTGCCTCTCAGTAATGGATTCCGAGCTTTTTGGACAACTTACTTGCACTGTGATCTATATGTACTAGGAACTAGTGGATTTTTAAAAAATACTTACTTGGCTGTGCCAGGTCTTAGTTGTGGCCACATGAATCTTTAGTTGCAGCATGTGAACCCTTAGTTGAGGCACATGGGACCCAGTTCCCTGCATGCATGCTAAGTCACTTCAGTCATGTCCGATTCTTTGTGACCCCATGGACTGTAGCCCACCAGGCTCCTCTGTCCATGGGATTCTCCCAGCAAGAATACTAGAGAGGGTTGCAATGTCCTCCTCCAGGGGATCTTCCTGACCCAGGGATCAAACCTGTGTCTCCTGCATTGCAGGCAGATTCTTTACCCACGGAGCCACCTGGCAAGACCCTAGTTCCCTGACCAGGGATCAGACCCAGGCCACCTGTGTGGGGAGCACCAGGGAAGTCCCTGAGACTAGTGAATTTTTATAGATTTTTAAAATATCTCTTTATCCCTAGGTGGAAGAAGCCGGGCAGGTGTTCCTATTGATGAAAAAGGATTATCGAATCTCCCGAAATGTTCGCCTGGCTTGGTTCCTCAATCACCTGCACCAGACTGTACAGGCCACACCCCAAGAGATGCTGGTGAGGCCCAGAGACATGCACAACATGAGGGCTTACCCCAAGGATCTGTTTTTTTGTTTTTTGCCCCAATTCGAGGAGGGGCAAGTGACTTTGCCCACAGGATTTCACAGGGGAAATATTGTCTAGTCATTTTTCCAACTTGGAGAAGTACTTGGTTGGGTTGCGGGAGGTAGAGCCAGTGGTGTGTCATTTTGGGTCTGGAAGTCAGGTCCTGGAGAGAAAGAGGTACTTCCCTGACTCTTCCCTCTTCTCTCCATCATCAGCTTCAGTCTGAGCAGGAGCTGGAAGTCCTCAGTGTCCTGCCTCCTGGGTGGCAGCCAGATGAGCCAGTGGTCCCCAGGCCCTTCCTCCTTGTACCATCCACCCGGGTCACCTTCCTGGCCTGGCAGTATCGGTTTGTCATTGAGCTGGACCTCAGCCCATCTACTGGCATTGTGGTAAGGGGTTGGTTGAGGGGAGGCAGTGGGAAGAAAGGATTGGGTAGGAAGTGAGGAGTAAGAAGAGGCAGCTTGAGATAAGTGAAGAATGATCCCACAGTGGTACCACTGTGGAAAGGAGACAGGTGTGTGAAGGAATGGTGGGTGTTTGAAGACAGAGCCCATCCCATCTGTGCACTGTGTTGGGGGGTATGATCAACCTTAAGAATCTCAACCCCGGAAGCTGCTTATATCTGCCCTCTGCTTGGGGCTGTGTTTGGATACCCTTGAGAGACCTTTCTTTGCATTGCCCTCAGGATGATTCCACAGGGGAGATCTTGTTTGATGAAGTTTTCCATGCCCTCTCCCGCTGCCTAGGCGGGCTGCTCCGGCCCTTCCGAGTGCCTGGATCTTGTATCGACTTCCAGCCTGAGATCTACGTCACTATCCAGGCCTACTCCTCCATCATTGGCCTGCAGTCCCATCAGGTATTGCATCCTTTCTCCATGTCTGTATCCTCAGACCTAATTTTGGGTAGTCCACTGACCAAGTCCTTATCCCGTCTCTACTCTCCATGCCCAAAGTCCCCAGCCCTCCTCAAACCTATTCCTAGTCATCTCTGCAAGTCTCTCTCCTCTTTAAAAGTGTCTGTTGCTCTGGCCTTAAAGGGCCTTCCCTTAAGCATCAGGTGAGCTGGCACTGACTGGACAAATGCCTCTCATTGCTCCTCTAAGTCTCTGGTTCTGCTCCTGGATGTCTCTTTTCTCTCCCCTGCCCCTTTTAGTTCCATCGGAAGGCTAGATACTGTCCTAACTCCTTGCACTACCTCTAGGAGAGGGACAGTTTTGTGGTTTTGAAATATAACGAAGACCCAAAAACAATTTCTTCCAAGGAGAGAGGAGGGTCATTTTTCTTCTGATCCCTGCGAGCTGTCGGGTGTCAATGCTGACCATACATAATTACAGGCTTATCCAACACCCAGACAGGCTATCAGAAGGCACTCCTTTTGGAGAATGGCCAAGTCTGTTACTAGAATATCTGTTTTGGGCTTAGATAAGTATTGGCCCAGTTTCCCCTCATCTGCTTGTAACCACTCTTAACTCATTGGTAGGGGCTTACCCTGAAACTGTCCCAGATGGCTGCATTGTCAGCTTAGCTGTCAAACTGGCTTTGAGAGAGGAGGATGCAAGAAACAGCATCTGAGAAGCTGAAATATGCATATGGCATTTGGTACATGCCTGGGTCCCAGCCCTCTACCCAGGATTAAAGTGTTCTCATAGTGCTGGTGTTAGGACTGTTGGTGGTGGACTTCATCCCCAGGCAGAGATCAGGCTTTGCAGGTACTCACGGTCAAGGTGAGAAAAGTTTAGATGTTAGGTAATCACTCAACACTTGGTTCACTTTGATAAACACTTAGTGAAGACCAATCAATGCCAGGCCTGGGCTAGGTCCTGGCTGAATCAGACCCTGTTCCTGTCCTACTGGGAGGGGTTGAGAGCTTAGTAGGGTAGACAGATATTAAAAGAGATAATTTCAGTTGAAAGTGATAAGGGCACTGATAAGTTATGACTCAGGTGCTGTGGGAGCACCTAGCCAGCCTGGAGCAGCAGCAGGAGAGACTTTTGGACCAAGACATTTGAACTGAGTCTTGAAGGATGAATTGATGGTAATTATTTAAAACAGAGGAAATGGGCTTTCCAGGCAGAGGGGCCAGCAGAAGCAAAGACAGAGCTGTGAAACTGTGCTGTCAGTCACAGGGGTTATAGGGAGCTACATGTTACTCAGCTGGACACAATGAAGATTGAGTGATGGGAGGGTTAGGAGGGTGATAAAGGGGAGACTAGAGAGATAAGCCGGGGCAGAATTATGAAACACCTTGGATGTCATGGCTAAGAGCTTGCACTTTATTCTACAGGGGAGTTTGGTGGTAAAGAGCATCTGTATCTGCAAATGCCTCATGTGCTTCCTTGCTGTACCCCTTACCAGCTATGTGCTTTTGTGCAAGTTCCTTAACCTCTCTATGCATCTGGGTCTTTTCTCCAAAATGGGGATGTCACCAATATTGCATGGTGACTGAATTAATACATGTCAAGCATTTATTAATAAAACAGTGCCTGTCACACAGAAAATGTGCAAATGTTAGCTACTAAAATTATTAGTCACAGGTAGTAGAGAACTGTTGGAGGTTTGGAATGTCAGTGACAGGATCAAATGTGTCCATTAGGAAGATGACAGTTGTTTGTGGCCAGTGAGAATTGGGGGCAAATTCTGGACTAGGGAGAACAGGCGGAAGATTATTGCATCATGGCAGAGGAGGTGAGTTCTGAACAAGGACAGCCACTGTGGAGAAGACGAGGACTGAGAACTTAGGGAAGCTTCCAGGGCCACTCGTCACTAAGTCAGCTAAGACGTGAGGCAACTTCCTCAAGATGCATCCTGCTATTTTTCAAAACAAAAAGTTGTCACATTTATACTATATGCCCTTTGAAGGAGATTTGGAAAATATATAAAATACATATTCTTTAAAACCTACAGAACTTGCTCATAATGTACCTCCCAGAAATAGCTATTTTTGACATGTTGTGGAATGTCTGTCTTCTCTTTGAGTATGCATTTATTTCCCTCATCACCACTACTCAGTCCAGAGACAGAAGAAACATCAAGCTTATTCCAAACACCCAGTTCTACCTCCTGCTCTTTTAACATATGATATGGGCATTTTTTCCACATCACTAAATATTTTTTGAAAACACAGTTTTAAATGACTGCTTCTCTTAGTATTTTATTGTATTTTTCATCATTATATATTTAGCCAAACCGTTGTTGGACCTTTAGGTTGACTCAGTTTTCACTCTTCTGAACAATACAGCTCTGAACATTTTGCTCCTCTTTTCACAGCCCCAGTTCCCAGTCTTCCCCTCCTTACAGTCAGGCCTTTAGTTGTCCAAAGTCCTGCTCTGCCCTCTTCTGGCTGTCCCCACGCACTGGCCCAGTTCTGAATGGAGAATGAAGAGGTAGCTTTTGGGTGGGAGGGCAGGGGATGGGGAGAAGTGGGCAGATTGTAGGAGTCTGATGAAAACAGGGAGCGAGGAGAGATCCCAAGGCCACCACCGGGGCCGCCAGGTCTGTATAAAATTTTTAGGATGGGAGAACTTACTCATGTTGAAAGTAGAAGGAGGGAAACCCCATGGAGAGGGAACCAAGATGTTAGACAAAAGATCCAAGATTAGATGGAGATATTAGCTTTGGGGAGAGAAAAAAGAAAGAGGAATCTTCTTCGGACCCTGAAAGGAAGAAAAAGAACACAGGTAGATCCAAATGACTGGCAAATGCTGAGGGCGTTTTTGATGGGTCAGAGAGTAGTACACCCTGAAGGTTAGGGTGAGTGGGGAGTTCCTGTTGACTGGTTTCCTTTCTCTGTGAAAATCGTGGGTGGGAGTTATCTGCTAAGGGTAAAGAGAAGGAAGGAACACTCGTTGGGGGAATAAGATTCTAAGCTTAAGAAAGAGAAAAGATCCAGAGCAGCTTCTGTGTGCAGTGCTTGGAAATCAACAAGAATAAGAATGTACGAGTGAAAAGAGGCATTTCCTGGCCAGATAGGGCAGCTTGTAGACAATGTCCTGGAGGCCAAGATGGAGGAAACTGGGAGATGTTAGTGGCGCCCCCACGTGGGAGTTTGGGGCAGCCCAGTGTGGCGAATAAAGAGGGAGGCCAGAGGGGTACTGCCCAGCGTCCCCTTGCCCTTCACATACCGCTCTTTCCCTTGTGCGTCTCAGGTGCTGGTCCAGGGCTGCCTTTTGGACCCTTCCCAGCGGGAGGTGTTCTTGCAGCAGGTGTATGCGCAGCTCTGTCTCTTTGAGGATAAGGTGGCCACCATGCTACAGCAGCAGTATGACCCCCAGAACCAGGTATGTGGGAGAGAAAGCAGGTAGAGGCCGCAGAGAAGGAGGAGCTGTTAAGGGACAGAGGGGACAGAGGAAGGGCAAGCCAAATGTCATAGAGGGAAGAGACGGCAGAAAAAAAGGGCAAAAAGCCAGGGGCAGAGGGCGCCAAGGGAAGAAGTGCTGGTGAGTGCGCACAGCAGGTTCCCTGTTGAAGAGGCTTACCAGACTCCCCAAGGCACACACTGTGGCGGGGAGAAAATGTGGAGGCTGTCTGCTTGTGTTTTTTCAGTCTTGAATCTTCTCCCCCCATGGATCTGAGAAGGTGATCGTGGGTGACTTTGATTTCTACTATTTTGTATAATCTGGGATAAAGCTGCTTGGGTTCACCACAGTGCACACTCTTATTCTTTTAGATATCTGAGAAGTAGCCAGGCAGATGGCAGGTCTGTGTGTCTGAAAACTTAATCTGATTGATGTATTAATATGTATCATAATGGCAATGGAAGAATACGGAAAGGGGGCCTTACTGGCAAAAGGTGGGGAAGGCCTGCTCCAGGACAGTGTGGTGCTTCAGCTGGTGCTGGACGGCTTGCCCTTCTGAGGATCGGCCTCCAAGCACACAGCAGGGGAAGGAGCATAGTCAGGACTTGGCCATACAGTAGGGGAACTGGAGAGCTCATAGGATTAGGCCTGTCTGGCATGGGCAATGCTAGACTATCAATTCTGGCTTTGCTGTGGATGGGGTAGCAGCGCCATCTGTCCCATTCAATCTTTTCTGTAACTTGGGCCAGACCGAGGACCAGTCCCCAGACTCAGGGGAGCTGTCAGGCCGGAAAGTGGGCGTTTCCATGGTGACAGCTGATCTTGGGCTGGTCAGTATGATTCGTCAGGGCATCCTGGCGCTGCAGCTGCTGCCATCCAACTCCAGTGCAGGTCAGTAGGAGGAATGTTGGTGAGACTGGGGAAAGGGGGGTACAGGAAGGGTGGTGGTATTATCAGCAAAGATAGAAGTTCCAAAGGATTGGTGGGCTGCAGGGAAGCGTGTCTGTTTCCTTGTTTGTGAAAGGTAAGTGTTCAGTAGTGTGTATCTCGAGTAGCCCCAGCTCTGACAACCAGCAGGGACCCTGGTGGGAAGGAGCAGAGCTCCAAGATCACCTCTTGGGAGGAGTTTGGGACCCAGCCCTTGAGAGGTTGGAGCAGGAGGGAAGGGGAGAAGGAAAGGTATTGGAGGATTATAAAACACAGTGGTTGGTGGACACTGAGGTCCTGTCCCTTGGGCGCCTCCCTGTGACTCTGATCTGGAGGGACCCCAGGTCTGAGTCTGATGCTTCCTGCTCCAGGTATCATTGTGATCACGGATGGAGTGACCAGTGTCCCCGATGTGGCTGTCTGTGAGACGCTGCTGAACCAGCTTCGTAGTGGCACTGTGGCCTGTTCTTTTGTGCAGGTAAGGACTTTCTGGGAAGGAGGAGAGGAAAGTATCATACCTTACCAGGTGGAATGTGGCTGGTTACTTTCTTGTAGGCAGTGATTTCCCAGGTAAAGCCAATAGCATAGTTCTGGAGGGATGGTGGCGATGGGGAGGGAGCATCATGTCTAGAACAGGATATTAAACTGGTGGGAGAGGATTCTCATCTTTGTTCTTTCCTTAGGATGTGAGAGACAGCATGTTATAGTAAGAAGAATGCAAAATTTGCTGTCTGGCAGTCAGTTCCAGTCCCCCCTCTCTCATTAGATTAGTTATTCCTGTTTCAGTTGCAAGGGTCAGAAAACCCAGCTCAAACTAGCTTAAGCAGAGGAGGGAGTATATTCAGGGACCTGCAGCCAGTTTGGATTGACAGGCTATAGGATAGAAGGCAAAGAGCTGTGGAAAGTGAGGCTAGAGGGTAGGCATAGGCCAGAGCATGGAAAGGTGCTTCTGCTGTGTTAGAGGAGTTCCAGCCTAATCGTGTGGGTGACGCTGATGGAGGGAAGGAAAGTCACTTACTGGGTTTGTGTTTTATAAATGTCACTCATTGCTGGGGGAGGGACAAGAGTGGAGGCGGGGAGGCTGTTAATTGCAGTGGTCAGGTGAGAGGATCAGGACTTAAACTAGGGGAATTCAGGGTAAGAGAGAATGGGGGGTAGCATTAAGGAAATGAAGGGGCGGCATCAACATGACTTATGATTAGCGAGATGTGAGGGGTGAACAAGAAAGAGGGGCAAAGGGTGTCTCCAGGTTTCTGACTTCACTGATGACTGGGAGCCAGCAGAGTCAACAGAGCCGCAGTTGGGGTGGAGTGCGGACAGGATGATGAGTTCAGGTGTGTGCATGTTGTTCCAGGCGCCTGGGTGTCACCTTTGGAGTTAGGCGTGCCTGGCCGGAATCGACTCCACTTGCTGGCTGTGTGATGTGGACACACCACTTCACTTCTTAGGTGGATTCATTTGTAAACGGAGGTTGTAATATTACCTTCCTTAGTGGGTGAGGTGATACATTTGAAGGGTTTAGCATAGTGCAGAATTACATAGTAAATGACTGCTATTTGTAGCAGTTAGCAGTCGGACATGTAGATCAGATACTCAGGAGTCCACACTAACTGAGAGATAGTTAGGTTTTGGGCAGCCTACACATGGCATTTGAGAATAGATAAGGGTCCCCAAAGAACTTGGGGGCTACTGAGGTTTAAAGATCTTTCCTAGAGAGGGGGCCCAGCAAAGAATGAAGAGGAAATAATCAGACAGAAACCAGAAGGCTCTGGTGTCAAGAATTTCAGGGTTTGGGGAGAAAAAGGAGTACTTCACAGCATGAGAGGCCATAGAGAGATCATGTACAATGAGGAATGAAAAGTGCCCTTTGGGTTTGGCAATTAGGTTATGGAAATTTTTTTCGAGGCTACTACAGTCAAGAGGCGGTGAGAGAAATGATTGCAGTGTGTGGAAGAGTGGATAGAAGGGAAGGATGTAGAGGCAAGAGTTGACATGTGGAATCTGGTTGTTCAGATCAAGGGAGGAGCAAGTGTGCTCGCGAGAGAGAACGGCAGCCTGAGGGGAGGATAGTGTGGAAAGAGACGGGTGTTCTGATTTGTGTTTTAAGCTAGAGACCTCATGTTTCCAAAGGGCCATAGTGGAGCAGAGTTGGAAAATAAAGGAAAGGAAGCTGGATGGAGTGAAGTCCCTAAGTTAAGAGGAGGGCGTTGGCTCAAAAAATAAATTGAGGGATTCTTGGAGCAGAAGAATGTCCTTGCTTCTCTGAGACTAGGATAGAAGTGAAGACATGAACTGTGAGGGAGGGAGGCAGAGCTGAGAAGGAGGAATGACGCTAAAGACCAGCCTGAAGGACCAGCTGGATGGGGTGCCATACACTTTGATGTGGCGCCACCCTACCCAACTCTGCAGTTTTTCTTCCATTTGGGATCCAGCCCATCCATCCAAAAGGAGACCAGTCCTGGGTGTCCATTGGAAGGACTGATGCTGAGGCTGAAACTCCAGTACTTGGGCCACCTCATGCGAAGAGTTGACTCATTGGAAAAGACTGATGCTGGGAGGGATTGGGGGCAGGAGAAGGGGACGACAGAGGATGAGATGGCTGGATGGCATCACCGACTCGATGCACATGAATTTGAGTGAACTCCGGGAATTGGTGATGGACAGGAAGGCCTGGCATGCTGCGGTTCATGGGGTCACAGAGTCGGACACGACTGAGCGACTGAACTGAACTGAAGATCTCATTTGGGATCTGGGTATAGAGCTTGTGATCCTAGTTGGGGTTTCCAGATGGAAGCAGAAAATAGGTGAGGAGGGCCTGGGAGTTGAGAATGTTGCATAAGAAATTGCTTGAACATGCAGTCCCGGCTGGGTTGCGAAAAGAGGCCCAGGAGGATGTGGATAGATTTGAAAAGAGCAGAGGTTCAAGGCCTGGGAGTCTTAATGGGATCAAAGAGCAGCAGGAGGAGGAGGATGAAAGGAACTTAAAAATGGGACAGAGTTATGTGTAATCAGGGATGTGGCAATTGAGTTCACAAAGAGGAAGTAGTTCCAGGTGAAGCCAGGGGCCAGTGTGTAGCTATGGGGCAGGTGAGTGGAATAAAGTTCTTGGAGATGAGGGTTAAGGAGCTGAGTGGCCAGGAAATTGAACGAACCATCTGTAGGTGTCCCCACCTCTGATCTCTAAAGCCTGATGATCTGAGGTGGAGCTGATGTAATAATAATAGGAATAACTTGCACAGTAAATGTAATATAGTTGAATCATCCTGAAACCATCCCCCTCAACCCTGGTTCATGGGACAATCATCTTCCATGAAATTGGTCACTGGTGCCAAAAAGGTTGGGGACCACTGAATTCTAGAGTGTACCTCCAAAGGACCAACTAGTAAACATTTCAAGCTTTGTGGGGCCATGTGGTTGTCCGAGCTACTGAGCTGCGCTCTTGTAGCCTGAAAGCACGCACGGACAGTAGGAAAGATGAATGGGTGTGCTGTGTTCCCATAAAAGTTTATTTACAAAAACAGATGCTAGGCTAGATTTGACCGCAGGTTGTATGTGGTTCGCCAGTCTCTGATCTATAGGTCTAGTGCTCACACTACGGTCCACAGACCAGCAGCCTTGGCATTGCCAGAGAGCTTGTTAGAAACGCGAACTCTTGGGCTCCCACCCCAGGCCTCAGGGTTTTGTGTGCACCCTAAGGTTTGAGAAGCACCCTATCAGATGCTGCAGTCTTGAGATGATAGGAATTTGGTGAGCCGTTGGCCAGAATCTCAGTGAGTGGGGTCAGGCTGGTATTTGATGTGGGGCGAGAGGGGTGTGGCCAGCTGCCGTTGGCTTCAGACAGAAGGGCTCAGGGAAGGAAAGCTGCAGCTGTGCTGGGATGGGAGCCGCCACCCAGCCCAGCCTCCTCTTGCGCTTTCTTCTCCGTTGCCTCTCTCGGAGCTAGGTCTCTTCTTGCTCGCTTTCTTCAGGTGGGAGGAGTTTACTCTTACGACTGCAGTTTTGGCCATGTCCCCAATGTGGAGCTGATGAAGTTTGTCGCCATGGCAACATTCGGCTCCTACCTGTCCACCTGTCCTGAGCCCGAGCCAGGCACCCTGGGCCTGACTGTCTACCACCGGGCGTTTCTCCTCTACTCCTTCCTGCGCAGCGGGGAAGCCCTGAACCCTGAATATTACTGCGGTGAGGGGCAGACTGGGGCAGGTGTGGGAACCGGGGGACCCCAGTGTGGACCCAGAGGTGATGCAGGGATCCGTCTAGGGCTCGGGTCCCCGGGCAGTGTAACTGGCCTGACTTCGTCCTGTTCTCCGTCAGCTAACAGGTAACGCTATCCCCTGCCCTTGCCCTCCCCCATCCCCTAGGCTCTCAGCACCGCCTGTTTAATGAGCACTTGGTCTCTGCAAGCAGCAACCCTGCCTTGGCCCTGCGCCGGAAAAAGCACACGGAGAAGGAGGTTCCGGCTGACTTGGTCAGCACCGTGTCTGTGCGGCTTCGAGAGGGCTACAGCGTCCGAGAGGTCACACTGGCCAAAGGTAAGGTCCAGGCCCTGCTGTATCCCACACATCTAAACAGAGCAGGAGAGCCCCGTGTACCATGCATGGCAGACTCTGCCTGTCAGTTGAGCTGGGCTTACTTCTCTTAGCATTTAGCTTCGCAGTTCCATCTCCTCCTGTTCCAGGTGAGTCAGCTGGGAGTGGTGTAGTATCCTGGACTCAGCTTTGTTTTCAGATTTTGCCTGCAAACTTCAGTTTGTGTCAGTTGGTAGGCTCTGGGCCTCCACTCTATGGAACCAGGCTTGGAACCTTTGGCTAGGCTAGAGTTCCATGCTGTAGGTGGAGGTTGCGGACAGGACTCAGCCCCAGGCCCACCTCCGCTCCTGCTTCCCCTGAAGGCGGGTCCCAGCTGGAGGTGAAGCTGGTGCTGCTGTGGAAACACAACATGCGCATTGAGTACATGGCTACTGCACCCTGGCCCCTGGAGCCTGAGGGCCCTCGAGGCACCCGGGTGGAAGTGACAATGGAAGGCGGTTATGACATCCTGCATGACGTGTCCTGTGCGCTGAGACAGCCCATTCGCTCGCTGTATCGCACCCACGTTATCCGACGGTTCTGGAACACACTGCAGAGGTAAGCAAGGTCACCGCTCAGCGACGGAGGCCCCACTTGCTGTGTGGAGGGGTGGATGTGTGAAAGCGGGGTCTGGAGAGAGACACCCTGAGCACTCGGGGCTTGTGTCCAGACTCCCACGTGCCCCTGGGGCTCCCCTCCCCTGACTCTCCAGAGGCTGGGGAAGCTCAGGGTGGCCCTTGCTCTGCAGCATTAACCAGACGGACCAGATGCTCGCCCACCTGCAGTCCTTCTCCTCTGTCCCAGAACACTTCACGCTGCCCGACAGCACCAAGAGCGGAGTGCCTCTCTTCTACATCCCACCCGGTTCCACCACCCCGGTGAGGGGCCCTGCCTCGCATTCTCCCTGTCCTGTGCTCACCCTCTGGAGCCCAGAACCACATTCATTTTCCTCACCTCTGAGGCCCCCAAACCAGGACCCTGAACTTAAGCCTTCAGAGCCCCCTCCTCCCCACCTCCACTGCCCCCCCAAGGGAGGAAAGAGTCTCTAGAGAAAGGTGGCTCCCAACAGATCATTGGAGTCAAAGGTCAGGACTTGCAGAATGTCTCAGTAGTGGTCTCCCAGCCAGCTGCAAGCCCTCTCGCCATCTCCACACGCATCCTCCAGCCTCCCCCACACTTCCAGCCAACCACTGACTGCTGTGCTTCTCAAGGACTGTGGCTCCATTTGTCCTTTGCTTTCTCCACACTTGGCCCCAGCCATCAGCCTAGCACTGAGGGGCTGGGGGCTTATTCTAGTGAATCATACCCTCATCCTAAGGTCCTGCCATCACTCAGAGGCTTTCCCTCAAAGTCAGTGATGGAAGTTTCATCCTGTTTCTGGATTCATCTTTAAGAGGCCACGCAGCCTGTCCCTGGGGTCGTTTGTCTTAATCTAGCCAGTGGTCCCCAACCTTTTTGGCACCAGGGACTGGTTTGTGGAAGACAATTTTTCCACAGACTTGGGTTTGAGGGAGTCGTTTTGGAATGATTCAAGTACATTACATTTATTGTGCATTTTATTTATTACTATTATTTCAACATTTCCAGCTCAGACCATTAGGCATGAGATTCTAGAGGCTGGGGGCCCCTGACCTAGCCTTCATATTGGAGGCGGTTTCTGCCTCTGTCCCAGGCGGGGCTGAAGGCTCCTTTAGCCTTACTCCACTGCTGCCTCTGGCCCTGCCCACCCCAGGCTCTGCTGCCGCGCGGAGGTCGTTCACGAGCTCTTCCTGCCCCCAGGTGCTGTCGCTCCAGCACAGCGGCTCCGACTCCTCCCACGCCCAGTTTGCTGCCTACTGGAAGCCGGTGCTCTCCATGGACGCTAACTCGTGGCAGCGCTGGCTGCACACGCACCGCCTGGTGCTCATCCTGGAGCATGACACGTGGGTGTCCCTGGTCAGGCCACAGCCTGGGTGGAGGAGCAGGGTGCGGGAGGAGCGCGAAGTGACGGGGAAGGGAGGCAGTGGATGAGCCCATACCGACTTGGCCAAGAAAAGCGCCAACCGTCCCAGCCTTCCTGCTCTTGAGCCTCCAGAGCCTCAGGCAGGGCCTGGAAGAGAGAAGTAGCAGCCTGTCCCTCTCCCTGACGCCTGGGGCCGGGACGGCTGAGCGCACCGCACACCCTCTTCCCAGGCCGATCCCCAAGCACCTGCACACCCCGGGCAGCAACGGCCGCTACAGCACCGTCCAGTGTAGGATCTCGCACTCCTCGCTGACCTCCCTGCTCCGTGACTGGAGCAGCTTCGTGCTAGTCGAGGGCTATTCCTACGTGAAGCTGCTCTCCAGGTGGGCGCCGTGATGTCCCCTCCTCCCCCCAGCCTGTGTCTCTTCCTCTTACCCCAGACCCTCTCCCTCCTTCCTCCTAAGGCCATCTTTTCCCAAGCGAGGGCTGCTCACAGACCCTCCGTTTCTCCCCAGCGCCCCAGACCAGCCCCCTTCCTCCTTCTACATGGTCCGCATCGTCTCCAAGGCCCCGTGCATGGTGCTCCGCCTGGGCTTCCTCATTGGCACACCAGCACAGGCTCGGCACAAGGTGAGCGGGGCCCCAACTCACTCTCCGACCCACGAGCCCTGGAGTGTCGACAGGCTGCTTCTCCCCAGCACTCCCGGGGCCAGTCGAAGGAGGAGCCCCCCCCAGACCAATAAGCTGTGGGGCACCAGGCTCCCCTACCTCGTCCGTGGACCCCTTCTGCATGTCCATACCAGATGGGAGGGTGTGATCACAGTTTCCCCTCAGATTGTGTCGGACTTGCGGGAAGAAATCCTGCGCCTGCGTTTCCCCCACCGGGTTCAAAGCAAGGAGCCAACACCCAAGGTGAAACGAAAAGGGCTGGGGGGCACCGGTGGGGGCAGCTCTCCCTCCAAGTCCCCCCCAACGCTGGGGCCACAGCAGGCCCTGTCTGACCGGCCCTGCCTCGTGGTCCTGCATAAGCCGCTGGACAAGCTGCTCATCAGGTTGGTAGAGAGGGTGAGGACAGGCCAGGAACATGAACTGAGCATGAGCAGAGGTCAACTGGGAATTGCCCTTGTTGCCCAGGTATGAGAAGCTGCCCCTGGACTACCGGGCACCCTTCTTGCTGACCCTGGAGCCGCCGGGGCCACTGCCCTTGGTGTCGGGCCGCTCAGCCTCTTCTAGCCTGGCATCACTGTCCCGCTACCTGTACCACCAGCGCTGGCTCTGGAGCGTCCCGTCAGGACTGGCCCCTGCGCTGCCGCTCAGTGCCATCGCCCAGCTCCTTTCCATCCTCACTGAGTACGTCACTCAACCTACTGGGCCACGGCTGGCAGGGAGGGAGCAAGTGTCGACACTGGGCTTGGGTGCTGGCAGAAAGCCTAAGCCAGACACGGCCCCTCCCTCTGCCCTCATCTCTGAGGCCCTTGCCCTGCAGAGGAGCCCGCACAGAGCAGCCACGCTGCTCCCCTACCCACCACCTTTCCCCACAACTTGGTGACTTTGGCCTCTGGTTCTCATTGGACCTGCTGCCCCTGAGGGACCAGTGGTTTGAACAGGGCCACCAGCAGACAAGTCTGCCTGGATGGCCACTGGAAAGTGGGCATCTAAGTGGCATCGGAGGCCAGGGTTTGCATGCTGAATGTCTCTCCCCATCTCATCCCGTCCCACCGCTGCTTCTCCGGGGCCTCAGAGTCCGGCTCTCGGAAGGGTTCCACTTCGCCTGCAGTGGGGAAGGCATCATCACCATGGTCCTGGAGCTCCCGATTCAGGTATGTGCCATCCCTCACATCCCACCAAGGTCCATCGTCATCCCACGGCTACTCGCTTCTGAGCGGGTTCAGGGCTGATGGAAACTCTGCCTCACTGGGACCCTATGGTCTGGGGCCAATCCCAGGACAGTGTGGCTAGGGGCCTAAAGTTCTGAGGGCCAGGGCTGGGGCGGGCCCAAACTCTCCCCTCCTGTCCCAGAACGAGCCCCCGGGGCAGGCTGCGGCCGAGGAGAGGCACACATGCGTGGTCCAGTACATCCTCTTCCCGCCTCATTCAACCTCCACCAAGGACAGGTGAGCCCCGACCCCCCGAGCCACCTTGCTCCAGTTCCCGTTCCCCCTACTGCCCCCTGAAGGTCTGTCTCCCACCCTTGAGAGTCAGGGCAGGGGATGCTATCTTTAGACGCTTCATCGGGCAGATACAGTGACAGAAGGCCATGTGTGAATTGTGGCTGTCCTGTGAGCCCTGGCCTTCCCGCCCTCTGTGGACAGACTCCTGACCAGGTGGCGGTGGGTTGGACTCTCCTTTCTTCCAGGCTTAGAGTCCTTCCTCCTTTAGCTTCTCAACAGATGATGACAACGATGTGGAGGTGGAGGCCCTGGAGGGGGACTCGGAACTCAACCTGGTCACCGAGGTGTGGGTGGAGCCGCAGCATGGACGGGTGGGGCCTGGCCCTGAGAGCTGGAGGCACCTCCAGGACTTGACGTACTGTGAGATCCCTCGAGCTGTGAGTGGCCTCGGAGGACCCCACTGCTCCCCAGTCCCCTGGGAGTAGCACAGCCTGATGGCTTCCTGGTCCCTCTCAGTATCTGTGTTCTGAATGTCTGTGTTGGTGGGGGCTTCCTTGAGAGCTGGAAGCTGGGGTTCACCCCTGCCCTCTGCTACTCCTCCCCTAGCTCCACCCTCGGGACACTGCCTGCATAGGCTCCATGCTGAGCTTCGAGTATCTGATACAGCTCTGCCAGAGCAAGGAGTGGAGTCCCCTGCCCCCGGAGCCAAGGGTCTCTGCCGGTCAGTGGGGAGAGGCCCCTGGGCAGGAGCAGGGGAGGAGTGTGGAGAAGCCAACTGCAGACGGGAACTCCAGGCCTCCCTGTGCTCATCTCCCCCCACCTCACCCCCCACCGCCCTCCCAGGATTGGACCAGGGAAGAGACGCCTGCGTCCACGAGATCCCTTTCCGTTTTGACCTCATGGGACTGTTGCCTCAGTGCCAGCAGCTCCAGATGTTCTTCCTCCTGCTTTCCAGAGGTGGGTGAGCCTTGTGCCTAGAGAGCCAGCCAGCCAAGGGGTATTAGAGCACAGAAAGCAGATGAGTCTGCGAAGGAGCAGAGAGTGTTGGGGGCGGGGGCTGCAGGAGGGCCGGGCTGGCCAGGCCAGAGCCGGGGGCACTGGGCAGCAGGAGGCCCTGGGTACTGAGCGGAGTGTGTGTTGGGCAGAGCCAGAGGGCGTCCCTCCGGCCGAGGGGCCCTGTCCCGCCAATGACATGGTGCTGTGCCTGCTGCATGGCTGCCTGGGCCAGGAGCTGAGTGACCGGGAGCTCCCGCTGCCCGCCACCGACCAGGCAGCTTTCCTGCACGAGGTGCTTCGGCGGACCTGCCTCAGTCCAGGTGAGCCCCTGCCTCTTTCCGGGTACCAGACTCTACAGAGCAATTCCTGTCTGGGTTCTGGCCTCCCCTTTCCTGCACCTCAGAGCTCTGCTGTCTCCCATCCACCTCTACCTTCATTGTAGGTCCAGAGGGGCCACCAGTGGAGGACCCTGGGATCCTAAAGGATCAAGCAGGCAGCAGCGCCCAGCCCATCGGAGACCCGGGTCTTCCCACCCCGGTCAGCACTGGTGCATCAGGCCTTCATCATGGTGACCTCCTGCCATGCCCACATGTTCCTCCCCAGCTTTCTAAGTCTGGGGAGGCTCAGTGCCGCCCGCCACTGACAGGGTGCCGCCAGCCCTCTTGGTCACCAGTCTTGCAACCTGTCCCTGAGCATGGAGTCTCGGGCAGAGAAAGAGAGTGGGCATTGGGTGGTCCCTTCAGACGGCTCTGATTTTCTTTCTCTCGTACAGAGTCCAGGCCCTCCTGAAACTCCCGGGCCCGTCAGCTCTGCCCAGCCCCCTCAGTGGCGCTGCTATGCGAGGCTTGTGACCCCCCAGCATGTTTTTCTGACTTTCCTCCCCGCGACCTTCTCAGGTACCGACTGTCGACCTCTCTCACTCATCCCCTCAGCTCCCTCACTGGCCCGCCAGGCAGCTCTGAGTTACGTCTTGCTTTTCTTCTGCAGATGTCCTACATCTGGCTTCATATGGCCTAGAGGGACCCCCTCAAGAGGAGACGAGGCCTAAGTTTGGGGATTGGAATGGAGCCCCCAGCGTGAAAGATCTGGCAGGAACTGGGGTCACGGCGACAAAGTCCCAGGTCCCCACCCTCAGTGTCACCCCAGCCAGTGGTAAGTCTGCTGACTCTTAAGTCAGTTAAGCAGCAGCAGGAATGGAAACAGACAGAGGGCTGGATGCCATGGGCCACTCTTGCCCACAGACAGTGCCCAGAATCCAGGAGAGCTGAGCCCACCCTTCTGTCAGGACCTACCAGCTTACCCTGGGCGCCAGGCTTCACAGACAGAGGGTGCAGATGGGCCCCGGACCCGGTGTCCTGTCTACATCTATAGCTGTTCTCTGGAAGCATTGAGGGAGCAGATGGTTGGCGTGCAGCCCCCTCAGGCACCCCGAGATCTCGTCTTCCGGTGAGTGCCCTCCGTGTTGACCTAGGTCCTTTCCCAGCCCCCAGCCAACCATGGCCCCTAGCCATTGTTCAAGGGGACAGACACACAAGTTGATGATCAGTGGCAGGAGCTCAGCTTCTTGGCCATGTCCTGCCTGCCCAGTGCTGGACTTCCTTCAGCGCATCAGCTGAAGTCTCTGAGCCGTCACTGCATTTGGTAGGGACCTAGGGACAGTCCACTGGAAGGTGGGGGATGGTTAAGTGTGGGCTGTCACTGAGGGGAGCTAGCCAAGCGCTCTCTTTCCTCCATTCCTAGGACTCAGTTCCTCGACCAGCCTTCCCTCTCCTCAGCGTGGATGGAGCCCAGGCACAAGGAGGCAGCCAACCACTGTGCCTTGCTACAGGAGCACGCACAGCGATGCTACGTCCGCGGTGAGTGTGACGCCGTGGCAAGGAGGAGCCCACTTTGCAGATTACGGACACGGGGACTGGAGAGGTCCTCACAGAGCTTGACCTCGTGGCCCCTTCTGCTTCCCCCAGGGCTGTTCCGGAGCTTGCAGCAAGCACAGAGCGTGACCTCGCAGGACCTGCTGATAGCAGTGGATGCCTGTGAGGAGCTGCTGCAGGAAATAGACATCACCCCTTTTCTGCTCGCACTGTGTGGCCACACTCGGGGTTTGCCTCATGCACCCCCAAGCCCCGGCCCCCTCAGCCCAGGGCTCTTCAGCAGCAGCATGGAGGAGGGCCCCGAGCCTCGGGAACGAGCTGTCCTGGCTTCTGAGTCCAGGTTGGGATGGTTCTTGAATGATATATAAGGGGACACACAGACAAAGCCCCTATAGCCTGGGGCCTCTTGCCCTGGGGAGGCAACCAGCCACGCTTGGCCACTGGTTGCCCACCTCCTGCCCGGGCTCCTGTCTCCCATGCAACATGGGCAGCAGTCTCCCCATCTTACTTTCCTGGTTCTCCCAGCTTTCCTGTTTTGGTGTGGAGTGTTGGGCTAGGTTAGTGGTGGGGAGTTGCCAGTGGCCATCAGTGAAAGCAGAAGCTTGTTCCGAGGACATCCAGATAGTAGTGATAATCCCCTAAACTGCTGAGTCTCACAAAGACAGAAACTGTTGCGTGAGAGAAGCAGGCAGACAGCTGTATGTCTGGTGTCTACAGGGGTCAGCACTGGGGAAACGGAAGGAGCGGAGGGATGAGTGCACTGGTGACGCCCAGATCCCTCTCTGGAGGTCTAGATCCCCCATCTTTCATGCCCCTCAGATGAGTGCACTTTCTTCCCACCAAACCTTGCTTCTCCACCTGGGTCTCTTCCACGATGAATGATCTCTCCCTCCACCCACTGGTCCAAGTCAGAAAGCCAGGAATCAGCCTTACTCATTCCTCTGTTGCACAGAAATGTCCAGCCACTAAGGAATATGGAAGTTAGAGTGCAGATGGGTGGGCGGGTTTTCCCGACCCCTCCTGCCAGCGTCCTGTGCTCAGCACCCTTCTGAGAGGGAGAGGCAGGCCGTTGTGCGCGGCTCCCATTTGGGAAGCAGGCTCCTTTAGGACGCGATGGTTCCTAACACTTCACTACCCCCCACCCTGCTCAGCATAGAGACCGAGGACCTAAGCGAGCCTGAGTTTCAGAGCACCCGTGTCCCTGGGCATCCAGACCCGGGCCTGGAGATCTCTCTGACAGACGTCTGTCAGCTCAGAGGAGAGGCCCATGATGCTCTTCACAGCCTCATCCAGGTGAGGGTAGAGAGACAGAGCCCTGGCTGGGCAGTGGTCCCTCATGGTTGGGGGTGTGTAGGTGTCTGTTCTAGGGTAGGGGCAGTGTTCAGCCGAATAGCAGCTGACATCGTCGCCTTCTAACCCCAAACAGGAGAAGTTCCTGGAGATCAGCAGTCTCCACTTCCGCACCGTGCCCTCCAACCCCCACTACTTCTTCTACTGCCCTCCATCCAGCAGGCGTGAGGTGAGCGGCCATCTCCCTTACCTCCCTCCCTCCCCACAGCCTGTAGCCCCTGAAACCCTGCTTGGCCCACCCAGATCCTCCCGATCCCTGATCCTTGGTCCCCTGAGGCCCACCTCAGGTAAGGCTGCCCCTTTCTCTTGCCCAGGATGAGGGCCCCCGGGATACAGTCGACAGAAAAGTCAGTGACTTGGAGTTTTCAGAGGCTGAGCTCATGGGAGAGGAAGGTACATAGGCCAGTGGGTAGAGGGGCAAAGGCGGCTTCCAGCCAGCATCCGGGGCCTCCGCTGCCAGCCTCTCCTGTTGACCACGTGACACGTGTCTCCAGGAGACGCATCTGCCTGCTGCGTGGTCACCGAGAGTGACCCGGAGCTGGAGGTGGAGTACCGCGAGAGCCGTGAACCAGACCTGGGGCCTGCCGGGCTGGACTCTGCCTCGCTGTCAGACGCAGACACCGTGAACCCCGATGAAGACTCCTTCAGTATCCTGGGGGGCGACTCCCCCACGGGGCCCGAGAGCCTGGTGCATGACCTACCGCCGCTCTTCCTGCACCTCACGTGCTCCGTGCGGCTGCGTGGCCAGCACAGCTCAGTGCCTGTGTGCAGCCTGCCCACCTGCCTGGGTGAGTCTAGAGGTCCCCAGGGGAGGGCCATAGGACCTGGTCCAGCCTGCCTGCCTGTCTCGGGGTGGGAGACAGCCTCTGGGTATAACTCTTTAGCCCTGGACACTTGGAATCTGTGCTTGTCCCAGGGCTCCAGTGACCCCTAACCTCCCCCCCTCTCCCAGGCCAGGTGCTTTCTAGCCTGGAGGGCCCCCCCATCGGAGGCCGAGTTCCTCTGCGGGACCTCAGTGTCACTCTGGACGTCTTTGTGCTGACATTGCCCCTGGAAGTGGAGCTCCCCCCGACCTCAGATCCTCAGCACCACCGGTGTGGCAGCAAGTTTGGTGGGGGATTTGGGTCCTTGTTAGAGTAGGGGAACCGTTAAGGAATTTAGGGGTGCCTGGGGACTAAAGGTACCTTAAGGATTCCAAGAAAGGATTGCTGAGGAGGCCTTGGGAAGATGATAGGTGCTGACCTTTGACCTTTGCTCCTGTCCTGTTCAGGTCAACATCTGAAAGCAGTGCGTCCTTCCCTCGGTCCCCAGGGCAGCCATCCGATGACGGGCTGGGGCCCCCACTGCCGCCTCCAGGAGAAGACAGGTATTTCCTTATCTCCCTCTTAGACTTCCTTGCTCCCCATTGGTTTTTGTCCTCTGGAAACCAGTATGTAAACCTTTCTTCCAATTAGGCACCCAGGACTGTCTAATCTGGCCACACCCCACAGACTGGCTGTTGAGACCACCATGAGTGAGGTGAGGGCCTTCCCTCCCCCAGCCTAGGTAATCGCCCCTCAGCACTGTAACTGACACCCTTTCCATCAGATGGTGATGTAAGACACCCCCTTTATTCTGGGGTCCATTGAGGCCTGTCCCAGTCTGTGAGGCAGAGTCTCTTCCAGTGTCTTCTGATAGAGGAGTGTGGTGATGCCCCGGTCAGCATGGGGGGTGCCCCTCACCACTCCCTGTATTGCTCTCTGACTATAGATCCGCTGGCTGCTGGAGGATGAGATGGTGGGGGCGCTCCGAAGAGGGGGCATCCCCCAGAGCCCAGCCCTGCACCGTGCAGCCGCTCACATCCACAGCTCACCTGGACGCTCCACCTGCCTGCGCCAAACGCTGCCCCTGAGTTTTGTATTTGGGCCAGAGCGTTCTCTCACACAGTTTAAGGAGGTATGCTGCCCTCAAGACGCTCCCTGGTCACCTTGGGGCCTGTCCTTCCCCAGGCTGCACAGATAAAACTGGAAGGCCCTCTCTCAGTTGGAGTCCACCTCCTCACCCTGTGGTCTGACTCTGACCCCATGCCTGGCGGCCCAGCTCACCCTTGCCCCTGGGCCTGTTGAGTCTTGGGCGAGTCACTGAGCCTTTTCGTAACTCTCAACGGGGATGCTAGTGTGTGCTTCACTGGGTACTTGTGAGGGGTCTGATGAGGAAGTGTGGGGCCCACCAGTAGGGAGAGCTGCTCCTGCCTAACCTCTGCCCTTGGCTCCTACTCCCTAGGAGTTCCGCCGCCTCCACCTCCCTGGTCATGTTCTTCTTGAGGACCCTGACAGTGGCTTCTTCTTTGTGGCAGTGGGCCAACAGCCAGGTGGGTCCCACAGGGAGCTTGGGACTTCGCCAGCCTGGGCTTGGCGCAGCCAGGAGGACAGGGCTGAAGGCCTCGAAGGGGAGGTGAGTCTTGCCTGGGCTGACCTGCGAAAGGAGCGGGTGGTGATGGAAGTATGGGCCTGTGCTCCAACCTGATCTCCTGACCCTCAGGCCCTGACAGCCAGCCCTCAAGCCCCTGGCTCCCCAGAGGATTCTCAGAGCCCCCTGCTCATCAGTCTCCCCAACCTGCCCCAGGGAGGTAAGAGAGGACTTGCACCTTCCTTGACCTGCAACCGTGTTCAGAAAGCGTCCTTGGCAGGATCGAGAGAGGCTCCAGGCTTTCCCTTCTCTTCCCAGGGAGCCAGCCTGGGCCCAGCCGGGGACTCAGTCTCATGTCCAGTCAGGGCAGTGTGGACTCGGACCACCTAGGTAAGTTGGGGCAGAGCAGGGAAGACCAAGCTGATGGGAAGTGGACTCAGGGCCGCATAGTGGAAGGTCTGGGCAGGTCCATCAGTAGGGACTAACCCAGGGGGACCCACCAAGCTGATGCATTTGGGGCTCACATGAGCCTAAGGGTAAGGTTGAATTTAAGCATGTTTGACACAGGTTACGATGGTGGCAGCAGTGGCTCAGACAGTGAGGGTCCCAGTGAGACCCCAGGTGAGAAGCCCTCCTTCGTGTTGCGGACCCCGCCCGGGCCGCCACCTCCACAGCCTTCGCTCATAGGCCTCCCTGGACCCTGCCTGCCTGACTTCTGGCTCATTGTCCGGGTGCTGCAGGACCGTGTGGAAGTGTATGCACATGCGAGGTAAGGAGCAGCTGGGCCCTGCAGCCTGACGCCGACGTTAGCTTCTCCCTGGTCCCACAGCTCCCCTCTTCAGTGTTGTAAGAAGGCTAGACTTGGGACTGAGGTTTTGGGTAGGGATCTGACTTGTGCTCTGAGGCTGGGGCCTCCTGACCACTTCCCACATGTTGTAACAAAGCATATCACTCTGCTCTTCTAATGGAGTTGAAAAGCTGATGAGGATTTTGGCTCCTAGCCAAGCATTAAGAGAATCTATAGTTCACAGCAGCCCAGGAGCTGTAGGTATATAAAAATAAGGGATAATAGGTAGTATTTAACAAGTACTTGCTATGTGGCACTGTGGTGTTTGTTATATGGATCAGTCATTTGATCTGTAACATACCTGCGAAGTATTATTATCCTTATGGTCAGAATGAAGAAACTCCAGCACACATAGGTTATATTATGCTTGCTCAAGATCCCAGTTAGTAAGCAGCAGCACCATACTTAGGCATCTCGCTCAGTGCTGCTCTAATCATGAAGGTGGGCATGTTAAGAGAAGGGAGGCCCACCATTCTGACAAGATAGGAGGATAAAGAAGAGGTGAACTGCGTGAGGGAAACCTCAGGTGGCGCCTACATGGAGGCTGGTGAGGCAAGCCTGGAGCCCAGGCTTCCAGAATTGCTGTTGAGAATTCCATCTTTCCTAGTTCCCTTCATGTTTACTTCCCCTCGTCCAGTCCTCCTTCCTTTCCTTCCTCTTGGTCCCTCCTCCCATGACCTCCTCCCCTCTCTTCCTCCCCACTGCAATTCTGTGTCTGATGCATCCTCCCCAGGAGCCTGATTCGGGAGGATGGGGGGCCAGGCACCGAGTGTCGCCACCTGCAGCAGCTCCTGGTGAGGCGAGTTGGGGAGATCTGCAGGGAGGTCAACCAGGTAAGGGGCAGGGCTCCCCAGGCATGGGATGCAGCCCAGATGAGGAAGGAGTTTCCAGGAGCTTGACTTTCAGAGGCTGTTGATCCAGCTTGGATGTTTTCTTTGACCCTTAGTTACTGGGATGCTATTACTCCCCAACGTCCTTACAACCTGAGGAGCTCTCCCAACCCACCCCCAGAGTGGGTTACTCTCTCATTCCCTTCCAGTGACTGTGAGGTGCTCCCTCTCATTTCACTCGGCTAGCATTAGGGATGAGATAATAAATTAAGACAGAGGGAAGCTTATGTCAAGTGGGGAGAGATGGATATGAAACAACTGAAACACAAATTATTTCCGCTGAATTGTGAAGGCTTCTGTAGAGGAAAAGCAGAGACTGTGAGAGCACTTAACAGGGATCTGACCATCTGCAGTGTCAGGGAAAGCTGGGAAGAAGAGATTTTTAAGCTGAGATCTGAAGGGCAGTAAATAGATTCTGGCAAAGAGGAGGGACAGATGTTCCTCACTGGCTTCAGCGCCCAGAGCCCAGTGACTGTCAGACACCATCTCTGAGCTCCCAGTGATTACTGATGCTCTTTTTGACCTCCGACCCCCCAGTGATAATGGGCATTCTCTCTAGCCTTTAATCACCCCTCTCCACCACCAGCAGCAGTGTATGCAGGAATATTTCAGTTCCCTGAGAGCTGGTTCCTTCTTCTCTCAGCGGCTGCTTCTTCAGGACCTGCATGACAGTCATGTCTGCAACTCTCTTCTGGTGGCTGAGAGCGAAGAAGATCTGTGGCGTAGCGAGACCCCCTTCCACTCCCGTCAGCGGGTACCACTGCCCAGCGATGGTGAGTCCCACTCAGGAGCCTGCCTTTACTGAAGACTGCTGAGAAGCTGGGGGCAGACTAAGTAACTCACCATTACTTGGTCCTCAGTGCCAGGTAATACAGTGAGAACCAGAAGAGGACAGAAAAGGATCACCAGGTTTGGCTGCCACGGGGTCATCAGTGACTTTAGTGAAAGCGCTTTCAGTGAAGACAGGAGTAGGGAACCAGAGGAAGTGGGAACATGAAAGGATGTTGGGCTGGAGGAGCCGGGAGGCACTCCTCTTTCAAGTCGCCTGGCAGTGAAGGGAGAAGCAAATAGATCCGGTGAAACTAAAGGAAGGTGGGAGGCAAGGCAGGAATTTAAAATAAGGTAGAGACTTGAGCATGTTTCTGTTCCACGGGAAAGAGCCAGCAGAGGGGGCGCCGTGGAAGAATACAGGAGAGAAGGGATATGGAGCAGGCGCCGCTGTGGCCTATCTTCCTAAGGGCATGCCTTGTTTTCTGAAATGACCATCTCGCCCCTGCAGGGTGATGGCTGGGGCCGAGGAAAGGGCAGGGGGTGGTGGACAAGTAGGCCAGCTCACAGGCGAGAACCCCGGAGGGGTGGAGCCTGAGTGCCTGTAGAATTTCCCCTCTGATTGGCTGTCCCTCCAGACAGGCAGGCACAGAAACCTTTGGGGTTAGGAAACACAGGACCATCTACTTGAGATGGGAATCAAAATCTCCACACTTCCGCTCCCTTCTCTTATTCCTCATGACCTCTCACCCCAGCTCACAGAAAAAAGCCAGATCATGCCATTCCTTTGCCGTTCTCCTTCAGTTCTAAAAGTCACGTCAGATCACTCCGTATCTTTAACATGCTCGGCAAGGCTGTAGACAAACGTTCCTAACAGCTACGGGAGAGCGCGTCTCTCAGCACGTCCTGGGATGTGTTCCATATCAAAGCAGAATCCCCATAATTGATGGACTTCCCAGGGTTTAGAAGACATCTTCTGCAAATTGAATATGAGTTGCGACCGCCAAGCGCTCCTTCCCAGTGGCTCCCAACAGCCCGGGATGTGAGACTAGTCGGAGCCCAGACCCAGCCCTTCCTCGTTTTAGTCTTTCCATATGGTTTTGCTGAAACCCTTAGCAACCAGCATTCCAGTCCAGACTCTGCAGCCCCTGGGTGTCCTGTATTCTGCTCACATCTTAGAGCAGCTTCTCTGGGAAACCAGATTGCCGCCTTGACCTACTGGAAGGTTCCTCATCAACCTGGAAGGGGCCGATCAAGGCCGTGGGCTGTAGCCACAGCCTCTTGCAAAGAGCCACCCAACCCTTCAGGTTTTCTTGGCTAGCTGTCCTCCAGAGCAAAGGGCGTAGTGTCTCCCCTGCTGTAGGGGTATGTGAGCAGTCACACACATTCTGTTTTAATGGGGTATGTATTATTATTGCACTGCCCAACGAGTACATGAGTAGGATATGTTCCGTATTATATTCTGACAGGCTCAGAGTGTCCTGGCAGCATCCTCAGGACTATGCTTTGCCTTTCCCGACACCTCTTCTTAGCTCCTTCTGCATGTCTTCCTGAGATAGTTCTGAAAACCTTTGTGCTACGACCTGTCTTCCTAAGAGCTTATCTTAATACCCAGAGTGACCATCTTTCCCCTCGCAGAGCGATCGGCCAGAGGAGTCGGGGGTTGAGGACAGGTAGGCCAGTTCACAGGTGAGAAGTCTGAGGGCAGAGGGCTGTGCCGTTTCTGATCCACCATCTCCTGTCCCCCAGATTATGCTGCTGATGAGAGCTGTGGGCCCCGAGGGTACCTGGCCGCCACGATGCAATTTGTCCCTGGCCATTTCTCCTGTGATGTCGTATGGAGAACCGTGATTCGAGTCCACTCACGCCTGAAAATGGGACCCAGCATGGGTGTCTCTCGGGGTATGTGATTGGCATGAGAGGGCAGGTAGAGTGTAGTGGGGTTGTGGTTGGGGGTGGGGAGTCTGGAGAAAAGAGTTTTCTAAACCCAGATTCCCCCTGCAGCCATCCAGGCCCTACGCTCTGTGCTTAATGCCTTCTCTGTGGTGAACCGGAAGAACATGTTTGTTTATCAGGAGCGAGCAACAAAAGCTGTGTACTATCTGCGGTATGTGGGTCCTGGGAAGCCAGGCTATAGCCTGAGGCAATGGAGGAGCTGTTGTCCAAAGCCCTCCCGTGACACTCTTTCCCAGGCTCCTGGAGACGTCCTGCAGTGAGCGGCCGTGGGACAGTGACGCCCTGCCCCCATCCCTTGCTCTGTCCCGAAGCCAGGAGCCCATCTGTTCCGAGGAAGCCTCGGCATGTATCTCCCACTCCCTGATTCCGTCGTGCTCCTGCAGACTTTGCTGCCTGGAGCCAGGCCCTGACCACCGTTTCCCTGCAGGGTCCTCGCTCTCCCCTGGACATGGCGTCCAGCTGCAGCTCCGATGCTGCTCGTCCCGTGGGCCAGGTGGACAGACATATCCAGCTGCTGGTGCATGGCGTGGGGCAGGCAGGTGAGGGGAGGGGCCAGGTGCGGTTCCACAGTTGTCTGGGGCTTCTTACACTAGCGCCGGGCCTCCCTCGAGCAGGAGCTGGGTGGGAAAGGACAGGCTCCTGAGATGTTGAAGGGTAGGACCTATAGCTGGCTAAAATGCACCCAGGTATCTAAACTGAGTGAATATGTGGATAGATGGTGGTCCCATTGGCCAGATACTGGGGCGGGTTTGGGATACATTGAACCCAAGGTATCCAATAGGCAACTGGCTCATTTATTTATGGCTCAATAAATGTATACTAGCCTTGGGGTAAGAATGTACTGATGAGATAGATGCTATTATTATTCCCACTGTATTGAGAGGGGCACCGAGGCTTTGAGAGGTAAGACTCACCTGTCACATGCTGAGTAAGTAGCTTGGCAGAACTAGAAGTTAGTGCTGGCTGCCTCTGGTATACGGCAGCCTGTTTTGAGTCTGGGGTTAAGGGATGAGATGGAGTGGCTGGATCTTCTGCCAGCATCTCCACCTCCCCACCATGGCTATGTCCAGGTCCTGAGATCACAGATGAGCTCGTACGGGTTCTGCGTCGGCGCCTGGATGAGGCCACACTAGACGTCATCACAGTCATGCTCGTGCGGAACTGCAAGCTGACGCCAGCTGACGTGGAGGTCAGCTCCCTCCCAGGCTCCCTGCGTGACTCCACCGCAGCGACCAGGACAGTCGCAGCCAGAAACTCTTTCTTCAGCTCTGACTCGCCTTGCTTCCCTCTCTGCAGTTCATCCAGCCCCCAGGGAGTCTGCCCTCGGAGGTGCTGCACCTGGCCCTGCCACCCTCCTGCCGGCCCTGGCTTCCCGCCCTGGCCTGGTACCTGCGTCAGAACCTGCTCATCTTCTTGCACTCCCCCAAGTACACGGACAGCAACAGCCGGAACCACTTCCAGGTGAGGCTGCACCCCCAGTCCACACCTACCTGCATGCTTGCTGAGGTACCATGTACCTTTGTGCACCCGTGGACCTCTGTACACTCAGCTCCGGCCCGGCCCTTATTACCTACCTGTGTCTCCCTTTGCTCTTGTGTGTGCCTGTTCCCCGCTCTCCCTGTGGACACCCGTTCCCTGAAGCCTGTGTCTACCTGGCTGGGCTTAGTGCTCGGTGGCTTTTCTCTCCGCAGCATCCACTCCCGCCGCAGGGTGGCCTCCCCGACTTGGACATCTACTTGTACAACAAGCCTGGAGGACAGGGCACTGGGGGCAAAGGTACAGTGCAGCCCCTGGGCCCGTGGCGCCACGGGGTGTGGGAAAGCCTGTTCCTGTCCCGCAGCTGGATGGGGTGGGGAGGGGGAGGGCCCGGAAGTCTCAGAGCTGAGCTTTCCTTTTGGATTTCTACCCAGGGGTCGCCTGCATCACTCTAGCTTTTGTGGATGAGGAGGGAGCCCCCATCTCGCTGGCATCATGGCCCACTTCTTCTCCGGGACCCCCAGACCCACTGCAGGAGGAAGAGTTCGAGCAGCTGACTCAAGTCACTCGCTGCCCTGTCCTGCCGGACAGTTCTTCAGGTGGGGCAGCTTGGTCAGAGGAGGGGATGTTCATTTAATGCTGTGGAAACCAGGGACACACTCAGGTGGCCCCTGTTCTTTCTTCCAGCTCCAAGCGGGGCCCCACGGCTTCGACTGGATGTTTGGGAAAAGGGGAACATCAGCATTGTGCAGCTGGAGGAGAAGCTCCGAACAGCAGCTCGCCAGGCCCTGGCGGATGCCGTCATGGAGCTCTGGCTGCTGCCAGCGCCACTGTGTACAGAGGATACACCTGCAGGTACGTGGAGTCTGGAGAGCCCCAGAGATCCAAGTGAGACGGTGTTCCAGGTCAGGGTGCAAGGAGAGTCTGGGGAGACGTGGCAGAGGCTGCATCTAAAATACACATTTATAGCTGTCCCTCACCTTCTCTGCATCAGCAAGTGATACACTTGATAGAAATGTATGTGGGCAATTGGTCACTCGCTTAGATTGGGGCTATATCACCAGGAACTCCCTACACACGCACACACAACCAGGAACTCCCTACACACACACACTCACACACACATGACCAGGAACTCCCTATACACACATACACATACACACAGACATAACCAGGAACTCCCTACACACACCCCCACACACACGACCAGGAACCCTGTGTATACACACACACACACACAACCAGGAACTCCCTAGACACACACACACACACGACCAGGAACTCCCTATACACACACACACACACATACATGCAGACATAACCAGGAACTCCCTACACACACATCCCCACACATGACCAGGAACTCTGTGTACACACACAAACACACACACAACCAGGAACTCCCTACACACACACACACGACCAGGAACTCCCTACACACACACACACACACACACGACCAGGAACTCTGTGTACACACACACAACCAGGAACTCCCTATACACACACACACACATACACACACACACGACCAAGAACTCCCTATACAAACCCACACACACACGACCAGGAACTCCGTACACACTCACACATACACACACGACCAGGAACTCCATACACACTCACACACACACAATCAGGAACTCCCTACACACACACACACACACACACACACACACATCCTCCCTTTCAGGAACAGGGATAGTATGTAAATACGTGTCTGTCTCTTACCAGTCTTGGGCACACACACACACATGCGCGCGTGTGCACACACACACACACACACACACACTGCCATTCAGGAACAGGTATAGTATGTAAATACATGTCTGTCTCTTACCAG